>NC_047112.1:52039400-52700650 GCF_902500255.1 Thalassophryne amazonica
TTTGTAATTCTTAATGACTTAAGCTCAAGACATTTAGTGGGGAAATGTACATAATCTATTCTGATTTGTCAAAGGAACCCAGCCCATTAAAGTACTTGTTTACGTTAGCCAGTTACATCTCATCCTGAACTTGTGCCTATTTTTCCTCAATTGCTCACCAGGCAAACCAAGCTCTAAACTGTGTTGAACGTCCAACACCCTTCAGACATGCTTGAGGTTCAGTACATTGTCCACTGTTCAGTACAGTGGAACCGAGATACAAGTTTAATTTATTCCATGACCAAGCTCGTAAACCAATCTGCTCATATTTTTCAAATGAATTCTCCCCATTGAAAATAAAAAAAAATTTAATCTGTTCGTCTTGAAAATATTCCCAAACCACTCTAAATTATGAATAAAAATAAGTTTGATGCCCCCCTCAAGCAATAATCCAATTTGGTCAGTTCAACACGTTGTGGAACATAGCCTTCCTTTGCAACAAGTGCAGCAAAACGTGTGACTTATTACCTGCTGCCTTAACATTGCTTCTCCTTTTCTCCCTTTTCGTTTTTGGTCTGGTGGCATACCGAAGGCGCTTGTATTCCAAACAAAAATATGGACTGAACAACGGCTTGTATAAAAAACAAAAAAACTCCCACTGTATCTTGCAACTCAAAATGCAAACAAAACATTTGTTCAAACATAGCAAACTTTAAAAATTTCTTGTTAACCTCACAAAATACCACTAGATGGAATGCTTCATTAATAGAAAACAGATTTCAAGGCTATCAAATGTCAAATCTTGATATGGATCCACAAGTAGGTTTACTTGTAGAGAGAAATTCTCAGATCACCTATGGGCCACCTAGTGAGGAAAAACATCTGCCTGCAACAATGCTGAAGTTCTCAATTTAACATTGAAACAAATGGAAATAAACATCAAATGGTGGACTTCTTACAGGCCTACCGTGAGTCTCATCTTTTCTGATGAAGGAACAATGACCACAGACATTTAAAAATCACCACCTACAAGATTTTATTCAACCCCATGAAAATCTTGAGATTTTCAGATGGGGAAAAAAAATTAGTCAATGAACTACAAATATTTTATGTTACATAGATTAGAGGCTCATCCTCTGTGCCTTAGACACTGACTGAGTCCCAAAGAAACATGAACAGAGCATTTGCCAAATTCTCAACATTAACTCAAACATCAGCGCAACAAAATATGCTTTACACATTACAGTTAAACTTTTAGCAAACTAGATGACAAAATAAAACACACTGATATGATGAAACCCCCCCATCCCCACCTTGTTTTTACAAAAGGTAAAATGAAACTGTTTAAATTTACAACATATCCGACAAAGCATTTTTTTTTTTCACATCAACCTTGTTTGTCGGACAGATTTCATTTTTCTCCTCCGGAGAAGCAAGTAAGCTAACGCAGAGGAACTGTAGATTTGATTCAGGACATTCACTACTCAAAGTCCTCAAGCCGAGAAGGTCCAAAGTACCATCCTAGCACAGAGGAAGGGAGACGTAAGGTTCTAAATATAAGGGCTAAAATGCCCATGAAAAGTTAAATACATGACAATGCTTTCTGGAATGTCCAAAAGCTCTGAAAAATGACAAAACCAGAGTCCTTTCAAAAAGTAAAAGACTAAGAATTTAGTCATCAAACTTGATTTTCTTCCCCTGCGGTTTGGCTCCAAATCCACCCCCACCTCTTCCACCTAGAATGACAACAATGACATCTTAATGTACAAATCTGTTAGACATAATATTCAAGTAGAGCAAGGGGGAAAAAGTTCTGAACAAGTTTAAAACATTCTTCAGGTCAAGGTTTTTGGCAAGGGCCAAAGACCCAAAGCCCCTGGAGCAGGGTCTGGAGGTTCTCCCGTAGGCATGGGAATCTTATCACTGACAATTCGATAAACTACACATGATACAATTTACCTGTTCCCTATTTGATGCGACTTTATGTATTTGATAGCGAGTCAATTCATCAATGCGATACGAGTAGGGATGGGTATTGATCAGATTTTATCCATCAATGCCATTATTGATTCCGCTTATCGATCCGATTCCTTAAGCCCCTTTCACACTGGGGGTGTGCCCGGTTGCGGCATGCATCATTATGACGACACTGCGTGGAAGCAACTCAGTGCCGAGATGATGCAGCTCAGAGCCACAACAGCGCAAGGGGCGCAAAGGAGGAAGCAAGTTGGGTGCCGAAAAATGAAACCCCGTTTAATTTTTTTGGCGTCCTGTGCTCGACGCAGAAAGGAAGTGGTTCCAGCGCAAGTTGGGGCAAAGAGGCGTAACTCGAAAGCCAATTTATGATTCCTGCTGTGTTCCATTGTTCCCGCAGTATAAATCATGCAGGATTGTTTTTATACCGTGTACTTAATGCAGTAAAAACTACACGCTAGAAAAAAAAAAAGCAGACTGATTGCCAAAAATATCCAGTAAAAAGTCCGGACGTCTCTAGTCCACTCATGGACGTTCGTTCACGCATGCACATGTGAACACTGGAACATGGTCTGACTGCATTAGTTCCTTGTTCTCTGCTCAAACTCTCACATCACAGTTAAAAAAAGGACATAAGTCCTGAGACAGGACATAACATCAAGTAGAACTCCAGACATCTCCACATTTGCTTGATGGTTTGTTGGCGCACGCATTTCGCGGTCAAAGGAGGAAAAGATAAACTATAACAGAACTATGCAGACTTCTCTGTGCAGAGAACCTGCAGGCTGCGTTGTCACCTCCTCTCTGCCCCCTGCTGTGTGCACCTGACACAGAAATTCCTGCGTTGTCGTGACACCAGAGGAAGCAACTGGGAGCAGCCCCGGTGTGAAAAGGGCTTTATCGATTTCCTTATCAATACCTCTTGTAACTTTTCAGTGTACTAAAAGTAGCCTTTACAGGTTTTCTATGTCAACATTTTATTGAGTGTTCAAAGTAAATATGAAATCACTGGACCCTTGGTCTCTGGACAAAAAAAAAAAAAAAAAAAAAAATCAGTAAAATCTGTACATGGTCCCTGGAACCTTCATGTCATGATGGATCCTTGATCTTTGGACAGAAATAGAAAAACAAAATCTGTAGTTTTTCCTCAAAAGCATTTCCCTTCAAATATACAGTGGTCCCTCGCTATAACGCAGTTCACCTTTCGCAGCCTTTTTTTAGTGCAATTTTGCATGCTGCTTTTTTTTTTTTTACAGCGCATTGTGTTCTGCATCCTTATCAGGCGGGCCAGACAAGAGCTGCGGAGCTGCAGACAACTCCAGCAACAGGTCCAGAGACTACGCTCGCTATTTTGATGCAGAGCGCTCCGCCAGCCCGCAAGGATAGACTTCTTGCAGAAAAATCCACAGCGCCCACTGCATGGTCTCGGTAACCACAGCCGCAGAGCTCCGTGGCCATGACTTGGATTCTTTGTGGCTCCCGCATCCGTACCCCCGGAGGTAGTGAGCGAAGGGAGAGCACGTGCATTGTGTTCTGCATGTGTCTGTTTATAATCATCTCGCCCAGAAGAGAAAAAAAAAAAAAGAAAAAAAAAAAGTGTTTACACAGGAGAGAAAAGAGAAAATGTTAATGCCTGTTTGAGAAAAGTGTATAAAATGTGTAGTGAGGGGTTTTACAGCCTTAAAACATCTACTCTTGACCTGAGCTCTTCAGCCGGCTGTGCTGCACATCAGGATCAATGTATTTCTTAAGAAATGGAGGACGTCTCATTCTGGTTTGGGGGTGGGGACAAAACAACATGGATTTGGTCGGTTGTAGTTTATTGTTTGTGCAGGGGTGGTGGCCAAGTGGTTAATGCGCTTGGTTTCAGTGCAGAAGGTTCCGGGTTCAAATCCCACACCTGCCACATTTCTCCATGTATTGCCTTGCTTGCTTCTACTGGTGGTTGGCTCTCACTGCGGTATTGTATCACAGCGGTGTTTTGCTGTATCTGTTAGCTGTGTAATCTGAGCAGTTAGATTGATCTAGTTACCTAGATAACGATTCGTTTCACAGTGTAATCTTCACGTGCCTTAACTAAAGCACTCCCTCTGCTGAATCACCTCTAAATTATTTACACAGTATTCACTGTGTGTCTTTAGGAATCCGCTAGCTTAGCGCAGCTACTAGCTCTTAGCCGGTTTAGCATGGCGGCTTCTCCTGTCTCTCCCGCACTTTTCTGCTCTGGGTGTGAAATGTTTAGTTATTCCTCGGCCTCTTTTAGCAGTAATGGTACTTGTAATAAGTGTAGCTTATTCGTAGCTTTGGAGGCCAGGCTGGGCGAATTGGAGACTCGGCTCCACACTGTGGAAAATTCTACAGCTAGCCAGGCCCCTGTAGTCGGTGCGGACCAAGGTAGCTTAGCCGCCGTTAGTTTCCCTCTGGCAGATCCCGAGCAGCCGGGAAAGCAGGCCGACTGGGTGACTGTGAGGAGGAAGCGTAGTTCTAAACAGAAGCCCCGTGTACACCGCGAACCCGTTCACATTTCTAACCGTTTTTCCCCACTCGACGACACACCCGCCGAGGATCAAACTCTGGTTATTGGCGACTGTTTTGAGAAATGTGAAGATAGTGACACCAGTAACCATAGTCAATTGTCTTCCGGGGGCCACAGCAGGCGACACTGAAGGAAATTTGAAACTGCTGGCTAAGGCTAAGCGTAAATTTGGTAAGATTGTAATTCACGTCGGCAGTAATGACACCCGGTTACGCCAATCGGAGGTCACTAAAATTAACATTGAATCAGTGTGTAACTTTGCAAAAACAATGTCGGACTCTGAGGAATTCTCTCTTCTGCTGCACCCTTTGAGCTGACGATGATATGTAAGCAAAATGTCAAATGTATTTGACAAAATGTAGTTTTCTCTGGGCCCCTCCCCAATAGGACCGGGACTGACATATTTAGCCGCATGTTCTCCTTGAATTGCTGGCTGTCTGAGTGGTGTCCAAAAAATGAGGTGGGCTTCATAGATAATTGGCAAAGCTTCTGGGGAAAGGTCTTGTTAGGAGAGACGGCATCCATCCCACTTTGGATGGAGCAGCTCTCATTTCTAGAAATCTGGCCAATTTTCTTAAATCCTCCAAACCGTGACTATCCAGGGTTGGGACCAGGAAGCAGAGTTGTAGTCTTACACACCTCTCTGCAGCTTCTCTCCCCCTGCCATCCCCTCATTACCCCATCCCCGTAGAGACGATGCCTGCTCCCAGACCACCAATAACCAGCAAAAATCTATTTAAGCATAAAAATTCAAAAAGAAAAAATAATATAGCACCTTCAACTGCACCACAGACTAAAACAGTTAAATGTGGTCTATTAAACATTAGGTCTCTCTCTTCTAAGTACCTGTTAGTAAATGATATAATACATATTGATTTATTCTTCCTTACAGAAACCTGGTTACAGCAGGATGAACATGTTAGTTTAAATGAGTCAACACCCCCGAGTCACACTAACTGCCAGAATGCTCGTAGCACGGGCCGAGGTGGAGGATTAGCAGCAATCTTCCACTCCAGCTTATTAATTAATCAAAAACCCAGACAGAGCTATTCATCATAGTACAGAAACAGCATTAGTGAAGGTTACAAATGATCTTATGGCCTCAGACAGCGGACTCATCTCTGTGCTTGTTCTGTTAGACCTCGGTGCTGCTTTTGATACTGCTGACCATAAAATTTTATTACAGAGATTAGAGCATGCCATAGGTATTAAAGGCACTGCGCTGGTTTGAATCATATTTATCTAATAGATTACAATTTGTTCATGTAAATGGGGAATCTTCTTCACAGACTAAGGTTAATTATGGAGTTCCACAAGGTTCTGTGCTAGGACCAATTTTATTCACTTTATACATGCTTCCCTTAGGCAGCATTATTAGACGGCATTGCTTAAATTTTCATTGTGATACCCAGCTTTATCTATCCATGAAGCCAGAGGACACACACCAATTAGCATGGCATTTACGCAATATCTCTAAAATTAGAAAGGTCTTGTCTCAGAGTGATGCTGAAATACTAATTCATGCATTTATTTCCTCTAGGCTGGACTATTGTAATTCATTATCATCAGGTTGTCCTAAAAGTTCCCTGAAAAGCCTTCAGTTAATTCAAAATGCTGCAGCTAGAGTACTAACAGGGACTAGAAGGAAAGAGCATATCTCAGCCATATTGGCCTCTCTTCATTGGCTTCCTGTTAATTCTAGAATAGAATTTAAAATTCTTCTTTACTTATAAGGTTTTGAATAATCAGGTCCCATCTTATCTTAGGGACCTCATAGTACCATATCACCCTAATAGAGCGCTTCGCTCTCAGACTGCAGGCTTACTTGTAGTTCCTAGGGTTTAAGAGTAGAATGGGAGGCAGAGCCTTCAGCTTTCAGGCTCCTCTCCTGTGGAACCAGCTCCCAATTCAGATCAGGGAGAAAGACACCCTCTCTACTTTTAAGATTAGGCTTAAAACTTTCCTTTTTGCTAAAGCTTATAGTTAGGGCTGGATCAGGTGACCCTGAACCATCCCTTAGTTATGCTGCTATAGACGTAGACTGCTGGGGGGTTCCCATGATGCACTGAGTGTTTCTTTCTCTTTTTGCACTGTATGCACCACTCTGCATTGTGTTTTTGGTGTTTTTACATAATTATTGTATGGCCTTGCCTTACAATATAAAGCACCTTGGGGCAACTGTTTGTTGTGATTTGGCGCTATATAAATAAAATTGATTGATGTAATGTGGAGTTGCGTCAGGAAGGGCATCCGGCGTAAAACCTGTGCCAATTCAACATGCAGATCCACCTTAGATTTGCTGTGGCGACCCCGAGTGCAAACAGGGGAGCAGCCGAAGGGACTTACTTTGTAGTTTGTATTACAACGTTTGGAAAGAGTTGTCATTTGATTTAAAATGCCGATTGTTATTAATTCCGATCCGAAATCTGTGCAGCTCTTTGGAGCTGTGCGCTTAGTCCCACAATAGAGGGTATTACTATTATTTACATTACCTGATGGACAACTTCAGTTGAATCGATGCACGTTTCTATCTAGATACTGATTCATATCAAGTAATCTCCACATGCCCCCCCCAATATTAATCTCAGGTGCATTCTGGTGCATTTTCAGGTCTATTTACTGACACAATCCATTTTTGTTGGATCAGGTAAATTTTTCCACCCCAGAGAAGAGGCTTTTCACACAACTTGTATCATCACGATACAATGGTTTGTGTGTGGAGCATTCATGGACTGATGAGTCGTATCAAAAACACCAGTGTTTACCTCCAAAGCTACCGCGTCCGCCTCCACGTCCTCCTCCACGATGGCCACCTCTTCCACCTCCACGGCCGCCCCGACCTCCTCCCCTGCCACCTCCACGGCCTCCAAAGCCGCCACCATAGCCGCCACCACGACCTCCACGGAAGCCGCCTTCACCCTTAGGCTTGGCATAGTCAAGGGTCACTTTGTTGCCATCGATCTCGCCATCTTCCATGGCCTCCTTCGCTGCCTTGCAGTCCTCCTGGCTGTCAAAGTCTACAAAGCCGTACCTGGTGGAACAGATAAGAGTGTTGACAGTTAGTGTAATCTAAATTAAACTCATGCAACTCAGCTGTCAAGAACTTTGTACCAGAACGTGCTGTTTCACAGTAAAACACGGGCCGCTCCCTAAAAGGAAGCTGCCCGTTATGTTGTGAGTTTGCTCTACTTCTCATGCGAATCCGTGCTCTGTCACTACGACACAGAGAGGTGCTCTCGAGAAGCGTGGAAAAGTCCTTAAACCCAAGACTTACCCCTTTGATGAACCAGTGTCTCGATCTGTTGCTATTCTGGCTGCAACGGCACCCTCAAATGCTTCCTTAAGGGTTTGGTCTGTCGTATCCTCAGAAAGACCCTTGACAAAGAGGGTTTTAGTAGGCCCTGTTGCAGAGGACAATATACCTGTTACTTCTACTGTAACCCATTTATGCACCAAGTTACTGTCCTCAAAGCCCATTACCACATGGTGTCTGTACAGACCAGATCAGTACTTGACTATCTTTGACGACATCACAAAGACTCAGGAGTTCTAGTTTTCATCACATCTGGCCATAATATAGTCTACCCATCGAGTTCCTCATCATGACAAACAAAGATGCATTAGGCACTAATAGTTTAAGCTGAGGAAAACCTTGCTTAAAACAAGTGGATCTGCCCGTGTTTAGATAAAATTGTAAGCTCAAACATAGTATCAAGCAACTTACCAGAGCCTCCTCTGCCCCCGTCTCCTTTGCCACCGCTGTTCTGGCTGAACTCCAGTCGGATAGACCGGCCTTCAATGTCAGTGTTGTTGAGATTCTCCAAGGCTTCCTTGGCATCTTCTGTGCTCTCAAACTCTACAAAAGCAAAACTGATGCACCAGGAGAAAACATTTACTTTGCTGAAAAGCCAACCAGTTTCTTTGTCAGCAAACCATTTCTATCACTAAAGTGTACTTGTTGCACAGCAGACATAAGCAACACCCACAGCAGGGTACACCTGTTTTAACTGTGCATTAGCTCTGCTTCTCGTGCAAATCCATGCACAATCATGGTCAAGATTAACAGGAGCTCATGAGAAGCTAAAGCTGGAGAGGAGCTGCTGAACACTGGGTCTGTATGCACGAAGCATCCTAAGACTAAAAATAGCGCCTAGTGAGGTTATTCTAAAACTATAGCTTTACTTCACAAAATATGGTGCTCAAAATGCAGGCAATATGCTGAGAATTTCTCAAATTCTTAGACATTTCCCAATGGTAAGATTAAAGTTGTTCACAAAGCACCTTAGACCTTAAGAGAGCTCCTATGGTGCCAAACTGGTAAGAGTAGTGAGGAGGACTTTTCAGAAGCAGAAGAGTGTCTTAAGCAGACAAGCTGGTGGAAAAGACAGAGAGGAAGCAGAAATATTCACCGTATGTAGAATGACTGTCAGTAACACGTTACCAGCTTGATCTACGTCATGTTAATTTACTGTCTTAATGTATTTATAAATTGTTTAGGTTCTTTTATCATATTCACACATTATCATTATTATCAGTATTATTGATATTTTATTATTCCATTTTGTCATTTGATTTTTAAATGGGTAACAATGGAAATAAGTTTTCACCTTCTTGTGTCATGCATGTAATTAACTTTTACAATTATATTATGTACTTACATTGAACCTTTTAATATGTATATAATCAGCATGTGAATGAGATATGTTCAAACATTCAAGCTGTGTAACAATTCCTTTTGCTGTGAACTGCGTGGAATGAAAGACACGAGAGAGCTTTTGTCTTTTTGGCACTCTGCCACTAGGAGGCACTTATTTTTCAGATAAAACAGGGACGACATCAAACACGACACTTTTCACTTATGTGACAACATGGTGACATGGAACTCACTCAACTGAAATACAAAAACAAAAAACATTTTTAAACTAACATGAACCACAATAGCAACATTTAAAACCCAAAACTCCCATAATGCATTGCAACAAGAATTTACAGGTTTAACAACCGGCCCAACGATCACTCCAATTTAATTTTGCTGAGTATCATTATCATGGCGTTGCAGTCTCCTGCTGGCTCTCACTCTTAAGGTAAGATTCTTTGCCAGGAAATTTTAGGTTAGGAGCTCTTTGAGAGGACTGAGATGCTTCGTGCATATGGGACCTGGTGCTTTTCAACAGCAGGGATAAGGGCCATACTAAAGGAGTAGCACTGGTCCTAAAGGATTTTAACTCGAGACCAGAGCCTAAAGCAGTATATATGTCTATGTGGTTTGCAATATTAAAATGTGCAGCTGCATTCCCTGTGTTCCCACCGCAACTGTCTCAAAATTATCACTTTAAAATTTTTGTTACTTTAAAAACAAGTCACCATAATCTGTCAGGATCTGGGACAGTTTCTATTAGGGCTGCCATCTCCCAATAAATTGATGAACAGAAATAAGTCAAAATTATTAAGAAAACTTTTATTCTTTGGACAAAAATGTATTTTGTTTAACTGGATTAAGGATAAGCCACCAACACTAACTCAATGGTCTGACAAAATGTTATGAGTATTATCAATGGAAAAGCTAAGTGCAAACTTAAGCGGTAATGACGATAACTATTTGGACTTATGGCGCCCTTTACTGAAATACTTAATCGGCAATTTAAGCAATACTTTGCAGAGGGGACAGTCTCGTTGAAGTGGAGAACCTGAGGGTCTTCTAACTGAATAAGCTTGTCTGTGTTTTACGTAAATTACATGTATTTTTTCCCAGACTTAATCATTTATGACTCAGACTGCTCTGTGTACTTCAGTTAAGGGGTTTTTGTGGTATGGTTCTGTTTTTAATGTTAAAAGTTCAATAAAATGTAAAAACAAATTTTATACATATACATACATACACACACAAATATAAAATCAAGTCACCAAGTAGGGCTCTCTTTCCCTAAGCAATGAAAGTGTGGCGCAGCACCAAGTTACATTTTCAGTGCCACTGTGGTGATTTTCAAATTTAAGGTGTTCAATCTCCCCTTTCTCAGATAATTGTGGTTACATTTTTTCAAATTTGCCAGTTTGCCACACAAGAGTGACTTCTCTCATCTCCACTGCTTTCCTGTGCAAGATCGTAAAGCAGGCATCTCCGATGATTCAACATGCCAGACTCGCACGTCACTGGTCTGGTTAACTATCACGCAAAAAAAAATAAAGAGCTGCTATTGGTGGAATAGCCAATGTCACACAAAGGTTTAAGAGCAACAGTTCGGTGGGGAAAGTTCAAAAGCACCTTCAGCTGACTGAATTGTGAGGAAGTGCAAACGAGAAACAAAGCCTGCTAGTGTAGCAGATAATCACGCAAATGGTGATAAAAGCAAATTGGGCAGAAATGCTCCTTAGACACTTCTCTTTTGAAAAAAACCTTTTGGCCACCTGACTTTTCAATTGGTGGTCAGGTAGGGGTCAATCGAAGAATTACACAGAGGTCAAAATTAAAAGATGCTCCAATCATATTGAAAAATATTCCACATTTGCCTGATCATAAAGATTCCAAAAAGGTCTATTTTGGACTATCTGTGTCTGAATTCTATGGAGTTACGGGATAAAAACAGCAAGAATGGTGACAAAGGTTAGTTTCATTTTGTACAGGGGTCAAAAGTTGAAGTTGCTCCAATTTTGGTAAAGTGTGATGCAAATTATTGGTTGCGCTAATAGGATTAATAAATGGAATAGTTTTGACAGTGTTGAATACTTGGTCTCCAACGTAAAGGTCAATCAAGGTCTACGTCTACTGGATTCTATGACATGTGACATATGTTACCCCGTAACGTGATAAGGATGATACATGGTCCAAACTATTCCTTTTTAAAACCGTGTTAACTCAACTAGTAATTTGCATCACTTTTTACCAAAATTGGAGCAACTTTAACTTCTGACCCCCGTACAAAATGAAACTGATCTTTGTCACTATTTTTGCTGTTTTTATCCCGTAACTCCGTAGAATTCAGTCAGTTAGTACAAACTATACCTTATTGGAATCTTTATGATCAGGCAAATAATGTGGCATAGGTTTCAATATGATTGTAGCACCTTTTAATTTTGACTCCTGTGCAATTCCTCAATTGACCCCTACCTGACAACCGATTGAAAAGTCAAGTAACCAATCGTTTTTTTTCCCCAAAAGAGGATTGTCTGAGGACTATTTCTGCCGAATTTGATGCTTTTATCACCATTTGCAGGATTCCGCTCTAAATATTCTATGCATCCTCCCCCTGATCCTGCCACCAAGCTTTAAATTTCTGGGGAGAGCCCTGCCACGACACAATCCACATGCATGGGTGGTCTTATCAGTTACACCACTCAGACATGGTGTGATCGAGTCTCGTACTGTTTCCCTCAGGTATGTGAAATGTGAAATAAGGGCAGTTTTTTTAACGTTCTTTCAATTACAGAAGAATTGGCACTGCTGTATTCAACAGAATTCAGTTCCTGCAGTGGAAAAGCACCCTCTGTTAAGAGTGAGATGACAACACTTACCCCTTAGGTCTTCCATCTCTTTGGGGGATACGAATTGAAACTGCCTTCTCAAATGTGGCTTGTAGAACTTCTTCAGTTGCACTGAAGGCAAGATTATTTACCACCAACGTTTTGCTGGCTGCTCCTGAGGGCCCCCACACACACAAAAACACAGGTGAGATCAAATCCCACATTAACCACACTTACTTAGCCTATTATTGGACCAGATCAGTACTTGACTATCTTTAAGATCTTCACAAAGATTCAGGAAACAAATCTGCATCATATCTGGCCACAATTAGACAGTCAACTTCACATTGCAACAGCAATTCAGAATTGGGGCCAAAAAAGTTTTTTTTTTTTTAATTGAACAACATTTTGCAACAATACCACTGTCACGTCATTTCAGTCAATTCTATTGTCTCCACTACTTAATAGACAACATCTGAATCATAATTGCATCACAGTGGCACAGCAACAGAAATTCACCCCAAGTCAAACCCATGTGCAAGGTTAATCCAGTAGACACACGCTGGATATGCAAGGTGGTGTGAGAAATAGCTGAACAGTGAAGGCAGTGATAATAAACCTCCGGTTAAGTTTAACAACCCCTACAACTACAGTATGTTAATATGTTAAGTGAACAAAATGCACACGTACAGCAATTTTTTAAGTTGGGCTCCAAGAGTGTTCAGAGTGGGTACCGACTTTATGATTGGCTGAAAATTTACATACTACCAGAAATGTACAAATGAAACACTCTCCAGCAGACCAGTGAACATTTCCTGTTTATGGCTGCTGTAAGTAAGTTGACTTAAGCATTGATATACATTTGACAGAGAATTTTTCATCAAACCCCAACTGGTCAGATTAACATGTATGTGACAAGTGTTCCACCACCATCAACAACGTTTTAAGAGAAAGGTTGTTCAAGTAACATAAATGGGGCCATACTAAAGCCTTTCAAAGTGTATGATGAATTTACCTCCCATCTTGTGCCCTTTCTGACTCTTTTCACCAACAAAGTCAATGATGATGGCCCTCCCCTGGACATCTGTGCCCTGGGCCTCCTCCAGCATCTTCTCTGCTTCAGCCTCAGTTTTGAACTCAACATAGGCAATGCTGTCAATTGAAAAGCAGGAAAAACGTCAGAGCATCTGTTAAGCCGATGTTATCATTTAAGTGTCGTGGTGTAAATTAGGCCTCCACCAACATCATTCAAAAGTTTGAGATTCATTTGCCTGTCCTCACCCTCTGTTTGAACCGCTGTGACCTTGAGGTAACCGAACATCAACAGCATTCTCAAAAACTTCTTTCAGGTCATCAACAGTTGCCGAGAAAGGAAGGTTTTTTACAAACAGTGTCCGGGCATCTCTCTCTGTTGGAGAAACAAAGCAGTTACTCAAACACTACTGCTTCAGACTGTTGAGTCATTAAATACAGTGATAAAAGTCGACAGACGAAAAAAAAAAAAAATAAATAAAACTAGTGCATTGGTGATTTGCAAACCAACAGTGCACTACTGCCACCAACTGCGTTTGGGCGTGGAACATTAATGGAGTCTGGCATATTGCTATCAAAAATAACCTGGAAACATTCACACAGATTTCTGGGAATTTCCATGTCTTTCATCACTAAGTATAACAAGTACCTTCTAGAGATGTACCGATCCACATTTTTCCACTTCCGATTCAATCTCGATACCTGAATTTGGATATCTGCCAATATTCAGATACCAGAGTTCTGTTTGCTTTAATATTATATTTCTTATAAAGAACACCTGAACAGCTACAATTTGCCAGAAGGTCATCTAAGATGCAAGCCAAGATTTGATGTTTTGGTGAAAGAATTAAGTACTTTTATTTATTTTTGGTGGTTTCTTCTGGCATTTCGAAATGGTACATGTACGCAATTTTTGGGATGCCCGAGAGAGAGAGATGAGGGAAAAAATAAATAAATCAAGCGCACAAATTTTTCCTCCCCCCACAGCCAGATCAGAGGAGATGAGCTCTCCCATCGAGCTGAGGTCTCCATAGCAGAGAACATTTACACGACTCAGCTACTGGATTGGAAAATTCGACAGGTATCTCGGGCTGCAGCTATCGATTATTTGCAATGGCACAATGTCGCTGTGCCATCACACAGATTGTCAAATTTAGTGTATCCCTTTCTATTTTCTTGGCTAATTTTTCACTTCTTTACAAGTTTTGGATCTTTCCCGGTGTCAGGAGCTCAGCATCTCCCGAGACCAGACCATATGCGCAGACGGTCAGTGTAATTCTCAGTTATGCTGCACGTGAATGTGAGCACAGCCTGTGAAAAACTGGCCTTTGGAGTGCAGCTTTTCCACAAAAGCTACACTGATAAATCTGCTCCGCCGATCAAAACTTGACTTAAAGTGCATGTAGAGGGCTTAGTCTATTCTGGGACAGGGACGCAAAGCCATGTCAAAATGTCTATTCGCCTGACCGTCGGCTGAATAAGGCACAAATAGTCTATTCGCCTGAGTCTATTTGCCACAGTCTAGAGATTTTGCTGAAATGGTGATGGGATGTGGCTGTCCCTGCCCCCCCCGGGCTTAGCATATGTGCCACAACATTAAACGGAGCTTCGGGGCACGGAACTTGCCTCAAACATTTTTGGTAATCGAACTACTCGACCAACCATTTCAGCCCTAATTGTATCAGAAATTTCCCATCTGTGATTTACATTTGAATCTGTACCAATACAGATACTGGATCAGATCCGCTCCATCCCGACTTTAATCCAGATATTCTGAGAAAAACTAAGGTGAAACTACAGCCTATTACAAAACCCATACCTTTTTTGCCCTCTTGAGAATTCTCTTTGCTTCTGGCTTTGTCTAACTTCATCTCCTGGCCCATGACTTTCTTGCCATTGAGCTCCAAGGCCTTCTGCATGTCTTCCTCAGATGCAAAGTCCACATAGCCAAACTTCCTGTTGTGGGAAAGTCATAGTCACCTGACATTTGTGCTTCACCATTCAATGCACAAGTTCTGGTTACAAATGCTTTTGTTGTTGCATTTTTTATCTGTATGAATAAGAAATGCCCAGCATCATTCAGAAAGACCCAAAGGTTAAGACACAGTGGCATGAAATTCTTGCACACAAAACACCACACCGAACACACAGTGTGAGCTCAAGTGTATAATGAAAGCAAAATCAGTGTGTGCTTTGCACAACGTACCTGGATGCACCTAACCGGACATCTACGATCTCAAGATTGTTCTTGCTGAAGAATTTCCTGAGAGATGATTTAATTTCATCAAAGTCCTTGCTGGAATTCAAGTTCCCAACAAAGAGACAGAATGCTAAAAGATTAAATGAACAAATACCCAGTTAGTACTAACAGTGAAAAGACATTTAAAGCAGACACCCTCAGATAGATAAAGGAGGCATCAGTCCCTTATTCACCACAAGGCATGTTTAATCTTTTCTGATCGGGTCAGCCAATCTCTTTGTACCTTCACCATCTGACTTTGCTTTCTTTGCAGGTGGTGTGTCCTTTTTGCTGTCCGCTTTCCTCTTTGCAGGCACCACTGGGGTTTCTGTATTAAAAAAAAAAGTTTACCCCTGCTCAATCTCCAAATAATGCAGAGTTGCATCAGGTGTAAAACATGTCACACCAACATGGAGATCCATCTGGATCTGTTGCAGTGATCCCAAGTGGTGGTGGTGGGGCAAAGGGATGTGGCAATGAAGAACCTGACTTACTAACTTGGCAGGTGAAACCCCATTCAGTTTTTAACAACACAAACTCACCTTCTTCATCCTCGTCATCATCATCATCCTCCTCCTCATCGTCATCATCGTCGGATTCTTTAGCCTTGACCATCCCTGCTTTCTTTGCCTTGGCAGGTGCTGGAGCAGGAGTAGTGTCCATCTCCTCCTCAGACTCTGAAAAACCAAGACATAAGATGGTAAGAATTTTGGAAGAGCCCACACTGTAAACAAAGGTATAAAAATAAGGTTTTATTGAGCTGTGTCAGATCCATAGAAGGTGACATCATACATGTTCAGTATTAAGTCCCTTACTGATCATCACATGCAGCTGTGAATAGAAAGTTGCTGCATTGTTTGGCACATACACACTGAAACGCCACAAGTCACCCACATAGAAAAAGAAATGGCGCAATTTGATGCATTCTGAGAACACTCAGACTCACACTAAGTGTTTTCGCTTTTTAGTTGTCACTTTTTTGAGCAACACACCAAGCTTCACAAACACGGTAACTTCATAATTAGTGGTTTCTGATGGTTTTTAATTCCTCTCCCAAAGGGAGGAAAAAGATACATTTCCAAAAGACGTCTCACTCTGCAATTCTATACATTTCTCTGCGTGTGACGACGACCAGAGCACAAAAGATTCATCCCACACAGAAACAGATGTCTCGTATTGTAAAAACTCAGAAAACGCTATTTTCATAAAACTGTCAATCTCTATGATAAACTTTTTAAAAGAATTCATGTTGAATAAAAAAGAACCAAGTGATAGCCAGTAGAAGGCATTGATGCATGTAAATGTTTCTTTCCACTCGGACCTAGAGCAGATTTTGGTAATAGTTTTTTGGGGCTTGTAGCGGCACGTGTTCGCAAATTACGTATGATCCGACTTGTCGGCTAATCACAAAAATAATCGCTGACTAGTTGACTATCAAAACAGTAGTTTGTGGCAGCCCTAGAATATACCTGTACAGTATTTAACACAGTGCTTTTATTTTAATTACAAAATATAGCTTGTCATTTTTTTGAATGATCTATTAAAGAGTAAAAACTGAAGGTCTGAAAGAAGTTTGTGTCGGAAGCATTTTAGCCATAAGGTCAATTGAGAAAGGTGTTTTTTTAAAATGCTTGAAAGACACTGGCCTCATCGAGGATTCAGCACTGCTATAACGGACTGATGCAGAAGGTGGCAGCAATACAACAGTAAGAATGCCCACTGCTGTTAAACACCATGCGAGGGTTGCACTGGATTTACTGAACTGTGACATGTTTTAAGAAGAGTGCATTTCATGTCAGAATAAAGCCATAATGTACATACAGTGGTTTGTAGTATTTCACTCATAACTACAACTTGATATAAATTAATTAAAATATAAAAGCCAAGACGATGGGTTGCATAAGTAATCAGCCTCTTCGGTATAATACCTGTAAATAATCAGTTTAATCGCCAGTTTTCTGCACACACGTCAGGGGATGGATACATGAACATTTCCAAGTCAGTAAATATGTCACGCAAAACTCTCTGGCAGAAATTTAAAAGTGCATACATATGCAATCCTCACATGCCCGAATTAACAGGTCTGAAATCATAGGAAGAAACAAACAAAACAAGTCTTACCCTCATCATCATCATCATCGTCATCATCATCATCCGATGGTTCTTTTGCAGGTTTGGCCTTAGCTGGAGGTTTGGCCTTAGCTGGAGGTTTGGCAACTGGAGTAGATTTCTTGGGTGGTGGAACCTCTTCTTCTGACTCATCGTCCTCATCATCGTCATCAGAAGACTCTTGTGCAGGTGGGGTCTTGGCTGGAACCTTTGCCGCTGCCTTTGGAGCTGGTTTGGCTACAGATTTCGCCCCTTTCCTTGGTGGTGGTGCTTCTTCTTCAGACTCTTCATCTTCGTCGGACTCTTGCATGGGTTGGGCCTTTGGAGCTGATTTGGTTGCAGACTTTGCAGCTTTCTTGGGTGGTGGTGCCTCTTCTTCAGACGCCTCCTCCTCATCATCATCATCATCAGATAGTTCTTGTGCAGCCTGGGCCTTCACTGGAATCTTTGCAGCTGGTTTTGCAGGTGCCTTGGCTGCAGGCTTTGCCACCTTCTTGGGTGGTGGGGCCTCTTCTGACTCATCTAAGCAAAAATCATAGTTACCATGAATTTCAACAAGGAGTGGACAGGCAGAAAATGCCTGAGTGAAAATGGCAAAAGCTAATTCAGGGTGTAATCACACTAGGACAGAAGGCCTTGCACCGCACAATCACCAATACCATGTGACTTTTGTTTTAATACAGATTAGTTGTAGCCCTATTGTTTTATATAAAAGGTGAAGGAATGCAATATTTGAAACAAAATAAATCAGGATAAGAGTTTGATAGAAATGAGATGGGCGTAGCTACTCACTAACACACGAACAGTCACTGGTCAAACAGATAGAACTTTTGGGGTGTAACATACTCAGCCCAGAGTGCCTAGTGTGATTACAGAAAATAATGTACCAGCGATTGAGGATAGAACCGGCAGACAGTAAGTACACACCGGCACCGAAGACATAGCACTGGTTTAATATACCTCCTTGTATTACATACATGAGTACTGAGCAACCTATGTACGCCAAGAAACAGAGGGTGTGGGAATTTTGCACTCAAATACAAAATTAATGCATCAGATCATGCTTCAGTTTGTAAAATGCATTATATGAAGTTTAGGTTCAGAAATATGAAATTAACTGCTTCACATAAAAAATAAAATCAAGACAATCGTAGTTATGTTACATCAATAAAATGAAATTACATAAATTAACATGCAGGTGTGTGCGTGCATTAAAAAGTGCCAAGTGCTCCTACCATCATCTTCATCCGACTCTGCTGCCTTTGTGGGTGCTGCCTTGCCCGGTGTGCCTTTAGCTGGTGTTGCTTTTCCAGGAGTCTTCTTTGGTGGGGGAGATTCCTCTTCAGATTCTTCCTCTTCTGTGTGTTCACAAAGCACCACAGTTGCACATATACATGTGAGCTTTTTTTTTTTTGACTGAACATTTTTTGTGGGTGGACGAGCACAGATTCAAAACAGTGGTCTGGAGTTGTTAGATACATTTTGGGTTACTATGAGACATAAAGCATTGTTTTACAACCAGTAACATCATAAAATAGACTCTCACAGATATGAGGAGAGCAAAACTGGATGTCTACAGTGACATTTCTGTCATATGACACTGGGGTTTTCTCATCATACACTGGTTCAAAAGCTTCAAGGGGTCGAAATAAAAAAAAAAAAGTTACTTGCACAACCAAAAGTCAGTCTTACGAGGTCTATTAGAAAAGTATCCGACCTTATTATTTTTTTCAAAAACCATATGGATTTGATTCGTATGTTTTTACGTCAGCCAAGCTTGAACCTTCATGTGCATGCGTGAGTTTTTCCACGCCTGTCGGTTGCATCATTCGCCTTTGAGCACGCCTTGTGGGAGGAGTAGTCCAGCCCCCTCGTCGGATTTTCATTGTCAGGAAATGGCGGAATGATTTGGGCTTTTTTTTTCCATCAGAACCTTTTCAGAAACTGTTAGAGACAAGCAGCTGGAAACCATTCAAAAAAAATTTATCTGGCTTTTGGTGAAAATTTTACGGGCTTCACAGAGAATAAGGAGTGTTACTACAGCTTTAAGAAAGCCCCACAATGGCGCACGGCGCGCCGCGCTCCAAGCCGCCATCGAGAGGCAGAAAACACCACGTCATTTCTAAACGGATGGCTGTGTGGAGCTGGGACCGTCGTGAGCAATTTCTCTGGTTATCATAAGAGCTGGACATCAGCCATTTTCCGGCAGATTTCACTTTTAACAAGAGATTTTGTCATGGAAAGCCGCGCGGAGGTTTCGCGCGTCAGGACCGATTCGCTAATCGAGCGAGACAAAGGAACACCTCCGTTTCGGAGTGCCAGGGGATAAGTTGGGACATGCCCAGCTCTCCACAGTTTCTCTTATACTCACTGGGCTGGTAAGCATTGAAAGCCGAGATAGGCATTTTTCATCACAATATCACGAACCAATAGATTAATGTATATTTTGTGCTGCTGAAACACGACTTGCCATGAGACCAGGTTGGGTGTGTGTGTGTGTATATATATATATATATATATATATATATATATATATATATATGAGGTCTATTAGAAAAGTATCCGACCTTATTATTTTTTTCAAAAACCATATGGATTTGAATCACGTGTGATTACATCAGACATGCTTGAACCCTCGTGGGCATGCAAGAGTTTTTTCACGCCTGTCGGTTACGTCATTCGCCTGTGGGCAGTCTTTGAGTGAGGAGTCGTCCACCCGCTCGTCGATTTTTTTCATTGTTTAGGAATGGCTCAGAGACTGTTGCTTTGTTTGATAAAATTTTTTTCAAAACTGTAAGGCACAACTGAGTGGACACCATTCAATAAATTCAGCTGGTTTTCGGTAAAAATTTTAACGGCTGATGAGAGATTTTGGTCTGGTAGTGTCGCTTTAAGGACGGTCCACGGCGCCTGACGGCGATCTGCGCTTCGAGGCGGCAGCGTCTCGCCGTTTCAAGTTGAAAACTTCCACATTTCAGGCTCTGTTGACGCAGTAAGTCGTCAGAGAACTTTCAGAAGAAGTCGGCATGAGGAGTTTATTCGGACATTCCATTGTTAACGGTCATTTTGTAATGAAAGAACGTGCGGGCAGAGTCGCATGTCGGGCTGGACCCGACCGTGGGGGGTCGCGGCAGGAAAAACACCTCCGTTGGACATCTTAACGGGCAAGTTGGAACATGCCCAAGCTGTTAAACACTTTCTCAGTTACTCACTTGTTGAAAGCCATTAAAAGCCGCCTGAATTCTACAAATGGTTTTCAACACGGAGGTGTTTTTCCTGTCGCGGCGCACACAGATTTGCCGAGTCGTCACGGAAATGACTCGGCGAATTTGCGCGTACGTCTTTCATTAAAAAAATGTCCTTAAACAGTGGAATGTCCGCATAAATTCCTCATGCCGGCCTCTTCTGAATCTTCTCTGTTCTCTCACGATGTCCTGGGTGAATTAAGCCTTAAATTAGGATGTTTTCAGCTCGAAACAGGCCGACGACAGCGCCTGGAAGCGCTGCAGGACGTCCCGCTCCGTGGGAAGTCCTTACACCGACAGAAACACCCCATAATCTCTCATCAGCCGTTAAACTTTTCACAGAAAACCAGCTTAATTTCTCGAATAGTGTCCACTCGGATATTCCTCACAGGTCCAGAAAAATTTTTGATAAAGCAACGCGCGCCGTCTCGAGCAGCGTGTGAAACAAAGGAATTCAGCCGAGAGGGCGGGACCACATCTCACTCAAGGCCTGCCCACAGGGAAATGACGTCACCGACGCGTGAAAAAACTCATGCATGCGCACGAGGGTTCAAGCATGATTGGTGTAATCGCATGTCATTCAAATCCATATAGTTAAAAAAAAAATAAATAAAAGGGTCGGTTTATTATCTAAGACACCTCATATATATATATATATATATATATATATATATACACTCAACAAAAATATAAACGCAACACTTTTGGTTTTGCTCCCATTTTGTATGAGATGAACTCAAAGATCTAAAACTTTTTCCACATACACAATATCACCATTTCCCTCAAATATTGTTCACAAACCAGTCTAAATCTGTGATAGTGAGCACTTCTCCTTTGCTGAGATAATCCATCCCACCTCACAGGTGTGCCATATCAAGATGCTGATTAGACACCATGATTAGTGCACAGGTGTGCCTTAGACTGCCCACAATAAAAGGCCACTCTGAAAGGTGCAGTTTTGTTTTATTGGGGGGGGGGGATACCAGTCAGTATCTGGTGTGACCACCATTTGCCTCATGCAGTGCAACACATCTCCTTCGCATAGAGTTGATCAGGTTGTCAATTGTGGCCTGTGGAATGTTGGTCCACTCCTCTTCAATGGCTGTGTGAAGTTGCGACGACGAACTGGAGTCAGGTCAAGACCCCGATGAGGACGACGAGCATGCAGATGAGCTTCCCTGAGACGGTTTCTGACAGTTTGTGCAGAAATTCTTTGGTTATGCAAACCGATTGTTTCAGCAGCTGTCCGAGTGGCTGGTCTCAGACGATCTTGGAGGTGAACATGCTGGATGTGGAGGTCCTGGGCTGGTGTGGTTACACGTGGTCTGCGGTTGTGAGGCTGGTTGGATGTACTGCCAAATTCTCTGAAACGCCTTTGGAGACGGCTTATGGTAGAGAAATGAACATTCAATACACGAGCAACAGCTCTGGTTGACATTCCTGCTGTCAGCATGCCAATTGCATGCTCCCTCAAATCTTGCGACATCTGTGGCATTGTGCTATGTGATAAAACTGCACCTTTCAGAGTGGCCTTTTATTGTGGGTAGTCTAAGGCACACCTGTGCACTAATCATGGTGTCTAATCAGCATCTTGATATGGTACACCTGTGAGGTGGGGTGGATTATCTCAGCAAAGGAGAACTGCTCACTATCACAGATTTAGACTGGTTTGTGAACAATATTTGAGGGAAATGGTGATATTGTGTATGTGGAAAAAGTTTTAGATCTTTGAGTTCATCTCATACAAAATGGGAGCAAAACCAAAAGTGTTGCGTTTATATTTTTGTTGAGTATATATATATATATGGTGCCTGTCGCGGCGGCAATCCCCGAACCCGGTGGTGGACACCGGAAGTAAGGGATGCCGTCAAGCTGAAGGAGTCCTACTTATCTTTGTTGGTAGGTGGGACCCCAGAGGCAGCTGACAGGTACCGGCAGGCCAAGCGTGCCGCAGCCCGTGCGGCCGCAGAGGCAAAAACTCAGGTCTGCGAGGAGTTCGGGGAGGCTATGGAGGAGGACTATCGGTCGGCCTCGAAGAGATTCTGGCAAACCGTCCGACGCCTCAGGAGGTGGAAGCAGCTCTCCACCGGCACTGTTTACGGTGCAGGTGGGGAGCTGTTGACCCTGACTGGGGATGTTGTTGGGTGGTGGAAGGAGTACCTCGAGGATCTCCTCACTCCCATCGTCACGTCTTCCGAAGAGGAGGCAGAGACTGGGGACCCAGAGGAGGACTCATCCATTACCCAGGCAGAAGTCACCGAGGTGGTTCGAAAGCTCCTCGGTGGCAAGGCTCCTGGGGTGGATGAAATCCGTCCTGAGTACCTTAAGTCTCTGGATGTTGTGGGACTGTCTTGGCTGACACGCCCCTGCAACATCGCGTGGCGATTGGGGACAGTGCCTCTGGATTGGCAGACCGGGGTGGTGGTCCCTCTGTTTAAGAAGGGGGACCGAAGGGTGTGTTCCAACTATAAGGGGATCACACTCCTCAGCCTCTCCAGTAAGGTCTATTCCAGAGTACTGGAGAGGAGAATTTGACCGATGGTCGAACCTTGGATTCAGGAGGAGCAGTGTGGTTTTTGCCCTGGTCGCGGCACACTGGACCAGTTCTACACGCTCCATCGGGTGCTCGAGGGTTCATGAGAGTTCGCCCAACCAGTCCACATGCGTTCTGTTGGCTTCGTCAAATCAGGACCTTCAGCGTGCACTGGGGCGGTTTGCAGCCAAGTGTGAAGCGTCCGGGATGAAAATCAGCACCTCCAAATCTGAGGCCATGGTTCTCCACCGGAAAAAGGTGCTTTGCCTTTGACGGATGAAGCGTGAGATCGATAGATGGATCGGTGAAGCATCTGCAGTGATGCGGTCGCTGTATCAGACTGTCGTGGTGAAGAGAGAGCTGAGTAGGGGGGCAAAGCTCTCGATTTACCGATCGACCTACGTTCCGATCCTCACCTATGGTCATGAGATTTGGCTCATGACCGAAAGAACGAGATCGCGAGTACAAGCGGCCGAGATGAGTTTCTGCCGCAGGGTGGCCGGGCTCTCCCTTAGAGATAGGGTGAGGGATGAGCTCGGAGTCGAGCCGCTGCCCCTCCATGTCGAAAGGAGTCAGTTGAGGTGGCTCAGGCATCTTTTCTTTACAGCAGTTCCGTAATTTCAGAAATGCAACAGAAGCAACCACAAATCAGAAAAGGTTGGGACTATATGTAAAATGAAGATAAAAATAAAAATGTTGCACTACTCCCGGTGTCTCCACTCAGAAGCCAAACGTTCTTCCAGAGTGGTGTAATCATACTGCGATAGCAGAATATAAAGAAAGGGGGGGGGGGGGGTATAGACAATAAAATCGGCAATCGCAATTATTTGCCTGATAATCATCTCCAGAAATTCCTAATCGCGACAGCCCTACTGATTAGCTAACAGTTTTTGTTTCAGCTACCTTCCCATGCAGAGCCAGAGGATAATTTATCCTGGAAACATTTGGATCACATCTTAATTTCATGTTCTTAAATAATATCTGCTTCACCTAGCCGTAAAGCACCTTCATTCTACACGTTTATGAAAATGATGCATGAAAGCTGCTTCCGCACACCCAGGGATGTATTCACAATGAGCTGAACAGACACTAATGGAGCTGACACTTCAAGCTATGACGCATTTAGCAGCTTCACAGTTTCAACAATTAAAACAAGCTTGATCTAACACCACTGACTTTAATCTTTGCCTAGTGTTCATTTTATAAGTGGTAAGTGGAACACAATGGAAAATGGTATGAATAACCCATGTCATGAGACATACAACAGACCACTCTTTCACTCGTAATGTAAATGAGAGTATAAAACAATGTTTCATAAGAGTTGGTTTTGGCTAATGCATGCTTTAAAGTGTAGGTGACACATAATGCTATGTTTGCATGAATATTTAAGACTAAAACAAAAATTTGAAATTCATCCTTTCCTGGTGCACAGTTCTTGAAGAGATAAATATTTGTATTTTGAACTGCACGCCACAAAAAACAGTAACTTCCTGGCGTGCTGACATTGGACAAGAAGGAGAAAGCGGCGTCAGCTCCGGAACCGTTATGTTAATTGTCCCATTAATTTCTGGATTCTTACAGTGGATCGGGTCGGAGCTGCACCGTGTTTTCTGTGTCAGAACGGTTATTCTTGCTGATATTTTCAGTCCCTCGTGACATTTTTCAGATTTGAATGTAGCATTTTCTCAGAAAATAAATAAATCATAAATTGGGGGGGGGGGGGGGGGGGAGAAGATCCGCAACCCTCATTGTCATCTAAACAAGGCTCAAACCCATAAAGCTGCGTCCCCCAACAGCTTATTTAGACACGTTCAGACTGTCCTAAAAGAGTCAAAAAAGCTCGACCTCCAGTGTTTACAATGGATTTGGGCTCGAATCAACAGACCTTCCGTTATGCTGTAGCAACAATATGGCCGGGACTGAAAGAGCGCAGGCTTCAAACAGCTGTAGTTTATCCTTCACATGCACACTTATCGACTTTTATTGTTCAGGATTTTTTTTTTTTTAAATATCAACATTTCATCATTTTTAGTGATTGTGCACATTTTTGGGCGTCACCTACACTTTAAACATTGTACACCTGCACACCTGTATCTGCTGCAGCAATCTTTCTTTAAATCAGAGGCTGGATTCATGAACATTTCCTAGTCATTGAATATGTCTCCTGCCTTCTCTCTCTCCCTCCCTCCCCCTGCAAAAATGGCTCACTTGTATTTATTTCTGAACATTTTAAAAATCGATTGAGTATGACCGCATTTTCACTTACCAGAATCATCATCGTCTTGACTTTGTTTTAGCACTGGGGTTCCATTTTTAAGGACAGGTGTTTTACCTGGTGTGGCTTTCTTCATTTTTGGTGGAAGAGTCTGCGTAAATAAATAGCCCTTAATATCTTTTAAACGACAAACATTTTAAAGCTAGCATTAATATGTACCTCCTCCTCTTCACTGCTCTCCTCCTCACTGGACTCCTCTACTTCTTTTGGTGGTGGAGGGGCCTTTTTCTTTTGAACTGCTTGCTTACTAGCTCCCTGTGAACAAATAAAATTGTAGAAAAAAGCAATCCATTAAGCATTAATAAATATCTTCAGGACAGTGGACATTTTAACCATGTACACAGTACAACACCCCTTCAGGCATTTCAGGACTGGCACATTCTGTCATCTTCCTTTCACCTACAGATTGAAACCCTCAATCAAAATTAACTCAGTGATGTTAGTTTAGCAATTAGTCCTCATCTGTTCCGTCAGAAAGGCTAGACAATACTTCACTAATATAGCATCTCCTCAAGTACTTTAATTTCCCAATGAGGTTCACTATACTTCAGCAACAAGTGTTCTGGAGTTTAGGGGGTAAAAACAGCAAAAAAAAGTGGCAAAGGTCAGTTTAAGTTTGTACGAGAGTCAAAGTTTGCTCCAATACGTGCGGGTTGTTCCATAAATTGAAACCAACTCTGTTCATTCCACACGCGGAACAAACCGTTTTTTTTTTTGGTGCATGCGCAGACCATGAATATACAAATCTGGAAGGGTGGTCATCTCAGTATGTGACACTGGCCAAACACAGGTGTGCAAAACAACTGAATTTGTCCAGTTTGCATACTGCACACTACATGCATATCACAATTATTTTATTTACCTTGTTATTATGTTTTCATCCATTTGTGAACAGCCTGTAACCCACAATATTTCATATGTCATTATGATTTTTTTTTTTTTAGAAGATTCATATCATGATCTTGGAAAAGTCCTTATCCTTTAACATTGAACAAATTTTCAAAAATTCATAACAGTCAAAAAAGATCAAATTTCTTTCATATTTGAGAGTGTTATGTAGGATGGTATTCTTTATCGTATGACAAAGTTTGATCTGGATCTGATCCAGATTTTGTGGCCATTTGAAAACCCAATTTAATGATTATCTTACATTATATAATCAAACATGCCCCAATCACTCTCATATTTGAAAGTGAGGTGCAACACCAAACAAAGTTTGATCCGGATCTGATATGGATTAAGACGTCTGTTAACATTTGAATTTAATACTGAAAAGCCCATTTGCTGCACACTTTGCATTATATCTCAATCGAAACTGCCCCATCACTCACTTTTCTGTTATAGATTTACCTACACCACAAAAATTGGATGGAGGTTCCAATTTTATATCTATCTTCCCGTTATAACCAATGTTCTGCGAAAATTATCTGACAAAGGAACTCAAACCAAAAAAGTAAAAACATATGATCACATCAAATTTATCTCATGAAAAGCAGATTCCAACAGGACTAAAGTTTTTTTCCAAGGTAAAAATCTGTGGAATTGGAAACTTGTGTTGGCAGGTTTGCACTCTACTAGCGCGGTGCTCTAGTTTGAATGGTAATTGTGGTGTATTCAGATGAAATTGTCCAAAATGGCACTGTCCAAATACCCTTTGACCTCAAGATATATATTCGGCCATATGTTGATACATAAAAAATTAAAGTAAAATTACTGCTGACATACCAAATTCTTGTTCATCCTCCCCGACAATGAAAGCCCAATATATTACCACGACATTAATGCGCACGACCGGTGTAAATGAGCCTTGGACCACAGCTGTAAACACTACGGAAATGACAATTTTACTATTCTGGATTTTTGATTATATGTCAACATTAAACCGAGTAACATCTGGCTTCTCGGGTTCCACCTCGTGTGTCAGAGCGAAACCCACGTGGAGCTCAGGAAGTCTGATGCTAGCATGTTAGTTAGCATTACGGCTTTTTCCCCTCTGATAAACTGCTCTACGCACATTGGACATCAAGGAAAAATGTTCTAAACAGGACACCACAAAAAAAGAAAAAGGCCAAACTTATCGCTAGCGAAAATGAGCCTGATTAGCTCGACTAAAACAAACTCTAGTTAGTTATGCTTCTGAACAGCGTGCAACCGTGCTAATGCTAATGTTAAATAAACAAACTAAATAACCAGTAACACAAGACTCCTAGTCGCTCAATATCGAATGATAAATTCAGTCCGTTATGCCGCTTGACGTGCATCTTGGTCTCGTTCATCGCGAACGCGCACGAGTGCCATCTTGTGCTGTTGCTAGCTAACGTTAGCTCCTGCAGGCCTTGCAAAGAAAGCAAACATGGCCGCACTCAACGGGGAAGAAACGTTACAGTCACACCGCGTTTCTTCTCCTCCACCGACAGACACCCTCTACCAGAAACACCGCAACATAGATACGAGATACATTTCAACTCTTCCACCCGGCGGATAGTGTCGTTGACTCTTGCCAGGAGCTGAAACTTGTCGGTGAAGGCCTCAAGCACAAACACCGCTTCAGCGCGTTAGGAAAAAAAATCCCGCGCGAACAGTAAAAGTAAACAAGGCGGTCTTTGTTCTCACCTTTGCTAACTTCACCATGACTGTGTCGTGTGTTTCAGCGAAACACAAAAAATGGAGGATTTGCAAAGCAAAGAAGACGTTTTCACATGCACGTGTCTGAGCGTGCTCACTCAGAAGGACATTGAACAGGAAAGAGAGTGACGACCAGAGGACGCGCTTCTCCTCCGCTCTGCGCGTTCACGTCGAATCGCCCACTTCACCTGATCCGCCAATCACAAGACAGCAGAAAGTCATCGAGGGGGCTGATACATACCCGGCTGCGCGCGCTACACGCCACAATATTAGACAAATAATCAATGTTTGAGTGCAATGGTAAGAATGAAGGATAATAATAATAATTAAAAAAAACATTCATTATTTGTTTTATATGACGTCTATCAGGGCTGGATACAGAGTAAAAATCTGACAGATGCATTTTACCCAATAATAAAATAAAAACTCGTACGCATCTTGTTATTCAATAATCTTCATTCTTTTATTCGTGTGCAACATACACTGTCACACTTCTTTTAATATATTTATTATACTTCATGGACCATAGTGAACACTTCTTATTTGTATAAATATGACATACTAAAAAAAACAACAACACTATAACAAAAATTGACATGGTGGATCCTTGATCTCTGGACATAAATAGGAATAAACAAAATCTGTAGTTTTTGTCAAAAGCATTTCCTTTCAGACATTATTGGCATGAATGTCTTTCCATATATCTGAGCTGTGCTGCACGTCAGGGTGTAATTTGTAAAGAAATACAGCACATCTCATTTTGGGAGGAAAAAAATGTTTTAGTCGATTGTAGTTTCTTGTCTGTATTACAACGTTTGTAAGAGGTGTCATTTTATTTAAAGAGGCAATTCATTTTGAAGTTATTAATACCGACCAGACTCTGTCTCAGCAGAGAAAGAACCAACGAGCTAGTGGATCGAAGCATTGCTTCAGCAGTTCACGCTTCAAAGTGGAGTAGCACTGCAGACCAAACCCTGAATATCCGACTTTATTTGTACATCCGTATGACTCAAACTCAGAAAAATCTGTATAATTTACAGACAATCCATATAGGTTGACATGTATGGTTGGAAAACCACCGAAAATGTAATTTCAGTCATCATAGAATGTCTTTCAAACACACTATTGTCTGAAAACTATTTAGAAACCACTCACCGTTTCTTGCTGAAATAAGCGCCCAATTTCCCTTACACAACTTTTTTCCTGGATGCCATGATCATCAACTCGACTGGACTGACGCTATGTTTGTTTGATCCAGAATTAATTTTCCTGTGTACACCTGCGTAGTGCATTGTGGGATCAAATCAAAAGCTGTGTTCACTGCAGGGACACGTTCGGCACTATGCAGGATTATTTTAGGTTTTTTTTACCGATGACGAATGATGCGTAAAAAAATCTGACCGATGAAACTGCATCGGTCCAAACCGGTCTGGATCCGGGCCTGTGTAGAATCCAGTTTGTCATCCTGATCCCCTAATGAAACAGCCTGTACAGGCTCAGCAGGCTGAGTTGTAGGCCTACTCTCAGTACTAGTCCTAGATGTACTAGTACTAGATGGTGTTGGCAAATTTTCTTGCATCATTTTTGCAAGCAATCTTACTACTCATTTCCTTCTTCCTGTCATTACTTGTAGAAGCATAGTGCTTTAGTGAAGATTCTGATCTATGACCAGTAACAGACATGATACAACAGTTTCCAAAACCGGCACAATCTAAGACGGTAACTGTTGCGGCCCTCAGACTATGGTTTGTGCAGCTAGCTGCCTTGGCGATTGCTTTCATTTTCCTTCCAAGAGTGTTCACACCTATTGGAAAGGTGCAGTACAATGAATCCTCTGCTTGGGCTGATGTTGCCATAAACAGTCCAGTGGTTTTAAAATGGCAATGTAGTCTGTACTTGATGCAGTGCATTGACTTCTTTGTGTACAGACTGCTGTCTGCTTTCCTCAGTCCAGCGAAAAATCGTGACAAAAATTTGTCCAATTCCTCATCCGTCAGCATGTATTTCAAGTGGAGACATCCCAGCGAATACTGCAAATGCCAGCTTACAGCATACTGGATTTGTTTTTTGTGTTAGACAAATGAGCACCATCCATAAGCTCGTTCAAATCGTTGTCTGTCACCTCAAACCCCGCCATGTTTGCTTTAAAATGAAGCGCCATTGCCACAAGTGTGAGTGTGTGCTGTGGTCACAGCGTGCAATAGCACAATTCGTATAGAAACAAAATTATACGCTAAATAGCACTGTTGCACAGTAAGTGGAACACAATGGCAAATGGTATGAATAATCCATGTCACGTGACATACAAACCACCAATCAAATGGCAAGGCTCTAATCAGGCATTATATAACATGACTTCATCATGGGAACTCAGCCACAGCCAGTTCAGGAAAGTATAAGGAGGAAGAGGCTGGTGAAAAAGAAATGGGATAGTTGGAGAATTGAAGAACTTAGGAGTGCAAGGAGATGCAACAAAGGTGAAAAGAGAAGTAGCAAAAGGCAAAGGTATATAGCGAGCTGTACATGAAGTTAAACACAAAGGTAGTACAGTAGAAAGGTACTGAGCTGAAAAGGATGTACAGCAGGTTAGGGTGATAAAGGATGCAGATGGTAATGTGCTGACAAGCGAAAACAGTGTGTGGAGAAGTTGGAGGGAATATTCTGAGGAGCTGACGAATGAAGAACATGTGAGAGAGAGGCAGAGACAGAGAGAGAAGGCTGGATGTAGAGAAAGTAAATCAAGAAGTGCAAGGGATTAGTAAGGATAATGTGAGGACAGCAATGAAACTGAAGAGTGGAAAGGACGTTGGTCTAGATGACATTTCAGTGATGGCATGAAAATGTTTCAGTGACAGCGCAGCAGAGTTTCAACCCAGACAAATAAAATCTTGAAATGCGAGAGGGTGACTGAGGAGCGGAGAAGTATGCTGGTTCAGATTTTTAAGAACGAGGGTGATGTGCATAGCTGCATTAATGATGGTTATTGGTTAAGTGGTTGGCTTGAGGCCAGAGGATACTTGGTTCAACCCCCATCAGGCTGGAAAATCATTAAGTGCCCTTGGGCATGGTCATTGCATGGCAGCACCCTGACATCGGTGAGTGACTGTGTATATGAGTGAATGCAAGGCATCATTGCAAAGTGCTTTGAGCTTCTGATTCAGACGGAAAAGTGCTATATAAATGCAGTTCACTTACAGAGGCATAAAGTTGAGCAGCCACAGCATGAAGTTATGGGAAAGAGTAGTGCTCAAGGAATATGGTTTAATGCTGAGAAAGAGCACCACAGATGCAATGTTTGCTCTGAGAGGGCTGATGGAGAAGTGTAGAGAAGGTCAGAAGGAGTTCCATTGTGGATTTAGAGAAAGCTTATGACAGGGTGCCAAAAGAAGAGTTGTGGTATTGTATGAGTAAGTTTAGAGGGTGGTGCAGGACATGTACAAGGACAATGTGACAGCTGTGAGATGTGCTGAGATGTGCAGTAGGAATGACAGATGCATTTAAGGAGGAGGTGGAATTGCATGAAGGATCGGCTCTGAGTCCTTTCTTGTTCGCAGTGGTGATGGACAGGTTGACAGAGGAGAACTGCAGGAGTTTCCATGGATTGTGATGTTAGCAGATGACATTGTGATCTGTAGAACAGAGAGCAGGTAGACCACACTCTAAAACAGGACATGCTGTCTCAATGAGCAAAATTGGTGTAACAATTTGCATAGATTTTTTTAAGTTATTTCAACTTTCAACTGAGTTAATGCCACAAGACTTCTCTAGTTAAGTTGAAATAATTTTAGTTAAGTTGAAATAACTTTTAAAAAACTCATGGAAATTGTTACATCACTCTTTCTCATTGAGACAGAGGTTAATTTTTTAGAGTGTAGGTAGTGATCTGTTCTGGAGAGAAGGGGATTGAAAGTCAGTCGGAGCAAAACTGAGTACGTGTGTGAATGAGAGGGTGCCCAGTGGAACAGCGAAGAGACGAGGAGTAGAGGTCCTTAAATAGATCAGTTCAAATACTTGGGGTCAGCTGTCCAATGTAATTCAATGTATTTCATTTATATTGCGGCAAATAACAACAAAGTTGCCTCAAGGTGCTTCACACAAGTAAGGTCTAACCTTACCAACTCCAAGAGCAAGCACACAGGCGACATTGGTAAGGAAAAACTCCCTCTGATGTGAGGAAGAAATGTCAAGCAGACCAGACTCAAAGCGGTGACCCTCTGCTTGGGCCATGTTACTGGCACAATTGACAATACGAATATACAGGAAATTTTGGGAGTCCATGCTGGTGCACAAGATGGGAGGCTTGCAGAAGAAGACACCACTCCCTTCGCTGGATGGAGCCGCACCTTAAACAGAGAGAAAAAACAGAATCAGGCATCAGAAAGACAACAAATACAGTATAATTTGTCAGCATTAAGCAACAAGAAAAACAGAAGAAATACTATGGTGGTTGCGGGCCACTAGCTTTGCTGAAAGACCCAGACGTTAGATAAAGTTGAGGCCGCAGCCTGCTCCGTTTCCTAATAAAATGAATTTAAAATGGTAAAAAGCATAGTAACATACTATGCCAGTATGCTAGCCATACAAAGTGAAAATAAGTGTGTCTTAAGTCTGGACTTAAAAGTTTTATTGATGCAGGGAGATCATTCCACACAACAGGGGCACGATAAGAGAAAGCTCTGTGACCTGCAGACTTGTTGAGACTGTGGCGTGCTTCTGTAGATGTGTCCATAAAAATCATAGAGGGATATGCTTTGCAAACTTAATACCCATTACTACATTGGATGATATTGAAACAGAGGATGGCCCAGTGGTTGTTCCAGCAATATCAAAGATTTCATGTCTGCTACATACAATGCGCGTGGAATGTCTCAAACCTAAACCTACTTCTAGGCATCTTATATATGCTACTCTGGAACCACCCCTAAATCCAAACAGTTCAACTGTTAACCCCACTGAGGTCCTTAATCTGGGTATCATTAACATAAGATCACTGTCCTCAAAATCATTGTTGATTCATGATCTAATTATTGATCATCACTTAGATATGATTGGGTTATGTTAAACCTGGCTTAAACCTACAGCTGTCCTCACCTTAAATGAGGCCTGCCCACCAGCATATACTTTTAGTCACGTCCCTCATGATGCGAAGCAAGGCGGGGGTGTTGCTCTTTTTTATAATTCTAGGTTTAGCTTATTAGCTGTTGGGGTCACAAATATAACTCATTTGAGCATATGATTCTCCGCTCTGCTCAGGATATTACGCATTGCCAAGGTCAGAAGAATAAAAATCGGCCATGTTACTCTGTCACTGTATATAGACCTCCTGGCCCATATTCTGAATTCTTAGATGAATTTGGTGCGTTCATCTCTAACTTGTCAAATCGTGCAGATAACATTCTGATCATTGGTGACTTTAACATTCATATAAATAAGCCTTCTGATCCCCTCTGCAAATCATTTATGGAAATTGTGGATGCATTAGGATTTCGGCAATGCATTCGGGACTCGACGCACATTAGTGGAAATATCCTGGAGTTGGTTCTCGCACATGGTATTGCTGTCACGAATTGCTGTCACGACATCATGCCTCTTACCTCAGTGGTCTCTGATCACTTACTTATTAAGTTTAGAGCCGTGTTTAGTGGAACAACAACATTATATATCACTACGGCAATGCATCAACTCCTCAACTAAGACTGAACTCGAAGCTAGACTTCGAGTTAGCTCGAAGCTAGACTAGATGGCTTAGCTTCACATTTGGCAAATACCCAATCAGTAGACAGTCTTGTGGATTGTTTAAACTCAGTGCTCAAAACTACACTCGACATGATTGCGCCACCTGTTTTAAAACCGTGCTCCTCCAAAACACAGTCACCTTGGTTCAATGATTACCTGCGTGACCTCAAGCATAAGGCCAGAGGTACAGAACGGAAATGGCGTAGTTCAAAATTAGAAGTATTTCACCTTGCACGGCGTGATGCCATCTTAGACTATAAGCATGCAATACTGGCTACAAAGTGGACCTATTACTCTGATTTGAAACAAGCATAAAAACAAGCATAACTCAAAGTTCTTGTTCGACACAGTGGCAACACTTATTCATGGACCACCTGTAGTTTGCTCTGCTTTTACAACACAAGATTTCCTGGATTACTTTGAGAAGAAAATAGAAGACATCAGGTTAAACATATCCCAGCATGCCTTAACCCAGCCACTACACCCTACTGTTGATGTGGGTGCCATTACTGAGGTATTACCTAGGTTTACAGAATTTAAGACTATCTCTCTATCTCTATCTATCTCTCGCATGCTGACAAAACTCATAATGTCAACAAAAAGCACAGCCTGTTTATTTGATCCTATACCAACAAAACTGTTTAAGGACCTGTGGCCCATTCTTGGGCTGACTGTGCTGGAAATGATTAATTTTTCTTCAACTTCTGGATTTGCTCCTAAATGTTTCAAATCGGCAGTGATTAAACCATTAAGAAACCTAATCTTGACCCTAGTATATTGAAAAACTATCGGCCGGTATCAGATCTATCATTTTGCTCTAACATTCTGGAAAAAGTGGTGTCACGGCAGCTCGTGAACTATCTTACTGAGAATAATCTCTTTGAGCCACTGCAGTCTGCTTTTAGAAAATATCATTCCACAGAGATGGCTCTCACTAAAGTGGTGAATGACCTGCTTGCTATGGATTCGAACACCACTAAGGTGGGATTAGTGGGAGTGCACTTGCATGGTTGAGGTCATAATTAACCAGTCATTCTCGCTGTGTTTTGTACAGTAACACTACCTCTAACCTTAGTGACATGAAATTTGGGGTTCCACAGGGGTTCTTCTTAGGCCCCCTGCTTTTCTCCCTTTAAATAGCACCCCTTGGGAACATATTGTGGTGTTTTGGGATTACCTTTCACTGCTATACTGATGATACTCAGTTATACATGCTGATAACTGCTGGTAATCTCATTCACATAAAATCCTTAGAAGATTGCCTTGCATCAGTGAGAAGTTGGATGTCTAGAAACTTCCTACTTTTAAACTCTGATAAGACTGAAATGATGGTTCTTGGCTCAGTGAGACATCAATTTGACCAGTTAACGCTTAGCCTCGGCTCATGTGTCATACATCACACTGATAAAGTGAGGAACCTTGGGGTAATTTTTGATCCTACATTGTCCTTTAACCTCCACATTAGAAATATTACAAGGACTGCTTTCTTCCACCTGCGAAATATAGCGAAGATTCGTCCCATCCTGTCTATGGCTGATGCTGAGACCCTGATCCATACATTTATCTCTTCTAGATTGAACTATTGCAATGTTCTATTTTCTGGTTTACCGCAGTCCAGCATTAGGGTTCTCCAATTGGTTCAAAATGCTGCAGCCAGACTTTTAACACGAAGCAGAAAGTTCGACCACATTACACGCATTTTGGCATCCCTTCACTGGCTTCCTGTCCCAGTGAGATCAGATTTTAAGGTTCTGCTACTAGTCTATAAAATTGTTCATGGACTGGCACCTCCCTACCTTGCTGACCTAATTAAACCTTACGTACCGGCCCGGGCTTTGCGTTCTCAGGGTGCAGGACTACTTTGTGTCCCTAGGTTGAATATGAAGTCTGTGGGTCATAGAGCATTCTCTTATCGTGCCCCTGTTTTGTGGAATGATCTCCCTGCATCAATAAAACAGTCAGATTCTATGGAGACTTTCAAGTCCAGACTTAAGACGGACTTATTTTTTCTTTCGTATATTTAGCATACTGGCATAGTATAGTTCTACGCTTTTTACTCTTTTAATTAATTTTATTAGGAAACAGAGCGTGCTACGGCCTTAACTTTATCTAAATTCTGGGTCTTTTCAGTGATTGCCAGCCACTAGCCCTAGTATTTCTAGTTTTTTTGTTGTTTAGTGCTGACAAATTATCCTGTATTTCTTGTGTTTCTGATGCCTGATATTGTTTTTTTTTCTCTCTGTTTAAGGTGCAGCTCCATCTAGAGATGGGTGTGGTATTTGTGCTGGAGACCCTCCTGTCCTGTGCACCAACAGCATTTCCTCTATTTTCGTTTTGTGAACTGTTTCTGTAATTTATGTCTGTAGCATGGCCGAAGCAGAGGGTCACCCCTTTGAGTCTGGTCTGCTTGAGGTTTCTTCCTGAGAGGGAGTTTTCCCTTACCACTGCTGCTCTGGGGGTTAGTAAGGTTAGACCTTACTTGTGTGAAGCACCTTGAGGCAAGTCTGTTGTGATTTGGCACTATATAAATGAAAATAAATTGAAATTGATTTGAATTAGAATTTTTATTCACCCTAGGGACACAAAGTAGTCCTACACCCTGAAAACGCAGAGTCCACGCAGGTACGTGGGGTTTACGTAGGTCAGATGTAGGTCAGTAATGAAGAGTGTAGTAGAGATATGAAGAAGAGAGTACAGGCATGGTGGTGTCGGTGGTTTGACCTTTGACCTATAGCTTTTGCTGCAGTTGAATTAAATATTTAATTTTTTTAAATATGTCATCAACAGATTAGAAATAGATGTAGCAATCATAAACATGTACATTTACAATGGTATAATAACTACTGGAGATGCAGCTCCAGTCACCTGGTGTTAAAAAGTGTACATGTGATGTATGACCACATATACGAGGGCTGTCAATAAAGTATAGGTCCTTTTTATTTTTTTCAAAAACTATATGGATTTCATTCATATGTTTTTACGTCAGACATGCTTGAACCCTCGTGCGCATGCGTGAGTTTTTCCACGCCTGTCGGTGACGTCATTCACCTGTGAGCACTCCTTGTGGGAGGAGTCGTCCAGCCCCTCGTCGGAATTCCTTTGTCTGAGAAGTTGCTGAGAGACTGGCGCTTTGTTTGATCAAAATTTTTTCTAAACCTGTGAGACACATCGAAGTGGACACGGTTCAAAAAATTAAGCTGGTTTTCAGTGAAAATTTTAACGGCTGATGAGAGATTTTGAGGTGATACTGTCACTTTAAGGACTTCCCATGGAGCGAGACGTCGTGCAGTGGTCCCAGGCGCCGTCGTCAGCCTGTTTCAAGCTGAAAACCTCCACATTTCAGGCTCTATTGATCCAGGACGTCGTGAGACAACAGAGAAGTTTCAGAAGAAGTCGGTTTCAGCATTTTATCCGGATATTCCACTGTTAAAGGAGATTTTTTTTAATGAAAGACGTGCAGACGGGTCCGCGCGTCGGGACGCAGCCGGCGTGGTGCGGCGGCACAGGAAAAACACCTCCGTGTTGATAACCATTTGTAAAATCCAGGCGGCTTTTGATGGCTTTCAGTGGAGTGAGTATATGAGAAATTGTTTAACAGCTGGACATGTTCCAACTTGTCCTTAAGGCTTCCAACGGAGGTGTTTTTCCTGTGTTTTTCCTGCGTCGCGGCGGCTGCGAGCCGACGCTGCAATCCGCCCGCACGTCTTTCATTAAAAAAATCTCCTTTAACAGTGGAATATCCGGATAAAATGCTGAAACCGACTTCTTCTGAAACTTCTCTGTTCTCTCACGACGTCCTGGATCAATAGAGCCTGAAATGTGGAGGTTTTCAGCTTGAAACAGGCTGACGACGGCGCCTGGGACCGCTGCACGACGTCTCGCTCCGTGGGAAGTCCTTAAAGCGACAGTATCACCTCAAAATCTCTCATCAGCCGTTAAAATTTTCACCGAAAACCAGCTTAATTTTTCGAACCGTGTCCACTTCGATGTGCCTCACAGGTTTAGAAAAAATTTTGATCAAACAAAGCGCCAGTCTCTCAGCAACTTCTCAGACAAAGGAATTCCGACGAGGGGCTGGACGACTCCTCCCACAAGGAGTGCTCACAGGCGAATGACATCACCGACAGGCGTGGAAAAACTCACGCATGCACACGAGGGTTCAAGCATGTCTGACGTAAAAACATATGAATGAAATCCATATAGTTTTGAAAAAAATAAAAAGGACCTATACTTTATTGACAAACCTCGTATTACTGCCAAAGCAGCACGCTTCTAACAGTGTCCATGTTGAAAATAAGGGAGTAGTGGTCATCTACTGCTGATGTTGTTACTTCACAGAAACTGTTTATGTGCTCAGTGAAAAGCTTCATTGTGTCCCATGTGTGGACAGCTGTTATCAACCACGCAGTCTTCGCCAGTTGTCATCAACCATCAATCACATGCTGTAGATATACAGCATGTGATTTCAGTAGATATACAATATCTACTGAAACATGCATGGAGACACACACACTCAAAGTCATGAAGCATGCAAAGCTGGTTGGAACACCCAACTTTATACAAAACTCCCAATGACAAAGCTCAAAATGAAAGACTACTTAAAGATCCACAAGTAGAATGTTCAGGACTTTTGGTTAACTACAGGGGATCATTACATTCTTATCATGCGGCTGCTTTGGGGATTTAAAAAGAACTGGCATGTTGCCTGTGGGGATCCATGACCTCTACATTAGGTAGTGTTTATAAAATAGGCAGTTGATATTTTTCAAGGGTGGTAATAAATTAAGCAATGAGTTGGAAAGGCATGTGAGTCCAAAATGTAATTAGCAATGCTAGCTAATATTTGTAGCTTCTCCAAAACGATTAGTCCCATCAGTGTTCCATTTTGGTGGCATTCGTCCTTTAACCAAAACACATAAGCATGCCAAACGGCAAATGTCAGCTGTGCTCTCTTTGTCCCTGATTGCATGCATGCACAGCTGTTTGTCTTTACCTCATGCAGGTGCTTCTAATTTTAGACACAAACAGGGTGGAGATCAAACACAATACACATTTCACTCATGGTGTCAGCAACATGAGACTGAACTCACTCACGGTAACAGCAACATAATTTAACTGAAGTGAATAAACCAATTGAACTAAAAAAAATCACAATAAATAAATAACACTAACAACACTGCTAAACTAACATGAACCACAGTAACAACATTTAAATCCACAAAACCCCAAACTCCCATGATGCATTGAAGGCACAGCATCCATTGTTTATTGGCTAGTTAATTAGGTACTGATCAGGTACCATCGTGCCTCAAGTTAAACAATTCCTTGATGTTATTCATGGTGTAATAACATCTGCTGTTTGGTGTAAGAGAGTGTTTTTTTTTTTTTTGTTTTTTTCACAATGCCTTATTGAACTGTTTGAAGATTTTATGATGTTCACCACCTTGCGTAAGACATCTTTGTACAAGGCTTAAAACTCTTGCAAGAAAGTAATTCAAACAAAGAGTAGATCTTGTAATTCTCAAGAACTTAGAAGAAACTGCCCCATAAAATCTGTATGAAGTGACGTTACTGCTTTTATCAGGCATTCACGCTATATGAAATGGGAACGCATCACGTTTGTCAAACAGTTAGCATACAAAGAAGAATCAAGGAAAGTCACGTGTATCACTGTATTCACATTTTAACCTGTGGTTAAAATGTGAGGGCCAGATGGAACGCTCGCCTCAGCAACCAGGAACTAAGGAAGAAGACACACAGGGTGAGTGAAATGCACTCATAACACCGTCCTCAAAAACAGTCACAGTTCAACACAGGCTTAACACAGGTTGCTTCAGGGGTCAGGAAATAAAGTTCTCTTCTTAAGAAATAAAGTTCACTGTTCAGTAATTGTTCATAGTTTATAAGTTGTACCCAAAGGTCAGAGGTCAAGTGCTGCGTGGTGTAATACAGTTCCAATAAAGCAGGACTTGATACAGCTGGGTTCTCAATAGGTTGATATCAGAGTTCATACAGTTCATAGGGAAAGTTTTTGGCACAGTTCTTTATCATAGCACAGTCACAAACAGGAATGAGTGAGAACGGGATCTCACTGAGATGAGGGGAACTTAACTGGCATGTAGCCAAGACGCGCTCGACATTGAGAGCCGAGGAGTTCCCAAAGTGACGTAGCTGTGTAGGTTGTCAGAGCCAGGATCCAGGTCCACTTGGGAGCCATCCTGGAATCGTCTGGAACACCAGGAAAAGACAGTTCGCTCTAATACGGGAATTAGAGGGGGAGGCCAGCGTTACCTGAGCATAAGCTGCGGGAAGCTTCGGCGTCTTGAGCGCACAGCTGGAAGACGCAGTCAGAATCACAGGGCAGCGATCAGGTTTGGTCCTCCTGGTATCTGTCTGGATCATGGAACGAGGCTCTGAAAGCTGGCGAGGCAAAAACGAGGAAAGCAAGGCGACAAACAACAAACAAACGGCAAGTCTTTGGCCAGGCTTCGGGAGCTTTGAGAAGCATCTGGATCTCATGGAAAGTCATCCAAGAATCTCGCAACTACTGAACAGAAAGTCAGGGTTTAAATAGTCTATCAATAATCAATCACTATCTGATCCAGATGTGGAAAATAACAGAGGGCGCCATCTGGTGGAGAAACTAACACATGACACAGGTTAATTGACAGTTAAAACCACGATCCAGGGGAAATCCTGACACAACTAGGGTTTTGTGTTGTTAGACATCCAGCACATGATTGTGAGCTTGTGTTATTTTTCATTAACTTTTCAGCCAAAATTTCTCACAAAATGCAAAGTTGTTTTTGATCACAATAGTCAGATCAAAGGCAGATCGTTTGTAAATATCTGATGGTGAGGCTGTAGTCACTGAATTATAAAAAGATTTCCACAGAACAGCTACATTGTTGGAAGATTTGTCTACTGGGACAGCAACATATATCTTGCAAAGTTCTGCAGGATATTGTAAAAGGTCATCATTTTTTAGCACATGAACTGTTTTGATCAAGGGTTTAGGATCACAACTCGAGGATCTTCCTCTCTCCCTCTGCTGATGGCCGACCGGAGCGTGGCTCGCTCTCCACCGTTGTGCGGCTGTCTTTAAACTGATTGTACCACTCCTTAAACTGTGTGACGCCCATAGGATCGTCACCGAAAGCCGTCTGAATAATCCGAATGGTTTCCACCTGGCTGTCGCCCAGTTTCTGGCAAAATTTGATGCAGTCGCGCTGCTCCAGTCGTTCTGTCATTTTCCTTGCAAAGAAAACCCGACGAGAGACTCCACCCATCCTCACACAAAGGCTGCTTACCAGCAAATGACGCAATCGACAGGCGTGAAAAAATTCACGCATGCGCACGAAGGTTCAAGTTTAGCTCATGCAAGCACACGCGATTCAAATCCATCAGGTTTGTGCAAAAAAATAAAAAGGTCAGATACTTTTCTGACAGACCTCGTATTCCACTTTATTCACTTAACAATAACAAAGCACTACAAAGAAAAACTAATGCATCCTAAAATGCAAAAATTACAATTAATCTTCATAACTGCACATGTGGCACCATTTCTCAAAGAAGTGAAGAATTCACATCAAGTAAATGTGTTAAAGATTGTAGCCACCCCCCAAATAACACCATACAGCCAACAACTTGCTTCTGTGCCTACTGCTTTAAAAGAAAAGGAGGTGCCATCTGCCATGCCCTCTTTCTCAACTAAAGCCCCTTTCACACCAGGCCAACTTAGAGTTACGTAATGCCGGGTACCGACTACGCCGAGCTTTTGCAGCCCTACATGGCACTACGCTGAGGGACGCTATGGATGCAAAGGGATCCGCAAAATGGACGCAAAAAAACTTAAACATGTTTAATTTTTTGCGCGGACTTTCAGTGTAGAGCATGGATGCAGTGTTCCACGCAAGTCTATACAACACCCCACTACTGTATGCACATCTACACAACACTGTACTACTGCACACTAAGCCTCCGAAATTGTACACAACCCTACGCCAGTCCAGCGAAAAATCCGTTTTGTTTTTTATTAGTATGTAGCAAGGTGAAGTCCGGATTGAAAAGATGTTCCTGCTAGCTTGGCTTGCAGGGAATTCCCCTTTGACTGATCTGGTAGGGTCTGGGTCTCGAGTGTGAACAATCCGGTGTCGTTGACCGAACGGTCCCCCTAAAAATCGGTCCCCCCGATGACGCGGTTCACGGATTACCACCTCATTTCTGCTTCAAACTGCACTCCACTCATCATCTATCTCAGCGACAGATATCTGAAGCTCTTGTACAACAGTCATTTCCACATAAATTCAGTATTATTTCATCATAAAAGGCGGCGAAGCAATCAGAGCGCCGCGGCTACGCGAGCTGGTAGCTGATGGGTTCACTGCATGTCGGACATTTTGCCCTTGCTTGCCTCTACTGGTGGTTGGCTCTCACTGCGGTATTGTATCACTTCCTGTTCTGGAGCACAACGGTGTTTTGCTGTATCTGTTAGCTGTTAATCTGCGCAGTTAGATTGATCTAGTTACCTAGATAACTTTTTGTTTCACAGTGTAATCTTCACGTGCCTTAACTAAAGCACTCCCTCTGCTGAATCACCTCTAAATTATTTACACATTATTCACTTTGTGTGTTTTTAGGAATCTGCTAGCTTAGCGCAGCTACTAGCTCTTAGTCGGTTTAGCATGGCGGCTTCTCCTGTCTCTCCCGCACTTTTCTGCTCTGGGTGTGAAATGTTTAGTTATTCCTCGGCCTCCTTTAGCAGTAATGGTACTTGTAATAAGTGTAGCTTATTCATAGCTTTGGAGGCCAGGCTGGGCGAATTGGAGACTCGGCTCCGCACCGTGGAAAATTCTACAGCTAGCCAGGCCCCTGTAGTCGGTGCGGACCAAGGTAGCTTAGCCGCCGTTAGTTTCCCTCTGGCAGATCCCGAGCAGCCGGGAAAGCAGGCCGACTGGGTGACTGTGAGGAGGAAGCGTAGCCCTAAACAGAAGCCCCGTGTACACCGCCAACCCGTTCACATTTCTAACCGTTTTTCCCCACTCGATGACACACCCGCCGAGGATCAAACTCTGGTTATTGGCGACTCTGTTTTGAGAAATGTGAAGTTAGCGACACCAGCAACCATAGTCAATTGTCTTCCGGGGGCCAGAGCAGGCGACATTGAAGGAAATTTGAAACTGCTGGCTAAGGCTAAGTGTAAATTTGGTAAGATTGTAATTCACGTCGGCAGTAATGACACCCGGTTACGCCAATCGGAGGTCACTAAAATTAACATTGAATCGGTGTGTAACTTTGCAAAAACAATGTCGGACTCTGTAGTTTTCTCTGGGCCCCTCCCCAATCAGACCGGGAGTGACATGTTTAGCCGCATGTTCTCCTTGAATTGCTGGCTGTCTGAGTGGTGTCCAAAAAAAAAATGAGGTGGGCTTCATAGATAATTGGCAAAGCTTCTGGGGAAAACCTGGTCTTGTTAGGAGAGACGGCATCCATCCCACTTTGGATGGAGCAGCTCTCATTTCTAGAAATCTGGTCAATTTTCTTAAATCCTCCAAACCGTGACTATCCAGGGTTGGGACCAGGAAGCAGAGTTGTAGTTTTACACACCTCTCTGCAGCTTCTCTCCCCCTGCCATCCCCTCATTACCCCATCCCCGTAGAGACGGTGCCTGCTCCCAGACCACCAATAACCAGCAAAAATCTATTTAAGCATAAAAATTCAAAAAGAAAAATAATATAGCACCTTCAACTGCACCACAGACTAAAACAGTTAAATGTGGTCTATTAAACATTAGGTCTCTCTCTTCTAAGTCCCTGTTAGTAAATGATATAATAATTGATCAATATATTGATTTATTCTCTTACAGAAACCTGGTTACAGCAGGATGAATATGTTAGTTTAAATGAGTCAACACCCCCGAGTCACACTAACTGCCAGAATGCTCGTAGCACGGGCCGAGGAGGAGGATTAGCAGCAATCTTCCATTCCAGCTTATTAATTAATCAAAAACCCAGACAGAGCTTTAATTCATTTGAAAGCTTGACTCTTAGTCTTGTCCATCCAAATTGGAAGTCCCAAAAACCAGTTTTATTTGTTGTTATCTATCGTCCTCCTGGTCGTTACTGTGAGTTTCTCTGTGAATTTTCAGACCTTTTGTCTGACTTAATGCTTAGCTCAGATAAGATAATTATAGTGGGCGATTTTAACATCCACACAGATGCTGAGAATGACAGCCTCAACACTGCATTTAATCTATTATTAGACTCAATTGGCTTTGCTCAAAATGTAAATGAGTCCACCCACCACTTTAATCATATCTTAGATCTTGTTCTGACTTATGGTATGGAAATTGAAGACTTAACAGTATTCCCTGAAAACTCCCTTCTGTCTGATCATTTCTTAATAACATTTACATTTACTCTGATGGACTACCCAGCAGTGGGGAATAAGTTTTATTACACTAGAAGTCTTTCAGAAAGCGCTGTAACTAGGTTTAAGGATATGATTCCTTCTTTATGTTCTCTAATGCCATATGCCAACACAGTGCAGAGTAGCTACCTAAACTCTGTAAGTGAGATAGAGTATCTCGTCAATAGTTTTACATCCTCATTGAAGACAACTTTGGATGCTGTAGCTCCTCTGAAAAAGAGAGCTTTAAATCAGAAGTGCCTGACTCTGTGGTATAACTCACAAACTCGCAGCTTAAAGCAGATAACCCGTAAGTTGGAGAGGAAATGGCTTCTCACTAATTTAGAAGATCTTCACTTAGCCTGGAAAAAGAGTCTGTTGCTCTATAAAAAAGCCCTCTGTAAAGCTAGGACATCTTACTACTCATCACTAATTGATTAAAATAAGAACAACCCCAGGTTTCTTTTCAGCACTGTAGCCAGGCTGACAAAGAGTCAGAGCTCTATTGAGCCGAGTAGTACAGAAGCAGCATTAGTGAAGGTTACAAATGATCTTCTTATGGCCTCAGACAGTGGACTCATCTCTGTGCTTGTTCTGTTAGACCTCAGTGCTGCTTTTGATACTGTTGACCATAAAATTTTATTACAGAGATTAGAGCATGCCATAGGTATTAAAGGCACTGCGCTGCGGTGGTTTGAATCATATTTATCTAATAGATTACAATTTGTTCATGTAAATGGGGAATCTTCTTCACAGACTAAGGTTAATTATGGAGTTCCACAAGGTTCTGTGCTAGGACCAATTTTATTCACTTTATACATGCTTCCCTTAGGCAGTATTATTAGACGGCATTGCTTAAATTTTCATTGTTACGCAGATGATACCCAGCTTTATCTATCCATGAAGCCAGAGGACACACACCAATTAGCTAAACTGCAGGATTGTCTTACAGACATAAAGACATGGATGACCTCTAATTTCCTGCTTTTAAACTCAGATAAAACTGAAGTTATTGTACTTGGCCCTACAAATCTTAGAAACATGGTGTCTAACCAGATCCTTACTCTGGATGGCATTACCCTGACCTCTAGTAATACTGTGAGAAATCTTGGAGTCATTTTTGATCAAGATATGTCATTCAAAGCCCATATTAAACAAATATGTAGGACTGCTTTTTTTGCATTTACGCAATATCTCTAAAATTAGAAAGGTCTTGTCTCAAAGTGATGCTGAAAAACTAATTCATGCATTTATTTCCTCTAGGCTGGACTATTGTAATTCATTATTATCAGGTTGTCCTAAAAGTTCCCTGAAAAGCCTTCAGTTAATTCAAATTGCTGCAGCTGCAGTACTAACGGGGACTAGAAGGAGAGAGCATATCTCACCCATATTGGCCTCTCTTCATTGGCTTCCTGTTAATTCTAGAATGGAATTTAAAATTCTTCTTCTTACTTATAAGGTTTTGAATAATCAGGTCCCATCTTATCTTAGGGACCTCATAGTACCATATCACCCCAATAGAGCGCTTCGCTCTCAGACTGCAGGCTTACTTGTAGTTCCTAGGGTTTGTAAGAGTAGAATGGGAGGCAGAGCCTTCAGCTTTCAGGCTCCTCTCCTGTGGAACCAGCTCCCAATTCGGATCAGGGAGACAGACACCCTCTCTACTTTTAAGATTAGGCTTAAAACTTTCCTTTTTGCTAAAGCTTATAGTTAGGGCTGGATCAGGTGACCCTGAACCATCCCTTAGTTATGCTGCTATAGACTTAGACTGCTGGGGGGTTCCCATGATGCACTGAGTGTTTCTTTCTCTTTTTGCTCTGTATGCACCACTCTGCATTTAATCATTAGTGATTGATCTCTGCTCCCCTCCACAGCATGTCTTTTTCCTGGTTCTCTCCCTCAGCCCCAACTAGTCCCAGCAGAAGACTGCCCCTCCCTGAGCCTGGTTCTGCTGGAGGTTTCTTCCTGTTAAAAGGGAGTTTTTCCTTCCCACTGTCGCCAAGTGCTTGCTCACAGGGGGTCGTTTTGACCTTTGGGGTTTTTACGTAATTATTGTATGGCCTTGCCTTACAATATAAAGCGCCTTGGGGCAACTGTTTGTTGTGATTTGGCACTATATAAATAAAATTGATTGATTGATTTCAAAGTGCCAAGGAATTTCACCTTGTTTCTGCTTCAAACTGACTTTAGAATGATTTAAGAGGTCGTCTGATGGTTAATAATCCCATTCATCCATTTGATCGCTTTGGGTGAAATGACGCATGCGCAAATGCAAAATGCGGACCGATTTTTAGGGGCGAACCGTTCGGTCTGCGACACCGGTGTTCGAATCCCACTGCCATTCCTTCCACAAAAATAAGTAATCCGGTCACAAACTGGTGTTGTCGGCAGGATGTGGCAGTTGACTGGGTAGTCACAGAACGTGCTTAAATGCACCTGTGACTTTGGGACAAAGTCAAAAAATGGTGTGGAAATATGTAGCAAGGTGAAGTCCGGATTGAAAAGATGTTCTTGCTAGCTTGGCTAGAGGGGAATTCCCCTTTGGCTGACCTGGTGCAGGGGTGGCCAAGTTCGGTCCTCGGGAGCCACATTCCTGACACTCTTAGTTGTCTCCCTGCTCCAACACACCTGAATCCAATGAAAGACTCGTTAGTAGACTTTTAATGAGCCTTTCATTGGATTCAGGTGTATTGGAGCACGGAGACAACTAAGAGTGTCAGGAATGTGGCTCTCGAGGACCGAACTTGGCCACCCCTATGGTAGAGTCTTGGTCTCGAGTGTGAGCAATCCAGTGTTTGAATCCCACCGCCATCCCTGCCACAAAAATAAGTCATCCAGTCACAAACACATACCTCCATTGCTAGATTTGATTCATCCTCCTGGACTTTGCTGGCAGTGAAACTTCAAAACAACAGAAGAAGAAGAAGTTGGCCAGCCAAGCTTCCACATTCACTAACTCCTCATGGACAGATTGCCAGCGGGAGGACTTGTCCATGTCCACCATCCATCCTCATGGACGGATCGCCAGTGAGAGGTCCACCATCCACTCCTCATGGACGGATCGCACGCTCTGTGGTGCTTTCAAGTTCTCTCACAATTGTGGCACGTTAAATAAAGTCCATTAACTCCTGGAAATAATATATTCTGACTTTTCCAATGTATCAAATCCATCTGCATGTCCAGGCAGTCTGTAAACAGCGTCATGCAGCCATGTTTCTCCCCCCTGCGTGCAAGGTTTTTTTTTTCCCCTACGCACAACTTACGCAGCCATTCCACTATACTTGATACACATCACAAGGCAACTCTACTGTGAAAGGAGCTTAAAGGGAACTAAGTGTAACAGCCAAATAGTCTCTACTTGTGGGCGCGTCACACGTGATGCAAAGGTATGTGTGGGCGTGTCTCAGCGCAACTCCTGTGACGTAAGTAACACCAGCCTAAAACAAGCCATTCAAGGCCAAATGTTTGGTAATTGCAGGAAAGTTTGCACAGTTATAGAAACATGGGACTTTGAAGATGTTTTACATTAAACCCACAAAAACTGATTTTCCACAATATGATCTCTTTAATAAAGGGACAAAAAAAGGAGATGGGATTTGACTTGTGTCAATCCTAAAATGAAAATCCTTGAGTGATCTCAGTGTCGGTATGTTCATTCACTCCATCTCAGTGTTAATGAATACATTTTGATTTCAGATGCTTGACTTGTGTTGCTTGAGGCTGCAACTAATTTCCATTACCTTCACACATGAGATTGCGCTCTCAGACTCCGTGTCATTCAGACAAACCTCCCCTGCACCTCCTTTTTACAGCTTTTAGAGTCAGTTGAGTGAACTACAGAATGCAAACAGTACAAAGGTGCATTCTGGGGCAGAGATAATTCCCTTTATTATGAGGTAATGTGCATTTATTTCTGGGCAACCACCCAACATAAGCTTGAGAATAAGATTTAAACTCTGATGTGAATGATGAGTTTAAAAAAGTACAGAGGTAAATCACTGGTAATATTTCTTAAAATCTCAGTACCTTTCAGTGTTTGCATTTTTTTACTAATGGATCTAAACACTGAAAGAAAAAATCCTGTTGGCAGATATGAGCTGCACTGGCTGCCATATTTCCATTAATTAATGCCAACAAGAAGGCCAGTTTTTAACTCCATTAGTCTCATCTATTTGTTCGCAGGAGAACTTCGAAAGATATGAACCCATTTTGTGTGTGTGTGTGTGTGTGTGTGTGTGTGTGTGTGTGTGTGTGTGTGTGTGTGTGTGTGTGTGTGTGTGTGTGTGTGTGTGTGTATGTGCGTGTGGTGAAAGCAATGGATGTTATAAAAGGATGAACATATGTGTCTTTAGTGCAGATTTGGACTAATGTACATTATGACAGCTATATTCATATTCACAACTTTGTCCAACTCCTCTCCCATCAAGCTCCCTGCTCTGCATGTCTGTACCACTTATATTTAGTACATTTATATTTGTTTCTCTAAATTCCTGCATGATACAGCCACTTATTTTTGCATTTAGCTTGATATTGTCTATCATAATCTCTGTTTTTAAGGAAGCAAAACTTTTGAAACAGTTTGTTGTTCATTGTTACTGATTTAAATCACTCGGCCTTTGTAGAGGTACTTTAGTTAGTTCACAAAATATTTAATCTATGATTGTGCAGCAAATGTTTCTTTTCCCCCTTGCTTGTCCTTCAGCTCCACATCACCCTCTAGTGGTAATGTGTTACAGTGCAGCTTTAAAATGCTATAAAATGCATCTTAATATATGCCACACTCGTGGGGCGGCATAGCAAAACAATTGTGCATTCTTTGATAAAAGCATCAAATCTGACACACATATTATTCATTAACTAATGTTTATTTTCAGATTTGGGGCCATCCTAGAGCTGACCTCTAATGAGCTGCAGGGGTCAATAAAGAATTACACAGGGGTCAAAATTTTTAAATGCTCCAATCATGTTGAAAACTACACCACAATATTTGTCCAATCATAACAATTCAATAAAGGTATAGTTTGGACTATCTATAAATGATTGTTATGGAGTTATGGGGTTAAAAAAGCAAAAATGGTGACAAAGGTCAGTTTCAGTTTGTACAGGGGTCAAAAGTTAAAGTTGCTCCAATTTTGGTAAAAAGTGATGCAAATTATTGGTTGAAATAAAAGGATTAAAAAACTGAATAGTTGTGACTGTGATGAATGCTTGGTCTCCAAAGTAAAGGTCAAATAAGTTTGACATCGACTCTATGACATGTGACATATGTTACCCCATAACATGATAACGAAGCATGACAGATGGTGCAAACTATTCCTTTTTAAAATGCTATTAACTCAACCAATAATTTGCATCTTTTTTTTTTAACCAAAACTGGACCAACTATAAGTTTTGACCCCTGTACAAACTGAAACTGACCTTTGTCACAATTTTCCTGTTTTTAAACTCATAACTTCAGAACATTTAGTCATAGAAAGTCCAAACTATACCTTTTTGGAATTGTTATGATCAGACAAATAATGTGGTATAGTTTTCAACATGATTGGAGAATTTAAAATTTTGACCCCTGTGTTATTCTTTATTGACCCTTGCAGCTCATTAGAGGTCAGCTCCAGGATAGCCCCATATCTGAAAGTAAACATTTGTTAATTTAGAATATATGTGCCAAATTTGATGCGTTCATCACAAAATGCACAATTGTTATGGAAATTTTAGTGAAGCTGCTCTACTATACCAGACAGGTGGATGGATTATCTTGGCAAAGGTGAAGTGTTTACTGGATTTACTACTAGGCCCCCCTGGTGGGGAGCCTAGTAGTTACTAGTTACTAGGCCCTTTTACAGCCCCCTGCTGGGCTGTAAAAGTACTGCAGGACCTTGGGAGATCATTAAAAATAAAGCATCTTTGATTTTCTATTTGTAATACAGCAAAATTCAAGAAAATTATGAAGAAAATTGTTTTATGTGCATGGAAAAAATCTTACATATTTTATTGCATTCATGTTTTTGTTGAGTATTGTTTGCATTTTATTTCTTCAACCTTTTATTCTCCTTTAAGTCAAAATGTCTGACAGGGAATGAACTAAAAAAATGTCATTTAATTTCCCTTTTTCTTTCCTGAGGCAGACTCGGATATACTGGAACTACTCTTTCTACTTTTAATGTGGTTGGGGGTTTGGAGCAGTTTTTGTTTTAATGTCTCTCAAGCACCCTCTGAAACTACATATTTGGCAAGGGATCCACAAGTTTTGTCATTTAAAAATGTGTTCTACAGCCTATGACATTGAAACCAAACAGTAACCCGCTATTTTCTTTTTGTTGTTTTATTCCATGTTGCCTCAATAAACCAAAAAGCAAGAGTGAGAAGTCAGTTTCTGTTAGAGATCTTGGACCCTAACTTGACAGTCTATGGTGCATGTTCTGGACATGATATGAAATAAACTAATCAAAGTGTCAGATGTCATTCCCTGTAAGATAGCGTGCAAGAGGTGCACAGCATCCTGGTGTTGAGAAAACAGATACAAATGAGAGTAGTTCTGGTGAGTTAATGGATCAAGAACAACCTATCAGAGCATTCACAGCCGACAGCTCCACCAATTTTACCTGAGGTGAAGCAGTGTTTTGTGTTTTTCCATGAGTGCTTATTTTGTTTCATGGTTGTTTTCATTTCACATTTGTTATGTATACAAGCGGGGTATATTTATATGCACCATGAACCTGAATTTACTAGAAATATATTGTGTTGATCTTGAGTCCAGATTTTTGCTTAATTGCTTTCTATTGCCAAATGATACAAACATACCAGCACTGTACCTAACTGCACTTCATTTTTAGCCCAACATGTCTCTTGGAGGAACTGCACTCTGTATTTAGATTGGGTACTGGGCCTGAAAACAAGTGTTAGGTGGAAACTGACAATAATGCTTGCATTACACTGTCCAATTCTTTGTGCCAGGTGGGAGATAGAAGATGAGATAGAAGAAATAAACCTTGAGGTGTTAACATTTGCTCAGTTGGTTGAGTAACTCATCCACAGTTAGTTTCTTTTATTTGGTCAAAATAAGTTTTGATGGGTACATTTTTTAAATCAGCTAAACAAACAGTTTGAAAATGTCTGAGTTGGACTAACTTGTCAGGTTTTACAGTGTAGGATAACTTCTCAGTAAATCTGCTTCCCTGGTGCCATTCTTCAGATAACACCTGTCTGTCTCTGCTTTGGTTTCTGTTGGTTTTAATGGCTTATGCACCCTTTTTTGGCAATGAGATATCTCAAACTCTTACAGTGAACCTTTTTACCTTTGTGCATAGTGCCCACAGAAAATTAGCTGTTCTCTTTTAGCCACAAGCAGTAGCGGCCTCTAGTGGCCATCTGGACACTGCGATTTGCGAACAAGGCTTCATTACGCAACTTGAATGGCCTGCCTTTTTATAGCTTGTTTTGCATGGTAAGATGTAAACATGGCTCAAAACAGATGGTTTACTTGTCCTCAAATGTATCAATCAGAACCTAAAATTTCACAGTTGAATTCTGTTTTTACAGACTTACTGAAGGAAATTTTGCCGACTCACTCAATGGCTGACCCCATTAAATCTACACATCCCCTGCTTATTGCAGGGAACAACATATTCCAATTTTGCAATTTGAAAATGAGACAAAAGCGCAAAGAGGACACATGTAAGTGCACATGAAATATTCTTTTATATATATATCATTTTAAAAACATTTACAACAGTTTGAGACAAATGAAAAAGTTACAAACAGAATTGACCTGCAGTTTGCATCCATTTTCCAAATGTTACATAAATAAAACTTATATTTATAAATATCTCTTTTTTTTATAAACATATAAATAGTTTTTTTTAAACATAAATACATTTATGCAGGAGAAGATGAAGTACATGAATGTATAACAGCAGCAGCAGCAACAGCAGCAATATACAGCTTTGCAGTTTGTAGTTTTTACATCGTCGTTTGCCGTCTTGTAGTATGCATCTGTGTTGACTGATTGGATGTTATACATATATTTATATATGTATATACCTGCATATTTATATATTCATATATAGGGTTTTTTGAAGCATTGTCATCCCAGTCCTTATTTTTGCTGGTCGTGGTGACTTTCGTACCGAAAATCCGTTGCTTGGTGAGTTTTTTTTCCCCCCTCAGGTGAGAACAAACTGAACCCTAGTTGTTCCAAACCATCGTCCAGAGATCTAACAAAAAGAAAGAAGACAGGAAAAAAAAGTGAGGTCAGACTGATGTTCCACAGACACAAACATACTCATTAAGCAGTTGCTTTGCAGTGCATCAACAGTGAAGCCCTCCATCCATCACTCGGTATTCAGGTTTATTTTGTGGCTTAACTGGTGCACAACTCTTCTTGTAAATAGTTTTACTTCAAAAACTACAAGACTTTTAAATTTAAATTGCACATCAGCCAGTGGGAGGAAACCCGGGTGTCCACTGATGAAACGCTCACACGTTAGTCACGCGATCACAGCCTCCCATCAGGATTTCAGAGGCAGTCGTACAACCACAAAAAGGCCTCTAGCCTCAGGACCACTTAATGTGTCACCTGGTTTCTTTACTGCTTCATTCACTCAACCACATCCCCTTCCTAAGATTTTGCTTTTGTGAAAACCACTTGAGTAATTTCCCAGAAAGTTAAGTAACATCAAGTGATGTGTTTGTCAATGAATGTGTGCCTCTGCATCACATCCCCCAAATTAGAGCTTAAAGGGGTCTCATTGTGCAAAATCATGATTATCCACCATTTGCAGTAAAATATAACTGAAGTATTACATTAAAGTCACACGATCCTGCGTATGTACAAATTCTACAGCTTTAAGTAAAATTTAGGTCTGGAAGAGCTTGTTTTTGACTTCTGTGACATATGTCGCAGCCATCAAAATTTGGATTCCCACACACTCTTTGAGACACACCAACTAAGGTCAGTGATTCCCAAAGTGTGGGCTGCAAGCTAAAGATGCTCTAGGCCCCCCTGGTGGGCTGTAAAAGTACTGCAGGACCTTGGGAGCTCATTAAAAATAAATAAAGCATCTTTGATTTTCTATTTGTAATAAAGTTTAAAATGACCTCACATTTAATTATTTTATTATCTATCTATCTATCTATCTATCTATCTATCTATCTATCTATCTATCTATCTATCTATCTATCTATCTATCTATCTATCTATCTATCTATCTATCTATCTATCTATCTATCTATCTATCTATCTATCTATCTATCTATCTATCTATCTATCTATCTATCTATCTATCTATCTATCTATCTATCTATCTATCTATCTATCTATCTATCTATCTATCTATCTATCTATCTATCTACACACACACAGAGGAGATGGTAAGGCTTAAGGTAGAAAGGGCCATGGCAAGCAGCAGCTTCTTTCCATTTAAAGTGACACTCACAAAAACATATCAGTATTGGTTCTATTTTGGAAAGGTCAAAGCAAAGATTATGTGGTAATTTTAGCTACAAATCTTTAATATTTTATAGACACCTGACAACCCATATGAACTTGTTGACACCATGTGTAATATGACCCCCTTTAAAATGACCTGTAGCTTCACATGAATATAAAAGATGATGTATTTAGAGACATGTCGATTTTCCACCAGTTTGTTTCCCGTTCTTCTCTTTGCATCAGTTTAAACAAGCTTTTCTGCTGTTTTGTGTCCTAAAGATTTTTCATCCCAAAACATTAAATCGGACTGATAACTATAGACTCCTCAGAGTAGCACCCCAAACCCCCACCACCCCCTTGCTGTTTTGAAAAAGAGGACTAATGGGGAAAAGTGCGACAGCTGACATTATTTCTCACATCAGTTTGACTTTTTGACCCAGACTGACTTAATGTGGGAGTGCCCTCCCTTTTCTACGACTAAGGTGTGTTTTTTTTTAAATGCAAAGTACTTTAAGTCTGACATTTTTTTCCTCTTTCCTTCCTTCCTTTCCTCCCTTCCTTTGGTTCTGTAAATTGTATCCTTTAAGAACAGCAAACTCCCCTCTATATCTTTCCAGGTTTTGCTCTTCTCTTCGTATTCTCTCTTCTAAAGATTATCCGATCCCTACTCTTTCAATCCTTTCTAGTCTTCTTCTTGATCATCTGTCATGGACACTCACCAGCACAGCGTCGGTCCAGCCCTAGCACCCCATGCCGCTGAGGGTTCCTATTCGGTCCATCTTGTGTCCGAAGCAGCCACTCCGCGACGTGGATCCTCCTTTCTTGTTTCCTGATTTGTGTTTCCTCGGTGCGGGCTGGTCGTTTAGCAGCCGTGCCCACATCCCTCGAGCCCGGGTGTCCACGCGTAATTCTCGCAGTAACCGCATCCGAGAGCGCACAGCATCTAGCCGCCTCTCCCTCTCCTCCGACTCCAAAAACTCCGCCAGCTCTTCGCCCACCATATTTCTAAGAGTCTGGAACAGAAATCATCGAAAGGAAGAAGAAAGAAAGAAAAATGCAAATTGGATGCGTTACGCACGTGTGCAGCAACCTACATCTCTGCAGTGAAATTGCACAGTCGGATTCACGATAATCCCACATATTCGGTGTCTGATTGGACAAGAGCAGATTAGGGATTGAAACACCAATTTAGATTTGTGGTTGCGCGCTTTTCGCACTCCTCGTGCGTATTTGTGGAATTATGCGCGTGGTGCCACGGGCTAAACGAATCGGTGTTCCAGCTCCTGCCTGCACTTGCTCCACTGCGAACGTAAATAAATGGGGAAAAAAAAACACGCGGCTGCAGAATAAAATCATAAAATGCAGTCAAACAGAACAGATTCGCCATTGGAGTAATTTGCATTTTACCTACACTTGAAAGCTCGCTATGTTAGACTTTGGATTTGACCTAAAATAAGGTTTAAATGTGGAAGTATGCTGACTGTTTGCAGCCACCCTGTCGCCTGGTGCAATTTAAATCCCGTAAAGACAGGTGCGTAAACCCGCGGTTCTTGTTCTTGGCTACATGAAGGTTGAGACATCAAGTTGAAATCGCCCCAAATTTGTGTCATTCAAGCCAATTTAGGACATAAAAACATGCAGTTGAACAGAAAAATCTGACGTCAGTGTTTGCTGTCGACATTTGGCTACTCCGTGCGTATTCGCAATTTTACGCGCAAAACTGTTGAGTTCATCCACGTTAAACGTTAGAAAAGTTGCATTTCGTGGAATCGTCATCTATAATTCCTTTATGAAACAGCCTGAAAAGGTTTTCCAGTCCTCCCCAAATCCCTAGATTAAACCTATTTCATTATACGCTTAGGCGCAAAAGAAGAGTGATGCGAGCAAGAAAAACGACACTCATCCAAATATGTTTTTAAATAGACAAATATGATTGAGAAAAAGGAAAATATCGCTGTGGCAGATTCAGAAAACGAACGGTAATGATGTGTAAAAGCGCCACAACCCTAACAGTGTTCTCCGCAAAACAGTAAGTTCTTACCTTCTGCTGCGCCTGAGATAAAGGTTTCGCCCCCATCCGCACCGAAAGCAGGGTGACCATAAGTCCACAAGCTACCAAATACGACAAGTTCATGTTTAATATAAGTCTTATGAGAGGGATTCCTCCGCGGTGAACGTCAGAACGACAGGATGGTTGCAGCCGGTGAGCTGTGAAACACAAGAAGCTTCAATCCGTCCTTTACTCCAAAGCTTCTCAAGTGCTCCTCTAACTCCGTGTTTTAGTCTTCACCGCTTTATAGGCAGCCCGTGGTGATGTCATGATAATCTGCGTAATGGTTCCCCTTCCTCGCCAACTCCCTGTTCCTCTACCTGGCTCCGAGCACGTCATGCCGGCGCGTAATTAAATGAGACAAGCTCCGGTCATCGGAGCTTCGGAGGAAATGAGATAGGCTATGACCTATCAAAATGCGCCGTTTTTCAAACTGCAGACCTTCTGGCTGAAGGCGCAGCAGCTGAAACCGAAGGTGGATTCAAAGGCTGCGCGTTTGGAGCTGAAGAGCAACTTTGACGTGGAAATGATTTCTAACAGCGACACCTGCACACCAACATCCAGTCACAGCTTCTGCTGTGCGCAAATTTGGCGCGTAAAGTTTTATTTTGTGTTAACGGGGCAAGGTTATCTCAGATCCATTACTTTCCCGAACATTTCTTCAGCATGTTCTAATTGTCAGTCCCACTGTTCAAACGTTTATGCCAATATTTTAAACACTAAATTAAATGAAGGGCGATCACTTTGGGCTGGTGTATAGATAAGATGGAATTCAGTTTTGGGATGCAGCAACACAGCGGTCTCTCTGTGTGTGCAGCGACTCCTTAAAATAGCTAGAAAGGCACTCACAGCACATACCTTAGCCATGGCAGAATATTCATGTAATTGTTTGTATTAAGATAAACGAAATTACTGCATGGTTGTGTCTTGATTTCTTTCAGCTCAGATAGTTTATGAGCACTGTTCTTGCCCTGTAACTGAGCCAGATTTGCAGCTGGATATCCACATTCTGATCTGGATCTATATAAAAATTCACTTGTTGATGGACAGGAAGGACAGAGTTCATCAATATTGGTAAAGTAGTTTGTCAGAAATTGCTGGAAATGTTTAAAAATGGCCCATGTCTCTATTTAAAATGAAGTTAAAATGAAAAGTAAAAAAATAAAATAAAATTGTGAATTCACATCTGGGTTCCAATTAACGCTAGAACTGAATAAATTCTTTTCTTAGATGAAGTTGATCAGTGCACCAAATTTCATGGAAATTGGTTGAAAACCTTTAGGGAAAACAATCAAATTTATGAAAAAAATGCCCATATCGAAATGAAAAAGTTTTCTTCTTCTTCTTGTTTTAGTTTCACCTGTTAGGGGACACCACAGCAGATCAATTGTTTCCATCTCACCCTGTCCTCTCTATCTTCCTCTGTCACACCAACCACCTGTCCTCCCTCAGGACACCCATAAACCTCCTCTTTGGCCTCCCTCTTCTCCTCATCCCTGGTGGCTCCATCCTCAGCAGCCTTCTCCCTATATACCATGGGTCCCTCCTCTGCACATGCCCAAACCATCTCAAGCTCACCTCTCTGACTTTGTCTCCAAACAGTCCCACCTGAGCTGTCCCTCTGATATGTTCATCACTAATCCTGTCCATTCTTGTCACTCCCAAAAAGAATCACAACATCTTCAGCTCTGCCTCCTGTCTTTTTGTTAGTGCCACCGTCTCTAAGGGGTACAACATAGCTGGTCTCACAACTGTCTTGTAAACTTTCTCCTTCACTCTTGCTGATATTCTTCAATCACAAATCACTCCTGACACCTTTTCCTGCCTGCACTCTCTTCTTCACCTCTCTACCACATTCTCTATTACATTGGACAATTGACCCCAAGTATTTAAACTCATCTACAACCCCAGTTCCAATGAAGTTGGGACATTGTGTAAAATGTAAATAAAAACAGAATACAATGATTTGCAAATCCACTTCAACCTCTATTCAATTTAATACACCACAAAGACAAGATATTTAATGTTCAAACTGATAAACGTTATTGCTTTTGTGCAATTATTTGCTCATTTTAAAATGGATGCCTGCAACATGTTTCAAAAAAGCTGGGACAGTGGTATGTTTACTACTGTGTTACATCACCTTTCCTTCTAACAACACTCAGTAAGTGTCATAAGCTTTCTCTAAATCCACAAACACACAGTGTAATTCCCTCTGGCCTTCTCTATACTTCTCCATCAGTATTCTCAGAGCAAACACTGCATCTGTAGTGTTCTTTCTCAGCATGAAAACATATTGCTGCTGACAGATCTTCATCTGTTTTCTAAGTCTAGCTTCTACTACTCTTTCCCATAACTTCATGCTGTGGCTGATAAACTTTACACCTCTGTAGTTACTACAGCTCTGTACATTACCTTTGTTCTTAAAAATAGGAACGACTACATTTAGTCTCCACTCCTCAGGCATCATCTCACCTTGATGAGGTTGATTACTACATCAAGTTTCATGGAAACTGGTTGAGAACATTTTGATAATCAAATACTTGAAAAATGTCCATCGCTGTTTGTAAAAGACCAATTGAAAAAAAAAAAAATCCACATGCAGATCCTAATCAGCACCAAAATTAAATGGGTTCTTCTTGATCAGACTGATTATTCCAGCCAGGGTCATAGACTTAAGTTGCAAACCTCCAGAGTACAAGCTAGTGACAAACAAACAAACAAATACACCAACAACCAACGGATGAAGGTGAAAACAGAATCTCCTTGATGGAAGAAAGTACAGCCATTTAAAGTTGATTGACAGCCTCGTGCAAAGAGGATGCTGAAAACAGACAGCAGTTTCCTGCCTGTGATTAAAAGTAGAATTGATTCAGATTTTAAAAACAAAATAATAATTGATTTTGCTTCTGGTCTGACATCATTGTATGCAAAGCACACAGTGTCCTGACACTACGTCCTTAAAAACAATGAACCTTAATTTTTCTTTCTTGCTTTCTTTCTCCTTCCTTCCTTTCCTCCCTTCCTTTCCTTACTTTCTGCAGTTATACATGTGAGCCTTTAATGACCTTTGACAGAACAATTTCACTGTTATTGATACCTGCTGCAGCACATCACGCTATAATTAAACCATTGTGCAAAACAGATCTCCTGACTGAAAAAAATGCATGATTTACATTTCCACATTATCCAAATGTGTCCAAATAACATAATTTTATTATGTTTCTCAAATAGAAACATAAGAAAGAGAAGTTTCAGTGGCTCAGTTCACGCAATTTACTTTTGTGGAAATACTTTCCGTAATTTTCTTATGTTCACTGAGCAAGGTTTTTGTTGAGTGTTTGTTAGTCTGATCAAACAGTTAAAGACAATAAATCTGTGCAAAGAGACTCATTTGGCATATAGAGCAATGTGAAAACATAATGACTTCAACATCTTTCAAACAATAGTCATTTTTTCCCCTCATTTGATTTTTTTTCTCTCCACTGTCTTCACTCCTTCAGTTGTAGATTTCTGCCTTCAAGTGTCATTCTTAAAGGGGTCATGTATCACACTTTAATTTATCATGCTGAAATGGCTCAGCTGGTGTCTTAAAAAGAGAAATTAATGCTTGTATCCAAAAATACCCCATAGGCTTGACGCTTCATAAGCATGTCTCACAAAGACAGCAGGAATCCAGATGTAGACTTTTGAGACATATGTCACAGAACTCTAAAACTGATGGTTGTAGTAATAAATTAAGCTTATGGCAGAGTAGTTTCAACTAGGGGCTGCATGAATTTAGATTTTTTTTTGTTTAAAATTAGTCACTTATGCCCTAAAAGTCAGTTTTAAAACAAGTCAAGTATTGGAGCATGCACTGGTGTACGCGCTTATGCTGTGCTTTGCAGCATCCATTACTAAAACCCCATTAATAAAACTGTTTTTGTGACAGTCATACCACATGATCCTCAGATATCAGATGTGAAGAAGAGTAGGTTCTGGGAACACCACCATGCTTCTCCAAGTAGAACTAGAGTTGCATCAGGAAGGGGATACAGCATAAAACTTGTGCCAAAACCTAATGCAGATCTGTACCAGATCCGCTGTGAACAGTCATAGGCAGTTGAAAGTAAAAAAGAAATAACTATATTTTCCAGAGCAGGGGTGCCCAAGTTCGGTTCTTGAGATCTACCTTCCTGACACTCTTAGTTGTCTCCTTGTTCCAACACACCTGAATCTAATGAAAGACTCATTAGCAGACTCATTGGAATCAGGTGTGTTGGAGCAGGGAGACAACTAAGAGTGTCAGGAACGTAGATCTCGAGGACCGAACTTGGGCACCCCTGTTCCAGAGTATTAGTCATTTTTTTTTACTAGTTTGGGAGGTCCTGCAACTTATACTCTGGTGTGACAAAAACAAACAAACAAACAAACAAACAAACAACACACACACATATATATATATATGTATGTATATTAATGTATATTAACTATTTATATAGCAATTTTGCAGGAATAAAAGCATGAAATAACACAGAAACCCCAAATGAAAGAGCTGATAATTCATAAAAAATGATGTGACTTATATGCCAGAAAATACGGAATATAAAATCATTTTTGTGATGATTTTATGACGATGACTCACGCGCACATCTCTTATGGAAACGTACATAAAAACAACTGGCTACAACTCGGCAGCAACAGTAAGATTTGCATGCCACAAGTTCCATTAAGTGTGAAAGAAGAAGAAATATTAAAATTTCGGACAAAGAGAAAATCCAGCCTGTTGTGTACTGGCTGGATTTTACTTTTCCAAATTGGGCATTGTTGCTGTCACAGTGTGAATGACAAAAGCTGCTATCCATGTGGCCTGCTGTTTCCCACACTTAAACGGTCATATGTTACAGCACAGGTGCCAAAAGCACAGAACACAAAGAGACACATCCTGATAATAACGACAAGTCACGTCATGTTGGGTCGTCCTGTGTTGCGCCAGTTGAATTTATTCATTGTTGTGATAGGTCATGTTGTTAGCATTGCAGCTAACTGTTAGCACGTGTGCCACACTGAATACTGCTGTGCTTGTGCTTGGTGTCTCTTCTCCTCTTCAGTAGTCCATCAAATCCGATGTTGACTGTTGTGTTAGGTCAAGGCCAACCCTGAAGCTTGCAACAGGAAGGGATAGAAGGAGGTCTTATAGAGTGGGAGCAAGCCCACCTGGCCATTAGTGAGACAGACGGCCCATGTCATAATCTTCAAGAGTCATTGCAGAGCAATAAAGTCGATTGGTGGACTGATGGACTGGTCTGTGCAACTCCTTGTTTCTTCCTGCAGAGGCAGAATTGTGGGACTGTAACAATGTTATATACGAAAGTCCAACTACATTTAACTGAAGGAGGAGGAGAAAGAAATAATAGTAGAACAAATAATTGCATTTGTAATTTAAAAAATCATAACCTTTCTGACGGGACACAAATCCAAATCAGAAAAATTTGTGAAAACATACAAACAGGACATTAGAAACAAGTGTACAGTCTGCACTAACCCACAATGGCCTGGTGCAGCTGTACACAAGCTTACCTTTGACATGTGATGCTTTTCTGTATAAGGCTTTTACAATGTACAGTTTAGTGAGCTCGACCTTTGACATTTTGACCCTCAAATCCATAGGCTTCTTGGGGTCAACATGCCTAAGACACACACCAAGTTTTGTGACAAAGACACAATGACGAAATAAATCATTGCGCTTACAAGATTCGCACAAAGTATGCTCCAGTGACCTTGACCTTTTGACTCCACAGCCAATAAGCCTTTTCAACTTACTATACAGTGGCTCCAGAAAGTATGCACAGCACTTTACTTTTTCCACGCGAGCAAAGCGCCACGCAGCGGCTCAAAGCTTGCTCTATGGTACAGGGAGTCCCAAACAGGAAACGCCAAATTTTGAGTCCACAGTGAAACAGGAAATGTCAAACACTTCCTGGATTGACAGATGAGATCCCATGGAATCTTGTGGGAACTCACTGGCAAGTTCACACTGAAACAGGAAGTGACAAATTTTGAGTCCACAGTGAAACAGGAAATGCCAAATGGTGAACACTTCCTGACATGGGTGGAGCTAGACCACATGGGCTGGGGTTGCACTGGACTCCCCGGAAATCTGACTGGACATAGATGATTGACATGTCATGGCACCACACATATGGTTGAAAAGAGCTGCATTTTGGTGCTAGGTTCCTCCTGTTCAGTAGTTGGTGCTGTGTACCACAAAAAGTTCTAATCCACCTTAGTAGAAGAAGAAAAATGTTTGCCCCAGATTTGAACTGAACACGTCATTTGAACCATGGACTAATAATGACACCAAAGTTATTGTTGGGAAGGTGTCGTAGCACGGACCCACAACAGGGGGCGCAAATGAACGGACAATGAATAAGCCAAAAAGGTAACAATTTAATGTTGTGATAATACACAACGAAACGTACAGTAATTTGCACAGTCAATTTAACACTAGGTGACGTGTGGGCAGGCTCGAAGATAGAAGACCCCAGACGAGAGAGAAGCCGCTTCCCACACGGCTTCCACCACCAACGGTCTGAAGAACACCGGAGCCGCCAAGTCCCGAGTCCCCAGGTGGCCTCTGTCTTCGGCTGTCGACCCTGGTACTGCTGGCAGAAAGCAGAAATATGATGAGTGAGTGTGAGTCCGCACACTCAGTAATTCTCAGTCCAAACACAGTGAGGAGGGAGCACCTCCACCTCCAAACTAGGAACACACTAGCAGCTCCCGTAACCACTTATCTGGATGGAGTGAGAGGCGAAGACGTCGCTTCTCTCACTGACCGCCAACCCAGCTGAAAGGGCACCACAGGACAACGGCTGCAAACAGATCAGACGTAAGTCACAGTTTAAATTCAGCAGAGAAATTACCGTGGTAATGGTAGTCGATTTCTCGGCGGGGAGGTGGAGTTGCAGTCCGGCTTTTATGGTGGTGATGATGAAAGAGTGACAGCTGGTGCAGAGGATGAGTGACAGCTGTCACTTCTTCTGGGTCTGGCGCCCTCTCGTGCTTGGAGCCCGCACTCCAAGCAGGGCGCCCTCTGGTGGTGGTGGGCCAGCAGTACCTCCTCTTCAGCGGCCCACACAACAGTTATATTGGTGAGTAAACAACTGTATTTTATGCCAGAAATGAGGTCCAGGTTGTTAAACGCGCCATAATTTGGGTTGTCTTACATATGCGTGTGCATGTGGTAGTAGTTGATTAAATAAACCTTAATTTTGTGCTCTGAGTGACACCAGGATGATGCATTTCACTTAAAAATACACGTCACGGAATGTTTCTCAACTGTACTCAAAAGTATTGGAACACTTGGCATTTCACACATTTTTATTTTTTGTTTTATGCCATTTCAAATACAAATAAATAAATCAAAACTTGTTTTCCTTAAACTCAAACTGAAAGCAAATCTCTACAACTTGATATAAATTAATTAAAAATATAAAATCCAGCTTCCTGATGAAGTGGTGTAGAGGAGGATTTTCTTAAAAAAAAAGACCTGAACGTTGAGCTACAATTTGCCAGAAAGTACATCTGAGATGCAGGGCTAGATTTGATGTTTTGGTGAAAGAAACTTTTGTATTTCTTCATAATTGATGTAAATAAAGTCCAAGACATATTCAGTGACTTGGAAATGTTCATGTTTCCATCCCCTGACTTGTCTGAAGAAAACTGGCAAAAAAATTGATTATTATTTACAGGTTTTATCAAGGTTTAGAGCTTTGCATCCTGTTTCCACTAATCCTTGAGATGTTTCTACAGCTTACTTCGAGTCCACCTGGGGTAAATTAATCCTTTTAATCCCAGGCAAAATTATAATCTTTTTTTTTTTTTTTTACACATTTTACAAACTTCATGTCTTGACATTAGAAAGGCTCCCATTTTGACTTAAATGGGAATTGGTCGGTAATTCATGCAGATACAGTTTGTCCACAGTAGGTTCTGTGATGAATGATATGTGCACAACTTAATCATCAGTCTTATCAGACGGTTTCACCATGCAGCAAAGTACAGAAGAGTTGAGAGGAATAGGATTAATTTGATTGGACATGATTGGGAAAGACACACACCTTTCTACATATAAGGTCCCACAGTTGACAGTGCATGTCCAAGCATGAAGTCAAAGAAATTATCTGTAGACCTCCGAGACAGGATTGTCTCCAGGCACAAATTTGGGGAAGGGTACAGAAACATTTCTGTTAGTTTGAAGGTTCCAAATGTTTGGAAGAAACCAGGCATCGCTCATCTCCTAGCCAAGCATGGTGGTGGCGGCATCATGCTGTGGGGATCTTTTTTCAGTGACAGGAACTGGAAGACTAGTCAGGACTGAGGGACAGATGAATGCAGCAATGTACAGAGACATCCTGGATGAAAACCTTCTCCAGAGCGCTCTTGACCTCAGACTCATGCCTGGTTCACACAGCAAGATAATTAGGCTGATATCGGACCTGATCTTCCCCTTCTGACAATCTTAAGGATGCCCCGACAATCGTGATGATGCTAAAGATGATCTCATCAGATATTCCTGCCATGTGTGGTGTGTTAAGAGCGCTCTGATCTGCTTGGAAGGACGTCTGGGCGCTCCGATCGCAAATCAAGGATATTCAACATGTTGGATTGTCTTGGCCCGATATCGCAGTGTGTGTTGTGTCCTCTGACCACAAACAAGTACGCAGCCTGCTAAATGTGACGTGCAGCCAATCAGAATGTGAGGTGATGGATGCACAGAGTGGAAAATAAAATCAAAACAGCTGTTCTGACTTACCAGAAAGTCTGGTGGTCACGCTGTCTCCATTCCTTTAAAGAAAGCCTTTTCTTTTTCTTTTTGTATTGTTTTTTCCCCTCTGTTTTAAATAGTCCACAGACTATCTCCGTCTGTTTACTCTGAAGTCACGTTTAATCTTGAGAGATTTTGTGAGATTTCCTGTCTGACCTGGGAATGTTAGTGTGTGAAATGTGCTCATGTGTGGTGTGTTGACTTCACCGTCTGGCTGGACACCACACACTGTATGACCAAACCTGTTAGATGTATGATTTTTTTTTATCTCCACATGTGTGGTCTCTCAGGTTTTGGAAACCTACAGATAATTTTAAAATCCTGCCTTGTGAACCAGGCATTAGCTGACAGTTCATTTTTCAGCAGGACAATGACCCTAAGCACACAGCCAAGATATTAAGGGAGTGGCTTCAGGACAATTCTGTGGGGCATGAATATTTATGTACATGTTACTCTTTTGTTTTTTTTTATTTTTAATAAATTTGCAAAAATAAAAAAGAAGCTTTTTTGATGTTGTCATTATGGGGGTGTTGTGAGTAGAATTTTGAGGAAACAATGAATTGACTGTATTTTGGTATAAGGCTGTAACAAAACAAAAAGTGGAAAAAGTGAAGCACTGTGAATACTTTTTGGATCCACCGTGTCCCATCTAAGCCCATCCCACTAAAGTCCCATCAAGCCCTCATCACAGAGCCCCCTATGATCAACCCAGTGAATAAGATTAAAGACCACAGCAAGTATTACTTGTACATGGTAAAGGTCAAACACACCTGTAGTCTTTGCAACTGTTCAGTTTATTCTTATAAATATTGTGAAAAAAAAAAAATACACAAACGAATTGTAGCACCAAAGATCTTATCCAAAGATTAATCAAAGATATTTCCAAGAGCATTTTGCCAAAAAAGTTAGCACACATAACACATAATATACAGTAACTTAAAAACAATGTTATTTGTTCAGAGTTTGTATATGACAATGGTGCTTCTATTGCTGGTGATAAATATTTCTCAATTTAACAAATGGTGGCATCAAAACCATCTTGTAACATTAATATCTTTAAAGATATGATCATTTTTTTTTAAATTCAATATTTCAATTTCATTGCTGAGCAAAAATTTCCCTGAGTTTGATTAAAATTTCCTTCACTTTGGTAGAGCCCTTAAAGCCGTAGTACATTTGTTTCCTTTTGAAATATAGTTGTTATAAAGTACCTTTGTTTCTGTGACATATCACAAGATTCCACAGCCAGTCTGCTCCAAGTATACTTGATCACATCTCAGAAGCGAAGGGGAAGAAATCACAAAAGTCTAACTTTATTTCTGATAAAGTATTATTTTGTGAGGATTCTGTGGAAAATATACTGAGTTCACTTCATGAGGTTTTGCAGACGACATCGTGCAAAAGTTTGAAGTTCATGCTGCATTCAGTGGAAACTGGAGACACAATTTCTTACTTAGAACAAAGAAAAATCTTAAAAAAGCTATGAGAAAGGTCACAATTCCTATAGTTTCTCCACTGTTTCACTGTAGCAGACCAAGTAAAACTGTAGTAATTCTAGTATTGACAACTGTCACAGCAGGTCCTTTATGAGGGTTGTTTTTCCTGTGTCCAGCAGATATCCAGCAAATCCTTTGTGTGGGATTTGTCAAGTTCTTCCCAACAGGATCTTTTGTGGCCTATGTTTATGAGCTGTGACTGTCTTTCTGTTTCTACTTTATTTTATTATTTTTTTTTAAAGGACTACCACGTTTCTTTGATTCCATGATGCTAACAGTAGCGTATGTAGCGTAGCAGTACCATTTGAACCTCTAACAGTACACCGGAAAACTGAGCTTCTTGTCACTGTATTTTAACCCATGTGTGTCAAAATATTAAAGTGCCTCCAGAAAAAGAGAATTTTGATCATACTGGTTATGTAAGAATTATTTATTGCAATACCAAAAAACAAACAAACCAATATTCTAGTGGCGATTAAGAAAATCCTTTGTTAAGATTTAAATGTAAAAAAAAAAAAAAAAAAAAAACCTCAAAAGGGGCTACGTCTTTAACTTCCAGCATCTTATGTAAATGCCAATAGGTAACAAAAGGTGTTTTATGCCATGAATAAGATACCATGTTGAAAACATTTTTTTAAAATTCCTCTTTCTTGTAGTGTAGAATGACTGGAGCAACCTGATCCTTCCAGTGTGGAGCTGCATTCTGAGGCAGCACCGTCTGTTTTGGAACACAGAGCGGCAGTATTTGCTGTGTCGAGAGGCGCATACCCCTCAGAGTAGCCTCACGTTTACTGGATCAATATCATAAATGTGCTGTAATGAGTCACCATTTATTGCTGCTGAATGTAAAACACATGAAAGTCGAACAAAAATCGAGCACAACATGTCGGGCATGTCAAAAAAGATCAAATCAGTTATTGTGAATTTATGTGGGATGCATGTCATTTATTTTACCATCATGGTTATCCTATTTCCAATATGATATCTGCATACATTTACAACCCCAATTCCAATGAAGTTGGGACGTTGTGTAAAATGTAAATAAAAACAGAATACAATGATTTGCAAATCCTCTTCAACCTATACTCAGTTGAATACACCACAAAGACAAGATATTTAATGTTCAAACTGATAAACTTATCGTTTTTTTGTGCAAATATTTGCTCATTTGAAATGGATACCTGCAACACATTTCAAAAAAGTTGGGACAGTGGTATGTTTACCTCTGTGTTACATCACCTTTACTTCTAACAACACTCAATATGCGCTTGGGAACTGAGGACACTAATTGTTGAAGCTTTGTAGGTGGAATTCTTTCCTATTCTTGCTTAATGTACGACTTCAGTTGTTCAACAGTCAGGGGTCTCCGTTGTTGTATTTTGCGCTTCATAATGCACCACACATTTTCAATGGGCGACAGGTCTGGACTGCAGGCAGGCCAGTCTAGTACCTGCACTCTTTTACTACAAAGCCACACTGTTGTAACATGTACAGAATGTGGCTTGGCATTGTCTTGCTGAAATAAGCAGGGACGTCCCTGAAAAAGACGTTGCTTGGATGACAGCATGTGTTGCTCCAAAACCTGGATGTACCTTTCAGCATTGATGCTGCCATCACAGATGTGTAAGTTGTCCATGCCATGGACACAAACACACCCTCATACCATCACAGATGCTGGCTTTTGAACTTTGCGCTGGTAACAATCTGGATGGTCTTTTTCCTCTTTTGTCGTCCATGATGTTCAAAAACAATTTGAAATGTGGACTCATCCGACCACACCACACTTTTCCACTTTGCGTCTGTCCATTTCAAATGTGCTCGGGCCCAGAGAAGGCGACGGTGTTTCTGGATGTTGTTGATGTCTGGCTTTTGCTTTGCATGGTAGAGTTTTAACTTGCACTTGTAGATGTAGCAGCGAACTGTGTTAACTGACATTGGTTTTCTGAAGTGTTCCTGAGCTCACGTGGTAAGCGCCTTTACACAATGATGTCGGTTTTTAATGCAGTACTGCCTGAGGGATTGAAGGTCACGGGCATTCAGTGTTGGTTTTTGGCCTTGCCACTTACATGTAGAAAGTTCTCCAGATTCTCTGAATCTTCTGATTATATTATGGACTGTAGATGATGGAATCCCTAAATTCCTCGCAGATGAATGTTGAGAAACATTGTTCTTAAACTGTTGGACTGTTTTTTCACACAGTTGTTCCCAAAGTGGTGATCCTCGCCCCTTCTTTGCTTGTGAATGGCTGAGCCTTTTTGGGATGCTCCTTTTATACCCATTCATGACACTCACCTGTTTCCAATTAGGTTTTCATTGAGCATTCAACAACTTTCCCAGTCTTTTGTTGCCATCCCAACTTTTTTGAAACATGTTGCAGGCATCCATTTCAAAATGAGCAAATATTTGCACAAAAACAATAAAGTTTATCAGTTTGAACATTAAATATCTTGTCTTTGTGGTGTATTCAATTGAATATAGGTTGAAGAGGATTTGCAAATCATTGTATTCTGTTTTTATTTACATTTTACACAATGTCCCAACTTCATTGGAATTGGGGTTATATCTTAAATTTTATAGCAGCTGCAGAAAACCTACCATGCAACTGATCAAATGCAATACGGCAGGTGCTGCTTGGAGGATGGACTGCAGGTACACAACAATCAGTTATGTGTTCATGCAACAGGGCAATAACTAATGCATCATTTCCATAATTGATTACAATAGAATAGAAGGTCCTTTATTGTACATACATACAATGAAATTTGTCCTCTGCATTTAACCCATCCTAATTACAGTTAGACACAGTTCAACCACTAGGAGCAGTGGGCAGCCACAGTCCGGTGCCCAGGGACCAACTCCAGATGTAGAGACGCTGCCTTGGTCAGGGGCAGGCCCTAAATAAGCATGTTTTTGATTATGGAGAACATGCAAACTCCACACAGAAAGGGCAGGAAATGATCCCACAACCTTCTTGCTATGATACGAGTACATCAGTACTAACTACTAAGCCACCAGTAGGGTGGTAGGGTTAGTGGTAAATGGACTGCATTTATATAGTGATTTTCCATTTGCATCAGAAGCTCAAAGCTCTTTATATTTATGCCTCACATTGGACTGGATTTGCATCTAATAAATATATGTAATAAATATAATAAATTAATTATCTTCCATGGATGTGCTTTTTTTGAGCTGGGACTACATATATTTTTTAGATCCTGCACATAACTGAATTGAGTTCATCCAGTGAGTCATTTTTTGAGTGCAGACACATTCAAACACCAATGTCAGGGTGCTCACTACACACCGGGAGCAAGGGCCCTTAGCGATTTTCTGGTCAGGCTGGGGTTTGAACTGAGGATCCTCTGGTCTGAAACCCAGTGCTTAACCACTAGACCATCACCTCCCCATTAACCAGTCGATTTTTTTTTCTCAATTAGTTGTTAGGTCCATAGCAGCTCATAAAATAAACCAGAAAATATTCACAATTAAAAAGCTGAAATCAGAGAATTTGGACAACGAAGGACTCAAGATGATGACTGGATTATCAAAATAGTTGTTGATTAATGTAATAGTTGATTAATAATTAATTAATTGTTGCAGTTCTCCAGTGCAATCTGGTTATAAAATGCAGTGCTTTTTGTTGCATATGTGTTCAATTCAAATTCAGTTCAGTCTAGGATATTACACTGTACTGAATGTGGGGTCACCAAAATAGTTTAAAATTAAAATATTAAAGTGACACTTAAAAAAATTTAAGTGACAGTTTTAGTAGGTTTTCACACTATTAAATGTCAATATAAATTGTATTTATGTCATCAAGCCAAAAAAAAAATTGAAACATGAGGAAGAGATAAATATGAGCAAAACAAAGGCTAAAGACAGCAGTAATTAAATGTTGAGCACAATGAGAGGTTAAAGAGCAAGATAGGATGGATGGAGATTGAAGGAATCTTTGAAAAAACATGCTGAATGAAGAAAGTGATGTTGGTGAGTCCCAATTTAAGTGAATGATAACAAAAATAAGGAAGCATGATGTAAAAGGCACATTGACAAGGTTGAAAAGAATCCGGACCTGATGTAGAAGATCTATAAAGATGACAAAAGCACCAGATGGATGGTTTGTGGTCATGTGTAAGGAGGACAGATGTTCAAGATGGTGGAAACTGAAGAGGAATCAAACCAACCACAGCCACATTTCAAAGTATCAGGCATGTGTAAATTATGTTTCATGGACTTTTAAATGCTTAATTTCCATAAAATTAGTTATTTCCTGCATAATAGCCTCCATAGCTGTTTGTTGCGAATGCTGTGAGACCAGTCACGGAAGCGCACAAAGTAATCCCAGTGAATCATCAGATAGTCACTAACAGCCTAAATCTAAATTGTTATGATTTTGGTGCGACATGTCCTTTAAGATATCCAAACATAGTTGAGATCAAGGCAATCACAAGAGTGTATGGCATCATGGGTAATGAATGTCTGAGGAAGGACTGTAGACAGAAGACGGAGGGAGGAGACTTTGTGCCATAAAGAAAGAGCAGTTTGGTTTTATGTCAGTTACAGGAACAGCTGATGAAATAAATGCTGGAGAAGCTGAGAGAAAACCTAAAAAAGACTTGCAGTTAGTGTTTCCTGTTCTGAAGATACTCGGAGTTTGAGATAGAGGTGCATCATGGTAAAAGAAGCTCCAGAGGAATATGTATGTTATGATTGTTCAGCAACTGTATGAGTGAGGTCTGCACCAGGGATCTTGTTTAAGCCCCTGCTGTTTTGACCCGGTTAAGGATGTGTTGACCTTTTGAGAATAAAACCATTCATGGTGGTGTTAGCTTCTTGCAGATGACATTGTTTAGTGCCTATTTTTGCTTAATTTCTCTGTTTACTTCTGCGGGGTTTAATAAAAGTTGTATCTGAATATCGCAAAAAATGACAATCATGACAAAAATCAGTTTATCCAATTTTGACTGAACAGTAGAATTTGAGTTTTTGAGACTTTGTAAATATTTTGTATGTATGTCATCGTATGAATTTTGTGTGTGTGTCTGTTACAAGAATTAGCAGCGTCATCAAATCATCTCGGTAGAGTCGTTGTCCCCCATGCATGTGCGTGCACACACATGCAACTGGGTCGGTGCTTGTGCGCACGTGTATTACCTAAGAAAAGACTTTGTTAATCCTCAGTGCAGTGAAAAAAAATCACGTCAGAAATTAGTCCAGCTTTTAATTACAACTTCCTGCTGACAGGCTCCAGACAGCGCAGTGGATTTGTTTTGTGTGTGCGTGCGTGCGTTTTGTGTGTGTGTGTGTGTGTGTGTGCGTGTATGTGTGCACGTGTGTAGAGTGCAATGGTACCAAACGTATGGAACCAAGTCTGAATGTAATGCAACACAAATGGGATGAATAATCCATGTCATGTGACATACAAAGCACCAATCAAATGATAAGGATTCACTCAGCTGTTATATAAAGGCTTATCGACGAATGCTGCTGGATGCAGAATTATAAGATTTTCACTCTTTAAAATAAAAATTGTGCATTAAAAACAATAACTACAGTGTCAGTATTTAGCTTCTCAGATTGCCTTAGAATGCAGGAAAAAAGTTACAGATTTTTAAAATTGTAATGAAACAAGTGGTTCATTTGGTTCGAAGTTTGGAAACACAGTGTTTCTGCAATATCTGGGGAATACAACCCCAAGTTAGAAAATGTAAAAAAAAAAAAAAAAAATCAATAATCTGAACCTTATCCAGAAGCTGCATCCCAGGGCTTGGAGGCATGTGGGCTCGACCACTGTACAGTGAAAGTATGTATTGCATTCAGATAAATCAGTGTTCCAGAACATTTTTGTAAGAAATGATCATTGTGTGCTCCAGATGAATGATAAAAAGGACCACCATCCATCTTGTATTGTCCGCTCTTTATATCAGGAATTAAATATTAAAAATTGCGGTTGTGTTTTTTTTGTGTGTGTGTGTGTTTTGTTTTTACAGTGAAAACAGAATCATGGCCAATAACATCAATCAATCAATTTTTTTTATATAGCGCCAAATCACAACAAACAGTTGCCCCAAGGCGCTTTATATTGTAAGGCAAGGCCATACAATAATTATGTAAAACCCCAACGGTCAAAACGACCCCCTGTGAGCAAGCACTTGGCTACAGTGGGAAGGAAAAACTCCCTTTTAACAGGAAGAAACCTCCAGCAGAACCAGGCTCAGGGAGGGGCAGTCTTCTGCTGGGACTGGTTGGGGCTGAGGGAGAGAACCAGGAAAAAGACATGCTGTGGAGGGGAGCAGAGATCGATCACTAATGATTAAATGCAGAGTGGTGCATACAGAGCAAAAAGAAAAAGAAACAGTGCATCATGGGAACCCCCCAGCAGTCTACGTCTATAGCAGCATAACTAAGGGATGGTTCAGGGTCACCTGATCCAGCCCTAACTATAAGCTTTAGCAAAAAGGAAAGTTTTAAGCCTAATCTTAAAAGTAGAGAGGGTGTCTGTCTCCCTGATCTGAATTGGGAGCTGGTTCCACAGGAGAGGAGCCTGAAAGCTGAAGGCTCTGCCTCCCATTCTACTCTTACAAACCCTAGGAACTACAAGTAAGCCTGCAGTCTGAGAGCGAAGCGCTCTATTGGGGTAATATGGTACTACGAGGTCCCTAAGATAAGATGGGACCTGATTATTCAAAACCTTATAAGTAAGAAGAAGAATTTTAAATTCTATTCTAGAATTAACAGGAAGCCAATGAAGAGAGGCCAATATGGGTGAGATATGCTCTCTCCTTCTAGTCCCCGTCAGTACTCTAGCTGCAGCATTTTGAATTAACTGAAGGCTTTTTAGGGAACTTTTAGGACAACCTGATAATAATGAATTACAATAGTCCAGCCTAGAGGAAATAAATGCATGAATTAGTTTTTCAGCATCACTCTGAGACAAGACCTTTCTGATTTTAGAGATATTGCGTAAATGCAAAAAAGCAGTCCTACATATTTGTTTAATATGCACTTTGAATGACATATCCTGATCAAAAATGACTCCAAGATTTCTCACAGTATTACTAGAGGTCAGGGTAATGCCATCCAGAGTAAGGATCTGGTTAGACACCATGTTTCTAAGATTTGTGGGGCCAAGTACAATAACTTCAGTTTTATCTGAGTTTAAAAGCAGGAAATTAGAGGTCATCCATGTCTTTATGTCTGTAAGACAATCCTGCAGTTTAGCTAATTGGTGTGTGTCCTCTGGCTTCATGGATAGATAAAGCTGGGTATCATCTGCGTAACAATGAAAATTTAAGCAATACCGTCTAATAATACTGCCTAAGGGAAGCATGTATAAAGTGAATAAAATTGGTCCTAGCACAGAACCTTGTGGAACTCCATAATTAACTTTAGTCTGTGAAGAAGATTCCCCATTTACATGAACAAATTGTAATCTATTAGACAAATATGATTCAAACCACCGCAGCGCAGTGCCTTTAATACCTATGGCATGCTCTAATCTCTGTAATAAAATTTTATGGTCAACAGTATCAAAAGCAGCACTGAGATCTAACAGAACAAGCACAGAGATGAGTCCACTGTCCGAGGCCATAAGAAGATCATTTATAACCTTCACTAATGCTGTTTCTGTACTATGATGAATTCTAAAACCTGACTGAAACTCTTCAAATAGACCATTCCTCTGCAGATGATCAGTTAGCTGTTTTACAACTACCCTTTCAAGAATTTTTGAGAGAAAAGGAAGGTTGGAGATTGGCCTATAATTAGCTAAGATAGCTGGGTCAAGTGATGGCTTTTTAAGTAATGGTTTAATTACTGCCACCTTAAAAGCCTGTGGTACATAGCCAACTAACAAAGATAGATTGATCATATTTAAGATCGAAGCATTAAATAATGGTAGGGCTTCCTTGAGCAGCCTGGTAGGAATGGGGTCTAATAAACATGTTGATGGTTTGGATGAAGTAACTAATGAGAATAACTCAGACAGAACAATCGGAGAGAAAGAGTCTAACCAAATACCGGCATCACTGAAAGCAGCCAAAGATAACGATACGTCTTTGGGATGGTTATGAGTAATTTTTTCTCTAATAGTTAAAATTTTGTTAGCAAAGAAAGTCATGAAGTCATTACTAGTTAAAGTTAATGGAATACTCAGCTCAATAGAGCTCTGACTCTTTGTCAGCCTGGCTACAGTGCTGAAAAGAAACCTGGGGTTGTTCTTATTTTCTTCAATTAGTGATGAGTAGAAAGATGTCCTAGCTTTACGAAGGGCTTTTTTATAGAGCAACAGACTCTTTTTCCAGGCTAAGTGAAGATCTTCTAAATTAGTGAGACGCCATTTCCTCTCCAACTTACGGGTTATCTGCTTTAAGCTACGAGTTTGTGAGTTATACCACGGAGTCAGACACTTCTGATTTAAAGCTCTCTTTTTCAGAGGAGCTACAGCATCCAAAGTTGTCTTCAATGAGGATGTAAAACTATTGACGAGATACTCTATCTCCCTTACAGAGTTTAGGTAGCTACTCTGCACTGTGTTGGTATATGGCATTAGAGAACATAAAGAAGGAATCATATCCTTAAACCTAGTTACAGCGCTTTCTGAGAGACTTCTAGTGTAATGAAACTTATTCCCCACTGCTGGGTAGTCCATCAGAGTAAATGTAAATGTTATTAAGAAATGATCAGACAGAAGGGAGTTATCAGGGAATACTGTTAAGTCTTCTATTTCCATACCATAAGTCAGAACAAGATCTAAGATATGATTAAAGTGGTGGGTGGACTCATTTACTTTTTGAGCAAAGCCAATAGAGTCTAATAATAGATTAAATGCAGTGTTGAGGCTGTCATTCTCAGCATCTGTGTGGATGTTAAAATCGCCCACTATAATTATCTTATCTGAGCTAAGCACTAAGTCAGACAAAAGGTCTGAAAATTCACAGAGAAACTCACAGTAACGACCAGGTGGACGATAGATAATAACAAATAAAACTGGTTTTTGGGACTTCCAATTTGGATGGACAAGACTAAGAGACAAGCTTTCAAATGAATTAAAGCTCTGTCTGGGTTTTGGATTAATTAATAAGCTGGAATGGAAGATTGCTGCTAATCCTCCACCCCGGCCCGTGCTACGAGCATTCTGACAGTTAGTGTGACTCGGGGGTGTTGACTCATTTAAACTAACATATTCATCCTGCTGTAACCAGGTTTCTGTTAGGCAGAATAAATCAATATGTTGATCAATTATTATATCATTTACCAACAGGGACTTAGAAGAGAGAGACCTAATGTTTAATAGACCACATTTAACTGTTTTAGTCTGTGGTGCAGTTGAAGGTGCTATATTATTTTTTCTTTTTGAATTTTTATGCTTAAATAGATTTTTGCTGGTTATTGGTAGTCTGGGAGCAGGCACCGTCTCTACGGGGATGGGGTAATGAGGGGATGGCAGGGGGAGAGAAGCTGCAGAGAGGTGTGTAAGACTACAACTCTGCTTCCTGGTCCCAACCCTGGATAGTCACGGTTTGGAGGATTTAAGAAAATTGGCCAGATTTCTAGAAATGAGAGCTGCTCCATCCAAAGTGGGATGGCTGCCGTCTCTCCTAACAAGACCAGGTTTTCCCCAGAAGCTTTGCCAATTATCTATGAAGCCCACCTCATTTTTTGGACACCACTCAGACAGCCAGCAATTCAAGGAGAACATGCGGCTAAACATGTCACTCCCGGTCTGATTGGGGAGGGGCCCAGAGAAAACTACAGAGTCCGACATTGTTTTTGCAAAGTTACACACCGATTCAATGTTAATTTTAGTGACCTCCGATTGGCGTAACCGGGTGTCATTACTGCCGACGTGAATTACAATCTTACCAAATTTACGCTTAGCCTTAGCCAGCAGTTTCAAATTTCCTTCAATGTCGCCTGCTCTGGCCCCCGGAAGACAATTGACTATGGTTGCTGGTGTCGCTAACTTCACATTTCTCAAAACAGAGTCGCCAATAACCAGAGTTTGATCCTCGGCGGGTGTATCGTCGAGTGGGGAAAAACGGTTAAAGATGTGAACGGGTTGGCGGTGTACACGGGGCTTCTGTTTAGGGCTACGCTTCCTCCTCACAGTCACCCAGTCGGCCTGCTTTCCCGGCTGCTCGGGATCTGCCAGGGGGGAACTAACGGCGGCTAAGCTACCTTGGTCCGCACCGACTACAGGGGCCTTGCTAGCTGTAGAATTTTCCACGGTGCGGAGCCGAGTCTCCAATTCGCCCAGCCTGGCCTCCAAAGCTACGAATAAGCTACACTTATTACAAGTACCATTACTGCTAAAGGAGGCCGAGGAATAACTAAACATTTCACACCCAGAGCAGAAAAGTGCGGGAGAGACAGGAGAAGCCGCCATGCTAAATCGGCTAAGAGCTAGTAGCTACGCTAAGCTAGCGGATTCCTAAAAACACGCAAAGCGAATAATGTGTAAATAATTTAGAGGTGATTCAGCAGAAGGAGTGCTTTAGTTAAGGCACGTAAAGATTACACTGGGAAACAAATCGTAATCTAGATAACTAGATCAATCTAACTGCGCAGATCAAACAGCTAACAGATACAGAAAAACACCGCTGTGCTCCGGAACAAGAAGTGATACAATACCGCAGTGAGAGCCGACCACCAGTAGAGTCAAGTAAAAAAGTAAAAAAAAAAAAAAAATAAAAAGGTAAAAAAGTAAAAAAGTCTTGAAAAAGACTATTAGTTCAAAGTCCAAAGCAGCAGGTAGCAGTCTCTGTGTAAACAGTCCCAACAGAGAGCCAAAATTAACAGATACAGCATGATGATACAGCAAATAACATGATTGTCTTGTATTGATGATTGTACATTCACTGTTCTTGTAATGTTCTGTGCACTCACATTATTTTGTGCTTTACACATTTCCATTGATTTGATGTCCAGCATGCAATCGCTGCTGCTGTGTGAGTGCGATGTACATCCTCGCACTGTATTCGTGCACGTGCACATGAGCGTGCACAATACCGTTGCTGTGGGATCGTTCATGCCTGTCCGACTATGTGTCCCTCTTGACAGTGGGTGGAATTTTTCTCGGTTCACCAAAACTTTTTTTTTTCTTGCTCTATTTCAGCCAGTTCCTTTTTCTTTCGCCCAAATTCATGTTATGTGTGAAGGGGCTCTAAGCTGTGTTTGCACAAAGAATGAGACAAAACAACATGTGAAACTCTTCACTGCTTGGTATCCCCAATGTCAAAATGTCCTTCAAGCGTTATGAGAAGGATTGGCTGTCACTGTTTTATTTGTATTGACCATGTGTCCCAGCGTTTTCTGATTTTTATGATTTAAGGTTGTAGTTTGAGATGTATAACAACCTGCCTTTGTTTTTTATCAAAGTTTTGCCTCAAACACCAACAAGGACTCATTGAGGGATGAGTCATGCTGAATGTCCTTACTGTTTCCTGGGGCAGTGGCACTTTCATTGATTCATTCATTTGTTTTCACACAAAAATCATATTTGCTGAACTTTGCAGGAGACATTTAACCAATGCGTTTATTCACTGCGACTTAAAATATTCCAGACATTATTATCTTCTTCAAGGACACTTTATCCGAAACCACGGCCTGAAAGTTTGTGTCCTCACTAATAGACCGGGAGCCCACAGGGGTCAGCCTAGATGGAAAGGTAACAAAATTTGTTGTGCCAAGCAAGGATCTATGTACTTGGACAAACAAGGAAATGGAAGTCTTCCGGTCCCCTGCCAGTGGGTGTGGTCCTCAGGGGCAGGATAATACATGGAAAATTTGAGCTAGCTTAGCTCTTATAAGTAACAAAGAAAAGCAAGTCAAAATGTAATAAGCATGATAAAGTGTATTTGAAGTGACCAATGACAGAAGTTTTTGGTGGTGGGGTACCCCTGCCAGACCTAAAACAGGGCACCAAAAATCATGCTAGATCAGCTTGGGGGGTAACAACTTCAAACTAACTTCAAATTTATCAGTAGGGCCCACTTTAACAGAAATGAGCAGTTACAGACATTGACAGTTGTGCGGGGTCTGAGCCAGACACCCTAATGTACCATGCCCTGCATCTGAGCTAGATCAGGTTATGGGGTAACAACTTGAAACCAGCTTCAAATTTATCAGTACGGACCACTTTATCAGAAATGAGCAGTGACAGACGTTTTCAGTGGTGGGGGGTCCAAGCCAGACACCCAAAAGTAGAGTGCCTTGATAGAGAGAGTGGCGACATGAGGAGTCGAAAAAAAATCGGTCACGTGACTCATAGTGCCATCTTTGGTTCAAAATAACGTTCGCTGTTAATCTGTCTGCATGTAAATCCAGCTATTTTATTTATTTATTCACTGAAAATGCCGGGTTGCTGTGCATTTGGAGTCACAAATAGACACAACAAATGCTTCAAGATGTACAGATTCCCTTCAGATCCGAACAGAAGAAAAATTTGGGAAAATAAAGTCAGCCGTGTGGGATGGAAGCCGACATAATCATCAAAGCTTTGAGAGGTAAATTTATTGTTCAGTCCCATGTACAGTAAAACTCACCTAAACCGTCATTGTATAAACAAGATATTCGCAGTCACCGGACAAAAACATCCCAATGTTTTTGTATTGTTTTCCATGTAATAAACATCGTATATAACGGATTTTGTACAGCAGATTTTTCGCTCACATCGGATAAATGTCCTGTCCGATCGCAATGTATTTCCATTAAAAACCCTGAGCAGTCTGGACGTGCAGAGGTACAAATTAAAGTTCAGCACACTTGCTGATTTAAGGAAAGTGGGATTGGAGTCATTTCTATGAGTAAAAGTCCGACCGTTTAGTTTTTTCACACCGTGTTCAGACTGGGACCTGAGGCCTGATGTGCACCTGTTGAATCAGACACAAAAGGCTGTGATTTGAGACTTTTCTGCTTTTAATCCTTCATCTCCCATCATATAATAACAGTTTTTATAGTGCACACGCTGATAAATGGATCCGAAAAGTCCACACATTTACAGCACGAAATCGGTAAAAGAGGAAAATGTACAGCTTACCTTTGAATTGGAGGTGATGATTGTAGAAAGAAAAGCTTGTTGAGGGTCAAATTAGTCCAGAATAAAGCATAATCCAGAGACGGAGAACTTTAAACTGTCACACACGTTATCGCATGGCACAGAGTTACAGAGCAGGAGCTGCATAAACCAGACTTTAAATTACATAAATAATCATAAATTGTAAATATGATAACTTAACTATTTTTTTTTATAGTTGCTGTACCTGGATGTGTTGCTGTATGGGGTTAAGTGATTTTAAAAAATGTTGAAAACATAAAAGGTCCATTCAGTAGTTCAGCGCAGTCTACCTCACAACATCATTGTTGGTGGGTGATCTTGATATTGGGTCCATATACCATATGCACTGTATCGATAATGGATCCTGAACATACAAGCTGATGAAGCCAGAATGAAGGGGTGTGTTTCCATCCTTGGAGCCTCCAAAACCAGTACAGGTCGAGGAGTTTCAGCTGGATCTTTGTCTCATCAATGTTGGTTACATCACTTCTGCGTACAAATGTTGCTTTCTTCAGAGGTTGTCTGAATGGTGCAATGTCACATGGAGCCTCTACAAATTGCCATCCATTCCTTCCCTCTCGATTGCCACTTGTGGTTGTAGTTGGGCTTGTCATGTCTGGCAAAACATTCTGGTACGTGTGACCGACAGTTGTGTGAAGGGTTGTCTTTCTGTCCAAAGTTCCCACATTGACGTCATTATTATCCCACACAGATGCTGTTGCAAGGCCTGGATTCAACTTTATGCCATCTGGTGCATGGTGATCACATGACTCCACGGAATAAGCAAATTCTGTCTCTTGACCCTTCGCCTTGCTGTAATTTATACTGTGTCCTAACCTGTTCAAAATTTGCAGCATAAGCTTGGATCCAGTAAGTGAAGCTATCCCTAATTCCAAAGCAGTGTGCTTCCATGGTTTGACTGTTCCTTGAGTGACATTAAAAATGGCATCAGATGCCATTGAAGTCACCTTACGGTCAATACCATCCTTATGCACCCCACAGAAGTTTGGTGTTAGGCCACCTAGAAGACTCCTAAAAAACAGGTCTAACTGTGCTGGAATGTTTGGGGCAGACTCCAGATTCTGAACGGTAGCTGGATTTGGTGTCCTTGATTTAGAGAGCTTCAATATCTGGCTACTTAAATTAGGGCTTTGAAGTAATCAGGAAATTCCACACAGATTCAGGTGTATACATGTTTGTGATTCATCTAAGCCTATTGACCCTGGCTTGAAAATATCCTCTGGCATTGGTCATGCAAGATTTACTAGATGGATTATGTGTTGATATGTCCATTGTTGGGCTGGAGCAAAGAAAAAGCTTTAGATTTATCCATACTGACCTGGTATTTCATGAAAAAAAAAAAGATACTGGCATGGTATTTTGAGGGTGTCTGGCTCGGACCCCCCCACCACTGAATATGTCTGTCACTGCTCATTTCTGATAAAGTGGTCCGTAATGATAAATTTGAAGTTGGTTTCAAGTTGTTACCCCAACAAGCTGATCTAGCATGATTTTTGGTGCCCTTTTGTAGGTCTTACAAAAGCTAAGCTAGCTCAAATTTTCCATGTATTATCCTGCCCCCGAGGACCACACCCACCTGGCAGACTTCCGTGACTTTGTTTGTCCAAGTACATAGATCCTTGTTGGGCACGACAAATTTTGTTACCTTTCCAGCTAGGCTGACCCCTGTGGGCTCCTGCTCTATATGCACAAAGAGTTTGTTGCTATTCGGCACAAAAACATAATAGTCTGTCACCATGCTGCATTCCGGTTTATATAACGGCTGAGTGCATCCTTGTCATTTCATTGGTGCTTTGTATGTCATGTTACATGGATTATTTCTCCCATTTGTGTTGCGTTGCATTTAGTGTGCAATTTGGTTCCAGTTAGCGTGCAGTTTGGTTCCATACATTTTGTACCATTGCATGCTGCGAACCCCACACACTAGTAGGGGCGGCGTTTAGCTAAACATGCGGAGTTTGTTTTGCTTATGGACAACGATTTGAAGGAGCTAACTGACAGTGCTAATTCTTCTAACACACACACACAAAAAAACAAATCCACAAATTGAATGGTATGTTTCAGCTTTCACCTCATGAAATATTCGTACCAATGAACTCATAAACATTCATTATTTGTATAACACTAAATGTACTCGCTCATATTTTTGTGGTGGTGGGAAATCATACCAAATCCTGTTACAATCAAGTTTCCAAAATCAGCTTCCAGATTTGGGCTTGCACTGTCATCAAGATTTAGTCCAAAAATGACACACTCCATGTTCTTTTTTCAGCTATTTGTGGCAGTGGAGCGCCGCAACGCTAGCAGTGATCAGAGAGATGCTTTTGTTTCCCATGCTTGAGACGAAATGAAGTCTCATCAAGTCTCGTGAGCTAATAGAAGGGTTTGCCCCTTACACCAACTGAAACTGGAAAATCTCCCTTTGCGCTCCAGAGTGGAGTACCTGTAACATGAGGCATCGAACAATCAGCTGTCCGATTGCACAACAGCTGTTCGTGAACTCTCTTGACCTCGTGTCCAGTTTTACATCACATTTTTCCCTGCTTGCTAATTCCTTTATATTGACTTTTAACAAGTGAGTGACACATTTTTCCTTGATGCTGCAAGTGTTGTGTCACAGTTGAACAATGTTACACACTTCTCCCCATGACATCACACGGGTCACAGAGATCACCTTCTTTGCTTTGTCCTTTATTCCCTCTGTTATGTGGTGCTTTAGATGCAAATTCTTATACATTTAAACATGTATTTATTTTAGCTTTCATGTGGCCAAAAGGCACATTGACTGGTTTGTATGAGGAAGCTGTGCCGTACACGGAGGGAAGGAGTCAGTGCAGTCAGTGTCTACTGGAGGATTGAGTGTCTTGGTGCCTCCTCTGGGGTTTGTGTAAGACAAACTACAAGGCTGTTACAGGCCTATAAATAACAGTTTTATTGAGTGGAGAATTTTAATGCTTTTTACATAAGTGCTCTGAAGGCGTTCATATGTGCCAACAACAGGCTGTGGCAGAGGTACAAGGGGTGGGCGGTAAAGACCCACACATGCCAGACTTCAAACTTTTCACGCACAGATTTGAATTGATCTTTACCCATTGATTTTATTTTGTTGTTGGCGTGAAATTAAATTTGCTGGACATCCTGCAGTCACTGATTGTTCCTTAAAATCCTGTCCATAAAAATCACAAACAGGATTGGTGACAAGGGGACACCCACCGAGAACAGGTGTGATGTGATGCCGCGAAGCTGGACACATCTCCTGTTTTGTTCCTATAGAGACAGGATGATGCGTTGCAGCAGCCCCGGAGTCGCAGTCTGAACGGTCCCCCCTTCTGTTCGCCCACCCTGCCTTCACTGTGCATAGGTGATTTTGGAATGTCAGCAGCGTTTCACCGATTATCGCCTTGTTTCTGCTTAACATTACACTCCAGTCATCATCTGTCTCAGAGACAAATCTCTGAAGCTTTTGTACAAAATTCATTTCCACATAAATTCAGCATTATTTCATAATAAAAGACGGGGGACCAATCAGAGCGCGACACCAGTGCATCTGAGTCTGACTCTGAGTTTGACTCTCTACATCCAAACCGATCAAAGAGAATAATGTGATTATTAACCATCAGATGACAAAGTAAAACCTCTTAAGTCATTCTAAAATCAGTTTTAAGCCAAAACAAGGCTAATGCTCCGATATGACGCGTGAGGAGTGAACGCAGGGGGATTGATCAGACATGGGGGGACCATTCAGACTGTGACACCAGCACCCCACAGGACATTTTGGGGGACCCGGCTACTGGACTGGTTGTTTACATGTGGTATCTTTACGGAGTGTAAACAAAGTGTGTATGTAAACTTTACACAAAGTGTAAATGTAAACTTTATTTTAATTAAACGCTTATGAACTGGATTACATCTCTACTCATTCGCAGTGGGATGAATTTACTGTGCAGCGCATTAAGTGTTTTGTGCCAGACTCCTTTCAATATTTTGCCTATTTTAAGTTTGTGTTTTTTAAACATTAATTCATATAAAATGTCAACTTTAAACATAAATTTGGTGGCATTTTCTGTCTAAACTCAAATGTGCTCCGATCTCATCTGGGGACATCGATTCAACAATAAATGCGGGATCGCTATGGTTTGGGAAGCAAAAAGTAAATGAACCAATTCCATTTGCACTTCAGAAGTTTCTGATTGGAATAATCAGTTCGCCGTTTCCTCTTTTCAACATACAGAGCAAGCTGAGAGGTGTGGCCAGGCCTCCTGCAGTGAGGCAGAAGACAAGGCCTCCTGCACAGATCATGAGACTAGAGTGACACAGTCTGTGGACATGAAATGTAATGTTAGTGACTTACAGAAACAAATATGTGCGTGTGTATAATCACATTGTGCAGAGGCATCCTGTGCATTTTGTGTACAGTTCTGTGCCTTGAAGTGTCATGTGTGGTTCCATACAAATACATGTACTGTGACACCCCTAATATAAAGTCATGTTACTGTGACGGAGACCAGCAGGAGTCGCTGTGCAGCAGTAGTCAGTAAACCTCATTCCACAATAGCTAATAGGACTCTCTGGTCACAGGTCCAGAGCCCGGAATTTTGGTCTCATGGTTCGAGCATCTGCCTGCAATGCTGGAAATTGTGAGTTTGTGCCCTGAGGGGACTGAGTGGGAGGAGTCAAACAACACAACGCAGAAGAGAGTACAGCCGCTACAGTACCTGTGTGCATCCTTGAACACCATATTTTAGCTGCATTGTCTCAGTCCACTCACCTCTGAACTGGTGCCAGTTTTGGCCAGGGAAGCATCCTGCTATGGACCTGCATCCCATCCAGGGGATTCACACTGCAAAGTCTATGGATCAGCTAATACTAAGACCAATGGGCTTCAATGGGCACATGGAGATTGGCAGGCCAAACTTTGGGAAGGGATGCACTTCATAAGAGTTTTGACAAATCTTACAAAATGTAGAATAGATGGCTCAGTCTATAAGGAGCTGGACTTCCAATATGTAAATCTGTGTTTAAATCCCGCTTCCACTACCTTTTTTCCATCCTTGGATATGACTCATAACTCTGGTCAACAACAAAGAGAAAAAAAAATGTTGTATGGACTTTGAGAACTGATTTAGGGTAATTTTGAGGTACTTAATCTGAATCTGAGCTCAGATTTCCTCTATCACATCACATTTTTTGCAATCGCAAAAGTTGCTCATTCACTCACGAGTTTGATGCCACTAATCATGCACAAAAGCAGCTTCAAAAGCAGAGTTTTTAAACCAAGTTCATGAAATGTCAACAAGAGCAGTAATATCGTTTATAGCGCTAAAGACGTGTGCGAGATTGATATAAGGAATATGTTTTGCATGTCTCAAAAACATGATGTGATTGGCAAAAACTAACACCAGATTTGGATTCAGCGCCCCCAAATTACCCCAAATCCATTGAAAAACTCCATGCAAGAAAAATCGTGTTGTCCAGTGTAATCTACATTGTCTCAGTCCACCCGGCTGTAATGGGGACCACCCCTGGCTGGGGAAGTAACCTGTGTCACAGGGCGAGTCACAGACTTTCACCCATTTCACCCTACGGAATCCAGAGATAAGCACCAGCACTAACAGTAGAGGTGGGCGGCTCAATCCTAATATCGATAATATCGATACCACGCTGGTATTGATATTGAACGATCCTCGTGTAAAAAGACTGATACTCAAGCTTTTTTTCTCTCCTGCACGCACTGACTGCTGCGCACGCAAATTCATCAAAGTCTGCTCTCTGTCTGTAAGAGCAGTGCTGCACTGTGTCACACAACACGGAGCAGTGCACCCTTGTGGTTTGTCAGCCCTCTACCTCAGGAGAATTTGTTTTAAGTTGTGCTGAGTGATATTTTTGAAACAAAAATGTTGATTGTGATAATAAAGTATTTTGTTGTCACGTACAATGTTTGGCAAAAATTCTATCCTAGGTCTTTTGGATCCTTTCGATCAATGAAGCTTAAATATGAAAAAGTATCGGTATCTGTATCGATATCGGCGATACTGGGCCTGTATTTATTTGGTATCGGATCAATACTAAAATTCCCAGTATCGCCCTCCTCTAACTAACAAGTCTCGGGGGCCCATATAGGACTTTTCGATCCTTTCGATCGATGAAGCTTAAATATGAAAAAGTATCGGTATCTGTATCATTATCGGCGATACTGGGCCTGTATTTACTTGGTATCGGATAAATACTAAAATTCCCAGTATCGCCCACCTCTAACTAACAAGTCTCGGGGGCCCATATAGGACTTTTGTATTATTAACTTGTATATTAGACAATAATTTGTGTAACACCCTGATAGCTGAGGTTTTATTTTACTAAGGACAGGTCAAGTCAAGGAGCATGTGCTGATGTCACTGCATCCTCCACACCACAGAACTGCCTTTAGTCACCATGCAGGCAAAAACAAAAACAACAACAACAAAAAAAACCAGTCAATCCTGACATCTCGAAAGTAACTATCTACAAGTTGCTTTGAGGTGAAATGTGGGTGTCTGCTTGACCTTCTCCAGCTGCTGGGTTCCTCAACACTGAGGTCCCTGCATGCTGGATCATGCACAGATAAACGTGTCACATGGTCAAAATGTTGTAGCTGACATTTCCTCATGATGCAGTGGAAAGCAACCATCATTCCAGCTGTATCCAGTAGCCAGAACAGTAGAATCGATCTAAAATAATATTCACAGATCCTGATGGATGAAGTCAAAGTCACGTACAAAGGATGACGAAGCCACAAGCGGATTATAGTTGTATGAACAAAAGGGCTTTATTGGCTCTTGTTTTGTGTTTTTTTACTTTACTGGAATTCCATAACCCAAAAATACTCGTAATGTTTGAGCAGACAACATGAAGACCAAAAAATGGAAACATTTAAGTCATTCAGGAAAAGAAAGGAAAAAAAAATTCTAATTGGTTGAAAGGTTTAGCATCAGATGACATCATCAAAAGCAACGACATTGCAATTTGAAGCCACAGCCACGTTTCACGCATACCAAAAAGCATCAAACGGGAGTCAGCGAACAACTCCTTCATATGTGTTCTTAGTGTATATTTTTAAAATGCATAACGACTATTTATCCTACTCTTCATATATTTACTTCTTGAGCCAGAAGTACGGATCCCGTTTCCCACATGTAACTTATGCGCTCGTGGCGTATTGCCTCAGTTGTTCCAAACTAGAGACACGAGGAAAGAACAAATGAAAGGCGCTCTTAGGTCAAAAGCTATTCTTGCACAGATATTTGTTTTCTGGACCACAAGAGATGCCATCTGGCTCTTATTTTACTGCGGTTTGTGTTTAGTTGCTGAGATGACTCTAAGTGCACATACACAAATTGCTAACACTGCCAATTACCACGGCAGTGATATGAAGCCGTGCCATGTTCCCGGTGACGCTGTTTTAAAAATGTGCCATCATTCAGACTTTTTCACAATGATCCATTTCACTCTTAATGTTACCATTATTAGCATTGAAATAAAAGTTGATCACATGAAAATTTAAGAGCATTTATTCCAGCACCCACATCTGCGCGAGACAAACTTGGTGGCTTAAATATTTTTCTGAGCCCAAAACCTGTGCACCACTTGTGTTTTTCACACCATGTGGAAAAACGCATGTTTGCGGTTTGAGTGGAAGAAGCTGTGACAAAACCACATGGAAACAAGACATTTCATCACAGATATATGATGAGATGGGGAGGTGATGGTCTAGCAGTTAAGCGTTGGGTTTGAGACCTTGAGATCTTGATCCTCGGTTCAAACTCCAGCATGAGTGGAAAATCACTAAGGGCCCTTGGGCAAGGTCCTTAACCCCCAAATTTCTCCCGGTGTGTAGTGAGCAACTTACATGGCAGTACCCTGACATTGGTGTGTGCATGTGTTTGTGTAAATAGGCGAATGTGAGGCATAAGTGTAAAGCACTTTGGGCGTCTGATGCAGATGGAAAAGCGCTATATAAATGCTGTCCATTATATATAATCGTGGATCAATGTTCTAAATGCTTTGCTTCTCTGGATAAAGGAATGTGATCATAATACATAGACTACAGCCTAATGCATTTACTCACTGAATCAGTGAAGCTGCATTAGCAGGGTATTGTTTTCACTGGCATGTGTGTGTATGTGTGTATCTTTGGATAAGGTAACTCAAAATGGCTGGACAGGTTTTGTTCAAAATTGGTGGGAACATTACTTTGATAGATATCTAGAAGTGATTACATTTTGGAACAGTTTTGTTACCCAGATCTCTGATCTTGAGCATTCATTTGTGTTCTGATTCTGGTCTTTCTTTCTGATCATCTTGTTTGCCGAGCTTTGAATGAAATCACTGAACTTTGAACTTCCCTCCACCCACAAAGAAATTCAGATTTTGTTGATGCATGTCTGTCATACTTTCATCCTGCAATCAAGATTGAATGAATCAGGATCGAAGGCCAGAACATGCTTTTGATCATGATTGTTTTGCTCCTTTACTCAGGTTCAATAAATCAAGAGTAAAGGGCAGGACATGCTTTTGATCTCTTTGATCCTGATGTCTTTCTGATCATCTTGTTTGCTGAACTTCAAATGAAATCAGTGAGCTTTGAACCTCCCTCCACCCACAAGGAAATTATGATGTTGTTGCTGCATGTCTGTCATACTTTCTTCCTGTAATCAAGATCGAATGAATCAGGATCAAAGGGAAGAACATGCTTTTGATCCTCATTGTTTTGCTCCTGTACTCAGGTTCAATGAATCAAGAGCAAAGGGCAGAACATGCTTTTGATCTCTTTGATCCTGATTTCTTCCTGATCATCCTGTTTGCCAAGCTTTGAATGAAATCACTGAGCTTTGAACCTCCCTCCACCCACAAGGAAATTATGATTTTGTTGCTGCATGTCTGTCATACTTTCATCCTGTAATCAAGATTGAATGAATCAGGATCAAAGGGCAGAGCATGCTTTTGATCCTGATTGTTTTGCTCCTGTAATCAGGTTCAAATGAATCAAGATCAAAGGTCAGAACATGCTTTTGATCTCTTTAATCCTGATTGTTTTGAACCTGATTATAGAGTTGAAGTATTCATCATCAAATGCAGTAATAAGGCTCAAAGGTCTGGTCGGCTTAAGGAGGTCTTTTAAGTTACTCAGTTGCATACACCTAGTTACTCTCAGGATAACCACTTACAATTACAGTTACCTTAAATCTCTTACTGTAGTGTTTCTCCATCACTGAATTACAGTTGCTCTCATGTTACCCAGTTATATGGTATTTCATTAATTTATAGGGTTACCGAGTTACCCAGTAAGTTATCCTTTGATCCAAGATTGATGACAAGATCTGACCCTTAATCCTTGGCCCTCTGCCTCTCTACCAAGATTCAATGAATGCCCTTCTTGTCCTATTGAGATTTTTTGATGATTAACAAACTAACAATGAGACAGACAGGCAGACAGACAGACAGACAGAAAGCCAGCCAGCCAGACGAGACAAATGGCAATAAAAAACACGAAGTCCTTGGTGGAGGTAATCATTCTTGTCATAATGTCTGCAACCACAGTTCCACAGTTTCATGTGTGAATATGTGTCAGGGCAACCACACAGGAAATTCAAAGGCTGGGCAAAGCTTTTTAGGAATCTCAATGTTCTTACCCATGAGACAAAAAGTGAAGGAATAAGAAATTTAGGATTTATAAGATTTATTTGAACCATAGCCGCATATTATATGATATTGACAGCAGCTGCTTTTGTTGGCCTCTCAGCAGCTCCTAGTTTTATATCATATGCCTTTCTTGATGCAATTCCAGGTTTGAGGAGCAAAAAGCCAAACTTCTGTTTATGACAGAGGAAGAACATGTAGTACCTTCTTGCTATGAGGCAAGAATGCTAACTATTGCACCATCTTGACATTAAGTAAAAATGAGTAAAACAAATCAAATATGTTCTCACCTATTCCAAAAAACAACCCTGTTCCACAATTAAGAGTAAGTGCCTTATCTTGACTGTTTGTGGTGCATGGTCTGTGGTGCATAGTAGAAGTATCTTTGGTGTATTTCTATCCTCACATTGGTATTTACCAGACGTGGGATGAAGTCACCATCAAGTCACTCTCAAGTCATGAATCAGCAAGTTCCAAGTTAAGTCTCAAGTCATGATGACTCCCAGTTTTTTGCAAGCTGACTTGAGACTTGACTTGGGACTTGCAGATTGATGACTTGAGAATGACTCGACAGAGACTTCGTCTCACCTCTGGTATTTACACAGCAAAAAATCTGAGCATAAACCAATGTACTGGGTGCAAAGGGGCTGGATTCAGTCACCTAGTTAACCGTGGTCATGCTACGGGCGTCTGATTGTCATCTGGATGATCTTGATCACTTTAAGAGCAGTGATCAACTTCAACCAAGTGCTTTGCTACTCAAATCAAATCAAATATATTAATTTGTATAGCGCCAATTCATGAAAAAAAAAAATCATCATGCAACAACACAGAAAACACAACAAAGAATTAAAAGATTAAAACATGATAAAAAGCAACCAATAACAGAAAAAAATAAAAATAAATAAAATCTACATAATACCATAGTAACATACATAAAATACTAATAATAAAACAGGGAAAAAAGGTGGGTCTTGAGTTTAAATTTAAAAGTCTCGACAGTGTCTGACTGCCTTATGTGGAGCGGGAGATCGTTCCACAGGGCAGAGGCATGATACGAAAAGGCTCTGTGACTAACTTTTTATTCACCCTGGAAACACAAAAAAGTCCCGTACACTACGAATGCAGGGCCCGAGCCGGTACGTAGGGCTTAACCAGGTCCGCCAGGTAGGGAGGTGCCAGTCCGTGAACTATTTCATAGGCCAGTAACAGAACCTTAAAATCCGACCTCGAAAAGACAGGTCCCACTCTGGCCAGAGTAGGACCATATGTACGCTGGCAGTGTTAATTTAACACTGGTGATTTTATTGTGTTGCCAGTGAAGGGATGCCAAAAAGGGCGTAATATGATCAAACTTTCTACTTCGTGTCAAAAGTCTGGCAGCAGTATTTTGAACCAGTTGAAGACCCCTAGTGCTAGACTGCAGCAAACAATAAAACAAAGCATTGCAATAATCCAGTCTAGAAGAGATACATGCATGGATCAAAGTCTCAGCATCAGCCATAGACAGAATGATGAATCTTCACTATATTTGTTCTCCTGTAAAGGTATCGGGATTACCAATCTCTATAAGATCTTCCCAGACATCTCTCAAAGGCTGAGGACCCAGACACATGAATGTCAGTGCAGAAATAAGGGAATCTCTCTGTCAGTTCAACAGTTTTACCACCTATGGATGCCATGCAGAAAATCCTTGAAAGCCTGTATCTTAGTCAGGATCATGGACAATCACAAACACAGACACTCCAATTCTTCACTCAGCTTCTAATTGCTGCATTCAGGGTATCCATTGATTTCACCTTGATCACATCATCATCCATGAAGTCAATATCAGTACACCTTGTGTCACCAACAGAGGCTAACCAAGACCTAAGCCACTGATTTCCAAAACCCTACTCAATAGCCAGTCCATGCATACATTGAACAATGTGGGAACCAGAACAAATCCCTGATGAATGCCAGTATTTAGAGGTAAAATTCTGAGATTCTGACATAATTTAGTACAGCACTTACAGTACCTCTGAAAAGGCAATGACATCCACCAACATCTTGGGGATCCTGTGAATTCTCAGGCTGTCACTGACAGCAGTCAACCTCATCAACATGACGCTTTTTACAGTTTTACAAAATTTGGATACAGTTTTGTACAGTATTAAATTGACCAACTTTTTTCAAAATATTCTTTTTAAACCCTTCAAATGAAATATCTTTAAATTGACGGTCTTTATGAATCGCTGTTTGGATGTGCAGTGCTTCTGCATAAACCGCTTTGTACAAATGTAGTATAAATTGTTCTTTTTCCTTAACCTACATTACCAATGTGTCAAATTCTCTTGGTTAAAAAAAAGAAGGTTTTTGGAAAATGGGCTGACTGGAAATGCGGTGGCATTATTGCTTGCACCCTGCATTTAGGAGTCTAGCTGTTAAAGCCACTTGCTCAGCAGAGCAATTTCAAACCAGATGAAATATCTGACAAGTGGTGTGGTGACCGCAAGAGGTCGAACCCAAATCAAATAATCTGCACGCCTTTATCCCATGTGCCTCCTATTTAGTGGGTGATCTCCGACGTCATGTTAGGTAGATGTGCGCAAATGCCACACAGGTCTATAATAAACATGTTAACGCAGAGCAAAATACAGACACTTTATATTTACACTATGTGTCTGATTTGCATAGTTTGTGCTTTTTTTGTATTCTTTATGTGTGTCGGGAGTGTTAGTATTGGTGAGAATGTGACATTCAAACTGTTTAGGAGTCTGGATTTCACTCCTAAACTGTTTTTGCCTCAGGTTTCATTTTATGTGCATTTGTTTAATCTTGTTTGATCTTGCTAATCTTGTGTATTTTATTTAACTGTTGGAGTTACATCACTGAATGCCTCATTTACCTCTGGGTGAGTATGCATGCACAACATCAACCCAGAGGCCTGGGATTTGAACCAAAGAGAAATCTGTTGGCCCCAGACATGAGAAAGGGTTCTCAGTTGTCAGAAGCTAATTCAATAAAGCTGCTTTTTCATGCAGTACTTCTAGTACTTCTTCAGTAAGTGAGAGTGGACAGGTGACAGTAACCTGAGCACCATGGAACAGCATCAGATGATGCAACATGAAAAGAAAATGGAGACTGTTGTCAAGATGTGTTAAAGAGTGCTCAGATAATCTTCTGTCTGATCTCCACATGGACTGCGAGGATCTCCTTCTACATTCAGAGGTAGAAGGTTGTTCCATGTTCCACCTACAGTATGCTGCTGGAACCTCACTTTCCCTGAGGGAGTCTTCCCAAGGGATTAATAAAGTTCTGTCTAATCTAATCTAATGTAGAGTGGCCAGTGGTCTTCCTCAGACATGATATTTTATCGGACACATAGTCAATTTCTCTTCAACAAACCCAGATGAATATTTTGATAATTTCATGTAGATTTCTACATATTAGTGAGAGGATATCAGCTATTTATTGTATTTCAGGATGAAATTGCCAAAATATGTGACAAAAGACAAAACACTCAAACAATCAGAAGCTCTCTATAGTGTCACTGCAAAATACAATGACAATTACGTTAGGAGCTCTCACAACTCAAGGCAAAAAAAATGAAAATAAATGAATAAATAAACAAACAAAAGCAATCAGAGATTACTGATGTCCGCCAATCCGGATCCGCATCACCTTCAAAATTCAGTGGAGTCTTCCATGTCCTAATATGTATCTGTGGTGCAAATTTGGTGAGAGTTTGTGAAATAGTTTTGACGTAATCCTTCAAAGGCTATATAAAGTGAAACTTGAAATCTTGGGGGATGACTTTGGGTAACTATGGCTCAGTTACTACTACTACTACTACTACTACAAATAATCATAATAATAATGTTATTTCCATAACATTTCAAGAAGCCATTACAAAGATTGGAGTTACATCCATTACAAAGTGCTTTACAACAATAAAAAAATTCAAGACATTAAAAGACAGAGAGAACGACATTAAATAAAAGATAAAATATATATTTATGCACTAAACAAACATAGCATATGTTTGCCTTCTCAATAAATAATGCTCCAATTAAATTCGTTATTGTCCTAAGTGGAAAGATGACCTTCCAAAACATCTCCAAAATTACATCTCCTAGGATGTAATTTTCTCCAAAATGCCCTTTACGTTACGTTGCCTTTAGGGAACACCCTCTTTAGCTTAAAATGGTTCATTCGTACCGTACTCTGATTATCCTAGCCTTAAGATCCCTTTGAGAAATGAGGGTCTGATCACTCGGGTTGAGAGTTTATAATGTTTGATTGCTCCTGTTTTCAGGTCCAAGAAAAAGACAGAAAAAAGTTGTAATCATTAATAATGTACATGCCTCTGTTTTTCCTTTGCTTCACTCGTTTCACATACGTGACTTTGTTGTTCCTGCAAACTTTTAAATAGAGAGGTCATAGCTTGAGGTGTTTGACTTTCCCCACGTATTATAATAACTAATTTCTGTGCTCGGTGAAGATGGCCAGCACGGTGCCAAAGAAGCAAAGCCCCAAATAATGAGGAAAGTGTATTCGTAAAACTTGTTAAGCATCTGGGAGTGGTTGTTCATGACTAGGCATCATCTAAAGGCTTTTTGGCACAGCTAGTCTATGTTGGAAATGCATTCTTTCCAATATCCAGAACAAAAACAAAACAAATGCTTCAGCAGTACTACAAGCTCACTGGGAAACACCATCATAAACAGTAATCTTATGGAATTCAAATGGAAACTTACCCTGTTACTGCTTGAAAACCTGCCCAGGACATCCCTGTTTCATGTGCATTAGTGTGGCAGCTCACGCTCATAAAACCATGACCAGAAAGGTCTCAGGATTTTACAGCTACAATGGTTTTGATTTGGTAATTGGCAAATCTCACAGGGGAGACAGACATTTCTTGAGAAAATTAACCTTGATCAAGGTCTAATGTCTTGGTAAATTAATTTTATAGCTTAATAGTTTGGGTCTGTTTGCAAGCTGTTGAAACAGATAATTCCAGTATCAGTGGTAGTACACCACCTAGGAATATACTATACGCTAAAGCCTTGTTACCCAGTGCTCTGTCTGGCTGCGGACAAAATAACTCAAATAGGGAAGCAGATTTTCACCAAACGATAAGACTGTTCCTTGGGTGAGTGTTTCCAGATGATGACCCCTCCCGGAGTACTGATGAGGTGTTTAGTAGGCTGACATCGTTAAATAGCTGGCTGGCACAGTTTTGTAGACAGCAAGGTTTTAGCTTTATTGATAACTGGCCTTTGTTCTGGGGCCGCTGTGGCTTGCTGATGCCGGACCGCCTCCACCCTACTGAGGAAGGCGCCGCCATCTTGTCTGCGAACATAGATAGAGCTCAACAGGGAGGGTAACATTAGGAATCTACAGCAGGCCACGGAGCAGGTGATTAGAGACCCTGCAAGGCTTATGACAAATGTGGGTGTGGAATCCATTAGCTTAGCGGGGAATTTAGTGCAGAAAATCCACTATGGTGTTAGTGCAGTTTATTTTCCAGGGAGGGAATTTCAACAAGTTGAGACTGTGGCCTGCTTCTGTAGTCGTGTCCATAAAAATCATAGAGGGATATGCTTTCTAAACTTAATACCCATTACTATATTGGATGATGTTGAAATTGAGGATGGCCCAGTGGTTGTTCCAGCAATAGCAAAGATTTCGTGTCTGCTACCTACAACGCGTGTGGAATGTCTTAAACCAAAACCTACTTCTAGGCATCTTATATATGCTACTCTGGAACCACCCCTAAACCCAAACAGTTCAACTGTCAACCCCACTGAGGTCCTTAGACTGGGTCTCATTAACATAAGATCACTGTCCTCAAAATCATTGTTAATCAATGATCTAATTATTGATCATCAGTTAGATATGATTGGGCTATGTGAAACCTGGCTTAAACCTACAGCTGTCCTCCCCTTAAATGATGCCTGCCCACCAGCATATACATTTAGTCACGTCCCTCGTGATGTGAAGCAAGGCGGGGGTGTTGCTCTTATTTATAAATCTAGGTTTAGCTTATTAGCTGTTGGGGTTACAAATATCACTCGTTTGAACATCTGATTCTCCACTCTGCTCAGGATATTACACATTGCCAAGGTAAAAAAAAAATAAAAATCAGTCGTATTACTTTGTCACTGTATATGGGCCTCCTGGCCCATATTCTGCATTCTTAGATGAATTTGGTGCGTTCATCTCTAACTTGGCAACTAGTGTAGATAACATTGTGATCATTGGTGACTTTAACATTCATAGAAATAAGTCTTCTGATCCCCTCTGCAAATCATTTATGGAAATTGTGGATGCATTAGGATTTCGGCAATGCATTTGGGATTCGACGCAAATTAGTGGAAATACCCTGGATCTGGTTCTCGCACGTGGTATTGCTGTCACGAATATTGACATCATGCCTCTTACATCAGTGGTGTCTGATCAGTCATTAAGTTTACAGTTTCGCTGCCGTGTTTAGTGGAACAACAACCTTATATATCATTACGGCGATGTATCAACTAAGACTGAACTTGAAGCTAGACTGCCTGATGTCTTAGCTTCACATTTGACAAATACCCAGTCAGTAGACAGACTTGTAGTTTAAACTCAAGTGTTCAAAACTACACTCGACATGATTGCACCACCTGTGTTAAAACCGCGCTCCCCCAAATCACAGTCACCTTGGTTCAATGATTATCTGCGTGACCTCAAGCATAAAGCAAGAGGTCTAGAATGGAAATGGCATCGTTCAAAATTAGAAGTATTTCACCTTGCATGGCGTGATGCTATCTTAGACTATAAGCATGCATTATTGGGTACAAAGCGGACTTACTACTCTGATTTGATCAACAAAAACAAGCATAACTCAAAGTTCTTGTTTGACATGGTGGCAACACTTTTGCATAGACAACCACCTGTAGTTTGCTCTCCTTTTACAGCACAAGATTTCCTGGATTACTTTGGGAAGAAAATAGAAGACTTCAGGTTAAACATATCCCAGCATGCCTTAATCCAGCCACTACACCCTGCTATTGATGTGGGCGCCACTACTGAGGTATTACCTAGATTTACAGAATTTGACAGTATCTCACTAGGCATGCTGACAAAACTCGTAATATCAACAAAAAGCACAACCTGTTTATTTGATCCTATACCAACAAAACTGTTTAAGGACCTGTGACCCACTCTTGGGCCAACTGTGCTGGAAATTAATAATCTTTCTTTAACTTGTGGATCTGTTCCTAAATGTTTCAAATCTGCAGTGATTAAACCATTACTTAAGAAACCCAATCTTGACGCTAGTGTACTGACAAACTATCGGCCGATATCAAATCTATCATTTTTCTCCAAAATTCTGGAAAAAGTGGTGTCACGGCAACTGAGAATAATCTCTTTGAGCCACTGCAGTCTGCTTTTAGAAAATATCATTCACAGAGATGGCTCTCACTAAAGTGGTGAATGATCTGCTTACAATGGATTCGGACACCACTACAGTTCTGTTGCTGTTAGATCTCAGTGCTGCATTTGATACAGTGGATCATCATATTCTACTTGATAGGGTGGAAAATCACTTTGGGATTACTGGGAGTGCCCTTGCATGGCTGACGTCATACTTGACCAGTCGTTCTCACTGTGTTTTGTACAGTAACACTACCTCTAACCTTAGTGACATGAAATTTGGGGTTCCACAGGGGTCTGTCTTAGGCCCCCTGCTTTTCTCCCTTTATATAGCACCCCTTGGGCACATATTGCGGCGTTTTGGGATTACCTTTCACTGCTATGCAGATAATACTCAGTTATACATGCCGATAACTGCTGGTAATCTCATTCACATAAAATCCTTAGAAGATTGCCTTGCAGCAGTGAGAAGTTGGATGTCTAGAAACTTCCTACTTTTAAACTCTGATAAGACTGAAATGATGGTTCTTGGTCCAGTGAGACATTGGCATCAATTTGACCAGTTAACGCTCAGCCTCGGCTCATGTGTCATACATCACACTGACAAAGTGAGGAATCTTGGGGTAATTTTTGATCCTTCGTTGTCCTTTGGCCTCCACATTAGAAATATTACTAGGACTGCTTTCTTCCACCTGCGAAATACAGCGAAGATTTGTCCCATCCTGTGTATGGCTGATGCTGAGACCCTGATCCATGCATTTATGTCTTCTAGATTGGACTACTGCAATGTTCTATTTTCTGGTTTACTGCAGTCTAGCATTAGGGGTCTCCAATTGGTTCAAAATGCTGCAGCCAGACTTTTGACACGAAGCAGAAAGTTCGACCACATTACACCCATTTTAGCATCCCTTCACTGGCTTTCTGTCCCAGTGAGATCAGATTTTAAGGTTCTGCTACTAACCTATAAAATTATTCATTGACTGGCACCTCCCTACCTAGCTGACCTAATTAAACCTTATGTACCGGCCCGGGCTTTACGTTCTCAGGGTCCAGGACTACTTTGTGTCCCTAAGGTGAGTAAGAAGTCTGTGGGTCACAGAGCTTTCTCTTATCATGCCCCTGTTCTGTGGAATGATCTCTGCGTCAATAAAACAGTCAGATTCTGTGGAGACTTTCAAGTCCAGACTTAAGACGCACTTACTTTCCCTTTCATATGGCTAGCATACTGGTACAGTTTTGTTTTATGCTTTTTACTCTTTTAATTAATTTATTAGTAATTGGAGCGGGCCACGGCCTCAACTTTACCTAAATTCTGGGTCTTTTAGTGAAGTTTAGGGCTAGTGGCCGGTGATCACCTTAGTATTTCTTCTGTTTTTCTTGTTGTTTAATGCTGGCAAATTATACAGTATTTTTTGTCTTTCTGATGCCTGATTCTGTTTTTTCTCTCTGTTTAAGGTGCAGTTGTATTTGTGTTGGTGATCCTCCTGTCCTGTGCGCCAATAGCATTTCTTATATATTTGTCCGTGAATTGTTCTGTGAATTGTTCTGTAATTTATGTTTGTAGCATGGCCCAAGAAGAGGGTCACCCCTTTGAGCCTGGTCTGCTTGATGTTTCTTCCTCAGACGGAGTTTTTCCTTACCACTGTTGCTCTGGGGGTTGGTAAGGTTAGACCTTACCTGTGTGAAGCGCTTTGAGGCAACTCTGTTGTGATTTGGTGCTATATAAATGAAAATAAATTAAAAATTGAAAATTACCTTTTGGACCAGGTTGGTTAAAGGTCAACATCAAGGTAATCGAAAATATATAAATATAGTCAGAAATTTTCCATTTTCCAGGATATTGTGATGACATCTTGAAACACCTTACCTGAAATGTTTACACAGAATCTACTATTGAATCCCTAGTCCCTAGTTCATGGTGCCCTTGATGCTGGGATAGTCAGCCTTGACAGGCTAAAATTGACAACCCCCTTCTCCACCTGCCTCAAATATCTGTCAACAATGTCAAATATGAATTAAGCTAAGTTAGTACTAGTTATTGGCCAACATGAGCAGCAATGTTCATCATTCTTGGTGAAAGGCACCTTTGTTGGCTTGGCCGAGGACACTCGTTTGGCTGGTCGACGACGCCTGCGCTTCAAGGATGTCTGCAAGAAGGATATGAAAATGTGCAGCATCAATGTCAACACGTGGGAGCAGAGTGCAGATGTCCGTGCAGCCTGGCGCCTTACTGTCAGAGGTGTACAGAGGGCTGAGCTGCAGAGGAACCAAGGCCTTGCTGAGCAACGAGCTAGAAGGAACAACAGCAGCAGCCTCAGCAAGCATCACAGTACATATTAGGCATGTGACTCTTATCACTGACAACGATTCGATATGCACCTCGATACACTACCAGCGATACGATACATATCGCGATACATGACGATACAATGCGATACAATTCACACCAGTTCCCGATTCTATGTGATTTGATATGTATTTGATGGTGATTCAATTCCTCACAATGCAAATACAATGTGATTTGGTGCAATATGATTAGGAATGGGTATTGATAAGATTTTAGCGATATCGATGCCATTATCGATTCTGCTTATCGATCTGATTCTTTATCGATTCCCATATCAGTACGTACCTCTTGTGAATTTTCTGTGTAATAAAAGTAGGCTTCACAGATTTTCTATGTCAACAACATTTTATTGAGTCTTAAAGTAAATAAATATGAAATTGGTCAATGGATCCTTGATCTCTGGACATAAATAAAAACAAGTAGAATCTGTACATGATCACTGGATCTTTGATATACATGGTGGATCCTTAATCTCTGGACATAAATAGAAATAAACAAAAGCTGTACTTTTTGTCAAAAGCATTTCCTTTCAGATATGAATGACAAATGTAGCTCCATAGACTCTGAGCTGAGCTCTTCAGCCCGCTGCGCTGCACGTCAGGATGTAATTAATATAAAACACAGGATGTCTCATTCTGGGAAAAAACCTAGGTTGTGGTCGGTTGCAGTTTATTGCTTGTATTATAACTCTTTGGAGCTGTGCACTTAGTCCCACAAAACAGGATATTATGATTATTATTATTATTTCCATTACCTGATGGACAACTTCAGTTTATGCACTGGCTGACAAACAGCGGGTCAAAGCGCAGCTTTGTTGCTTCAAGCTTCAAGCAGACCCGCTGCAGTCTGCAATCAATGTAGAGAAATAATAATTTTCTCGATAAACACTCTAAAAAACGGCTGCCCGGTGTCCCGAACCATTCATGGTGCATTCAATGAGCCTTGGAAAAACACGATTCAACCCATCAATTGCATTGATGCACACTGAATTAATCGATGCACTCGCATTGTGCACATTTATGTCTTGATACCAATTCGTATCAGTTAATCCCCTCATGCCTAGAACATGTGCAACGAATGCAGCAGAGATTGTCACTCATGCATTGGACTGATAAGTCATTCATGTAGGTGCAGACAGAAACAAAAGAGAAAAATTTCGTGTATATTTGTATTGTCAACTGTGTTGGTAGCATGGCCCAAGCAAAGGGTTACCCCTGTGAGTCTGGTCTGCTTGAGGTTTCTTCCTCAAATCATTGGAGAGAGTTTTTCCTTGCCACTGTTGCCTGTGTTGCTCTAGGGGTTGGTAAGGTTAGACTTTACTTGTGTGAAACACCTGGAGGCAGCGTTGCTCTGACTTGGTGCTGTATAAATGAAATACACTGAAACTGAATCGAAAAAGTGTATAAAAACGAACAAACAAAAAGCAAAAAACAATCTAGATTGTACACCATCGTCTCCCGCAAACAGACGAATGCCAGGAGGAGAGTACTAGTTATTACTGATCCAAACCCAATCTGTCTGCACATGCACAGGATGGATCTGACAGGCGGTACATACCCTCAAGTCTAAAGTGTGCTCAGATTATTGCAGTCTTATGCTCTACATGCTACATTAAGCTCCAAAGATCTTAAACACCCCACAACCATTGGTGGTGCTATACTGCCTTCTGCTCTGCACCCGCTACCAAATGTTTCAAGCATTACGGGTATCATTAGCTCAACAACATTAGGCGCACTTATTTTGGACTTCAAACAAATGAGACGGCAAGATTTGTACACTGACATTTCTATGAATCAGCAGGCACATGTTTTTGTTTATTTAGTGTTGGTGTTGGGAGGAAGTTCTACACTCACTGGCTGTAACTAGTTAGAAATTTTGAGGCAGTGTGCTTCCGCCAGGCTCAGACCAAAATAATGCATGGCTTTTCACATCGTAATAATTTTGTGGATTTTTCATCACTCCACCTCCATCTTTCTCTGTCTGTTGGCCAAACAACTTGTCCAGGGTAAAGGTCAGGGTAATCAGGGTCATCTGCTGTTAGTGCACTGGAATCTGATACACTGCTATTTTAACTGAGAGGTTTTCTGGCAAGTTAATAGTTGTGGGCACAACATGTCAAAGCAAGGGAGTAACTTTGATTTTGATATTGGTGGGGACACAAAAGTGCTCCAAGACAAAGATTTTTTCTTTTTTGCATTACCAATCATAAGTTCATGTCATGCAGATGTTATAGGTTAACGAGCCATCCCAATGGTTAGGGAGTTGTTCTTTCAATCACAGGGTTGCAGGCTCAAATCCCAACCTTACCTCTCTTTACACCTCCATCCATGACTGGAGTGACCTTGAGCAAAGCAACTAACCCAACATTGCTCCAGCTATACATTTAAATTGAATTCATCGAGGATGGATATTTAACACGAAGTATTGCAATGACCCTATCTGCTAGTGTTGTGACGTGAATGAATCGATTCCCATTTGTCTGTCTGTTATTGTGTCCGCCCGCACAGTCTTTTAATAAGTTCCCTGCAACTGTGCAGTAGCCTAGCTGAGGGGGACTTTGAGCAGTGGCATACATTTAACCCTTTATGTGCCATAATAATGGAGGACAGCAGTTTTATTGGTCGTGATTACACAGTAGGGGGCCGAATATTGGTAGGGATGTGACCCTAGCGTCCCTACCCAAAATTACGCCCTAGCGTCAAAGTTTCATTGTGTTCATATGCAGACAAAAATCCTCATCTTCAAAGCTGTTGTCATGCCAACGATGCTATATGGATCTGAGACCTGGAGCATCTACCACCACCACCTAAAGACCCTCGAGCAATTCCACCAATGCTGCCTGAGAAATACTCTCTCCATCAGGTTTGAAGACAACTATACCGACATCAGTGTCCTGGCTGAAGCCAAGCTCCAGAGCATCGAGTGTGTCATCAACAACCAGCTTCGGTGCGCAGGTGACATCCTTAGGATGGATGACAGCCGACTTACCAAGTGGATCATCTACTCCCAGGTGAGTGAAGAAAAATGGTCACTAAAAGGACTTCCTGAAGCACAACCTCAAGAGCTGCTCCACTGATTGTAAAACCTGGGAAGAACAAGTGAGGGACCAAGCCACATGGGAGTGGAAGTCTTCCAGAACATGCGGATGAACAACACAGAGGAAAAAGAGGAAGGAGAGAGAGCAAGAACCTGACTGATAAAAGCTTGCCACAGCAAACGTGTGGCGTCTCTCAAAAACAGTGCGCTTCAAGACTGGGCCTGTTCAGTCATCTCTATGTCCACCATCCTGTCCGGGAATCGATCACGAGACAATATTCCTTACAACCGAGGGATTGCTGTGACGACGTGTACATGCAGAGTGTATGCAGTACGTGTTATACATGAACAGCAGAGCCCTGCGCCCTACCTTAGACCAGGTTTTTGGTGGTCTATGGTTCAATGACTTTTTGATGCCTCACGATAGCAATGCTCTGACACTATGCATGACCACAACTCATTATGAAACAAACACGCTTGCACATAAGTGCAAATGCACTCAGGCTAGGAACTAGCAAAGACACTTGCAATGCGCTTTGGGCTGCTCTATGATTCTTTGCACCGCTTTTCCCTGCTTTGTGCAGGCTGGAAGATAGGGACCAACAGAACTTATTATGAGACTAACACGCCAATGGGTGCACAAATCAGTGCAACTGTGGTTGGAAACTAGCAATTTATGCCACTTTGCTTGGGTGGAAGATATTGCCCAACAGAAGGAAATATGCACCATTCCTTCAAATCTGTAACTTGTATTAAAATGGGCAAACATGAGTTGAAGGTTTATTATCTTTTACGTTTCTGTGTAGGCTCTCAGTTGTCCAGGTGGTTTCCATAGTAGAGAAGCTTGAATCATCGACTGGATTGGGTTGCTTGACGTGAGGACGTTTTGCTTCAAATCACAGAAGCTTCCTCAGCTCTAGAGTCAAGACAGAAGTCAGACTACCAGAGCAAGAATTTTAGCTGAGGAAGCTTCTGTGATTTGAAGCGAAACGTCCTCACGTCAAGCAACCCAGTCCAGTCGAAGATTCAAGCTTCTCTACTATCTTTTACGTTGTTATATTTTTCATTTTGTTATACTGTGTTGTAGGTTCGGCAGAAGAAAATTCTTCTTCATTACTATGTTACTTCTTTTCAGTTTTCTGGTGACTGATTGGTAAAATCCGCACACACATAAACACAAAATGAAAATAAGCGGGAGCACATATCCAAGAAACATGCACACGTGAATGTGAGCTGCACACTCAAATGTCTTGCTCCAGGGAACATCCGTAATAAGTGCTGATTAAGAGGGGAAACATTTTGTTTGTTTCCCCTATTCTCATTTTCCTCATTCAAGTTAACACGTGATCTTTAAAGTCAGGGAATGTCTGCAAACAGCACACACACGATGGACGTGTTTGTCAAATCAGCTTCCTTGTTTATAGCTGTCTATTGTATAATCCCATGTTAACCACTGGAAACCTTTTTTTTTAAACACTAATCAGTTCCATTCTCTTACTCACTTACCAAATGGCCAATGCTTTGACATCCTGTTAATGTGCATGTGTGTTGTTGCTACAACTACATGCAATGGATTCAGTCATTATCAGGAGATACAAAATAGCTGGAGATGTTATCCTATAATGTGAGAAATGTTTGTGTTTGTTTGTTTGATCCATTACTCTTCTGAAGCGTTTGGGCCAATTTCCACCAAACTTGCTCTGTTTGTGTAGGATGACTCTAGAATTGCCCTTAAGGGGCTTGTTTTGGTAGTAATTAAAGTCATTGGGGACAAAGGTTATAATTTTGGTTTATTTATCTGTTTTTTTCCCCATCTAATCCCAAACTACATATATGGATGAAGGCTGTCCCTGTATTGTCCTTAAATGTTATTATTATTATTATTATTATTATTATTATTATTATTATTATTATTATTATTAAAAAAATCAGATTAGACACAATGACATTAACCTTTGCAAAAAAAATTACAGTGGGGAAAATAAGTATTTGACCCCCTGTCAGTTTTGCAGGTTTTCCCACCTACAAAGAATGGAGAGGTCTGTAATTTTTATCGTAGGTACACTTCAACTGTGAGAGACAGAATCTAAAAAAAAAAAAAATCCAGAAAATCACGTGTATGATTTTTAAATAATTAATTTTGCATTTTATTGCATGAAATAAGTATTTGAACACCTACCAACCAGCAAGAATTCTGGCTCTCACAGACCTGTTAATTTTTCTTTAAGAAGCCCTCTTATTCTGCACTCTTTACCTGTATTAATTGCACCTGTTTGAACTTGTTACCTGTATAAAAGACACCTGTTCACACACTCAATCAATCACACTCCAACCTGTCCACCATAGCCAAGACCAAAGAGCTGTCTAAGGACACCAGGGACAAAACTGTAGACCTGCACAAGGCTGGGATGGACTACAGGACAACAGGCAAGCAGCTTGGTAGAAGACAACAACTGTTATGATTATTTATTAGAAAGTGGAAGAAACACAAGATGACTGTCAGTCTCCCTCAGTCTGGGATTCCATGCAAGATCTCACTTTGTGGGGTAAGGATGATTCTGAGAAAGCTCAGAACTACACAGGAGGACCTGGTCAATGACTTGAAGAGAGCTGGGACCACAGTCACAAAGATTACATTAGTAACACATGATGCTGTCATGGTTTAAAATCCTGAAGGGCAGCAAGGTCCCCCCGCTCAAGCCAGCACATGTCCAGGCTTGTTTGAAGTTCAACAGTGACCATCTGGATGATCCAGAGGAGGCATGGGAGAAGGTCATGTGGTCAGACGAACTACAGGAAACATCTGACCTCTGTAACTGCAGACAAATGTTTCTGTACAAATTATTAAGCTCTGTTTTTCTAGGAGATCAAATACTTATTTCATGCAATAAAATGCTAATTATTATTTATTATTAATTATTTAAAAATCATACAATGTGATTTTCTGGATTTTTTTTTAGATTCTGTCTCTCACAGTTGAAGTGTTCCTACGATAAAAATTACAGACCTCTCCATTCTTTGTAGGTGGGAAAACCTGCAAAACTGACAGGGGGTCAAATACGTATTTTCCCCACTGTAATTTTTTTTTGCAAAGGTTAATGTCATTGTGTCTAATCTGATTTTTTTACTCCGATTTACTGTGATGTCCACCAACCCTGGTACCCATATATATGTAGACGTGGGTTAGGAAATGGGGTGGGCATATCTCTCCCCATTTTTGATTCCTTGTGTCCTTCAGTGTGTCGGTCAATGTAAATATTTAAAAATTTGGGATAGAATCTTGAAAAATGTGTTTAATTCATTTTTAGTAGCCCATAGAATAGGATGAAGCTTGTTGCCAATTTTTCCGGAGGTTTAAGGTACTTTTTGATTTACCTTTCATAAAGAATCATAAAAAAAGGAAAAAACATTTTTCAGCAATTTTTGTCATATTGTTTATTTGTTGGCATAGTCTTTCAACACCATTAAATTACAGTCTAATATCTTTAATAATATTTAATAATAATTTTTCTTGTTCCTTGTGTCTTCTTCTTGTCATCATTTGCTGCCTCCTGCAAGCGGTGCGGACTGACAGTCAGTCTCAGCTACATACCAACCAGCACCATTGCAGCACCCAGGTACTACTCCCTCCCCCTCTTGCCTTCAAGGATGATGGCACAGAGATGAAGTTGACAAGTTGTGCTCCTTGGGCAACACAATCTGCAGCAAGGGATACCCAGATGCAAAAATACCATGGCGCATCATCAAAGCAATCCAAGCTTTTGCAGACGCATCAACAGACTCATGCCAAGGACATCAAACTTAGCACCAAAATCCCTACAGAGCTGTCGCCCTGAGCACCCTACACTACTGCTGTGGCTCCTGGACAACTTACTGTCGCCACATCCAGCTGCTGGAGCAATTTCAGCAAAGTTGCCTGAGGAGACCCATGAATATAAAGTGGAAAGACAAGGTTTCCAACTTAGAGGTCCTGGAGAAATGTTGATTGCTTACTGTTGAGTGCATGGTAGTCAAGAGCCATGATAGTCATGTGACATGACATCCACATGAAAGATTTCAGGATAGACTAGATGCTGCCATATGGTCAGCTGAAAGTGGGCCAACGTAAACCTGGAAGACCATGTAAACAGTTCAAAGAGAACTTAAAGGCAAATCTAAAAGCCTGTGATGTTGACCTGGGAAGTACCTGCCCTTGATAGTCCACACTGTAGCCAGCTGTGCTCTACTGGCATCAAGGCTGTCAAACATAAGTGAATATTATATAATCGCTGAGTGGATCCTCAGCATTTGATTGGTGCTTTGCACGTCACATGACACGGATTATTTATCCAATTTGTGTTGCATTGCATTTAGCGTGCAAATTTGGTTCCATATGTTTTGTACCATTGCACGCTGTGACCACTGCCCACGCACACCGCACACACACACACTAGTGGGGGCGTCGTTTAGTTAAACATGGCGGAGTTTGTTTTGCTGATGGACGACAATTTGAAGGAGCTAATTGACAGTGCTAATTCTTGTAATACAAAAAAAAAAAAAAAAAAAAAAAAAAAAAAAAAACGAACAAATCCATCACGCCATAAGTTGTCTGGAGGCATAAAGAGCTGTTAGGATGAAAAGCCGGACAAATTTCTGACACGATTTTTCGCTGGAGTGAGGAAAGCAGACAGCAGTTTGTACACAAAGTCAGTGCACGGCATCACAAACTACATCATCAGAAATGTTTTTTGCAAGTTGGCTCCTATTTAAAGGGGATAGAGAATCAAAATCATCTTTTTCATGTTTTTGGTGTTAGTTCAGAGTCTCCCCGCTGTGGGGAATACACACGAAGTGCCAGCAAGTTTCAGAACCTCTGTTTCAAGTATTTCTCCTTTTTTGAATTGCCCCTAGAAAACAGGCCAATCCGTTTTTGAGAGAAAACCTACGTCACTTTTTCACCAATAGCCCCCCCACACACACACACCCACACTCACCCCCTTTCACACACGCCCCTTCGAAATTAATTATTCATAAGGTTGTGCCCACCCATTCGTAACACTCGAAGAGAAGCAATGGCGAGCTACAGGTGTGCTTTCCCAGGCTGTTTTAGCGGACTACGATCTTCCCACAGAAAGCAATGTACGCGATCACTGGCTTTTATTCATTTTTAACCGCATCCCCAGTACATACAACCGCTGACTATTTCTTTGCTCTGCGCATTTCACGGAGGACTGTTTCACAAACCTTGCACGATTTCGAGCTGGCTTCAGTCGGCATTTAATACTCAGTAGAGCAGGGGTGGGCAACGAGGGCCGAGACACTGCATGTTTTCCTTGCAACCAATCACCTCAGCAGGTGGGTAGTCAATGAAATCACCTGTTGAAACACCTGAACATTAATGAAATCACCTGCTGAGGTGATTGGTAGCAAGGAAAACCTGCAGTGCTTCGGCCCTTCATGGCACATGATTGCCCACCCCTGCAGTAGAGGGTCAGTTTCGACTCTGCCACAAAATCAACCCCAGCAATCAGTACAGCCTGTGAGTATCACATTTTCTTTTGTTTTAAATTTGTGTTGCACCATATTCCTGTTGTAAGAATTGCACGTTAGAATGGCACGTTAGCTCTGGTTTGTTCCTCTAAAGGGAATGAGCTAACCCCTTAGCAGCTAGAGATGTGTATCGAGAACCGGTTCCTTTTGGGTATCATTAAGAAATGACTCGATGCACCGACATCAATAAGCTTTGTGCTTAACGATTATGTTATCGGTCCTTCAGAGTGGCCGTTGTTTTGGGGGGTGTTTGTCAGGAAAATGATAATTTCTGTATTGATTACAGACCCTGCAGCGGGTCCGTAAACAACTTTTCTGCAGCGCGGCTTTGCTTTGAACCTTGAACCAATTGAAGCAGTGCTTTGCAGATTGAAGCAATGTTTCGATTATTCTTTCTTTCTTTTGCTTAATTTTCTCCTGCTAAAACCCTAAAGAGCATACGTCTGTGAGTATTATTTACCTTTTCTATGTTAAACCGACCTGTTATGTTCTTCTGAAACAGTTGATAGATGTATTTTATAACTTAAAACCGGGAGCGATGCTAATGCGTTAGCATGTCTATGGCATTTTCAATGTTAAAAGTTAGCATTGCAGCTGTCGTCACGTTCGGGTGCATTTGTTTTCAAATTGTAATAATCTAATGATTATTATATACAATTTTAGAAAAAGAGGCAAAAAAAAAAAAAAAACCTGAATAGAAACACAACAGAAAATATAAAAGCAGCCAATCATACAGTGGCAACCGATCAGCACCACCTACTTGCATTTCATAATGAGGTTGCCAAATAAGCTCTGAAACGACGCCATTAAAGGCAAACGAGGCATTCTAAACCCAGCATAGTAACATAGCTGTTTCAGAGAGCCTTTTAGGAAGGTTCTGAGCCATTACAGACCCAACAAATTTTTTTTGGGCTACATATCACATAACAGAACAAGGATTAATGCCCCATTCAACCTCTCTCTATCACCTTTAATGTTCGTGTTGGACTGTTGACGTCAAAGCACCAGTGATGAACACCAAAATGTAAGTCCCTGTTCTGATTATAAATTAATAAAATATCAAATTACAAGGATCTATTTTCACTGTTATATAAAACAAACAATGAATGTTTTTCATTCTTTCAATGGAACAAATATGCGTTGTTGAATGGTACATTCCATCTTTCACCTTATGAAATATTTGTACCGTTGAACTCATAAATATTCATTATTTGTATACTGTCTATCAAGAACAAATGAGAGCTGTTCAAACATGGTGTGCCTACTGGAGATGTCTTCCTGTGCAACATCTGCAGGAAATCATGTTTCTCAAGATTCAGCCTGTTTTCACGTGAGGACTCGTCACCATCAGACTGTTGCCTACTCATCTGTTGATCAACAGGTCTTGTCATCCATTAACTCATCATCATCTGATAGTGAGGAAGTTGTATTGGGACAAATGTCTTCCACAAAGAATCAGTACTGTACAAGCCAGCATATGGCTGCTAAAATATTTGGTTGCAAACAGTCAGACCATTATTTGAACAACATATTTAGCTTTTTGTGGTGTGAAGTGCTTTGAGGCAGCTTTGTTGTGATTTGGTGCTATATAAATAAACTGAATCGAAATTCTCAATCTGAAACATACTTGTGGGACCTTTTGATGTGGTTATAATCCATTTGAATTTAAAATGTAAAAAATCAGGGTTTATAATTCAAAATATGCCATTCAAATTGGGTATCACCAAAACTCTAAAACATGAGAAAAACTTATTTTGTGGTCAGCAAATTCCAAAGAGAAGTTGTAGCACTTTCCCAAAATTTTACCCAAAATTTATAGCACCTCTATTTACATAACAGTAACAGATGGACTACCAACTCTGCAATAAAGCCTGAAAAATGCACACCCCCCCCCCCAAAAAAATACCCATATGTAGGTGCATTCTAAAATTGCCCAGGAGACGTTGATGTCACCAAAGGTCAACAATCACAAAATTGAGGTTTTTCACTCCACTTTCCACTAAATGTGGCACACATATATACATAAGTGGGTTGTGTCATTGCCCAGCAAATTTTGGCAAAGGTCAAGGTCAAGGAATATGATTTTAAACCCAATTTGGATGTTTCTAAATGTTTCCAGAATTTTCCCTGCCCAGGTCAGCTAGCTGTAAATCATTTGGTTGAAGGTCATGGTTGCTGGGGTCAAACATCAGGTTTCCTTAGGCATTATTGTCTTCATGCCCACGAGTGTCATTATCGAGTTATTTCCAAACACTGCATCCTGTATTTATGCATGCAAGGGAGTGCCATGTAATTTAAACATCATTCTTTACTGTAGATGTTTTTGTTATGCAATTCAGAATTGGAATTATACATTTATTAGTAAAAATAAGTACTGAAAGGTTTCTAGGGGACAATTATAGTACTTATGTGCATCATCACAAGAGATGTATTAGCTCATTGCCTTGAAGTAAGATATTGGAGTTAAAAGGGTCAAATCAAAAGGGCACAGGAGTGTCACAGAAATGGAACCAGCAGATAATAACAACCACATGGACCTACAAGCTTTGTGTGTTCCTGCAAACGTCTGTGGCCTTAACTAATGTTTGAGTTGAAAGGTAATGGCAATGAGTTTAAACTTTTCAAGGTCCAATGCAAACTGCCATGGGACTAATAGAAAGGTCACAAACTCCAGGATCTTGGACTTATCATTTCACTCTGCACATGGATTATGGACTTTCTTACCTGTAGGCTGCACAACGTCAGGATAGGAAGACATACATTGACCACCATCCTGCTGAACACTGGGGTGCCACAGGGCTATGTGCTCAGCCCAGCCCTGTTCACACCCTTTAGTCAGGACTGCAGCACCATCCACTCTTCTAACACTATGGTGAAGTTTACTGATGACACCACCATAGTCGGACTTATTAGTGACAATGAGGTGGCTCTCTACCGAGAGGAGGTACAACATCTGACCCAGTGGTGTTCAGAAAATAACCTACTTCTGAACACCACCAAAACCAAGGAGGTCATTGTGGATTTCAGGAGGACCAGGAAGACCACCCCCGACCACTTCATATAAACGGTGAGATGGTTGTGGTGGTGGACAACCTCAAATTCCTGGGACTCCACATCACCAAGGACCTCTCTTGGTCAGTCAACACCTCCCACCTGATGAAGAAGGCACAGCAAAGGCTCTTCTTCCTCAGGAAGCTGAAGCGGGCTGGTCTATCCCCTCAGCTCCTGGTGAACTTCTACAGGAGCACTGTGGAGAGCATCCTCTGTCAGGGCATGACTGTATGGTATGCCAGCTACACAGCAGAAAATAGAAAAGACTTGGCAGGACAGCCCAGAGGATTGTTGAAATTGAGCTTCCTGTCCTGGATGCTGTGTATGCTGGATGCCTGCAGAGGAGAGCCACCAGGATCTCCACTGACCAAACACACCCCGGACACCATCTGTTTGCCCCGCTACCATCAGGGAAACAATTCGGCAAAATAAAAACCTGGACAAGCAGACTGAGGAACAGCATTTTCCCCAGAGCTGTAACCTCCATCACCCCTCCCCTTCCCTGCCCCCCACTCTCATACTCACCAGCTTCAGCTACAGACTGAGCCACAGACTGTTGTTCCTTCTGGATTTTAAACAGCCATGGACAGTGCAATTTCTACATCTCAGTTTACACTGCAAATAATATGTTCATTGTTGTCTTATGCACCTTCTTGCTCTTATATTTTATCTTTATTTATTCTATTTTCATATTTAATAATTGCTGCTACTGACTGGTTGTGACCAACGACGTTTCATTGTTATTACAATGACAATAAAGTCTCTCTTATCTCTTATATGTGACCTGAAATTAGTGTGTCATAGTAATCATCCCTAAAATAGACATTCTATATAATTTTGACCTTTCAAGGTCACCCAAAGTTAAAATGCCATGTGACCATGTGAAAGGTGATATATTATCAGTTATCAAGTTGTTCACCAATGAATATGGCTTTTTACACCATATAAAGCCATATTCATTGGCTCACTCAACCCGCAATAGGTGAAATCCGTGAAGTTTTCTCATACAGGCATTAACATTTTCTCACTTTTCTCTCCTGTGTAAACACTCAAAGTTCAAACCTTAGTAGAAAAAATAGAACGTTTTCCTATAAATAATTATGATGGCTTTTAGAACTAACAAATTTAATTTTAACGATCAACCTACGAGGTTGGACACGTAAGAAATTATTAATAGTGACTCACCAGTATTTCACAGCACCGCTCCGCTGTCCAGATTGGCTGATTACTCGGGTGGTATGAAAAATATTACCCGTCAGCGAAAACGGTGTATTGCTATTTATTCTTTAGTGTTTTATCCAATCATATTGGTGTATCATTTATAGGTATATGATAAGACTTTATATTCATATTTAGTTGTAACAATAGATGTATCTTGAAAAAATTCCTCAAAATAGTCATAAATTAGTTTGACCTTCCTATGGTCACACAAAACAAAACGGTAAAGTGATCAATAGAAAGGCGATATGTGACTTCTGTCATGATCAGGCCCTTTTGGGCCAGTTGTTATGGTTCTGGACCTTTTTTTTTACCGCTGTGCTGTGAGACTTCTTTGATGATAGTCATGTTTGTCATGTAATCATGGTCATGCTTCATTTATGTTTTATCTTGTTTTATTTATTTTTGGTGTATCATTTGCCTGCCACATATATTGTTTTGCTGTGTTATTTATTGGTTGCTTTCTGTTATGTGGATTTAATTTCAGTTTAATTCTGTTTATCACATTGTTCGTATTATACGAGGGTAGGCTGAAAAGGCTCGCTATAATGCTGTTAATACATTAACTGTATCATAGTGAGCCTTAGAACTTTTCAGCCTACCCTTGTACTTTACTCACAGGTTTTGGTTATTTATCTTCAAGCATTTCTCATCTGATTATGTTCCATCTGGTATTTATTGCATTGTCTGTTTATCAGTTATCTTTTATTAATTGCATTATTCTGTAGTCACCGGGTTTGTTTATTCTCTGTTTAGCAGTAGTTTATTTTACTCTTCTCATTTGTGTTTTCAGTTCATATGTTCATGCTTAGGTTGTTGCCGGTCATAGTTGTTCTGCATTCTGTCCTTGCTTTCTGATTTATATTTGTTCTCAGTTTTTGCCCTTCTTATTTGACTGCCCCTACACCAGCCCTTGTGTCGTTGTCTCTCACTATTACTACTCTTTTTGCTCTGTGTTTTCTTCAACTTCTGCTCTTGCACCTGCTCACGTGTCTTTGTCTCTTTCATCACTCCACTCTGTTTTCCTGCCTTCACTATCTTGCCCCCATGCATATCTTTGTCTTCCAGAACTTTCACTGACACCTGGATCTTGTTTCACTAATCACACCACCAGTTACTTAAGCCCTCACAGTCTCACAGCTCACTGCCAGATCATCGACTTTGTCACTTTCCAGCCTCCGGCCTGTGCCTAGTTTTGTCCTGTTGTCCTTGTTGGAATTTTGAATTTTCCTGTTTTTGACCTCGAGTTTGTCTTGCCTGTGATTGCCCTTTGAATTTTCCTGTTTTTGACCTCGAGTTTGTCTTGCCTGTGATTGCCCTTACACTTTGTATTTTGACCTGTGCCTACTTTTTGACTACGCCTCAGTCTCTCGTCTGTCTGCTACCTCTGCCCTGCTGCTGGACCGCACGTGTACCGACCACCTGCCTGTTGAACCAATTAAACCTCTTTTTGAACTCTGTCAGTCGTGTGAGTTTGCAGTTGTGTCCATACAGTTTGTGCCACACCTGATAACTTCATGTAAAATTGTTTCATCACGACCACACTGTCAGTGTATCTTAAACAGTTTCTTTGAAATAGCTTTTCTAAAAGAGTTTGACCCTGGACAGGGTGAGAAGCTCAATTATCGGGGAGGGATAGCTGAGCCGCTAATTCTTCACATTGAAAGGAGCTTGTTGAGGTGGTTTGAGCATCTGGTGAGGATGCACCCTGGATGTCTCCCTAAGGAGGTCTTCCACACACTCGTCCAACCAGGAGGAGGCAAAGGGAAGACCCCAGACATGCTGGAGAGATTATATTCCCCAACTGTCTTGGGAATGCCTTGGGATCCCCCTTGAAGAGTTACAGGACTTGGCCAAGGATAGGGAAGCGCGGAATGAGCTGATTGCTCTGCTGACACCATGACACATACCCAGATAAGTGTCTGAAAATGAATGAATGAATAAATGAGTTTGACCTTTCAAGCTCACCAAAGTCAAATGGTCATGTGACCAAATGAAACATGAAATATGAAATAATGTTAGACCTTATTCTTGCCAAGTGTCTTGGGATAACTTATTTCGTGATGTGGCACGATATAAATTAAATTGAACTGAACTTAGACAAGCAGGGGGCATCATCACTAGATGCCAGAACAACCTCAGCCAGCTCCTTTTAATGTGAAGAAGCAGCAATTCCACTCAAAGTCCTTCTTGCATATTCAAGCCTCTCACTCTGGTCCGGAGTGTAAGTCCAGATATCACCAGATATCAGAAGGAATGTCATTTTGGCCGCTTGTATCCACAACCTTGTACTTTTGGTCATCACCTAAAGTTCAAGACCAAAGGTGAGAAGAGGAGGGTAAACTGACTGATAAATCCAGAGTCTCTCCTTCTGGCTCAGCTCATTCTTCACCATGACTGTCCAGTACAGTGTGTACAGGACCTCTGGTCTCTCTATAGAGCTCATGTTCCATTTTACTCTCTCTTGTGAACACAACCCCGATATACTTGACATCCACTGCTTGAGGCACAAAACTCTCCTGTGACCCAAACTGGACAATCCACCCTTTTCATATAGAGGATCATGACCTCAGATTTGGAGATTCTGAACCTCATTCTAGTCACTTCATACCCAGTCTCAAATGATTTGTTTTTCTTATATATATTTTTAAAGAGGATATGCCAGTCTGTATGAAATGAACTTGGTAAAGTGATTAATCTGATATTTGATGCAGAACTATGTGTTTCTACAGGTGTGGTGTTATGAAGTCGTGAATGGGAACGTGCTGCATGCTGCCACATCCACCAACTAGCTTTGCAATATTAGGTGGTTTCCTGCCCATTTGGGCCAGTTTTTAGGACAGTAGGGTAGCTAAAATTGGGGCTGTCCTTTTGTCTTCAAAATAAAATTTTTGATATTTGAAAGGTTTTTTTTTGGTACTCTGATTTGGCACTGCACTATTTTTAGAAGCGTCATTCATTTAATAGGCCATCTATGTTGAGCCGCCTCCTCCAGTCTAACAGCAATCAGCTTTTTCCGTGTGTTTTGCCCAAATTTCCGACACAGTTACCCTTAATGACCTGATTATTTGTCTTCCCATATCAAAAACACATTTCCACCCAACTAATTCTACCCCTTGGAAGCCAAAGGGTGATTCCACTGAGGCTGCCTCGAACCTAAGACAAGTTGTTAAGAAAGAAAGTGCTGGTATCAATTAAAAAGTGTTAACAGTCTTCAACACCAAGAGGAATGTGCTTTGATGGAACCACTGAGGAACCAGTAAGTCGTTTGTTATTACGACTGAAAGTTACTTTATGTTAACATTTTCAGAAGATGTGCGTTATGTCTTGTGAAAGATATACTGTACCGCTCAACGTTTAGACACACTTTCCCAATCGGGAATGTGTATCTAAATTTTTTACTGGTACTTTCATCTGTCTCATCTCAATATTCACCACATAGGCAGCAACAGGGTGAAACTGTTTCCAAGCACCAATAAAAAGGACATATTTCTGAAGTCTGCTATAAAATACATCAATTACAAGCATGATTCATTATTTCCTCAGTGCCACTGTTGCCAATTAAAGGCAGGGATGTAGACAAAGAGGCTTCCACAACTGGCAGGCAGCAAGATGATAAAAGTAACATGGCAATCGTCTCCTGTCTACAACCAGGTTCCACCACAGCCTCACCTCAATGAAACAAGCAGTAGAGTAAAGACGGCCAAGAATATAAATTATGGACATATTATTTACTACTGATATTCATAAGCATAGGGAATGGAGTTGCATCAGGAAGGGCATCCGGCGTAAAACTTGTGCCAAATATCAATGTGGATCTGGTCGTATCCGCTGTGGTTACCCCGAACACAAAACGGGAGCAGCCGAATGGACAACAACAACATTCATAAGCATAGGGAATCCTATACTGACTCGAAGAAACGTGGTCCTGCAAAGCTACTACCCCAATTCAAATGGACGTTGTGTAAAAATGTAAATAAAAACAGAATACAATGATTTGCAAATCCTCTTCAACCTATATTCAATCGAATACACCACAAAGACAAGATGATAAACTTTATTGTTTATTTGCTCATTTTGAAATGGATGCCTGCAACACATTTCAAAAAAGGTGAGACAGTGGTATGTTTACCACTGTGTTACATCACCTTTCCTTCTAACAACACTCAATAAGCATTTGGGAACCGAGGACACTAATTGTTGATGCTTTGTAGGTGGAATTCTTTCCCATTCTTGCTTGATGTATGACTTCAGTTGTTCAACAGTCCGGGGTCTCTGTTGTCGTATTTTGTGCTTCATAATGTACCACACATTTTCAATGGGCGACAGGTCTGGACTGCAGGCAGGCCAGACTAGTACCTGCACTCTTGTACTACGAAGCCACACTGTTGTAACACGTGCAGAATGTGGCTTGGCATTGTCTTACTGAAATAAGCAGGGACGTCCCTGAAAAAGACATTGCTTGGATGGCAGCATGTGTTGCTCCAAAACCTGGATGTACCTTTCAGAGTTGATGGTGCCATCACATATGTGTCAGTTGCCCATGTCATGGGCACTAACAGACCCCCATACCATCACAGATGATGGCTTTTGAACTTTGCACTGGTAACAAGCTGGATGGTCTTTTTCCTCTTTTGTCCAGAGGACACGATGTCCATGATTTCCAAAACCAATTTGAAATGTGGACTCATCAAACCACAGCGCATTTTTCCACTTTGCGTCTGTCCATTTCAAATGAGCTCGGGCCCAAAGAAGGCGGCTGCGTTTCTGGATGTTGTTGATGTATGGCTTTCGCTTTGCATGGTAGAGTTTTAACTTGCATGTGTAGATGTAGCTCCAAACTGTGTTAACTGACAATGGTTTTCTGAAGTGTTCCTGAGCCCACACGGTAAGATCCTTTACACAATGATGTCTGTTTTTAATGCAGTGCTGTCTGAGGGATCGAAGGTCATGGGCATTCAATGTTGGTTTTCGGCCTTGCCTCTTACGTGTAGAAAGTTATCCAGATTCTCTGAATCTTCTGATTATATTATGGACTGAAGATGATGGAATCCCAAAATTCCTTGCAATTTAATGTTAAGAAACATTGTTCTTGAAACTGTTGGACTATTTTTTCATGCAGTTGTTCACAAAGTGGAAGCTCCTTTTATATCCAATCATGACACTCACCTGTTTCCAATTAACCTGTTCACCTGTGGAATGTTCCAAACAGGTGTTCTTTGAGTATTCATCAACTTTCCCAGTCTTTTGTTGCCACTGTCCCAGCTTTTTTGAAATGCATTGCAGGCATCCATTTCAAAATGAGCAAATATTTGCACAAAAAGTCTATCAGTTTGACCATTAAATATCTTGTCTTTGTGGTGTATTGTAGATTGTAGGTATCAGACACAAAATATTTAATATTGCTGGAACAGCCAGTGGGCCATCCTCAATTTCAATGTCATCCAGTGTAGTAATGGGTATTAAGTTTGCAAAACATATCCCTCTATGATTTTTAAGGACACGTCTATGGAAGCAGACCAATCAATCAATCAATCAATCAATTTTTTTTATATAGCGCCAAATCACAACAAACAGTTGCCCCAAGGCGCTTTATATTGTAAGGCAAGGCCATACAATAATTATGTAAAACCCCAATGGTCAAAACGACCCCCTGTGAGCAAGCACTTGGCTACAGTGGGAAGGAAAAACTCCCTTTTAACAGGAAGAAACCTCCAGCAGAACCAGGCTCAGGGAGGGGCAGTCTTCTGCTGGGACTGGTTGGGGCTGAGGGAGAGAACCAGGAAAAAGACATGCTGTGGAGGGGAGCAGAGATCGATCACTAATGATTAAAAGCAGAGTGGTGCATACAGAGCAAAAAGAGAAAGAAACAGTGCATCATGGGAACCCCCCAGCAGTCTACGTCTATAGCAGCATAACTAAGGGATGGTTCAGGGTCACCTGATCCAGCCCTAACTATAAGCTTTAGCAAAAAGGAAAGTTTTAAGCCTAATCTTAAAAGTAGAGAGGGTGTCTGTCTCCCTGATCTGAATTGGGAGCTGGTTCCACAGGAGAGGAGCCTGAAAGCTGAAGGCTCTGCCTCCCATTCTACTCTTACAAACCCTAGGAACTACAAGTAAGCCTGCAGTCTGAGAGCGAAGCGCTCTATTGGGATGATATGGTACTATGAGGTCCCTAAGATAAGATGGGACCTGATTATTCAAAACCTTATAAGTAAGAAGAAGAATTTTAAATTCTATTCTAGAATTAACAGGAAGCCAATGAAGAGAGGCCAATATGGGTGAGATATGCTCTCTCCTTCTAGTCCCCGTCAGTACTCTAGCTGCAGCATTTTGAATTAACTGAAGGCTTTTTAGGGAACTTTTAGGACAACCTGATAATAATGAATTACAATAGTCCAGCCTAGAGGAAATAAATGCATGAATTAGTTTTTCAGCATCACTCTGAGACAAGACCTTTCTGATTTTAGAGATATTGCGTAAATGCAAAAAAGCAGTCCTACATATTTGTTTAATATGCGCTTTGAATGACATATCCTGATCAAAAATGACTCCAAGATTTCTCACAGTATTACTAGAGGTCAGGGTAATGCCATCCAGAGTAAGGATCTGGTTAGACACCATGTTTCTAAGATTTGTGGGGCCAAGTACAATAACTTCAGTTTTATCTGAGTTTAAAAGCAGGAGATTAGAGGTCATCCATGTCTTTATGTCTGTAAGACAATCCTGCAGTTTAGCTAATTGGTGTGTGTCCTCTGGCTTCATGGATAGATAAAGCTGGGTATCATCTGCGTAACAATGAAAATTTAAGCAATACCGTCTAATAATACTGCCTAAGGGAAGCATGTATAAAGTGAATAAAATTGGTCCTAGCACAGAACCTTGTGGAACTCCATCATTAACCTTAGTCTGTGAAGAAGATTCCCCATTTACATGAACAAATTGTAATCTATTAGACAAATATGATTCAAACCACCGCAGCGCAGTGCCTTTAATACCTATGGCATGCTCTAATCTCTGTAATAAAATGTTATGGTCAACAGTATCAAAAGCAGCACTGAGGTCTAACAGAACAAGCACAGAGATGAGTCCACTGTCCGAGGCCATAAGAAGATCATTTGTAACCTTCACTAATGCTGTTTCTGTACTATGATGAATTCTAAAACCTGACTGAAACTCTTCAAATAGACCATTCCTCTGCAGATGATCAGTTAGCTGTTTTACAACTACCCTTTCAAGAATTTTTGAGAGAAAAGGAAGGTTGGAGATTGGCCTATAATTAGCTAAGATAGCTGGGTCAAGTGATGGCTTTTTAAGTAATGGTTTAATTACTGCCACCTTAAAAGCCTGTGGTACATAGCCGACTAACAAAGATAGATTGATCATATTTAAGATCGAAGCATTAAATAATGGTAGGGCTTCCTTGAGCAGCCTGGTAGGAATGGGGTCTAATAAACATGTTGATGGTTTGGATGAAGTAACTAATGAAAATAACTCAGACAGAACAATCGGAGAGAAAGAGTCTAACCAAATACCGGCATCACTGAAAGCAGCCAAAGATAACGATACGTCTTTGGGATGGTTATGAGTAATTTTTTCTCTAATAGTTAAAATTTTGTTAGCAAAGAAAGTCATGAAGTCATTACTAGTTAAAGTTAATGGAATACTCAGCTCAATAGAGCTCTGACTCTTTGTCAGCCTGGCTACAGTGCTGAAAAGAAACCTGGGGTTGTTCTTATTTTCTTCAATTAGTGATGAGTAGAAAGATGTCCTAGCTTTACGGAGGGCTTTTTTATAGAGCAACATACTGTTTTTCCAGGCTAAGTGAAGATCTTCTAAATTAGTGAGACGCCATTTCCTCTCCAACTTACGGGTTATCTGCTTTAAGGTACGAGTTTGTGAGTTATACCACGGAGTCAGGCACTTCTGATTTAAAGCTCTCTTTTTCAGAGGAGCTACAGCATCCAAAGTTGTCTTCAATGAGGATGTAAAACTATTGACGAGATACTCTATCTCACTTACAGAGTTTAGGTAGCTACTCTGCACTGTGTTGGTATATGGCATTAGAGAACATAAAGAAGGAATCATATCCTTAAACCTAGTTACAGCGCATTCTGAAAGACTTCTAGTGTAATGAAACTTATTCCCCACTGCTGGGTAGTCCATCAGAGTAAATGTAAATGTTATTAAGAAATGATCAGACAGAAGGGAGTTTTCAGGGAATACTGTTAAGTCTTCTATTTCCATACCATAAGTCAGAACAAGATCTAAGATATGATTAAAGTGGTGGGTGGACTCATTTACTTTTTGAGCAAAGCCAATAGAGTCTAATAATAGATTAAATGCAGTGTTGAGGCTGTCATTCTCAGCATCTGTGTGGATGTTAAAATCGCCCACTATAATTATCTTATCTGAGCTAAGCACTAAGTCAGACAAAAGGTCTGAAAATTCACAGAGAAACTCACAGTAACGACCAGGTGGACGATAGATAATAACAAATAAAACTGGTTTTTGGGACTTCCAATTTGGATGGACAAGACTAAGAGTCAAGCTTTCAAATGAATTAAAGCTCTGTCTGGGTTTTTGATTAATTAATAAGCTGGAATGGAAGATTGCTGCTAATCCTCCGCCCCGGCCCGTGCTACGAGCATTCTGACAGTTAGTGTGACTCGGGGGTGTTGACTCATTTAAACTAACATATTCAACAGCTAACAGATACAGAAAAACACCACTGTGCTCCGGAACAGGAAGTGATACAATACCGCAGTGAGAGCCAACCACCAGTAGAGGCAAGCAAGGCAAGCACAGTCTCAACTTGATAAATTTCCCTCCCTGAAAATCCACTATCACCACAGTGGGTTTTCTGCACTAATTTCTCCACTAAGATAGTTGATTCCACATCCAACATTTGTCATAAGCCTTGCAGAGTCTCTAGTCCCCTGTTCTGTGGCCTGCTGTAAAATTCTAATGTTACCCTCCCTGTAGAGCTCTATCTGTGTTTGCAGACAAGATGACACTGCCTTCCCCAGTAGCGTGAAGGCCGTCCGGCATCAGCAAGTCACAATGGCCCCCAAACAAAGGCCAGTTATCAATAAAACTAAAGCCTTGCTGTCTACAAAACTGTGCCAGCCACCTATTTAACAAAGTAAACCTGCTAAACGCCTCATCATTACCCTGGGAGGGTGACCAGAGACTATTAAGCGATGCCGACACATCTTTCTGGCAAGGTCACAAGTCCTCTCTATATGCATTTTTGTGACCTCTGAGTGCTATCTCAAGTCATGTTCCTTAGTCTGTCTACCCTTCTGCAGCGTGAGCACCCTGAGGTGAGAGGCAATGTCAGGAGCTCTAGCCCCAGGAATACATTTAATGTCAGCCGGGGTCTATAAACTTGACTTTGCGGGTGATAGAATCCCCTATCACTAAAGTCCAGCATTTTGGCCTGGAGATGGGAGTGGAAGTCACCCGTGGGCTCAAAGAACTCACATCAGACATATCCAAGGGAGAAAACTAGTTCACAGTTTGCAGAGGTGAGGGTGATTTGGGTGCCACAACCAGGTGCCGAGCCCCACATGACTTCCTCCATCTCACCACAGTTCTAAAACCGTCATCCACACCCCGCATTTCTAGGCTGATGCCAATGGACACACCAGCTGGCCCAACACCAACCTCATCTGGAGTGCCCATAACATCTATCTCCACTGAGCTAATAAGCTGTTATAGCTTATGGACACAGCTCTCTAGAATAGACACCCTTTCTGCTAGCATCACACAGGATTTACATAAAAACTCCTAAGACTCTTAAAACTTCTAAAAGTAAAACCACTCCTAAGATTGACACAAGAGTGAAATAATACGCTAAAATTCACAACAGTTACACCAAAAAACTAACAAAAATATAAAAGAAGCGTGTGTGTGTGTGTGTGTGGGGGGGGGGGGGGGGGTCGACCTAGCTAACACAAGCTAACCACTAGCAAACATGACAGTCACTCCCAAGATCCACACAGGAGTAAAATAATAACCTACAATTCACAGCTGTTACACTAAAAAGCTAACAGAAGTATTAGACTGGTAAAAACAGTAATAAAAGAAAACGGTGGGGGGAATCAACCTAGCTGAATGTAGCTAACTGCTAATAAAAGCTAACTGCTACCATGTAAGAAGGTTAGCTGCTGCTGGAAGGCGGCCACGGCCCAATGTGTGCTGGTAGGCTATCGCTGGGGGAAGGTCACGGCTCGACATTAGCTGGTAAGCCGCCGCTGAATGCCGGTCTCGGCCCGATGTTAGCTGGAAGCCACCGCTGAGGACGGTCTCGGCCTGAAGCTAGCTGGCTGGCTGCCGTCTGGCTGGCTGCCATCTGGCTGGCTGCCGAAGCCCAATCTTGACCCAGTGGTGGCAACAACAGACCACGTCACCAGCAAACAAACAGCAACATTACTATACATGGCACGTGCAGGTCATACCGGCAGGCTTTGTCATGCCAGATCAATCTTGAGGTTCCCTCGTCTGTGCTCAAATCGTTTTGAAAATGTGCATCACCCTCAGGGTCGCCGGTCGATTTTGACCAACTGTGTGGACTCTCGCAGATGGCTGTCAGAATGTTTTGACACTTTTTGGATGTGCGCCGAGTTGTCACTCTGACGCCATTCTGCGTGATTCTGGCTATGTGTGATGGGGTTATTATGTTCTGGGCAATTTGATTTCCATGTAAATTTATTTTCCTTGCATGCAAATGTTGGGGAACCTTTTGCTGAACTTGATTATATAAAGTGTTCAATGTGAAAACAGAAAACAGAGTTAAACAGAAAGCATGGTGGTGGGGGAAAAACATGGAATTCCCTGTTGAATGAAATAAACTGCTGAGTTTATAACAAACAAATGACAGGTAAGAGCCAAACACTGCACGAAGGTGCTAGGAAACACTGCTGACGTTTCACAATGTGTGGTATGTGTGTGTATATTTTACCCTGTCAGCCTTCCCGTATCGAAAAAAGTTGCCATTTGCAATGGTTGATATATAAACACAAAGCAGTGGAAGCTTCTCAAATGTCACCAGATCTGGATAGTGTGCTAGGTTCTCTTATTCCGTCAAAGTACTGAAGGAGTTGCACAGACGGGTTGTTTTTCTGCACCAGAAGTGGAAAATCCAACAAGCACGCACCACTTGTCGAGTGCATAATGAGGAAAGAGCAGTTGTGTTTTGCTGTGGGGGTGGTGGGAATGTGCAGCCAAGCGAGAGAATCCCCCGGTGCCTTCAAAGTGAGAAAGCTTCCCAAGATGTTGCTTCAGTGATTCAATAATTCTGACAGATATTTAAGCCCACTGAGACTGATAAAAACAGATAGATGGATGGGAAAAGTAATACAGTTTGTCTCACAAATAAAAATGTTCCCCCCAAAACATGTACAGTGAGGAAAATAAGTATTTGAACACCCTGCAGTTTTGCAAGTTCTCCCACTTAGAAATCATGGAGGGGTCTGAAATTTTCATCTTAGGTGCATGTCCACTGTGAGAGACATAATCTAAAAAAAAAAAAAAAAAAAAAAAAAAAAGGAAATCACAATGTATGATTTTTTAATAATTTATTTGTATGTTACTGCTGCAAATAAGTTTTTGATCCCCAACCATCAAGAATTCTGGCTCACACAGACCTGTTAATTTTTCTTTAAGAAGCCCTCTTATTCTGCACTCTTTACCTGTATTAATTTCACCTGTTTGAACTTGTTACCTGTATAAAAGACACCTGTTCACACACTCGATCAATCACACTCCAACCTGTCCACCATAGCCAAGACCAAAGAGCTGTCTAAGGACACCAGGGACAAAACTGTAGACCTGCACAAGGCTGGGATGGACTACAGGACAACAGGCAAGCAGCTTGGTAGAAGACAACAACTGTTATGATTATTTATTAGAAAGTGGAAGAAACACAAGATGACTGTCAATCTCCCTCAGTCTGGGATTTCATGCAAGATCTCACTTTGTGGGGTAAGGACGATTCTGAGAAAGCTCAGAACTACACAGGAGGACCTGGTCAATGACCTGAAGAAAGCTGCGGGACCACAGTCACAAAGATTACACATGATGCTGTCATGGTTTAAAATCCTGCAGGACAGCAAGGTCCCCCTGCTCAAGCCAGCACATGTCCAGGCCCGTTTGAAGTTCACCAGTGACCACCTGGATGATCCAGAGGAGGCATGGGAGAAGGTCATGTGGTCAGATGAGACCAAAATAGAGCTTTTTGGAATCAACTCCACTTACCATGTTTAGAAGATAAGAACAACCCCAAGAGAACCATCCCAACCGTGAAGCATGGGGGTGGAAACATCATACTCTGAGGGTGCTCTTCTGCAAAGGGGACAGGACGACTGCACCGTATTGAAGGGAGGATGGATGGGGTCATGTATTGCAAGATTTTGGCAAACAACCTCCTTCCCTCAGTAAGAGCATTGAAGATGGGTCATGCCTGGGTCTTCCAGCATGACAATGACCCCAAACACACAGCCAGGGCAACTAAGGAGGGGCTCCATAAGAAGCACTTCAAGGTCCTGGAGTGGCCTGGCCAGTCTCCAGACCTGAACTCAATAGAAAATCTTTGGAGGGAGCTGAAACTCCAAACCTGAAAGATCTAGAGAAGATCTGTATGGATGAGAGGACCAAAATCCTTGCTGCAGTGTGTGAAAACCTGGTGAAACACTACAGGAAACGTTTGACCTCTGTAATTGCAAACAAAGGCTACTGTACCAAATATTAACATTGATTTTCACAGGTGTTCAAATACTTATTTGCAGCAGTAACATACAAATAAATTATTTAAAAATCATACATTGTGATTTCTGGATTTTTTTTTTAGGTTATGTCTCTCACAGTGGACATGCACCTAAGATGAAAATTTCAGACCCCTCCATGATTTCTAAGTGGGAGAACTTGTAAAATCGCAGGGTGTTCAAATACTTATTTTCCTCACTGTAGGTATTAGGTATCTCTCTCTCTATCTATCTATAATTATGCCTCGTTTGGGGACAGGACCAAACATGTCATATACAGAGGCTCTCTGGATGTTAAAGGTGTATGGCCTTTCAAATTTCACAAAACTGACAAAATTTAGTTTCTGCTGAAATTCATGCATTATAATGTCCATAACAAATATTTTATTTTCCTTCTTACACCGTCTACAGGAGGAAATGAATGTGTGCATGCATGAGGCTTTGAAATTACCTTTGACCTTGCGTGATGTGTACACAGGGTGTGCACGCCAACATCCATAGGATGTCTTGTAAATCACTTCAGAAGTGTTTATTTCTCACTACCCTTTACAGAATGTATGAGAAACATATTAGATTTACACAGAAACAAGTTGTTTCAGAGCTTTTTCCGGCAACTTGGATTATTTTGTTCAAGAGAGGAGCCAACTGATGTCACCCTGCCTCTCTACTCTGATTGGCTGTTGACGTTTGCTATCGAACCTCCTTTGCACAAGTCAGGAGAAGCCATCACATGATTTCTGACATCACTATGGTTGCTATCATAGACTGTATGGGTTGCTACTGAATTTAGTTTGAGTCCGTTTGTGCTTTTGAAAATTTTCCCTTCAGGGGAACTACTGATTAGTTTTTTTTTTTTTTCAGACAAAGCAAATTTTGATCATATTGGCAATGTCATATTATGAATCCCCTATTTAAAAGCCAATAAATAAAATTTTAGTGGTGCCAAAGAAAATCCTTCTTATGACTTAAATCTTAAAAACCCAAAGGCCATCCATGTACCTTTAACCTTTTGTCAAAAATGAGACAATCAACAAGAAACCATTAGTTTCATTTGTATCTTGTAAATAAAATTATCCATTTATAATGTCAACAGTGTTGCCACAGTTACTTTGAAAATTTACTTTATTAGTTACTTTTTACAGTTACTTTATTCAGTTACTTCATTAGCAGCTGCAGACAACTTGTCGGCAGCTGCAGAATATAACTAATAAATTAACAAGTGATATGACTTGGTTATTTTTAAGATTGAGTACTCAGAAAAGTAACTATTAGTTATTTTGCTGATTAGTTACTTTGCTGGTTACTCAATCTTAAGAGTAACCAAGTTAGATTACTACCTTATTAGTTACATTACTTATTAGTTACAAGTTGTCGGCAGCTGCTAATAACATAACTGCATAAAGGTGTTAATTACGTAACTGTATAAAGCAAGCAAGCAAAAAAGTAACTAATAAAGTAACTTTTCAAAGTAACTCTGGCAACACTGAATGTCAGGTTAATAATTTCACGTAAAAAAATTGACCTAATCTTGTACTGTATTTGTTAGGGCTCTGCCCGCCTTACACCCTTAGCATTGTGTTAAACTTACCCCCCATATGGCACTCATCTTTATAGCTGAATGCTAATGTTAGTTTGTTTCTAACTTTTGCCTTAACCCATTAATACAAGGTCTATTAGAAAAGAAACCAACCTTTTTATTATTTTAAAAACTATATGGATTTGAATCACGTGTGATTGCGTCAGACAAGCTTGAACCCTCGTGCGCATGCGTGAGTTTTTTCACGCCTGTCGGTTGCGTCATTCGCCTGTGAGCAGGCTTTGAGTGAGCACTGGTCCACCCCCTCGTCGGAATTCCTTTGTCTGACTTCTTCCTGAGAGACTGGCGCTTTGCTTGATCAAAATTTTTTCTGAAACTGTAAGGCACATCCAAGTGGGCACCATTCGAGAAATTCAGACGATTTTCGGTGAAAATTTTAACGGCTGATGAGAGATTATGGAGTGTTACTGTCGCTTTAAGGACTGCCCACAGAGCCGGACAGCACGCCGCGCCTCGAGCCGCCGTCGTCAGCCTGTTTCGAGCTGAAAACTTCCCAATTTAAGTCTCTGTTGACCCAGGACATCGTGAGAGAGCAGAGAAGTTTCAGAAGAGCTCGGAATCAGCAGTTTATCCGGACATTCCACTGTTAAAGGAGATTTTGTAATGAAAGACGTGCGGACAGATTCGCGCGTCGGCACCCAGCCGCTCATGGCGCAGCGCCACAGCAAAACACCTCCGTTGGAAGCATTACAGGACAAGTTTGAACATGCCCAGCTGTTAAACAATTTCTTGGATACTCACTCGACTGAAAGCCATCAAAAACCACCTGAATCTTACGAATGGTTATCAACATAGAGGTGTTTTGCTGTGGCGCCACGCCATGAGCAGCTGGGTGCCGACGCGCGAATCTGTCCGCACGTCTTTCATTACAAAATCTCCTTTAACAGTGGAATGTCCGGATAAACTGTTGATCCCGAGCTCTTCTGAAACTTCTCTGTTCTCTCACGATGTCGTGGGTCAACAGATGCTTAAATTTGGAAGTTTTCAGCTCAAAACAGGCTGACGACAGCGGCTTGGGGCGCGGCGCGCCGTCCGGCTCCGTGGCCAGTCCTTAAAGCAACAGTAACACTCCATAATCTCTCATCAGCCGTTAAAATTTTCACCGAAAACCGTCTGAATTTCTCGAATGGTGTCCACTTGGATGTGTCTCACAGTTTCTGAAAAAATTTTGATCAAGTAAAGCGCCAGTCTCTCAGGAAGAAGTCAGACAAAGGAATTCTGATGAGGGGGTGGACCAGTGCTCACTCAAAGCCTGCCCACAGGTGAATGACGCAACCGACAGGCGTGAAAAAACTCACGCATGCGCACGAGGGTTCAAGCTTGTCTAACGTAATCGCACGTGATTCAAATCCATATAGATTTTTAAAAAATAAAAATGTCGGTTTCTTTTCTAATAGACCTCGTATCCTCACATTTTTCAAGAGAATGCAGTAGATATCAGTAGGCTCTACCAAAGGGTTGAATTAGCCATTAAAGGGTTAAGACTACAGATTAACTAGCTAACGTATGCTATCTGAAGTTAACATTTGCTTTACTTAACGTTAGCTAGCTAATATAATACAACCACAATTCCAATGAAGTTGGGACGTTGTGTAAAATGTAAATAAAAACTGAATACAATGATTTACAAATCCTCTTCAAGCTATATTCAAATGAATACACCACAAAAACAAGATATTTAACATTCAAACTGATAAACGTTATTGTTTTTGTGCAAATATTTGCTCATTTTGAAATGGATGCCTGCAACACATTTCAAAAAAGCTGGGACAGTGGTATGTTTGCCATTGTGTTACATCACCTTTCCTTCTAACAACACTCAGTAAGCGTTTGAGAACTGAGGACACTAATTTTTGAAGCTTTGTAGGTGGAATTCTTTCCCATTCTTGCTTGATGTATGACTTCAGTTGTTCAACAGTCCGGGGTCTCTGTTGTCGTATTTTGTGCTTCATAATGCACCACACATTTTCAATGGGTGACAGGTCTGGACTGCAGGCAGGCCAGTCTAGTACCTGCACTCTTTTACTATGAAGCCACGCTGTTGTAACACATGCAGAATGTGGCTTGGGATTGTCTTGCTGAAATAAGCAGGGATGTCCCTGGAAAAGACGCTGCTTGGATGGCAGCATGTGTTGCTCCAAAACCTGGATGTACCTTTCAGCATTGATGGTGCCATCACAGATGTGTAAGTTGCTCATGCCATGGGCACTAACACACCATACCATCACAGAGGCTTTTGAACTTTACGCTGGTAACAGTCTGGATGCTCTTTTTCCTCTTTTGTCCAGAGGACACGACATCCATGATTTCCAAAAACAATTTGAAATGTGGACTCTTCAGACCACAGCACTTTTCCACTTTGCGCCTGTCCTTTTCAAATGAGCTCATGTCCAGAGAAGGCGGCAGCATTTCTGGATGTTGTTGATGAGCTTTCACTTTGCATGGTAGAGTTTTAACTTGCACTTGTAGATGTAGTGACGAACTGTGTTAACTGACAATGGTTTTCTGAAGTATTCCTGAGCTCACACAGTAAGATCCTTTACACAATGATGTCGGTTTTTAATGCAGTGCCGGCGGAGGAATCGAAGGTCATGGGCATTCAATGTTGGTTTTCAGCCTTGCCGCTTACGTGTAGAAGGTTTTCCAGATTCTCAGAATCTTCTGATTATATTATGGACTGTAGCTGATGGAATCCCTAAATTCCTTGCAATTGAATGTTGAGAAACATTGTTCTTAAACTGTTGGACTATTTTTCATGCAGTTGTTCATAAAGTGGTGATCCTCGCCCAATCTTTGCTTGTGAACGGCTGAGCTTTTTGGGGATGCTCCTTTTATACCCAATCATGATACTCACCTGTTTCCAATTAACCTGTTCACCTGTGCAATGTTCCAAACAGGTGTTCTTTCAGCATTTATAAACTTTCCCAGTCTTTTGTTGCCCCTATCCCAGCTTTTTTTTTTACAGTAAATGTATTGCAGGCATCCATTTGAAAATGAGCAAATATTTGCACAAAAACAATAAAGTGTATCAGTTTGAACATTAAATATCTTGTCTTTGTGGTGTATTCAATTGAATATAGGTTGAAGAGGATTTGCAAATCATTGTATTCTGTTATTATTTACATTTCACACAATGTCCCAACTTCATTGGAATTGGAGTTGTATAAATTTCCCATTCCCCTGTCCCCTAAACTGTAAAGTGTAGTTTTGTAGTCATCATTTCAAGATAGCAAAGACCAGAAGGAGGATGACATTCATGTGATCACCCCTGCTAATATATTTCGAATAGCCAAGTTGATGACCATGAAACCAAGTCAGGGAAGAAAACATTCCCTCCCAGGCAAGGATAAATTCAAAAATAATCTGTGTAATATTTGTTGATTTGTCCATATTATTAATGAAACACTCATGAACAAATAAACCCATCAAACCAATTCGAGATGCTCACATTTAGATGGCTAACATCTGTAGGGAGCACTACCTGAGAATTAAGTGAAGGCAGATTGGAATCTTGATGACAAATTTCCTGTGTGGTTGTGTGGAATATATTACTGCTTCTTGGAATACTGCCTGATCCCAAAGATACTCTAAGGCTGTACGTCTTTATGACGTTGTAGGATCGAGCAACGTAGACAAGCTTAAGGCCTCTTTAGTGTCCCCTTTGTATTGCTGGTTGCAATCCCCCCTCCCCCACGGACACGCGGGTTGCACAAACGGAGGCAGTAAGTCCATGAGGAAATCTCAGTGGATCAGCACTAATTTTCCTATCAGCACTAATAATGTGGAATCTGTTCACCACTAAGAATCTGTTCTCACTGATGTTGGTAAATGGCTCAACATGACTACAACGGTTTGCTGTGTGAGGTCACATCCTTAGAGGAATTGCAGGCAGGCGTATACCATCAACCTCCACATTATAAACGCCTTGATCTCACTTTGCCAAAGGCAACCCGAGAAGCTCATGACACAAAGTGGCACAGTTTTACAGCAAAAGATGTCCAGACAGGAGCCCAGGATGGATAGCTTGCCCCTGGGTGTTAGCGAGGCACCCTCATTGGTCATTTTTTTAAAGTTAGTTTAAAAACATATCTTTTGTCTTTGGCTTTTGGCACCAATGAGGCTTTGTTTTATCATTTTTTAAATTGCATTTTACTGGTATGCATTTTTGATCAGGATATGTCATTCAAAGCGCATATTAAACAAATATGTAGGACTGCCTTTTTGCATTTACGCAATATCTCTAAAATCAGAAAGGTCTTGTCTCAGAGTGATGCTGAAAAACTAATTCATGCATTTATTTCCTCTAGGCTGGACTATTGTAATTCATTATTATCAGGTTGTCCTAAAAGTTCCCTAAAAAGCCTTCAGTTAATTCAAAATGCTGCAGCTAGAGTACTGACGGGGACTAGAAGGAGAGAGCATATCTCACCCATATTGGCCTCTCTTCATTGGCTTCCTGTTAATTCTAGAATAGAATTTAAAATTCTTCTTCTTACTTATAAGGTTTTGAATAATCAGGTCCCATCTTATCTTAGGGACCTCGTAGTACCATATCACCCCAATAGAGCGCTTCGCTCTCAGACTGCAGGCTTACTTGTAGTTCCTAGGGTTTGTAAGAGTAGAATGGGAGGCAGAGCCTTCAGCTTTCAGGCTCCTCTCCTGTGGAACCAGCTCCCAATTCAGATCAGGGAGACAGACACCCTCTCTACTTTTAAGATTAGGCTTAAAACTTTCCTTTTTGCTAAAGCTTATAGTTAGGGCTGGATCAGGTGACCCTGAACCATCCCTTAGTTATGCTGCTATAGACGTAGACTGCTGGGGGGTTCCCATGATGCACTGTTTCTTTCTCTTTTTGCTCTGTATGCACCACTCTGCATTTAATCATTAGTGATCGATCTCTGCTCCCCTCCACAGCATGTCTTTTTCCTGGTTCTCTCCCTCAGCCCCAACCAGTCCCAGCAGAAGACTGCCCCTCCCTGAGCCTGGTTCTGCTGGAGGTTTCTTCCTGTTAAAAGGGAGTTTTTCCTTCCCACTGTAGCCAAGTGCTTGCTCACAGGGGGTCGTTTTGACCGTTGGGGTTTTACATAATTATTGTATGGCCTTGCCTTACAATATAAAGCGCCTTGGGGCAACTGTTTGTTGTGATTTGGCGCTATATAAAAAAATTGATTGATTGAAAATTGATTGATTGATTGGTACTTTTTTTTTTTTATTGTGTTTTAATTTGTATTATGTTTGTAGTGTTTAACACCTTGTGTCAGCGCTGGCTATTTTAAGGTGCTTTATAAATAAAGTTATAATGGTATGGTATGGTAGGAATCAGCTGCAGCTTTTGTCAGAGATGCCGTCATGTTCACTGGAGATTGCAAAAGGCTTCGATGTTTTGAATACAAGTTAGGGGATATGGCAGCCTAGGATCAACAAAAAACATTGGCAAATATTCGAGTTAAGGGTTGGTCATACCTTTGATCATGTTTCATGTGATCCTTATATCTGACATCAGATTTCACAGGTCTTAATCCTGATTACAAGACTGAATCAATCAGCACTGAGCAAACATGAACTTTATTCGGCTGCAAATAAAGGTTGGGAAAATCCCACTGCGACAGGCTCCAGCCCATCTGAGACCCTTAACTGGAATATGGATGGATAGAGAGGAATATCTTCCAAGGTAAGTGATCAGGATCTATGTATGTTCAGCAATCAGGGTCAAAGGTCAGCAGTCAGGATCAACGATTATGATCAAAGGTTAGCAACCAAGATTAAAGCCCAGGACTTAGGATCAAAGATTAACCTTGATGATGAAAGATCAGGAACAAAGGTCATGACCAGAGGTTAGTGAACAAGATCTAAGTTCAAAAATCAACATCAAAGGTCAGGGTCAAATCTAAGTGTTAATGATCAAAGGTGAGCAACCATGATCAAAGATTATTCATTGGGATCAATATCCCAACTAGGATTAAATGTTAATTAGCCATGTTAGCCTCACTATATCATCTGCATTTACTTCAGGCTGTTTATTCTTATTATAATAATCAATCAATCAATCAATCAATTTTTTTATATAGCGCCAAATCACAACAAACAGCTGCCCCAAGGCGCTCCACATTGCAAGGCAAGGCCATACAATAATTATGTAAAACCCCAACGGTCAAAACGACCCCCTGTGAGCAAGCACTTGGCTACAGTGGGAAGGAAAAACTCCCTTTTAACAGGAAGAAACCTCCAGCAGAACCAGGCTCAGGGAGGGGCAGTCTTCTGCTGGGACTGGTTGGGGCTGAGGGAGAGAACCAGGAAAAAGACATGCTGTGGAGGGGAGCAGAGATCGATCACTAATGATTAAATGCAGAGTGGTGCATACAGAGCAAAAAGAGAAAGAAACAGTGCATCATGGGAACCCCCCAGCAGTCTACGTCTATAGCAGCATAACTAAGGGATGGTTCAGGGTCACCTGATCCAGCCCTAACTATAAGCTTTAGCAAAAAGGAAAGTTTTAAGCCTAATCTTAAAAGTAGAGAGGGTGTCTGTCTCCCTGATCTGAATTGGGAGCTGGTTCCACAGGAGAGGAGCCTGAAAGCTGAAGGCTCTGCCTCCCATTCTACTCTTACAAACCCTAGGAACTACAAGTAAGCCTGCAGTCTGAGAGCGAAGCGCTCTATTGGGATGATATGGTACTATGAGGTCCCTAAGATAAGATGGGACCTGATTATTCAAAACCTTATAAGTAAGAAGAAGAATTTTAAATTCTATTCTAGAATTAACAGGAAGCCAATGAAGAGAGGCCAATATGGGTGAGATATGCTCTCTCCTTCTAGTCCCCGTCAGTACTCTAGCTGCAGCATTTTGAATTAACTGAAGGCTTTTTAGGGAACTTTTAGGACAACCTGATAATAATGAATTACAATAGTCCAGCCTAGAGGAAATAAATGCATGAATTAGTTTTTCAGCATCACTCTGAGACAAGACCTTTCTGATTTTAGAGATATTGCGTAAATAATAATAACAACAAAAAGCTACATTTGTAAGCTGACATGTCCCCATGCATTTTTTGTTTTAAAAAAAAAAACCTTGAAACTTTATTTATTTATTTTATAATTCTGGAAATTCCATGTTATTAGAATTAGCTCCTCCTCCACCGTGAGCAACGTCACTACCTGACTCAAAACTCTTTGTCTACCTATAGAAAAGTCAGTGTGATATAGTCATGGTCAAAGGTCAAAGTTCAGGCAGCTCAGACCTCTGCCAATGCCCATAATCCACTGTTTTATGTGTTCCCTCAATGCTTTACACTACTTTGCTGCATCTCACATTCTCTGTGCAAGAATCCATACATATGAACAGAGGAACTGAACACAGTTTTAGTCACAAATTGATTCCCAAGTCATGAATTGGGAAATAAATTTGGAACTGACTTGTGATTTGACAGCAGCTTTGTCCCACCTCTGATACTGTAATAAACCAGCATCTGGCTTGGGTGGGTGGGTCAGTCCTTCCTGAACATAACTCAAAACCAGTAAATGTAATCCTCTTCATCATATGAAAAGAACGTATCATAAACAAACTTTTCACATCTAGTAAACTTTGATGCATCAGATCAATTGAAAAAGTGCCCGTGTAAAATTGATTCCTTCTGCACAATTCAAAACTCCTCGACTACAAAGCTGTCATCATGCCAACCCTGCTGTATGGATCTGATACCTGGACCACCAGTTGCTGCCACCTGAAGACCCTCAAGCAATTCCACCAGCTTTGCCTGAGGAGTATCCTCCACATCAGTTGGGAAGACTACGAACCAACATCAGCGTCCGGGCTGAAGCCAAGCTCCAGAGCATTGAGTGTATCGTCATCAAAATCCAGCTTCGGTGGGTGGGTCACTGTCACGAGGATGAATGACAGCTGACTTCACAAGCAGATCTTCTACTCCCAACTGAGTGACGGAAAACAGTCCAGAGGAAGTTAGAAGAAATGCTCCAAGAACCTCCTGAAATACAACCTCAAGAACTGCTCCATCAATTGGAAGACCTGGGAAGAACACGGAAGGGAACAAGCCAGCTGGTGAGCAGAAGTCTTTCAAAAAATGCGAATGAACAACAGAGGAGAAGAAAAGAAAGAGGAAGGAGAGAGAGCAAGATCCTGACCAGCAGAAGCTTTCCGAAGCATCTGTAAGAAACACTGGAAAGTAGGACTGGGCCTGTTCAGTCATCTCTGCATTCACCGTCCTGTCCAGGAATCGATCAAGAGATGATCTTCCTCACCACAGAGGGATAGGCACAATGATGAAAATCCCATTAATGTGTCTTCCACCTGCTGGATGGTGAGTGGTTGTTAGATGGATTATGGAAAATTATGAACAGCTGTGGCTGAAATGACATGTAGCTTGTCTGCTAATTGCTGAAGATGTCATGTGCTCATCAGTACACTCTGCTGACTTGTGGTCATCATCATCTGAACATCAGGTGAAGAGTTAAGCAAGCAACTGCCAGAAGAAGCATGATGCCCACCACTTGAGCAAATATGGAATGAAACATACCCAAAAATTTCCTGTAGATTCGTATTGTCAACTGTGTTGGTAGCATGGCCCAAGCAGAGGGTCACCCCTTTGAGTCTGATCTGCTTGCAGTTTCTTCCTCAAATCATCAGAGGGAGTTTTTCTTTACCACTGTCACCTGTGTGCTTGCACTAGGTTAGACCTTGTGTGAAGCACTTTGAGGCAGCTTTGCTGTGATTTGCTGCTATATAAATACATGAAAATGAAATATGGGAAGGTCAAACCAGAATTACAGAATACAACCCCAATTCCAGTGAAGTTGGGACATTGTGTGAAATGTAAAAAACAGAACACAATGATTGGCAAATCCTCTTCAACCTATATTCAATTGAATACACCACAAAGACAAGATATTTAAAGTTCAGCTTTATTGTTTTGTGCCAATATTTGCTCATTTTGAAATGGACGCCTGCAACATATTTCAAAAAAGTTGGGACAGGACAACAAAAGACTGGGAAAGTTGATAAATGCTCAAAGAACACCTAAATGGAAACAGGTGAGTGTCATGATTGGGTATAAAATGAGCATCCCCAAAAGGCTCAGCCGTTCACCACTTTGTGAACAACTGCATGAAAAAAATAGTCCAACAGTTTAAGAACAGTGTTGCTCAACGTTCAGTTGCACGGAATATAGGGATTCCATCATCTACAGTCCATAATATAAGCAGAAGATTCAGAGAATCTGGAGAACTTTCTACACGTAAGCGGCAAGGCCGAAAACCAACACTGAATGCCCGTGACCTTCAATCCCTCAGGCTACACTGCATTAAAAACCGACATCATTGTGTGAAGGATCTTATCACGTGGGCTCAGGAACACTTCAGAAAACCATTGTCAGTTAACACAGTTTGCCTTCTCTGGGCCCGAGCTCATTTGAAATGAACAGACGCAAAGTGGAAAAGTGTGCTGTGGTCTAATGGGTCCACATTTCAGATTGTTTTTGGAAATCATGGATGACGTGTCCTCTGGACAAAAGAGGAAAAAGACCATCCAGATTGTTACCACTGCAAAGTCCAAAAGCTAGCATCTGTGATGGTATGGGGGTGTGTTAGTGCCCATGGCATGGGCAACTTACACATCTGTGATGGCACCATCAATGCTGAAAGGGACATCCAGGTTTTGGAGCAACACATGCTGCCATCCAAGCAACGTCTTTTCCAGGGACATCCCTGCTTATTTCAGTAAGACGATGCCAAGCCACATTCTACATGTGTTACAACAGCGTGGCTTCGTAGTAAAAGAGTGCAGGTACTAGTCTGGCCTGCCTGCAGTCATTGAAAATGTGTGGTGCATTATGAAGCACAAAATACGACAACAGAGACCCCGGACTGTTGAACAGCTGAAGTCATACATCAAGCAAGAATGGGAAAGAATTCCACCTACAAAGCTTCAACAATTAATGTCCTCAGTTCCCAAATGCTTAATGAGTGTTGTTAGAAGGAAAGGTGATGTAACACACTGGTAAACATACCACTGTCCCAACTTTTTTGAAACATGTTGCAGGCATCCATTTCAAAATGAGCAAATGTTTGCACAAAACAAAAAAAGTTTATCAGTTTGAACATGAAATATCTTGTCTTTGTGGTGTATTCAATTGAATATAGGTTGAAGATGATTTGCAAATCATTGTATTCTGTCTTTATTTACATTTTACACAACGTCCCAACTTCATTGGAATTGGGGTTGTACATAGAATGTGCAGCTGTGGATGATACTAAATCCAAAATTTGGAACATTTTTCTGCAGTCCGTGTCAAAAGGAAGATATTGTGTACTCTGCTAAATAGGGCCTCATTTTAACAACTGTTTTGAAACAAATGTTTTGAAAAGTTCTACTTGATTCACCCCTCTGGTGCCAAAACATAATAAAACTCAAGTAAATGAGTAAACTCCTAAAGTCTGCACTAACATGTATGTTGATAGTTTGTCACAGACACAATGAATCAATTTGATCTGGTGATCTGTGACAGCAAAATCAGGTAAAGTCTTCATAATCTATCCATTGATTGCCCATTCCTGCCATCCATACCCATAGTGCAGCAGATAACTGAAACAATCCTTCACATGGTGATACTAGCATCAGATTTGGTATGAATGTTCTTCATAAATCAATGTTTGAGAAAAAAGTGCTGGCCACTTGAAAATCCAATTTGGTGGCCAGCTTGGTGTTAATGAAGAATTACACAGGGGTCAAAATTTAAAAATGCTTCAGTCATATTGAAGGCTACACCACATTATCTGTCTGATCACAAAGATTCAAAAAAGGTATAGTTTGGACTATCTATGAGGGAATGTTATGGAGGTATGGGGTAAAAACAGCAAGAATGGTGACAAAGGTCAATTTCAGTTTGTACAGGAGTCAGAAGTTAAAGTTGCTCCAATTTTCATAAGAAGTGGTGCAGATTAATGGTTGAATTAATAGGATTAATAAATGGAATAGTTTTGACTATGTTGAATGCATGGTTTGCAAAGTAAATGTCAAACAATGTCGACGTACATTGGATTCTATGGCATGTGACATATGTTACCCTGTAACGTGACAACTAAGCATGACACATTGTGAAACAATTCCTTTTTAAAACCCTATTAACTCAACCAATAATTTGCATCACATTCTTAAAAAATTGGAGCAACTTTAACTTTTGACCCCTGTACAAACTGAAACTGACCTTTGTCACCATTCTTGCTGTTTTTACCCCATAACTTCATAACAATCAGTCATAGATAGTCCAAACCATACCTTTTTGGAATAGTTATGATCAGACAAATAATGTGTTATGCTTTTCCGTATGATTGGAACATTTTTAAATTTTGACCCCTGTGTAATTCTCCATTGACCCTTACCTGGCCACCATGTTGTATTTTCAAGTGGCCAGCACTTTTTTTTTTCCTCAAATGCCGATTTATGAAGAACTTTCATGCCAAATCTGATGCTTCAATCACCAAGTGAACAATTCTGGCAAAAAGTCATACTTATCTGCTCCACTACCAGTCCCTCTGTATAGTCTAGCAGACATGGCAGAAAAAATAGAAGCTCCCCAAACCAGTAGCATTCTTGCTTTAAGGCTGCAGCGCTAACCACTATGCTCCACTATGCCAACATTACGTTCTCTCCGCTCATCTGCATTTGACTTGACAGCTGGAAGCAGAAGCTGTATACGTAGCATGGCATGCCATAACCGAGCCGTTGTGATACTACCCCAGTGTAAGGTTAAAAGAACACCTAACGTCACCCCTTCTTTTCCAGATTTCCTCTCCTTTATGGCTGCATTAGAAAGACAGTAATTTGTGTGAATTGCTCTGTAATTAGGCCTATCTGATAGAAAGCAATGGCCACTGACTAAAGCTAGAGAGTGGCAAATCCATTCAAGACAAGAGGTTTTCAGATCAGGTCATTAAAGCAATCAGCCACATTGTACCTAATTACCCACTGTCATTTAGTCTAATGACATTACTTATAAACACTTTTTTAAAAGTAAAACAGAGCTACTTAATGTGCCTCCAGCTTCAGTGTTAAGGCCAATGGATGACAGCATGCCAGCTGTTCAACAGACTTTAGTGCTTATGTTTGTGAAGAACCTCCGCCAGGCTTCTTAATTTATTAGGTGTTAGTGACACCAGTAGAAAAGTTATTCAGTGCTGACAAATATAACAGTGATCGACATGAGAATGCAGCGATTGCTCAAATATGCAAACAGACCTTCTTTGTGGTTTATTATCAATTTTAATGGAAGAGATTGTGAGAACAGACACAAGCCATATCTTGAGGACTATCTTACCTTTTATATTTGTCTTTTTGAATTTTTTGACAGGAGCACAAAAGACATTTGTAGACCTGAGTCCTTGGACAAGACACTTATCACAAGACATTGTCCCAGTCCATCCAGCTGTAACTGGTGTCATGTTACAGCTGCTAAGGTGTCTGGGGATAAGCACGATCAACAATGTACCTCATGGCCTATATAGTATAGGACTTATTATATCCGCCAAGGACATAATAAAATCACCTGCGTTTATTTATTTGTCTGTCTGTCTGTCTGGCTGGCTGGCTGTTAGCAGGATTACTTCAAAACTATTGCATGGATTTTGACACAATTTTCACCACAGATAGATATAAGGTCATGGAAGACTCCATTAAATTTTGGAGGTGATCTGGATCCGGATTTGGAGTCTTGATCAAGTTTTACTTTATACAGTCTTTGAAGGATTACGTCAAAACTACTTCACGGATTTTGGTGAAAATTTTCAACACAGTTATATATATATTAGAGCATGGAAGACTCCATTAAATTTTGGAGGTGATCTGGATCCAGATTTTGGATCAAGTTTCACTTTATATAGCCATTGAAGGATTACATCAAAACTACTTCACAGATTCTCACTAAATTTGTACCACAGATAGATATTATGGCATGGAAGCCTCCATTGAATTTTGGAGGTGATCCAGAGCTGAATCCAGATTCTGGGTCAAGATTCACTTTATATAGGCTTTGAAAGATTATGTCAAACCTACTTCATGGATTCTCACCACATTTTCACCACGGAATGGTGGTGAAAATTTAATGGAAGACTCCATTAAATTTTGGAGGTGATCTGAATCTGGATTGGCGGACGTCAGAAATCTCTGATTGCTCTTATTCTTCATAAGGGTGAGGCAATACAGGTATATTTGTTGCAATTACTACAGGGGTATTGCACCTGTCTTCATGCTGAACAAGGTAACTAATTCTGGGGAATACACACTCTCAACAATGGACCTCATGACCTATATCGGGGTGGACAATCATGTGCCATGAAGGACCAAGACACTACAGGTTTTCCTTGCTACCAATCACCTCAGCAGGTGATTTCATTGACAATCAGGTGTTTATGTTCAGGGGAGAAGTTCATCAGCAAACCTACCTGCTGAGGTGATTGGTTGCAAGGAAAACCTGCAGTGTCTCGGCCCTCATTGCCCACCCCTGGCCTATATAGTATAAGTACTTATTCTTCATAAGGACGAGGCAATACAGATATCAACCCATCTTGCTGGAAGAAAGACCTTGGCATATTTGTTGGAATAACTACAGGGGTATTACACCTGTCTTCATGCCGAACAAGGTATGTAATTGCAAAGATCATTCTAAACAGGATCCAGTGCTGGGGATTTGCTCTTCATTGACCACAGCAGTCTGACTGCAGTATCAAGAAGTCAACCATCAGTCACATCCTAGTTCACTGAGTGGATGCACGAGTGTTGAAGTGTTTCATTGCAGCACAAGAAGATTTTCGCAATGTATTTGAGTTGGTCAAAAGGGTTGCTTGAAGGACATCTCAAAAGGGCTAGGATCTCCAGTCAGCAGTTTAACATCACAGCTGTCCTATACATAGGTACTGAGTGCTTTGTAGAATGGAGGCAGAGTACCTGACTTCCTTCAGTGAACACTTAGGTCTATCAGAAATTTATTTTGGTCTCGACTTTATTCAGGGCTTCCTGGATTTTACATGCGACTGTGGAAACCAGTGACCTGGAAATATTTTCCAGTGAGGAAAGGTTCACTGGCCTTCACTTTTCAGGTGATGCTGTAATATTTGTGGACTCAGTGGATGTCCGGGTTATAGAACTTGAGAAGCTAAGTGAGGAGTTAGAGAGTCTGGGTTTCCAACTGTACTTGATCTAGACAAAGATCAATGCTTTCAGTGATGTTTTGGACTCAGCCACCAGAAGTGTATCTGTATGTGATAAAAGTGTCAAACTTGTTAAATTAACTTAGCAGTGACATTCATTCTTTCTCCTGCAGCTTGACCTATGAGGTCCAAAGATTTTTTGGAAGTCTTCATGGACTCTTGAAATCTCTTGAGAATTGAGGCCAGAACTCTTGAGAGTCCTGGTGCTTCCAGTTTTACTGTATAATTGTGAGACCTGTACCCTAATCAGTGACCTAAGATGAGGACTGGATGTGTCTGGTAGAAGGTCTCTTGAGGGAATCCCGGGGGAAGACTCAGAAGAAGCCCGAGCATGACTCAGCATGCAGGTGTCGCAGGACTGAGAACCCCAGCAACTGAACAAGTACAAGGGGACACAAACATATCACCTAGTTGCAGAAGATGGATGGTTACATTTGAAAATTGTGGATGGACTGGAGGTCTGCCTGAGTGATTGTTAGCCTGGACCCAAAGATGGTGCAATCTGATGCCAGTCTTTGATCATGAGAGGTGAACTTTGATCCTGATTGCTAAGATTTACTGAACTTTGTTTCTAATCATTGCACTTTGATCCTGGTTGCTGACAATTGATCCTGATCACTGATCTGTAATCCTAATGGCTGAGATTTGTGATCACTGATTGTTATTTGGCATTTTGTATCCTAATCCCAACCTTTCATAGTGATTGCTGACCTTTAATCGCTAATCAAATATTTTGCATCTCGATAGGAAAATTTGATGTTGATTGCTGAATTTTTTTATTTTGATTGCTTTGTTCTTATGATTAGGATCAACAGTCAGGATGTACACCTTTTTTCCAGATCAGCACCAAAATATCATGGGTTCTTCCTTGAATAATAGTGTACCCCGTCCACCACGTTTCACAAAAATAGGTTTATCAATTTTTAGTCCAGTTAACAAAGAGGCAAACAAACAAACAAACAAACAAACAAACAAAAACAAAAACTTGTGGGTAATCATATACAATTGAAAAAAATGACTCATTAGATGAACTCAATTCAATTATGTGCAGGATTTCCATCTAATACATATATACAGCCTCAAGTAAAAAAAGCACATCCATGCAAAATAATTTAATTTAATTTAGTTTGGACTACATATGTTTACAGTATTAGATGGAAATCCAATCCAATGAGTTCATTTTTTGAGTTTATCTCTCAAACAAATGACTCATTGGATGAACTCAATTCAGTAATGGCCAGGATTTCCATCTAATAAATATATGTAGTCCCAACTAAATTAAATTACAACACCTTGCATGGATATGGGCTTTTTGAGTTGGGGCTGCATATATTTATTTTGATGGAAATCCTGCACATAATTTAATTGAGTTCATCCAATGAGCCAATTTTTGAGTGTATTGGGTGTTCTTTTGCTTGTGATGTCAACCAATTTTAAGATAATGATCAAAATTTATCATGCAAGTCTTGAGTGCTACAACTGTAAAATTAAGCAAATGGAAATATACTTTTCTAGCATACGTGTACATTTAAAGCAACTTTATTCATGCTGATTTCTTTCCCCTGTGAGTGACCCTCCACTATGTAATACACACACAGTTTAATAAAGACTCCAATCATCTCTTGTTTACACTAATTGCTTTAAAAGTGCAGCATCAGTAGTAGGCTAAAGATTTCTTTTACATTTGCAAAAAGATGAAAGAGTGAAAACAACACTGGGCTTAGTGCCAGTTCCAAGCGGCTCTTTAGCTAGTCATTATACTACTGCAGTTTCTCTCATAATCATTCTTTAATCTAAAGAGTTTGTTAGTGTCAACCAAGGAGGTCTTGTTGTAATCCAGTGAAAATAGCCTCGGCCAGACTTTTCCTCTTTCTTGTATTATTAAGAATGTACTTTCTTGCAATCTCTTGGTCCTTGAAAGTGTTGGCTGCTGTGCTTGAAGAACACAGGGGAAACGCCTCTATTATAAGAAACTCCATTTTGGCAATGTTAGTTTCTAACATATTGTAAACAAAGGAAGGGTATCGAATGAATTACTAAGTCTACATAATATGTTCATCAAAATACTCCAAAAGGTTTATACCATACAAGTCAGGTCTCCAATTAAATGCTCATTTGACAATGTTTTCTCCAGCACACCAATATTAGATGGAGCTTGGGAGTATCCTCAACCAGTCTCCATATGTTTTGTGAAATGATAAATGGACTGCATTTATATAGCGCTTTTCCATCTGCATACATGCTTGTATTATGCCTCACATTCACCCATTCACACAAACACACACACACTGATGTCAGGGTGCTGCCTTGCAAGTCACTCACTACACAGGGAGCAACTGGGGAGCAACCTTGCCCAAGGGTCCTTAGTGATTTTCTGGTCAGGCTGGGGTTTGAACCGAGGATCAGTGGTTCAGCGCTTAACCACTAGAACATCAGCTCCAGATGAGGATGTGTTATCCACTCTTTTGTGGATGTGGAAAAGGTATTCAACTGGGTACCTGATGTGAGGGGTGCTATGTAGTAGTTCGAGGACTGCTGCAGCATGTGATCTGTTCACTATATGAGAGTAGCAGCTATGTCCACATTCTTGACATCACATCAGACCTGTTACCAGTGGGTCTTAATTAAACACTGAACATTTACCTGTTGCTTCTTTGTGGTAGAGTAATGTGTATGTTTATAACAAAATCAACACAAAGGATGTCAAATGACATCAGGAACCTTCACCGTGGCGTCCATTTTGGTGAGGACATTCGGCAGTGAAGATTTTGACCTCTTGACACATTCTTCTAATTATGGTATTTTGATAAAAACATCCATGTTACTCAGACCACAAAGCCACAAGGGGTAAGTTCAACTGATACTGTCAGTACACTAAAAAAACTAACTCATGGGATTGGATTTCCATCTAATACATATATGTAGTCCCAACTAAATAATATTTAATTATCTTGCATGGATATGCTTTTTTGAGTTGGGGCTACTTACATGATTTGGATGGAAATCCTGCACGTAACTGAATTGAGTTCATCCAGTGAGTCATGAGTCATGTTTTTGAGTGTACATATATTTTCCAAAATATCGAAGCTGACAATTGGCACTTATGTGCAGATCGGTTATTTGGAGCAGTCACTCAAGCCGGAACCCCAACCATGTGGCACCGGAGCATCAGAACCCATGCCGACAACATGCAAACTCCACACAGAAAGGAACTGGACATGGGTGGAATTGAACTCCAGATGTTCTTGCTGTGAGGCAAGAGTGCAAACCACTGATTTATCATATACTGAGTGTATTCATGTTTGCATACTGCATGGTACACAGGTTTAACGGGTCCGAAGATTTACCTAGACTGACCTCAACCGACCAGATGGGCTCTAAATATAAATGTTCATTTAAAATAACTGAACATTAATGAGCCTCTCCGGGAACCATCACCTCATGGTGAAGAGGTTTGTGTGCCACTACAAACCTGAGAGCTGTGTTGTCTGGAGCCTTTGTGCTCCTGGTAGGGTCTTCCCATGGCAAATTGGTCTCAGGTGAAAGGGCAGACTAAGAATAGTTCACAAGACACCATGATAGAACGAGGCAGAGGAAATGTGACCTGGCCCGTAGGAACTACGGGGCCCCCATCTGGAGCCAGGCCTGGATGGAGGGCTCGTCAGCGAGTGTCTGGTGGCTGGGCTTGCCATGGAGCCCAGTCGGGAACAGCCTGAAAATGCAATGTGGACTTTCCATCTCCATCCTGTGGGCTCACCACCTGCAGAGGGAACCGCTGGTGTCAGGTGCATTGTCCCATGGGTGGCAATGAAAGTAAAGGGCCCTGGCCGACCAGACCTGGGTAGCATCGGCTAGCTATGGGGTGTGGAACATCACCTTGCCATGGGGGAAGGAACTGGAGCTTGTGCAGGAGGTGGAGCGATACCAGTTAGATCTGGTGGGCCTCACCTCCATGCACAGCATTGGTTCCGGAACCACTCTCCTTAATAGGGGTTGGACCTTATTCTTCTCTGGAGTTGCCCATGGTGTGAGGCGCCAGGCGGGGTGGGGATACTCACAAGTCCCTGGCTGAGCGCCGCTACTTTGGAGTTTACCCCAGCAGATGAGAGGGTCGCCTCCCTGCGGCTTCAGATGGCTGGGGGGAAAAGTCTGACTGTTGTTTGTGTGTATGCACTGAACAGCAGTGTAGATTATTCAGCCTTCTTGGAGTCCCTGAGTGAGTCTTGTATGGGGCTCTGGTGTAGGGCTCCAGTGTTCTGCTGGGGGACTTCAACACACATGTGGGAAATGACAGAGACACCTGGAGGGGTGTGATTGGGAGGTATGCTCTCCCCAATCTAAACCCAAATGGTCATTTGTTATTGGACTTCTGTGCTAGTCAAGAACTGTCCATAACAAACACCATGTTCAAACATAAGGATGCTCATAAGTCTACATGGTACCAGAGCACCCTAGGCCAAAGATCGATGATCGATTTTGTGATCATATTATCTGATCTGAGGGCGCATGTTGTGGACACTTGGATGAGGAGAGGGGCAGAGCTCTCAACTGATCATCTGGTGGTGAGTTGGATCAGAGGGTGGGGGAGGATTTTGGACAGACCTGGTAAGCCCAAAAGTATAGTGTGGGTGAACTGGGAATGTCTGGAGCCACTGTCTGACAGATCTTCAACTCACATCTCCGGTGGAGCTTTTCTAGCATCCCTGTGGAGGTTGGAGGCATTGAATCAGAATGGGCAATGTTCAAAGCTTCCATTGCTGAAGCTGCAGTGGGGAGCTGTGGCCTGACAGTCTTAGGTACCTCAAGGGGTGGCAACCCTCGAACACTGTGGTGGACACCGGTGGTCAGGGAAACCGTCCAACTGAAGAAACAGTCCTTTTGGGATATGTTGTCTCGGGTGACTCCGGAGACAGTTGCAAGGTACCCACAGGCCTGAAGGTCAGCAGTCTCTACAGTGGAGGAGGCAAAGCAGCAGGTGTGGGAGGAGTTTAGAGCAACCATAGAAAAGGACTTTCGGTCAGCACCAAGGTGCTTCTGGCAGGCCGTGAGGCACTTCAGGAGGGGAAAATAGGGAACCATCCAAGATGTCTACAGTAAGGATGGGACTCTGTTGACCTCAACTGAGGATGTAATCCACCGCTGGATGCATCAGACCGGAGTGCCCTCTATAGTAGGGGCAGAGGTGGAAGCTGATGGAAGCTTATCATTAATTTTTCTAGTGGAAGTCAATGAGGTATTTAAAGAATGCCACAGTGGCAAGGCCCCGGGGGTTGATGAGATCCGTCCAGAAATGCTGAAGGCTCTGGGTGTGGAGGGACTGTCTTGGATGAGACGTCTCTTCAACATTGCGTTAAGGTCTGGGACAGTGCCTAAGGAGTAGCAAACTGGGGTGGTGGTCCCCATATTTGAAAAAAGGGACCAGAAAGTGTGTGCCAATTACTGGGGCATCATACTACACAGCCTCCCTCATAAAGTCTACTCCAGGGTGCTAGAAAAGAGGGTTCAGCTGATAGTTGAAGCGCTGATTGAAGAGGAACGATGTGGGTTCCATCCTGTTCATGGAACAATCGACCAGCTCTTCACTCTCACAAGGATCCTGGAAGGTGACTGGGAGTATGTCCATCCAGTCTACATGTGTTTTGTGGACTTGGAGAAGGCGTATGATCGGGCACCCCGGGAGATACTGTGGGAGGTGCTGCGAGAGTGGAGTGAGGGGGTCCCTTCTCACGGCCATCCAGTCTCTGTACTCACTAAACGAGAGCTGTGCTCAGGTGCTCAGCAGTAAATTGGACTCGTTTCCGGTGCTGCGCCTTGTCACCAATCCTCTTTGTGATATTCATGGACAAGATCTTGAGGCATAGTCGGGGGAGGAGGGTTTCCAGTTTGGTGTGCTCAGGGTCTCATCACTGCTTTTTGCAGGTGTTGTCGTCTTGTTGGCATCATCAGCCTGTGAGTGACCTCCAACGTTCACTGGATTGGTTCGCAGCTGAGTGTGAAGTGGCTGAGATGATGATCACCACCTTTAAATCCATCCATCTCAGACCATGGTTCTCAGCAGGAAACCAATGGATTCCCTACTCTGGGTAGGGAATGCGGTCTTGCCCCAAGTGAAGGAGTTCAAGTACCTCAGGGTCTTGTTCATGAGTGAGGTGACAATGGAGCGTGAGATTGACCGGAGAATCGGCGCAGCAGGGGTGGTATCGCATTTGCTCTACTGTACTATTGTGATGAAAAGGAAGCTGAGCCAAAAGGTGAAACTCTCAATCTACTGGTCAATCTTCGTTCCTACTCTCACCTATGGTCATGAGGGTTGGGTTAGGGTTAGGGTTTAAACCCTAACCCTAACCCTGACCGAAAGAACTACATTGCAGGTACAAGCTGCCGAAATGGGCTTCCTTAGGAGGGTGGCTGGTGTCTCCCTTAGAGATAAGGTGAGAAGCTCGGTCATCTGTGTGAAGCTCGGAGTAGAGCTGCTGCTCCTTTGCATTGTAAGGAGCCAGCTGAGGTGGTTCGGGCATATGGTAAGGATGCCCCCTGGGCGCCTCCATAGGGAGGTGTTCCAGGCACGTCCATGTGGGAGGAGACCATGGGGAAGACCCAAGACTAGGTGGAGAGAATATATCTCCACACTGGCCTGCTAATGCCTCGGAATCCCCCAGTCAGAGGTGGTCAAAGTGGCCCGGGAAAGGGAAGTTTGGGGTCCCCTACTAGAGCTGTGCCCCCGTGATCCAGTGCTGGATAAGCGGTTGAAGATGAGTGAGTGAGTGAACATTATTGAGTTAAATATGGAAAGGAATGTCTGCGAAACATCTTGTAGGCTCCTAGCTGAAGTATTCCCTATTTCTGAACTTCAGGGAATATTCACAATTTTGCACTGTGATAGAACTGATTTAGAGTATATTTAACTCTGTTTGGACTGGGACCAAATGTTATCCAGGCAGAGTATGTTTTACTCCACAAAATTTACTGTGCAGATTTCCAACCTGGTCTCATGCCAAGTTTGTGATGGCATCATTAGTCTGTGATACCGTCATGAAATGGAATTGATTTTTGTGATGGTATCACGAAATTTGAGGTGACATGGAGGTGGGGGATTGGGGTTTTGGTTGTATGTTTCGGATTAACATCAGTGAGTGAAGGGTGGCCACATCATGAAAATGTAAAAACATTTATTGACAGTGTCATGAAAAAAAGTGACATTGGGCTGCTTCTTCACCTCCTTAATTGCTTTAAACAAAGAAAAAAATTCACAGCATCATATGTGAAGTCAGTGCCAGCAAACAAAGTAATACAGGTCAAGGGGTGAATTATTATTTTTTGGTCTTTTTTATTTAGTGTATTTATCCACATACAACTTCTATGCCGTTTTTTTGTTATGCAGTGTTCTGCTCACTAGTTATGCTGTACTTGTGTACTTCCCAAAGACAGATAATGCATCTTTGCAGTTTAAAATAACTTGTGTGCTTTACATAGTATCTTAAAGTTAAGAAACACTGATGTTTCTTTTCTGGGCTGCTTAACCGGCACTGACTTTTAGGCACGCTTTATTTGTTCCAGTTACATTTGACATGATTGGTAGTTTGTTCTATGAATCTTGGACTTTTCCATTTGTTCTTTCCAGCCACAGTGCATCCTTGATATTGCTGGCAGGGCACCACTCTCACTCTGGAATTATACTGGTAGATATAATGTCATATTTCTCAAGGAAGACACATAAATGGAAACAAGAATGACAAACAGCGATTCGCAGCCTCCTGCTGTTGGCTGTTCCTCCTCATCTTCTCATTTGAAAACCATCTTGATAAATTCTGCAGTCCCTTGTGGACTCTTAGATCCAAAGCATTATAACATGAGCAACATCTATGCCCTGGCAAACTCGCGTGAATGTGACCCAGACACAACACCGAAGGCTTCTAACTATTTATTTTTTGTGAAATCATCCCATCTGAGTGTTACTGTATACAAATCATCATCCCGATTGTGTAATAGTTCACTAATGGAACAAGCCTGCAAACTCAAGTCCCTGTGAGTGTTCAGGCAGCCAACTCAGGTTGCAACACTTAAATCACATAATGATTTGTTCATTATCATTACATATTTGCAGATCCCCATGTGGGCAAGCTTAAAAACATTAAAAAGTGCTACGTTTCATCTGGCAGACTGGCGGAAATGTGAAAAAGTGACAAAAATCAATATTTTGACGGCCAAAAAAAAAAAAAAAAAAAAAAAGGTGAGGGGTATGCCTCATAAATTTCCTCTTTCGGTTTTATTGAGATGGGGTTGCAACAGCAGATCCAATACATGGACAATGTACATGTATTGTACATGTATTGTATTGTACATGTACAATGTACATGATGAATGGCACAAGGAGAGTCTTGAACCTAACACTTTTTTTAAAAGCAAACTCAGTAAACACAAAACGTCAAGGTTATTCTTAGTTTAACAGTTGCAGCCACCCTCTTCAGGTCCCAAGTCAGGTCAGGTGTGTGGTTCCAACTGTTCTTGGCAAATGGTCAAAAGTAATTTCTTCCATTGATGCACAAGTGCTTCAAATGCTGTGATCATAAAGTTGGAAACAGATGCTTTATGACCTGATGGATGGATGGATGGATGGGATTTATTGTCATTGTCATTACAAGTGCAACAACAATGAGATTACATCCACACTCAAATTGCCACAGACAAAGTACAGCAATTAATCCACAATTATTACTTGTTTACCGTAATAATGGCACACATCAGAATTAAGACAACACATACGAGGTCTGTCCGTAAAGTATAGGTCCTTTTTATTTTTTTCAAAAACTATATGGATTTCCTTCATATGTTTTTACGTCAGACATGCTTGAACCCTCGTGCGCATGCGTGAGTTTTTCCACGCCTGTCGGTGACGTCATTCGCCTGTGAGCACTCCTTGTGGGAGGAGTCGTCCAGCCCCTCGTCGGAATTCCTTTGTCTGAGAAGTTGCTGAGAGACTGGCGCTTTGTTTGATCAAAATTTTTTCTAAACCTGTGAGACACATCGAAGTGGACATGGTTCGAAAAATTAAGCTGGTCTTCAGTGAAAATTTTAACAGCTGATGAGAGATTTTGAGGTGATTCTGTCGCTTTAAGGACTTTTCACGGTGCGAGACGTCGCGCAGTGCTCTCAGGCGGCGTCATCAGCCTGTTTCAAGCTTAAAACCTCCACATTTCAGGCTCTGTTGATCCAGGACGTCGTGAGAAAACAGAGAAGTTTCAGAAGAAGTCGGTTTCAGCATTTTATCCGGATATTCCACTGTTAAAGGAGATTTTTTTAATGAAAGACGTGCGGGCGGATTGCAGCGTCGGCTCGCAGCCGCCACGACGCTCCGACACAGGAAAAACACCTCTGTTGGAAGCCTTAAGGACAAGTTGGAACATCTCCAGCTGATAAACAATTTCTCATATACTCACTCCACTGAAAGCCATCAAAAGCCAACTGGATTTTAACAAATGGTTATCAACACGGAGGTGTTTTTCCTGTGCCGCCGCGCCGCGTTGGCTGCGTCCCGACGCGCGGACCCGTCCGCACGTCTTTCATTAAAAAAATCTCCTTTAACAGTGGAATATCCGGATAAAATGCTGAAACCGACTTCTTCTGAAACTTCTCTGTTCTCTCACGACGTCCTGGATCAATAGAGCCTGAAATGTGGAGGTTTTAAGCTTGAAACAGGCTGATGACACTGCCTGAGAGCGCTGAGCGACGTCTCGCACCGTGAAAAGTCCTTAAAGTGACAGAATCACCTCAAAATCTCTCATCAGCTGTTAAAATTTTCACTGAAAACCAGCTTAATTTTTCGAACCATGTCCACTTCGATGTGTCTCACAGGTTTAGAAAAAATTTTGATCAAACAAAGCGCCAGTCTCTCAGCAACTTCTCAGACAAAGGAATTCCGACGAGGGGCTGGATGACTCCTCCCACAAGGAGTGCTCACAGGCGAATGACGTCACCGACAGGCATGGAAAAACTCACGCATGCGCACGAGGGTGCAAGCATGTCTGACGTAAAAACATATGAATGAAATCCATATAGTTTTTGAAAAAAATAAAAAGGACCTATACTTTACGGACAGCCCTCGTATTCATTTGACATTGTTTATGTGCACTAAACTTTGAAACAGTCCGTTTTCCGAATTGAGGTGATGTGAGTGTGTGGTAGCCGCAGCAACATGTAGTCGCGCTGCTGCCAGCTTGGGGGGAATGGGGACCTACCGCAGTTGAACTGCACAGCCGCCGGAGGGGGAAAGGAGTGCCATGGGTGGGGGCCGGGATGGGAGCATGCTTTCAGTCTCAGTCCATGCGTGAGTCAGTTTCTGTCTGAGTGTACTGGAGTTTAGAGAAGATAAGGAGGCAGCCAAATGTTCACCAAGGGTGTAGAAATTCTTCTGGAGGAAAACAATGGGGCATTTTGTCCTTCAGAGGCTGATAAGCCTGCCATGTTTATGGTTGAGCAGTGAAAAACACTTTTACAGCTTCACATGAACAACCAGAACCAAATTATGAATATTCCCTGCTCTCCGAAATCTTCCTTTGCAAGGTGTGCATTTTTCTCTGAGATGTTATCCATTTTGCGTCTTTCAAAGGTTATCGCAGTCTGAGAATGTATCGCCTTGCCCAACTCATTAATCATGACAGACAGGTGAGGGGTCATAGTTCTGGTGGCAGCTGTCTTGCCAATTTTCCGGTAGGTCAGGGCAGCACATAAACCAATAAGCACCAGCCCTCCTACAATGAAACCAAATATAAATAAATCCTTGATGTCCTCCACAGAGAATGGCACAAAGCATGCGACCTGCCATGTCTGCCAGGCATCAATAACATAGCTCACAGGGTAGATTCCATCTGGGCACGCAGGATCCCCGGGCCCTGATCTCCTTATTAAAAAAAATGGTGTCAATAGCGTTCAGAGACCAGCTGATCAATTCCATGGTTAATCCAATATAGTTTGAAGAATTCACAGTCTGGTGAAGTAGGGACTTTGAAGGTTGGAGCAGAGATAGAGGAGAGAAGAGGAGATGCATCCGCCCTCAGTGGAGTCTCAAGCAATGATGCTGGGGCAACCATCTATAACATTTCCAAATTAAGACAGGCCAAGTTGTTAGTGCACTTGATTTCAGTGCAAAAGGTTACTGGTTCAAACCCCAACCCGCCACATTTCTCCACATAATGTGGAGTAGTGTCAGGAAGGGCATCCACACTCAAATAAATAAATAAATAAATAAATAAATAAATAATTGGATGAACTCAAATTATGAGCAGCAATACCATCTAATAAATATATGTAGCTCCGACTCAAATAAAGGGCATCCAGGCAAGATCATTTAATTGAGACGGGACTGCATATGTTTATTAGATGGAAATCCAATCCAATTAATCAGTTTTTTGAGAGCAGTGTAAAACTTGTGCCAATTCAACATGCAGGTCCACCTTAACTTAAAAAACCCACATGGGTGTTGTTGGTTTTTTTTGTTACATGAACCTCAGTCTAACATATATTGTAGCTTCTATGATATAAAATCAAGTTTTATGGGTGAACACTTTCAACTCATGTAGTTTTAACATAACGTGCACCAACTTCAAATCTAATCTAACCATGGTAATTAGATAACAGTAATTATGTAATAGTAAAGCAAATTCATCATGTTGACCCAACAAATTTACAGTTAGGTCACTGGTAAAATAGCTTTTCGCTAAGTTAACACATTTTACTTGGGTGGAAATACCTTACATAATTTTATTATGTTCACTGAGCAAGTTATTTTTGAGTGTTGAATCTGCTTTGGTGACCCCGAGTGAAAAAAAGGGAGCAGTCGAAGGAACTTACTTCCAAATTAAGACAACACTAGCAAATGCAGAAAACACATGGAGAACACTAAAACAGAGCTTACAATGTCTGCAATTAATTCTATTTTGGCGCAAATTTAGACAAGACACCTAAAAACATACAAAAAAAGTGCAACCCCAAAGATTTACCAAACTACGTTTATTCAACAGAAGTGTCGACACAGATCAAGTATGTAGTAATCTTTACTGTAAACCACAGGGAATGGTGGTGCCCCAGCCTTGACTCTGAGTACTTTGTGCAACCCCTTAATGCATTTACCAGAGGAGGCACAAGTTCACGTTCAAGTCACTCTCAAGTCTTGGTATGGTAATTCACAAGTCAAATTCTAAGCTAATGCCCAGTTCATTCCAGGCAAACTGATGCTGGACTTGCAGTGCCAAGATTTGAAAGTGACTTCACAGAGACTTCGTCCCATGCACCTCTGGCACCTACCTAACAATAAAATATTCCATGTGTATTGGCCAACCAATCTTACATTGAGGTCACATGCTGCTGAACGCTGACTCTGACAATACAGCTAACCCCAGACCTCCATGTGGCATTCACTCATTGTGACTGTCCCCCCCCCCCCCCTTCTTTTTACTTATACTTATTTTCTGTCACAGTGCTGAGCTAATCAGCTCAGGTGAGGGCTGGAACACTGATCAAATGATGAATTAAGCACTTTGAATTCATTCTCAGGAAGGGTTCTAATGGGCTGATCCAGTGTTCCAGACTGTGCTACACGAGTCTAAATTACAAAAAGGAGCCAGAGATCCTTTGTCAAGACTCTGACATCAGCTCTTTCATGAATGTTGACCAGTATGATTCCCTGACAATTGTAGTCCAGTTTTCTATTTGTAAGCTTAGATCTTCCACTTGATAGAATCCAATGTGATGTCACCCTAACACAGTATTGATGAAAGGCCGTAAATGTACAAGTAAATGTACTGTAATGGTGTTTTTGACTGTACGTATGATTTCATCATATGACATCTGTGTGACTTTATTATGAAGTCATACCAATCAATCACAGCTATTTTGCTGATCAATATATGTTTTTGATCATCCATCTAGGTTTGTTGGTTGTTGGGATATTAAAAAAAGGTGTTTTTTTGGACCATGTTTTCTTTGATCCTGACCTTTAACAAAAATACACAAAAATCTGACCACCTCTAGAAATCAATCCTAGTAACATTCCCACCAGGACTGATCAATCTGTGCTTCTTAGTTGTTGAGATCTACAAAAAGGCGTCTTTGTACCACGTTTCCTTGATCCTGACCTTGAATCAAACTACAAAATCTAAGCACCTGTACATATCTATGCAAGTAATATTCCCATCATGTCACTTTAAAATTTTTTAATCCACTCTTCACTTCTGGCAGAGAGTTTCCATTGAGTGGTTTGACACAAAGAAGAGTCAAAGCTTTCTGCTCTGTGATGAAGCTACGTTGAAGTTGCAGGACTGTTCTTTGTCACAAACTTAAACTCAGTGTCAGCCAGCTCAGGCCATAGAACACCAACAGCTGTTCCAAAGCTGTTGGTGTTCGTAATGTTGAGACAAATTACTTCAAGGTTTATTTTTTATTCAAGCAAAACTGATATTTACTGCAACAGCCATGTTCTGATCTCAGGGGCCACGGACTTTACATCAGGTGAACCCCCATGACAGTGGCTGCACAGTTTTGTTAGGCTGAGCCTGGTAAGGTGGTCTGGGTACCAGCTCCCAGCCCTGGAAAAGGCTCTTGTTTACCCTTTCTTGGTTTCTTGGTGAGCTGACCTTCCCCCAGTTCATGGGTGTTTTGGAGTGATCTTAATCTGGCCCATTGCCTGGGACTAATTCCCCTTGAAAGAGGATAGGTGGAGCTATTGTCTTTACAATACCTCACTAAGTCAAACAAGCAAGATGGGTACTCATGTCCACCAACAGAAAAATATGGATTTTGTTCTTCACAACAACTGCCAACTGGAATCTTCACTCAAATGTCAGCAACACATTTAAATGGCTAATTATATGAAAAATGGACTGCATGTCTGTACTGCTTTTCCATCTGATGCAGATGCTCAAAGAGCTTTACAATGATACCTCACATTCACCCCTTCATGCACACCACACATGTGGGAGTGCTGCCATGCACAAGGCTAAGCTGCACACCCTGGGACAGCGAAAGGATTCAGAACCTTCCCCAAGAGACATCTGTGCTTTTTCAGTCTGGCAGGGAATCAACTCAAGGATCCTCAGGTTTTAGCAACAGTGTGTGAAAAATTCCTACTTTTTTCTCAGACTTCCAAAGTCTGAGAAAGATTTGAGAAACAGTTAAATAACAGATGCTCAAATGCATGGAAAGCTGTTCTGTGGTGCTGTTCGGTGACAATGTGACACCTTCAGGTTTGCTGAAGGTAAGTCTTTGGTCTTAGAGTGCATCTGGAAAGTATTCACAGTGCTTTGCTTTTTCCACATTTTGTTATGTTACAGCCTTATTCCAAAATGGAGTAAATTCATTTTTTCCCCTAAAAATTCTACTCACAACACCCCATAATGACAATAAGGAAAAATATTTTTTTAATGTTGATGCACCTTTGGCAGCAATTTCTGCCTCGAGTCTTCTTGAATATGATGCCACAAGCTTTGCACACTTATCTTGGGGCAGTTTTGCCCATTCCACTTTGTAGCACTTCTCAAGCTCCATCAGGTTGGATGGGGAGCATCGGTCCACAGCCATTTTCAGATCTCTCCAGAGATGTTCAATTGGATTCAGGTCTGGGCTCTGGCTGGACCACTCAAGGACATTCACAGAGTTTTCCTGAAGCCACTCCTTAGATATCTTGGCTGTGTGCTTAGGGTCATTGTTCTACTGAAAGAGGAACTATCGCATAAGTCTGAGGTCAAGAGCGCTCTGGAGCAGGTTTCAATCAATCAATCAATCAACATTTATTTATAAAGCGCTTTACAGCACCGACTGGTGTCCAAAGTGCTTAACATTAAAAACACAAATTTACAAAAATAAAACACATATAAAATAAAATTTTAAAACAACACATAAAAAAGAACATAAAAATAACAAAACATGTCACCTCCCCACTAAGTGTTAAAAGGCAGTTTAAATAAATAAGTCTTTAACTTAGATTTAAAAAGTGCTAGGTCAGGAATAGTACGTAACTCAAGAGGTAGCTCATTCCACAGTCTCGGGCCAGCTACCGCGAAAGCATGATCACCCCAGCGTTTATATCTTGACCTTGGAACATCTAAGTAAAGCTGGCCAGACGCCCTTAATGTCCTACTGTAGGTGCGCAAAGTTAAAATTTCAGACAAGTAGGGAGGTGCAAGGCCATAAATAGCTTTAAAAACAAACATTAAAATTTTAAAATCAATTCTAAAACAAACTGGAAGCCAGTGGAGTGAGTACAGGACGGGCGTAATATGCTCACGTCTAAAAGTGTTTGTCAAAAGACGAGCAGCAGCATTCTGCACCAACTGGAGACGTGCAAGAGATGACTGATTAATGCCCAAATAAAGTACATTACAATAATCAAGTCTGGAGCTGATGAAAGCATGAATGGCTGTCTCAAGATCTTGTCTACTAAGAAAGTGCTTTATTTTAGCCAAAAGGCAAAGTTGGAAAAAACTAGCTTTGACAACAGAATTTATCTGTTGATCGAACCTCAAACAGCTGTCAAATATCACTCTCAAATTCTTGACAGCTGGTTTTACATAGTTAGCCAAAGCACCAAAATTTGGTGTTACCACATTTGGTATGCCAGTGCGCTCAAACACCATGATCTCAGTTTTACCATCATTCAGGTAAAAGAAGTTTTGAGACAGCCACTGCTTTACATCACAAATACAATTAAATAATGATGACAAAGCATCACTCCCATTAGTCATCACAGGCAAATAGATTTGCAGATCATCTGCATAACAATGAAAGGACAGGTTGTGCTGGATTATAATTGACCCCAATGGCAGAATGTACAAAGAAAATAGAATCGGCCCAAGGACAGATCCCTGCGGCACTCCACAGCACAGAGGAGCAGTTGATGAGGAAAGGTCCCCAATCATGACAGAAAAGCTCCTTTCAGCCAAATATGATCTAAACCACTTAAGTGCAGTACCATGAATGCCAACTGATCTGCTGTTGCAACCCCATCTCAATAAAACCAATTGCATCCAGGATGTCTCTGTACATTGCTGCATTAATATTTCCCTCATCCTGACTAGTCTCCCAGTTCCTACCACTGAAAAACATCCCCACAGCATGATGCTTCCACCACCATGCTTCACTGTAGAGATGGTGCCTGGTTTCCTCCAAACACGATGCCTGGCATTCACGCCAAAGAGTTCAATCTTTGTCAAATCAGACCAGAGAATTTTGTTTCTCATGGTCTGAGAGTCCATCAGGTGCCTTTTGGCAAACTCCAGGTGGGCTGCCATGTACCTTTTTACTAAGGAGTGACTTCTGTCCGGCCACTCTACCATACAGGCCTGATTGATGGATTGCTGCAGAGATGGCTGTCCTTCTGGAAGGTTCTCCTCTCTCCACAGAGGAATTCTGGAGCTCTGACAAAGTGACCCTTGGGTTCTTGGTCACCTCCCTGACTAAAGTCCTTCTTCCCGATTGCTCAGTTTAGACAAGTGGCCAGCTCTTGGAAGAGTCATGATGGATCTGAACGTCTTCCCTTTATGGATGATGGAGGCCACTGTACTCATTAGGACTTTGAAAGCAGCAGAAATGTTTTTGTATACTTCACCAGATTTATGCCTCAAGACAATCCTGTCTTGGAGGTCAATAGACTGTTGTATGGCTGGGGGGCCTGGCTGCCGTTTTGTTTCTGTCTTTTGTTTTTCCTTCCAGGTGGCTTGCATCTGGGACTGAGTGGCTGTGTTGCTGAGGTTATCAGGACCTCACTCTGATCACCTGCGGCTCGTCAGGACTCACAGCTGTGGTGCATCTATATGGATTGGAACATGGTGGCATTTAAGACTGGAGTATACAGTGTGTATTTGCCAGAGACTCGACCTTGTGACCAGACGGGTGAGATCGTCGTCTCGGGAGCCATCTCATCATTAGTGGATGCAGAGAACGTCCAGGGTTTGATGCACGGTCTGTGAAAGAGGAGGGGGTGAGGTCTCACGCTCGTCAGCACACTTCCTGAGGTACGTTAGATTTTGTGACTAACGTTTATACAGTCAGTAAATGTGGTGTCCCTCACACCTTATTATATTGAGCTGTACGTTAGTCATGTATCGGCTTCCACTGCAGTGGAGTTTTGTGAACTGGATGTTCCATGCCTGCAGGTTGGGAAGCTGATTAGTAATTAAGCCAGGAAGTGTTTGCTGTTTATGTACACCTTTGAGTGGTCTCTCTGTGTGTAGAGTGTGGACTCACATAATGGTTCCTTCTTTCACAGACTCGGTTTGTTGCGGCCACCTGGGGGGTGTCGGCGGGGTCCTTGGGTCCGAACGGCTTCTGGCTCCGGACCGTTAGCGCTGCTGGGAGCGCACCGTATCACCACCACGCCAGACCGCACACTCTTTTGTTGTTTTGTATCACATCACTGTTATGTATTAAATTCTGTTATCCTTTGTACCGTGCTCTGCTTATTTCATACTGGGTCCTTCAAACGCTGGTCGGTTTCTCCGAGCTGCGTCCGACACATAACAGTAGTCTCTGGCCAAACATCACGGACCCAGCGGTAGCAGAGACGGTAACGCGCCGGGAAGGCGGCAGCAGACGTTCAGTAGTTATCCGGATCAGTTGCGGGTGCTCTCCGCCCGGATGGTGCGTGTTTGAGACCCATTACTGAATACTGATTTGTGCTCTCTTGCAGCCGTGTTCCTGTGTTTGTGCCTTATCCGTGGGTCGTGGTGGAGTGTGACTGGCGACGGCTTCGCGTCACGCTCCGACCGGATAAGAGGTTTAAACGGGAGCTGCAAGAGTGTGTCTGTAATGGGTGCACGCGCACGGCGGAGCTCTGTGGCACGGGTCGCTGAGCTTCCTGTGTTACAGTTGTAGCCCCGTTTCCCCGGATAAAGATAACTACTGCGTCTGTTGTATCAGCTTCGGCGTTATTTAGTTGAGCACATTTTGGTTGAGTGTTGCACACAGCTGCGCATGGAGATGCAGCTCGTTTGTTTTTTGTCACCAAAGGGTTTTTTTTCATTTTTAGCACTTTGGCTCCCTCTTTTGGTGACTTAGTCACATTACCGTTAAGCTCTTAAGTTAGAACAGGTGTGTTCGATTTGTTTGAGCTTAACGATATACGTCACTGATTTGTTTTGTGTTAGTTCATTTCGTGTGGGTGTTTTTTGAGTTGGTTTTTGTGTGGGATTTATTTTTTTTTTTTCCACTGTTTGTGTCTGGGGTTGTGACCCTGCAGCCTGTCTAAGAAGAAAAAAAAAAAAAAAAAAAGGACCCAAACAACTGTATGTTGGTCTGTTAGTCTTTCTTTTTATTTCTTTTTGTTTCACCTCCCCAGGGTTTGATGGGACGGTCCCCTGGGGGGTGATGGGGTGGTACTTGGGTTTTTTTTTCTTTTTTTTTGTTTGTTTTTGTTATGCCCTCTCTTCTCCTCTGACTCCAGCCGGGTGAGCCGTAGTGTCGGCGTTGCTGGAGGGGTGCAGTTTGGGTGTGCTGGGCATTTCCCAGGTGGCCTCTGCACCCGGGAGGGGGTGGGGGGGGTGGGGTATTTTTTTTTCTTCCCTCTCTTCTCCTCTGGCTCCAGCCAGGTGAGCCGTAGTGTCGGCGTTGCTGGAGTGATGCAGTTTGGTTATACTGGGCGTTTCCCGGGTAACCTCTGCACCTGGGGGGGAGGGGGGTGTTTTTTGATTCCCTGTTCCACCTCCGGCTTCAGCACGCCTTTGGCCGTCTGCCATCGGCGTGGCTGAGGTTTGGGGCAGTGGGATATACCCGCAGCTAGTGGCTGGTGTAGAAGTCGGAGGAGTGGCGCCGTTTTGTGCCGTTTGCCATAACCGCTGTTCCACTCCTCCCGGTTGGCTTCTGGGGTATAGTCACGGTTGGTGACACTGGACGTGCTTCCAGTTTCCACTGCGCCAAGGGGGTGGGGTTGGGGTTGTTTTGTTTGTATGTTTTTTTTTTTCTCTCTTCTTGTTTTTCCCCCCAGTTTCCGCCCTCAGGGTTTGACTGTGGTGTCCTCTGGGGGGGAAAGGGCTGTGGGTCCATCTAGCCATAGACGGCCGGGGCTGGGTCCGTTGGTCATGAGGGGAGGCGTCTCCTGGGGTTGACGAGTGGTCCTCTGGGAGGCGCTGGGAGTCCCCGTGGGTGACGTTGGATCCCAGAGGGACCTTGGCTGTGGTTATTACTCCTGGAGCTGGCGGGAAGTCCTCTGGGGGGTCTTGGTCCCTACATGTCGTTTGGGGGGGGGGGTGTTTTAGCGCTTTTATTTGTAAGGTTAAGTTTGGAGTTTTTCTTTTCTCCTCTTCCCGGGGTTTGATAGGACGGTCCCCTGGGGAGGGGGGGGGGGGGGGTGGTTTGGTTGTTTGTGTTTGTCTTTTTTGTTTTATGACTAATGACCGCACATGGTTGGATAAAGGCTGACCGCACAGGTTTAAGAACTCCTGGCCACACCTGTGCTAAGTGACTGACTGAAACAAAGGCAAGGATGCAGCCAGAGGAGAGGACATCAACCATTCTGTTGGAAGACGAATGCAGATGCGGTTTCCAGCCATGGTCCCTGGAGGGGGGTGCTTCTCCTGGGCCAGGTTTGTGTGGTCGCCGGGAGGCTTCCCGTGAGGGTGGGGTGCTGTTGTATGGCTGGGGGGCCTGGCTGCCTTTTTGTTTCTGTCTTTTGTTTTTCCTTCCAGGTGGTTTGCATTTGGGACTGAGTGGCTGTGTTGCTGAGGTTATCAGGACCTCACCCTGATCACCTGCGGCTCGTCAGGACTCACAGCTGTGGTGCATCTATATGGATTGGAACATGGTGGCATTTAAGACTGGAGTATACAGTGTGTATTTGCCAGAGACTCGACCTTGTGACCAGACGGGTGAGATCGTCGTCTCGGGAGCCATCTCATCATCAGTGGATGCAGAGAGCGTACAGGGTTTGATGCACGGTCTGTGAAAGAGGAGGGGGTGAGGTCTCACGCTCGTCAGCACACTTCCTGAGGTACGTTAGATTTTGTGACTAACGTTTATACAGTCAGTAAATGTGGTGTCCCTCACACCTTATTATATTGAGCTGTACGTTAGTTATGTATCGGCTTCCACTGCAGTGGAGTTTTGTGAACTGGATGTTCCATGCCTGCAGGTTGGGAAGCTGATTAGTAATTAAGCCAGGAAGTGTTTGCTGTTTATGTACACCTTTGAGTGGTCTCTCTGTGTGTAGAGTGTGGACTCACATAATGGTTCCTTCTTTCACAGACTCGGTTTGTTGCGGCCACCTGGGGGGTGTCGGCGGGGTCCTTGGGTCCGAACGGCTTCTGGCTCCGGACCGTTAGCCCTGTTGGGAGTGCACCGTATCACCACCACGCCAGACCGCACACTCTTTTGTTGTTTTGTATCACATCACTGTTATGTATTAAATTCTGTTATCCTTTGTACCGTGCTCTGCTTATTTCATACTGGGTCATTCAAACGCTGGTCGGTTCTCCGAGCTGCGTCCGACACATAACATAGACAACTGTTTGACTTAATGCTTGGTTTGTGCACTGTCAACTATTGGACCTTATATGTAGACAGGTGTGTGCATTTCCAAATCATGTTCAATCAAATTGATTTTCCCCCTGTTGGACTCCAATTAAGCTGTAGAAATATCTCAAGGATGATCAGTGGAAACAGGATGCACATGAGCTCAATTTTGAGCTTCATGGCAAAGGCTGTAGATACTTATGTACATGTGATTTCTTAGTTTTTAAAAATAAATTTGTAAAAATCTCAAAAAACCTTTTTCACATTGTCATTATGGGGTATTGTGTGTAGAATTTTGATAGGTGGAGGTGTATTGAACCTGCACTGGGTCGCCTCAAGCCAACTGTAAGGCAATCAAGGCATCAGGGAGAACAGCCAAGCTCTGGAAAAAATTAAACATGCTCAAAACCCAGGTAGTTTAACTGATGTTTCTTGTCTCATGCTCATCTAGTAGGGTGCTGAAGCATGTACGGCCACTGCCAAGGTAATGCTTGTGAGGGAAAGGTGCATGGTGCAAGAGGTACTTAGATCATTGCTGTGATGTCATCTGAAAAAAAAAGTTTCATGGGAGGGTTTCTTGAGAATCAGAAAGCTCTTCAACTGATGCTGATATAACACCTAGAATCGTTTGAATTCAGACAGAATGTATTTATCTCACTAAGGCTTCTTCTGGATCATTATACAGTTGTATGCAAATGTTTGGGGACACCTGTTAATTTTCATGATTTTCCTTTATAAATCATTGGTTGTCTGAATCAGAAATTTCAGTTAAACATTTCATATAGCAGATGAACACACTGATATTTGAGAAGTGAAATGAAGTTTCTAGTATTTACAGAAAGTGTGCAATAATTAGTTAAACAAAATTAGGCAGGTGCATAAATTTGGGCACCCTTGTCATTTTATTGATTGGAATACATTTAGCACTAATTATTGGAATACAAAATTGGTTTGGTAAGCTCATTGACCCTTGACCTCTTTACACAGGTAATCCAGTCATGAGAAAGGGTATTTAAGGTGGCCATTTGCAAATGTTTCTCCTCTATTCCATGTGTATTGGCCAACCAATCTTACATTGAGGTCACATGCTGCTGAACGCTGACTCTGACAATACAGCTAACCCCAGACCTCCATGTGGCATTCACTCATTGTGACTGTCCCCCCCCCCCCCTTCTTTTTACTTATACTTATTTTCTGTCACAGTGCTGAGCTAATCAGCTCAGGTGAGGGCTGGAACACTGATCAAATGATGAATTAAGCACTTTGAATTCATTCTCAGGAAGGGTTCTAATGGGCTGATCCAGTGTTCCAGACTGTGCTACACGAGTCTAAATTACAAAAAGGAGCCAGAGATCCTTTGTCAAGACTCTGACATCAGCTCTTTCATGAATGTTGACCAGTATGATTCCCTGACAATTGTAGTCCAGTTTTCTATTTGTAAGCTTAGATCTTCCACTTGATAGAATCCAATGTGATGTCACCCTAACACAGTATTGATGAAAGGCCGTAAATGTACAAGTAAATGTACTGTAATGGTGTTTTTGACTGTACGTATGATTTCATCATATGACATCTGTGTGACTTTATTATGAAGTCATACCAATCAATCACAGCTATTTTGCTGATCAATATATGTTTTTGATCATCCATCTAGGTTTGTTGGTTGTTGGGATATTAAAAAAAGGTGTTTTTTTGGACCATGTTTTCTTTGATCCTGACCTTTAACAAAAATACACAAAAATCTGACCACCTCTAGAAATCAATCCTAGTAACATTCCCACCAGGACTGATCAATCTGTGCTTCTTAGTTGTTGAGATCTACAAAAAGGCGTCTTTGTACCACGTTTCCTTGATCCTGACCTTGAATCAAACTACAAAATCTAAGCACCTGTACATATCTATGCAAGTAATATTCCCATCATGTCACTTTAAAATTTTTTAATCCACTCTTCACTTCTGGCAGAGAGTTTCCATTGAGTGGTTTGACACAAAGAAGAGTCAAAGCTTTCTGCTCTGTGATGAAGCTACGTTGAAGTTGCAGGACTGTTCTTTGTCACAAACTTAAACTCAGTGTCAGCCAGCTCAGGCCATAGAACACCAACAGCTGTTCCAAAGCTGTTGGTGTTCGTAATGTTGAGACAAATTACTTCAAGGTTTATTTTTTATTCAAGCAAAACTGATATTTACTGCAACAGCCATGTTCTGATCTCAGGGGCCACGGACTTTACATCAGGTGAACCCCCATGACAGTGGCTGCACAGTTTTGTTAGGCTGAGCCTGGTAAGGTGGTCTGGGTACCAGCTCCCAGCCCTGGAAAAGGCTCTTGTTTACCCTTTCTTGGTTTCTTGGTGAGCTGACCTTCCCCCAGTTCATGGGTGTTTTGGAGTGATCTTAATCTGGCCCATTGCCTGGGACTAATTCCCCTTGAAAGAGGATAGGTGGAGCTATTGTCTTTACAATACCTCACTAAGTCAAACAAGCAAGATGGGTACTCATGTCCACCAACAGAAAAATATGGATTTTGTTCTTCACAACAACTGCCAACTGGAATCTTCACTCAAATGTCAGCAACACATTTAAATGGCTAATTATATGAAAAATGGACTGCATGTCTGTACTGCTTTTCCATCTGATGCAGATGCTCAAAGAGCTTTACAATGATACCTCACATTCACCCCTTCATGCACACCACACATGTGGGAGTGCTGCCATGCACAAGGCTAAGCTGCACACCCTGGGACAGCGAAAGGATTCAGAACCTTCCCCAAGAGACATCTGTGCTTTTTCAGTCTGGCAGGGAATCAACTCAAGGATCCTCAGGTTTTAGCAACAGTGTGTGAAAAATTCCTACTTTTTTCTCAGACTTCCAAAGTCTGAGAAAGATTTGAGAAACAGTTAAATAACAGATGCTCAAATGCATGGAAAGCTGTTCTGTGGTGCTGTTCGGTGACAATGTGACACCTTCAGGTTTGCTGAAGGTAAGTCTTTGGTCTTAGAGTGCATCTGGAAAGTATTCACAGTGCTTTGCTTTTTCCACATTTTGTTATGTTACAGCCTTATTCCAAAATGGAGTAAATTCATTTTTTCCCCTAAAAATTCTACTCACAACACCCCATAATGACAATAAGGAAAAATATTTTTTTAATGTTGATGCACCTTTGGCAGCAATTTCTGCCTCGAGTCTTCTTGAATATGATGCCACAAGCTTTGCACACTTATCTTGGGGCAGTTTTGCCCATTCCACTTTGTAGCACTTCTCAAGCTCCATCAGGTTGGATGGGGAGCATCGGTCCACAGCCATTTTCAGATCTCTCCAGAGATGTTCAATTGGATTCAGGTCTGGGCTCTGGCTGGACCACTCAAGGACATTCACAGAGTTTCCTGAAGCCACTCCTTAGATATCTTGGCTGTGTGCTTAGGGTCATTGTTCTACTGAAAGAGGAACTATCGCATAAGTCTGAGGTCAAGAGCGCTCTGGAGCAGGTTTCAATCAATCAATCAATCAACATTTATTTATAAAGCGCTTTACAGCACCGACTGGTGTCCAAAGTGCTTAACATTAAAAACACAAATTTACAAAAATAAAACACATATAAATAAAATTTTAAAACAACACATAAAAAAGAACATAAAAATAACAAAACATGTCACCTCCCCACTAAGTGTTAAAAGGCAGTTTAAATAAATAAGTCTTTAACTTAGATTTAAAAAGTGCTAGGTCAGGAATAGTACGTAACTCAAGAGGTAGCTCATTCCACAGTCTCGGGCCAGCTACCGCGAAAGCATGATCACCCCAGCGTTTATATCTTGACCTTGGAACATCTAAGTAAAGCTGGCCAGACGCCCTTAATGTCCTACTGTAGGTGCGCAAAGTTAAAATTTCAGACAAGTAGGGAGGTGCAAGGCCATAAATAGCTTTAAAAACAAACATTAAAATTTTAAAATCAATTCTAAAACAAACTGGAAGCCAGTGGAGTGAGTACAGGACGGGCGTAATATGCTCACGTCTAAAAGTGTTTGTCAAAAGACGAGCAGCAGCATTCTGCACCAACTGGAGACGTGCAAGAGATGACTGATTAATGCCCAAATAAAGTACATTACAATAATCAAGTCTGGAGCTGATGAAAGCATGAATGGCTGTCTCAAGATCTTGTCTACTAAGAAAGTGCTTTATTTTAGCCAAAAGGCAAAGTTGGAAAAAACTAGCTTTGACAACAGAATTTATCTGTTGATCGAACCTCAAACAGCTGTCAAATATCACTCTCAAATTCTTGACAGCTGGTTTTACATAGTTAGCCAAAGCACCAAAATTTGGTGTTACCACATTTGGTATGCCAGTGCGCTCAAACACCATGATCTCAGTTTTACCATCATTCAGGTAAAAGAAGTTTTGAGACAGCCACTGCTTTACATCACAAATACAATTAAATAATGATGACAAAGCATCACTCCCATTAGTCATCACAGGCAAATAGATTTGCAGATCATCTGCATAACAATGAAAGGACAGGTTGTGCTGGATTATAATTGACCCCAATGGCAGAATGTACAAAGAAAATAGAATCGGCCCAAGGACAGATCCCTGCGGCACTCCACAGCACAGAGGAGCAGTTGATGAGGAAAGGTCCCCAATCATGACAGAAAAGCTCCTTTCAGCCAAATATGATCTAAACCACTTAAGTGCAGTACCATGAATGCCAACTGATCTGCTGTTGCAACCCCATCTCAATAAAACCAATTGCATCCAGGATGTCTCTGTACATTGCTGCATTAATATTTCCCTCATCCTGACTAGTCTCCCAGTTCCTACCACTGAAAAACATCCCCACAGCATGATGCTTCCACCACCATGCTTCACTGTAGAGATGGTGCCTGGTTTCCTCCAAACACGATGCCTGGCATTCACGCCAAAGAGTTCAATCTTTGTCAAATCAGACCAGAGAATTTTGTTTCTCATGGTCTGAGAGTCCATCAGGTGCCTTTTGGCAAACTCCAGGTGGGCTGCCATGTACCTTTTTACTAAGGAGTGACTTCTGTCCGGCCACTCTACCATACAGGCCTGATTGATGGATTGCTGCAGAGATGGCTGTCCTTCTGGAAGGTTCTCCTCTCTCCACAGAGGAATTCTGGAGCTCTGACAAAGTGACCCTTGGGTTCTTGGTCACCTCCCTGACTAAAGTCCTTCTTCCCGATTGCTCAGTTTAGACAAGTGGCCAGCTCTTGGAAGAGTCATGATGGATCTGAACGTCTTCCCTTTATGGATGATGGAGGCCACTGTACTCATTAGGACTTTGAAAGCAGCAGAAATGTTTTTGTATACTTCACCAGATTTATGCCTCAAGACAATCCTGTCTTGGAGGTCAATAGACTGTTGTATGGCTGGGGGGCCTGGCTGCCGTTTTGTTTCTGTCTTTTGTTTTTCCTTCCAGGTGGCTTGCATCTGGGACTGAGTGGCTGTGTTGCTGAGGTTATCAGGACCTCACTCTGATCACCTGCGGCTCGTCAGGACTCACAGCTGTGGTGCATCTATATGGATTGGAACATGGTGGCATTTAAGACTGGAGTATACAGTGTGTATTTGCCAGAGACTCGACCTTGTGACCAGACGGGTGAGATCGTCGTCTCGGGAGCCATCTCATCATTAGTGGATGCAGAGAACGTCCAGGGTTTGATGCACGGTCTGTGAAAGAGGAGGGGGTGAGGTCTCACGCTCGTCAGCACACTTCCTGAGGTACGTTAGATTTTGTGACTAACGTTTATACAGTCAGTAAATGTGGTGTCCCTCACACCTTATTATATTGAGCTGTACGTTAGTCATGTATCGGCTTCCACTGCAGTGGAGTTTTGTGAACTGGATGTTCCATGCCTGCAGGTTGGGAAGCTGATTAGTAATTAAGCCAGGAAGTGTTTGCTGTTTATGTACACCTTTGAGTGGTCTCTCTGTGTGTAGAGTGTGGACTCACATAATGGTTCCTTCTTTCACAGACTCGGTTTGTTGCGGCCACCTGGGGGGTGTCGGCGGGGTCCTTGGGTCCGAACGGCTTCTGGCTCCGGACCGTTAGCGCTGCTGGGAGCGCACCGTATCACCACCACGCCAGACCGCACACTCTTTTGTTGTTTTGTATCACATCACTGTTATGTATTAAATTCTGTTATCCTTTGTACCGTGCTCTGCTTATTTCATACTGGGTCCTTCAAACGCTGGTCGGTTCTCCGAGCTGCGTCCGACACATAACAGTAGTCTCTGGCCAAACATCACGGACCCAGCGGTAGCAGAGACGGTAACGCGCCGGGAAGGCGGCAGCAGACGTTCAGTAGTTATCCGGATCAGTTGCGGGTGCTCTCCGCCCGGATGGTGCGTGTTTGAGACCCATTACTGAATACTGATTTGTGCTCTCTTGCAGCCGTGTTCCTGTGTTTGTGCCTTATCCGTGGGTCGTGGTGGAGTGTGACTGGCGACGGCTTCGCGTCACGCTCCGACCGGATAAGAGGTTTAAACGGGAGCTGCAAGAGTGTGTCTGTAATGGGTGCACGCGCACGGCGGAGCTCTGTGGCACGGGTCGCTGAGCTTCCTGTGTTACAGTTGTAGCCCCGTTTCCCCGGATAAAGATAACTACTGCGTCTGTTGTATCAGCTTCGGCGTTATTTAGTTGAGCACATTTTGGTTGAGTGTTGCACACAGCTGCGCATGGAGATGCAGCTCGTTTGTTTTTTGTCACCAAAGGGTTTTTTTTCATTTTTAGCACTTTGGCTCCCTCTTTTGGTGACTTAGTCACATTACCGTTAAGCTCTTAAGTTAGAACAGGTGTGTTCGATTTGTTTGAGCTTAACGATATACGTCACTGATTTGTTTTGTGTTAGTTCATTTCGTGTGGGTGTTTTTTGAGTTGGTTTTTGTGTGGGATTTATTTTTTTTTTTCCACTGTTTGTGTCTGGGGTTGTGACCCTGCAGCCTGTCTAAGAAGAAAAAAAAAAAAAAAAAAAGGACCCAAACAACTGTATGTTGGTCTGTTAGTCTTTCTTTTTATTTCTTTTTGTTTCACCTCCCCAGGGTTTGATGGGACGGTCCCCTGGGGGGTGATGGGGTGGTACTTGGGTTTTTTTTTCTTTTTTTTTGTTTGTTTTTGTTATGCCCTCTCTTCTCCTCTGACTCCAGCCGGGTGAGCCGTAGTGTCGGCGTTGCTGGAGGGGTGCAGTTTGGGTGTGCTGGGCATTTCCCAGGTGGCCTCTGCACCCGGGAGGGGGTGGGGGGGGTGGGGTATTTTTTTTTCTTCCCTCTCTTCTCCTCTGGCTCCAGCCAGGTGAGCCGTAGTGTCGGCGTTGCTGGAGTGATGCAGTTTGGTTATACTGGGCGTTTCCCGGGTAACCTCTGCACCTGGGGGGGAGGGGGATGTTTTTTGATTCCCTGTTCCACCTCCGGCTTCAGCACGCCTTTGGCCGTCTGCCATCGGCGTGGCTGAGGTTTGGGGCAGTGGGATATACCCGCAGCTAGTGGCTGGTGTAGAAGTCGGAGGAGTGGCGCCGTTTTGTGCCGTTTGCCATAACCGCTGTTCCACTCCTCCCGGTTGGCTTCTGGGGTATAGTCACGGTTGGTGACACTGGACGTGCTTCCAGTTTCCACTGCGCCAAGGGGGTGGGGTTGGGGTTGTTTTGTTTGTATGTTTTTTTTTTTTCTCTCTTCTTGTTTTTCCCCCCAGTTTCCGCCCTCAGGGTTTGACTGTGGTGTCCTCTGGGGGGGAAAGGGCTGTGGGTCCATCTAGCCATAGACGGCCGGGGCTGGGTCCGTTGGTCATGAGGGGAGGCGTCTCCTGGGGTTGACGAGTGGTCCTCTGGGAGGCGCTGGGAGTCCCCGTGGGTGACGTTGGATCCCAGAGGGACCTTGGCTGTGGTTATTACTCCTGGAGCTGGCGGGAAGTCCTCTGGGGGGTCTTGGTCCCTACATGTCGTTTGGGGGGGGGGGTGTTTTAGCGCTTTTATTTGTAAGGTTAAGTTTGGAGTTTTTTCTTTTCTCCTCTTCCCGGGGTTTGATAGGACGGTCCCCTGGGGAGGGGGGGGGGGGGGGGTTTGGTTGTTTGTGTTTGTCTTTTTTGTTTTATGACTAATGACCGCACATGGTTGGATAAAGGCTGACCGCACAGGTTTAAGAACTCCTGGCCACACCTGTGCTAAGTGACTGACTGAAACAAAGGCAAGGATGCAGCCAGAGGAGAGGACATCAACCATTCTGTTGGAAGACGAATGCAGATGCGGTTTCCAGCCATGGTCCCTGGAGGGGGGTGCTTCTCCTGGGCCAGGTTTGTGTGGTCGCCGGGAGGCTTCCCGTGAGGGTGGGGTGCTGTTGTATGGCTGGGGGGCCTGGCTGCCTTTTTGTTTCTGTCTTTTGTTTTTCCTTCCAGGTGGTTTGCATTTGGGACTGAGTGGCTGTGTTGCTGAGGTTATCAGGACCTCACCCTGATCACCTGCGGCTCGTCAGGACTCACAGCTGTGGTGCATCTATATGGATTGGAACATGGTGGCATTTAAGACTGGAGTATACAGTGTGTATTTGCCAGAGACTCGACCTTGTGACCAGACGGGTGAGATCGTCGTCTCGGGAGCCATCTCATCATCAGTGGATGCAGAGAGCGTACAGGGTTTGATGCACGGTCTGTGAAAGAGGAGGGGGTGAGGTCTCACGCTCGTCAGCACACTTCCTGAGGTACGTTAGATTTTGTGACTAACGTTTATACAGTCAGTAAATGTGGTGTCCCTCACACCTTATTATATTGAGCTGTACGTTAGTTATGTATCGGCTTCCACTGCAGTGGAGTTTTGTGAACTGGATGTTCCATGCCTGCAGGTTGGGAAGCTGATTAGTAATTAAGCCAGGAAGTGTTTGCTGTTTATGTACACCTTTGAGTGGTCTCTCTGTGTGTAGAGTGTGGACTCACATAATGGTTCCTTCTTTCACAGACTCGGTTTGTTGCGGCCACCTGGGGGGTGTCGGCGGGGTCCTTGGGTCCGAACGGCTTCTGGCTCCGGACCGTTAGCCCTGTTGGGAGTGCACCGTATCACCACCACGCCAGACCGCACACTCTTTTGTTGTTTTGTATCACATCACTGTTATGTATTAAATTCTGTTATCCTTTGTACCGTGCTCTGCTTATTTCATACTGGGTCATTCAAACGCTGGTCGGTTCTCCGAGCTGCGTCCGACACATAACATAGACAACTGTTTGACTTAATGCTTGGTTTGTGCACTGTCAACTATTGGACCTTATATGTAGACAGGTGTGTGCATTTCCAAATCATGTTCAATCAAATTGATTTTCCCCCTGTTGGACTCCAATTAAGCTGTAGAAATATCTCAAGGATGATCAGTGGAAACAGGATGCACATGAGCTCAATTTTGAGCTTCATGGCAAAGGCTGTAGATACTTATGTACATGTGATTTCTTAGTTTTTAAAAATAAATTTGTAAAAATCTCAAAAAACCTTTTTCACATTGTCATTATGGGGTATTGTGTGTAGAATTTTGATAGGTGGAGGTGTATTGAACCTGCACTGGGTCGCCTCAAGCCAACTGTAAGGCAATCAAGGCATCAGGGAGAACAGCCAAGCTCTGGAAAAAATTAAACATGCTCAAAACCCAGGTAGTTTAACTGATGTTTCTTGTCTCATGCTCATCTAGTAGGGTGCTGAAGCATGTACGGCCACTGCCAAGGTAATGCTTGTGAGGGAAAGGTGCATGGTGCAAGAGGTACTTAGATCATTGCTGTGATGTCATCTGAAAAAAAAAGTTTCATGGGAGGGTTTCTTGAGAATCAGAAAGCTCTTCAACTGATGCTGATATAACACCTAGAATCGTTTGAATTCAGACAGAATGTATTTATCTCACTAAGGCTTCTTCTGGATCATTATACAGTTGTATGCAAATGTTTGGGGACACCTGTTAATTTTCATGATTTTCCTTTATAAATCATTGGTTGTCTGAATCAGAAATTTCAGTTAAACATTTCATATAGCAGATGAACACACTGATATTTGAGAAGTGAAATGAAGTTTCTAGTATTTACAGAAAGTGTGCAATAATTAGTTAAACAAAATTAGGCAGGTGCATAAATTTGGGCACCCTTGTCATTTTATTGATTGGAATACATTTAGCACTAATTATTGGAATACAAAATTGGTTTGGTAAGCTCATTGACCCTTGACCTCTTTACACAGGTAATCCAGTCATGAGAAAGGGTATTTAAGGTGGCCATTTGCAAATGTTTCTCCTCTTTGCATCTCTTCTAATGAGTGGCAACATGGAAGCCTCTAAACAACTCTCAAATGACCTGAAAACAAAGATTGTTCAACATAATGGTTTAGGGGAAGGATACAAAAAGCTATCTCAGAGATTTCAGCTGTCAGCTTCCACTGTGAGGAACATGGTGAGGAAATAGAAGACTGCAGGCACAGTACTAGTTAAGGCTCGAAGTGGCAGGTCAAGAAAAATGTCACATAAACTGAAGCAAAGGATGGTGAGAACAGTCATAGTCAACCCAAAGACCTGCTCCAAAGACCTACAACATGATCTTGCTGCATATAGTGTCTCTGTGCATCTTTCAACTATACAGCGCACTTTGCACAAAGAGATGCTGTATGATGCTGTAATGCAGAGGAAGCCTTTTCTGCGTACACGCCACCAACAGAGTCACTTGAGGTATGCTAAAGCACATTTGGACAAGCCAGCCTAAAACTGAGTTAATGGACATAACACGGGGTGGTATGCATAGCTGAAAAAGAACACAGCATTCCAAGAAAAATGCTTGCTACCTACAGTAAAATGTGGAGGTGGTTCCATCATGCTGTGTGGCTGTGTAGCCAGTGCAGGTACTGGGAATCTTGTTAAAGCTGAGGGTCACATGGATTCCAGTCAATATCAGCAGATTCTTGAGAACAATGTTTATGAATCAGTGACAAAGTTGAAGTTGCAACGGGGCTGGATCTTTCAACAAGACAATGACCCTAAACACTGCTCAAAATCTACTAAGGCATTCATGCAGAGGACCAAGTACAATGTTCTGGAATGGCCATCTCAGTCCCCAGACCTGACTATTATTGAAAATCTGTGGTGTGATTTTTAAGCGGGTTGTCCATGCTCAGAAACCAACAACGCTGATTCAACTGGAGATGTTTTGTAAAGAAGAATGGTCCAAAATACCTTCATCCAGAATTCAGACTCTCATTGGAAGCTGTAGGAAGCATTTAGAGGCTGTTATTTCTGCAAAAGGAGGATCTACTAAATATTGATATATTTTTTCTGTTGGGGTGCCTAAATTTATGCACCTGCCTAATATTGTTTAAAGAATTATTGCACACTTTCTGTAAATCCTATAAACTTCATTTCACTTCACAAATATCACTGTGTTTGTCTGCTACTATATGCAGTGGTGGGCACAGTTCCGATAATCCGATAACCGATTCATTAGCAGATTATCTTTTTAGATAACTTTAAAAACCATTATCGGACTAATTATCTTGCGATAAATGTTTGTCAGATAACATGGTAAATAAAGCTGCACAGCTACAAATATTTATAAAACTTAAAATCAGTTGAGCACCTACCTGTTAAATGTTTTATAGGTGATATGTAGTTCTACCCTCTACAAAACAGAAAAGAGCTGCTTTAAGAAGAAACCGCTCTATCTTCTGCAGGCAAAGGAGAACCGGTCCCAAAAAAAACCTCATTTCTTTTAACCCCATACTGATATGCGAGCAATATCACTCAAGTCATCCAGACGCATACATTTTTAACTTATGGTTCAACTTTTAACCAAACGAATTTCGGACAAGTTATTTAAATTAATGTCATGTCTGAAGTTTTATAAAGTGAAAATATCAGATATATGTATTAGTTTTAAAGTAATGCGCGAATTTTTAAGGTTTTAGTGTGGATATATGCTGTGCCCAGCAGTGCATTATGGGTAGGATAGGGTAATCTCAGTACGTTCACGACATGAGAAATGCATTTGAAACACTCTGATCAGGCACTACGGAGAACAGCATTAAACTCTAGTGCCTAAAACTCTCGTAAATATATTCTCTGGGTTTATAGACGTTGTTATTGTGTCTGCTTTTATTAAATTCCACGCATCTTAAATGTAGCAGGCACGGATTATCTGGAATTTTGTTTTGGCAAGTTTTCAAGGTCTCTACTGCCATCTACTGGCCAGTAGTGTTCATTTGCCCTATTGACGTATCCCATAATCCCTTGCGTGCCAGAGTTGCTGCAGTCAAACAATATAGAGAATCAACACGATGACAGTTGTAAATTAATATTATACTACAAAAATGTATTTTTTATGCTTTTCATCACGTTAATAAGAGACTGCATGCATGATACCCTGAAAACTTGCTAAAACAATTATAACAAATAATCCGTGGCTGTTACATTTAATATGCGTGGAATTTAATAAATGCAAACCGAATTTCATACATATTATATATATTAGTCTGGAACAAAGAGGACAAACAGTGTTGTAAAGAACAATAATCAAGATGTAAAAGAGCAAACTTCACTTTCCTCCAGAACGACATGAACAGAAAGTGATTGTAGCTCACAGCAGCTCCCATTGAAAATAATGGAGAGACAGCCTGTGATTCTCCCATGTTTACATAAAATAAACACAATAACAACATCTAAAAACCCAGAGAATATATTCATGAGAGTTTTAGGCACAATATAAAAATAGTTTTATGTTGCGATGTTAATGGTGTTGTCTGTGTGCAGCGGTTAGTGCAGCCTGATCAGAGCATCTCAATGCAATTCTCAATGTTACTGAGATCTCGCAGCGCGGCGACCTCTCTGAGGTTTTGCGGGATTTGAAACGTCAATAGGGCAAATAGCCAACATTTCTGTGTCAAGACAATATTGCGTGCACGTTTTACAATATAATAAAATGTGTGCACAATATAACGTGCACACAACATCATAAAATGAGCGCACATTCTCTCCACATGCAAAACATTTTGCGATGACACTTCCAGGGCTCTGTAAAAATGCCTGTTTTTACAAATAAAAAAATGGAATATTTTACAAAAGCACATTTATCTGTAAACACCAACAAATGACACACGTCACATTAACGTGTTGGTTTACATAATGAATGACTGAACCAATCAGTGTTTAGCAGAGGCACATTTTACCCATAGTCCTTTGCGATCCGTCTGTGTTTGTTACAAAACCTCAGAATTAGTGCATTATTCAACATTAAAAGATATTTGCTATATTTTAACTTTGTACAAATGACAGAATTGACATTAATGGAGTTATTCTACTGGTATTAATGTTATTTATACACCAAACCATAAGTCAGCATGGCTTTATTTTCCAAGACCTCCACCTGACCAGAGTGTTGTGATTGGGTAGAGAGTTGACTTTATGGCTGCTCTCAGCATGCTGTTGTGCTGTTGTGCTGTTGTGCTGTTGTGCTGTTGTGCTGTTGTGCTGTTGTGCTGTTGTGCTGTTGTGCTGTTGTGCTGTTGTGCTGTTGTGCTTCCAGCAGGGGGCAACATGTTTAAAGACAGAAGTGTGGGCTCCACCGTGCTGCTCCATTTTTACAACATTCTACTAAATTTTTATTGAAAAAACAAATATACCTGTTGTGACTTTGTAACCACAATGAATAGCTTTGTTTAAATGCTTCCAGGGCACAATGACCTGTAAAAACACATCTGTCCCCACTTTGGATGGTTTTACAGTTTTACATGATTCTCTATGGATTTTCTTATAAAAACGACTCATCTAAACAGATGTTGTACTTCAGATCATTGCTGACTCTTTTGGGCTGAAGTCTTCACTGATGAATTAATCAAACATTTGCAGGACAGGTTTTTGTCGTATATCCCCATGTAACATCCTCAGCTGTTCTGCTCTCTGTGATTTTTTTCTTGAAGCAGTGTTTTAAAAAGTTGCTGTGGTAGAACTGATCTCAGGCTCTAATTTGACAGCTTTTTAAAGAAACGCTTTTCTAATAACACGGCAGGTGCTTGTACTGTATCATGGCCAACTCAATGGCGGCTTACTGCAGCTGGCTCAAACTCGATATCTGAGGTTATTCTGTCATCAGATCCTGAATACTATTGCACTCCGTGGGTTTGGTTTGCTGAAGACCACTGAATAAGCTGTGATGAAATATTCCTCAACCACACACTCGCACACAGACTTCCTTTCCTAATGAGCGAAAGTCACGGCCCTTTTAGTGCAGAGCTTCACAGAGTCTTGGGGTAAATATAGCGCTTCAACCTTTCTTCCAGTTTTGTGGGGAAGGAAACGGGCAGTGTTCACCGAATGGCGAGCAATGAAACTGTCGTCATGGGAATAAAAACTTGGAATTTGTGTCACCGTTCCCTTCCTGTTCTTGGGGCCAGCAACAGACCTTAAACCTCAAGATAAGGACTCTAAACAGCTCCAGCTCCGCTTTATTGCAGCAGCGTAATGCAAAAACCAAAGCAGTTCATGAACTGGAACATTGCTGGCTTGTGCTGCTCCTGCAGTTTTGCCTCTTCCCATCAACAAGTGACAAGGACGGAAGCTTCAAGGGGAGTTCCTGGAAGCTTTGCCATGGGGAGAGCCTCGGTCTGTTTTACATTACAGTGGTCAGCCATGTTTGGGTGTTTGATGGTATCTGAAGGAAGATTAGACAAATGGCAAAAACAAAATGGGTCTAACAAAGCAACTCATGGTCCATGCTGTGCCAGAGGATTTATTATCTCATCGATTTATGTTTACTGTACAAAAGTGCCACACTGTGAGTCATTAGTACATGGCACGAATGGTAACTATAAACACAGCTGCGCTTTTTGGGTTGGTTTTGCACATTGTGTTCCTTCATCAACACAGTTCAGTTTAAGAAAACATAAACCACAGTGGGGGGTGTTACCATTTGCCATATCTGTATGCAAATGAATGGTTATAATACAGTTGTATGCCAAAGTTAGGGCACCCCTGATGAATTTAATGATTTTCCTTTATAATTCATTGGTTGTCTGGATCAGAAATTTCAGTTAAATATATCGTATAGCAGATGAACACTGATATTTGAGAAGTGAAATGAAGTTTCTACTATTTACGGAAAGTGTGCAATAATTATTTAAACAAAATTAGGCAGGTGCATAAATTTGGGCACCCTTGTCATTTTATTGATTTGAATACATTTAGCACTAATTATTGGAACAAAAAATTGGTTTGGTAAGCTCGTTGACCCTTGGCCTCCTTACACAGGTAATCCAATCATGAGAAAGGGTATTTAAGGTGATCATTTGCCAATGTTTTCCGTCTTTGCATCTCTTCTAATGAGTGGCAACATGGGAGCCTCTAAACAACTATCAAATGACCTGAAAACAAAGATTGTTCAACATCATGGTTTAGGGGAAGGATACAAAAAGCTATCTCAGAGATTTCAGCTGTCAGTTTCCACTGTGAGGAACATAGTGAGGAAATGGAAGACTGCAGGCACAGTACTAGTTACGGCCAGACGTGGAAGGCCAAGAAAACATCTCAGATAAACAGAAGCGAAGGATGGTGAGAACAGTCATAGCCAACCCACAGACCTGCTCCAAAGACATACAACATGAGCTTGCTGCAGATAGTGTCTCTGTGCATTGTTCAACTATACAACACACTTTGCACAAGGAGATGCTGTATGACGCTCATACTCATTGTCTCTATAGGAAGCATTTAGAGGCTGTTATTTCTGCAAAAGGAGCATCTAATAAATATTGATGTATTTTTTTCTGTTGGGGTGCCCAAATTTATGCACCTGCCTAATTTTGTTTAAAGAATTACTGCACACTTTTTGTAAATCCTAAAAACTTAATTTCACTTCTCAAATATCACTGTGTTTGTCTGCTATAAGATATATTTAACTGAAATCACTGATCCAAACAACCAATGATTTATAAAGGAAAGTCATGGAAATCATCAGGGCTGCCCAAACTTTTACATACAACTGTAACTCTGGAAGGGAAATATTTACGATTATATGACATCTAAATAGACCCTTGCCATTTGATTAATGGATTGCATGTGATGTGACATTCATTATTTGTCACATTGTGTCAAGAAATTGTCAGCTGTGTCACTGATGTTATTTTCTGTGTATTTTGGTTCTATTTACCATTTTTGTTCCCTGCGTTTTGCTCCACTACCTATTTGTAAAAATGCATATAAAAATCACTATACACTACACTATAATATGATTCAAAGCTTATGCAGTGTTGTCTGGGACATCTTAGAAACACTGTCAGATGAAGGGCTGTACAAGTTGCTATGGTGATTTTTTTGTTGGGGAATCTGTGGGTTGGCGACAACTGCTGCGCAGACATAGAGCTGTCGCTGCTCCGCTGCTGTCAGCTTCCTGTTTTGAGTAGAAACGCCTGTCTAATTTTAAGTAAACAATTGTTTTTTTTTAATGAAATGACACAGATATATTTAGCTGTCATATAAAACAAATAATGAATGTTTTCCATTTGTGCAATGCAAAGAATATTTTCATTCACTTACAGATGAAATGTACCAGTTCATTGAATGGAATGTTCCACTTTTCAACTCATGCAAATTTTCTTACCATTGCACTCATTAAACATTCATTACTTGTATACAAGCAGTGCCTTTAAACCAAATATGTAAAGACTGACTATGGCAACTTGCCAGACAGTCATATGTAAACCATCTTCTCAATAGCTACTTAACAAGGCTACTTGTCAGCATCACCTTGTTAGAGTAGCAGCTGTAGTGGATTGGAGAAGGTAGCTCAGTGGGACAGGCATTGGACTACTGATATGTAGACCTGTGTTTGATTCCTGGTCATGCTACCTATCTGTTTCTGGAACATTGTCCTGGGATTTCTCATTCCATCCACAACATCTCTAACCACGAAGGTTGTGGGTAAGAATTTTTACCATGTGACCGATTACAAATTTGCTTCAATGGGCAGCTGAACAGATGTACCTACTGTGTTGAAGTGGCCAGTGAGTACATGTATCATTCCAGTTACTATGAAAGATGTTGTCCTCATTCAGCTCACAAGCCACAACAAATAGTACACATGACTCCCAGGCCCTCTTACTGCTTACCATGTCTGCAGACTCATAATAACACCAGCTAATGGAAATATTTCTTCTCAGCACAATCAAAGAGGAGCAAAACCAAAATATTACCATTTAGCAGTAAAGTTCACAGTGGTAGGTGACTATTACCCAGTGCGGTCTGCCACATGTGTTTTAAAAAGGACATCTGAGGTTGAGAACGGCACACCTGGGACACAGTGCACATTGCTAGAGGAAGTGATTCCTCGCCAAAGTCAGCAATAGAAATTACCCGCTAATTCAGCAGTCTGCCCCTTCAAGTCTCTGAAAACCATGAGCTGTGAAAACTGCAGACTGAACATATCATCAAACTGCTTCAGTTTTAAGACCTCGTCTTATCACTTAATGGTGCAGGTGCACTTGGATCATGTTCAGCCACATATTGCTGTCTTGGTGGCGCAAAATCTGAGCTCATACTCGGACAATGGGTGCAAATGAGCTGGGTAAAGACCCCTAGTTTGCGATGGGTGTTTTGTGGTTATAACATGAAATTAACTAGTCAAAGTGTCACATGGGATTGCCTTTAAGACGGACCCGGAGCCACGAGGGGGCGTTTGAGGGCGACGCCCCCTCACGTCATCAACCTCACCTCCTCGGATGTGAGAGTTATCAAAAATAAAAATAAAAAAGAAAGAAAAAGAAATACTGGAAAATATAGTGCCTCGCAGTTTCACGGATTTTTTTTAGTCTAATTTTGCATGCTTTTTTTTTTTTTACAGCGCATTGTGCTCTGCATCCTCATCAAGCAGGCCGGTGTTCTGTCGAGATGACGGGACACCTGCTGCGGCACCATGAAGGGAGAGTACGCGCATTGTGTTCTGCGTGTCTGTTTATAAGAATCTTCTCGCCCAGAAGAAAAAAGAGCGCCAACAACTACCCATAACTGTGTTCTTCACTCGGAAAAAGACACCTGCACCGAGGTGTCACTCAGTGGAAAAAGGCCCAACAGCGGAGCGGCGCCAGGACGAAGAGTCGCGATCAGAGGAACTGGTCAGTAGTGACTGGTCAGTCACTATTAATAATTTCTTATGTGTCCAACCTCGTAGGTTGGTCGTTAAAATTAAATTTGTTAGTTCTAAAAACCATCATAATTATTTATAGGAAAACGTTCTATTTTTATTTCTCAAACAAATGTCTGGGCCTGAAAACAGGTTGGTCTTATTTTTCTACTAAGGTTTGAACTTTGAGTGTTTACACACGAGAGAAAAGTGAGAAAATGTTAATGCCTGTTTGAGAAAAGTGTATAAAGTGTGTTGTGAGGGGTTTTACAGCTTTAAAACGTGTATAATAATTGTAAAAAATAACGCTGACTACCTCACGGATTTCGCCTATTGCGGGCTATTTTTAGAACATAACTCCCACGATAAACGAGGGACCACTGTATATGAAAGGTTTATCTTTGACCTGTTGTGTGACTGTCATGCCCAATTGTGCTGTGTTTGCGCTTGTGATGGAGGGCTGTATGTGAGGTTAATCTACTGTCTCGTGTCGTTTCTCAGATCAGTTATTGGTTTGGTTTTGTGGTATGCAGGAGATCACTTGACCGAGGGTCTATACGTTCAAATAATAATTAAAAAATACTGTCATCACTCTTTACTCTTAGTCAGTCTCTTACAACAGTGTAGACTAAATACATGCAGTGGTGGTCCTAGAGTGATTTACTCCCCGGGCGAAACCCCCTGCGTGCCCCCCGCACACTAACATGGCCACCACCTCCGCCCCACCACCCATGAAAACACTAACTTTGTCCAGAACACCCACAATCCCACAAATTAACTCACAACAGCTATTTTCAAGAACAAATTTCCGGTTTTAATGACTACTGCAATAACAAACACAAAGAAATTGGCACAGTCTAATGTGTCATCATCCATGGACTTATCTGCAATGATCATCTCAAAGGTTTGCAGGAGGGCATCATAATTGTTTGCCACAGTGCTCACTATCCGTGATGTGAAATTTCATCGAGTAGGAGCATTTCTGGGCAACCTTGAGCAGCCTGCAGACTCAAGAAAAGATATCCTCTTTGTGGATTTTGAGAAAAATGTGGCAAACCCAGAGAGTGATGCAAAAAATATTCTGCACTCAGATAAGCATTTAGCCCCCTGAGACAGAACCAGATTCAGTCTGTGTGCATAGCAATGCACAGACATTGCACTGGGGGCTATTATTTTAACTTTGGTGTTATGTGCAGACGCAGGTTGAGGAGCGGACCAACGTCTGACCGAACCCAGAAAAATAAAATAAGAAAAATAACAAACAACCCCCCCCCAGAACGATATGCAGAGCCGCCCCCCCCAGAAGACCTTTACCGCCAGTTCCAGGAGAGACAACCAAAACCGGAATCTTACAGAGGTCCCCAGGTTTACACGGAGGAACAGCGCCCCCCAGAGGACCGTACCATCAACCCCAGGAGGCACCCTCCCCACAACCCAGGAACCCCAGAACCGGCCACACTTGGTTAATCGGCCCCACAATCAATTCCCCCCCAGAGGACCGTCCCATCAACCCTGGAGGTGGAATCTGGAAGGAAACATAACAACACAAAAATCCAACCCCCGGTGGACTTCATTAAAACACCCCGGGGGCCAAATAAAACAACTGTCAAACCCTGTTACCCCCCCCCCCCCCCCAGCACCCCGAAAGACCCCAGATCACTCCCAGAGCCTATCGTTAGCTCAATTTTGGCGAACAGCACAAAACTACTAAGCTGGGGAAGGAAACAGGAAAAACTAACCCGGTCCCATCCCCGAAGCGCAGCGGAAAACCGGAAATACGTCCGGTGCCCCTACCCGACCATACCACCAGCCCATCGGGAGGGGTGGAACTACCGAAATGGCGAACGGCAACAGATCGGCCCACCACTCCGACTGAGGTATGTTCCCGCTGCACCACACCCTGGTAACACCAATGACGAACGGTCAAAGGCCCACCGAGGCTGGAGAGGAACCGGGCCCTAACCAAACCAAAAAAAAACGCCCCTGACAACCCCCCCTAGGTGCAGAGGTCTTCTGAGAAACGCTCAGCGTGACCAACCTGCACCACCCCACAACCCAAAAGACAAACGGTCTCAGAGCAATGTGAGGTTGGGGTTAGGGAAGCAGGGAAATAAAAAACAACAAAACAAAACGACCCAGTCCTCAAACAGAAAATACCTAAGTCCAAATAATGAAAACAAACGATTACCTGAGTCCAGCCGAGCTCCGAACTGCCAGTCGTTCACTCCACCAGAACCGCCTCTAAATCCCCAAACAATTTATAACCCCTTACAAAAAAAAAAAACAAAAATAGCCCAAATAACTAAACAACCAATGGTTTTTTTTTTTTGTGTCCATTATTATGCCTGTCCCAGAACACCTGGAGATACGTCATCACTATCTTTCTTGACGCTTATGTGATCGGGGCAATATGGCGGCTTCAGCTCGTCCGAGCTGCATGGGCTCATCCGCAAGAGGAGCCAGAGGTCCCGTCGGAGGAGTCTCAGTGGGGCGAAGAAGAGGCAGCCCAGATCTGTGTCGGGGTAAGCCCCGAGACGGAAAAAACCCGCTCTGATGTCCGTCCTCTCTCGCGTCCACGCTCCTTTATCCGATCATCTAGACGAATAACCAAAGATATTAGTTCATCTAAATCTTTTGGTTCGTCACGGACTGCTAGCTCATCTTTTAATGAATCGTTCAAACCATCCACAAACACTCCTCTTAAAGCTGCGGCATTCCAACCGGACTGAGCAGAAAAAATTTGAAAATCCACGGAATAATCCGCCGCACTCCGCCTCCCCTGCCTGAGATTCAGTAACCGTTGGGCAACGGTATTTGTTTTCACCGGATGGTCACAAACCAAGCGAAACTCCCGGGAGAAATCCTTAAAGGATCCTAACAATGGAGAGTTATTACTCCACAATGCAGTGACCCAAGCTAAGGCGTCACCTCGGAGCAAATTTGTCACATATGAGACACGGCTACCATCAGAAGAGAAGGAAGCCAGTCGCTGAGCAAAAACCAGAGAACATTGCATCAAAAACGGAGCACAGGCTTCAACGTTTCCCGCATAAGGCTCCGGATGACAAATGATTGGTTCGGAAGCCGAATCTCTGGGTGACGGAGTTATCTGCACCGGTATCGATGGTGCCGCAGCTGGAGCAGCAGGAAGCAGAATGGCTTGCGCTGCAAGCTCCGTAATGCAGGCATCTGTTTGTTTAATTCGGTTTGTGAGATGCTGTAATTGCTCCCATATTTTCTCCAAGTGTTCTTGAACTCTTTCAGCAAATGGAACCGCTTCTGCCGCTGGGTCCATTTTGGAATGGCCGGGAACTACTGTTATGTGCAGACGCAGGTTGAGGAGCGGACCAACATCTGACCGAACCCAGCGCTAAATAACCAGAAAGCGGTTCCACAAACAAAACGATTTTATTTCCCCTCCAGTGCAATAATTAGTGTACAACATAAATATTTGGTTTGTCTGGCGGAGTGAAGGACAGCACGCTCTCCAGCGCCCAAAAGGATCGAAGCCTCGGCGCTTCTGGACTCAGATTCACCGCCAAACACCCCCCAGGTGGACACGACAAACTGACTCTGTGAAGGATGGAAAAGGTGAGGTAAGTCAACAGAGCTACAGCAAATATCCTTCAGAGGCACACACTATCAGCAACACATTCAGGTCTGAATTTAAGCTTTATGTAAATGAGCAGCTTCTCACAACAGGTGGAGGATCATCAGTCCGTACGCCATGGCAGTGAGAAGCAAACTGCACAATTCTCATCAATGTTCAAATATACTGCGTAACAGAATTCCAAATTACTATTAACGAACATTCTGACAATAATCACCTCTGATGTGTGCTGACAGCATGTGTCCCTCACCCGTCCTCCTTCACAGGCACGATGCGTCAAACCCTGGTGCGGTCCTCAGCGTCTCACAAACGAACGTCACAAGGTCGAGTTCCCGGCAATTCTGCTTGAACCACTCATGGCTTAAATGCAGAACGCCATCTCATTATTTTCTTCAGCTGAAAGTCTTTAAGTTTGCACGTGAGCATCATCCACAGGTGCTGCGAGTCAGTAGGCCTGCACGTGAACATCCTCCACAGGTGCAGCCAACAATGCTGATGAGGGTGAAGGACTCCTCTGCCAGCACCTTCTCCACAGACAAAAACTAGTTTGCATACTACCTGGAGAGCAAAGAAAAGAAAACAACACAAAAACAGCCAGCCAAACCCCCCAACACACAACATTTGGCCTGCAAACCATTGAGAGCTGAAGCCATGACAGCAGCCATGGCTTCTTCGTAAGGAAGACTATCAAATGGCTTCGCCAAAATCTGGTCCACAACATTCAAATTGTCTGCAATTATGTGCAGCTTCCTACCTAGCTAGCTCGCTAGCTGGGACTGTCACGGTAGGGACAGAAACTGCGATAGAAGTCAGAAAGAGTGATAGAAGTCAGTCTCCAAACACAAGCAGCTACAAAAAAACCCACAAGAAATAGAAGCTCGATTTGTCGCTTGTCGATTTTAACAAAGAAAATGCCGCTAAGACGATTAGGAAAGTCTCCGGTTCAACTCAGAACAGAATGAAAATGCTCCCACAGATGTTTACACCAAAAGTCCGCTGATTCGCTCATTTCGCTGTCAATCAAAAAGGGATTCAGCCTCAGACAGATCATCCAATCATCATGCAGAAGCTGAGCCAGCCGAGGCCAGCCCACTGCCCCATAGACCCCCAGACACGCTGAGCGTCCGATGGGCGGGACAAAGCCCAGTATTTATCCAATGACTCGTCTCGTTTCGCTGCATGCTTTGTGTCGCTATTGAAGTCTGTGGACCGTTTAAAGCACTCTGAAGCTGCGGGTTTGAGTGAGAGGAAAGCCGCGTTGTTACCAGTGACAAGAAGCTGATTCTGAACAAAAGTTGAGCGCATTGTAACCACGAACCCCCCCGTCAGGACAACCCCCCCCCACTCCGTTTTTTTTTTATTACCTTTTTTTTTTCCCCACACGGTCGTGCCGCCCCCCCCCACCCGCGATGCCGCCCCGGGCGGCTGCCCGGTCGGCCCGCCTCCAGGACCGCCACTGAATACACGAGCTTTCTAGGAGCGCACCCAATTCATTACGCACGCTCAGAGGCACATACCCTCCGGTGCGCACTTTTTGTGTGTGTGTGTGTGTGTGGGGAGGGGGGGGGAGGTGGGGGCGACCCCGCCCCCTGTGATAAACTGAGCGCCCCCTTAATATTTTTTTTCTGGCGCCGGGCCTGCTTTAAGACACACTGCACCAGGCGCACAGTGCTCTAGCACTGAGAAAACAATGATCAGCCCCATCAAAAGCTGCATTAAGATCAGTAGTGGCAGCACTGTCGTAATATCCAAATCCACTGCAAGCAGAAGATAATTTATCACCTTAGTAAGTGCAGTCTCCATGGAGTGGTTTGTTCTAAACGCCGGACTGTAGTGTCTCAAAGAGGTCATTATAAGTAAAATAATCCACTAGTAAGAACAGAAGGATAGATTTGATATTGGTCTGTAATTTATCAATGAATCTGGATCAACACTACCGGGTCTCCCATTCAATTGAATGGCAAAGTGTTGACTGTAAGTTAGGTTTCGTAATGCAAAGGTTTAATCACTTTAGATTTAAAACATGTAGGAACTAAATCCAGTTTTAGTAAAAGGTTAATAATTTTTAGGATAGTGGACCCAAGTGTAGCTCAAAGGTCCTTAAAAAATTTAGTTGTATTGCATCAAATAGAAATGTGGTTTATTAGCGAAATAGTCATTTTTCAAAATAGTTGCATAGTGACCCTGTTTAGTTATATAGTCAAACTTGCATATAATGAATTCAGGAGGACCAGTGAAGTTTTTCTGTTATAATCTAAATCTACCATATGTATAAAACAGCCAGAATCCATTATGTATGTAACAGATTAGTTTCAGTCAGGAGGCGCTCAACGATCTACAAGGAATCCTCAGCACCAATTAGGGTTATGTATTTCCTTGATTAAATACATGACCTTGAATCAGGATATGCCTCATTTAATGGTGGGGTCAAAACTGTCTAAAAAAAATAAATGCCTGCCTTAAATAAGTGTCGGGCATTATGTGCATTAAAAGGATTACATTTAGCGGCGTCACTCTTTTCTCCAAGTCTGCTGCGGAGTGGTACTTTAAAAACCTTAAGCCTGATTTATGCTTCTTACAGCTCCGCAACTCTGCATGCAATGATGTTGACCTATGTGTGACTCTTTTAATGTTCTCCATCACGTTGGTGGGCATCTTAATGAAATTTACTGCAGGAACAGTGGCTTTTTCTGGATCAATTTGGCCCTCAATGAGCTCCACTGCTTTATACAATCATCAACCTCCAAACCAACAATACAGTACGTGTCATTTCCCTCCATGAATTGCAGGTCATTTGAGTGTCTTTTTCTGACTCCGTGTTGCAAGTTGGTCATATTTGTGGACTTTTCTACCAAACATTCCTCTATTTGACCCGTGACTGAAATGTAACCAGCGTGCCGACTGCAAAAACTTTTAAAATATGACGGGAGAGGAAGAAGTGAAAACTTAAAAATGACCAATCACAGCCCTTGCAGTCTGTGACTACGGGGAGGGTTCGCAGCCACGCAGAGGCTCTGATCTAAAGCAGTTCTAATTGCGATGGGGTGGGACATTTTTTCCGATGTGAGCGAAAATCCATTGTAGAAAATGTGGTATAGACGGTGTTTATTACATAGAAAACCATATAAAAACAATGGGACTTTTGCTTTTGTGTGGTAACTGTGAATAACTGGTTTATATTGTGAAGGTTTGGGCGAGTTTTACTGTAATACAAATATCTGTGAGAATGGCTTTAAAAAAATGTGAACAGTATTAAAAACCAAAACATTGAGGTGGTGTCCATGTGGACCCCAGTTGTACATATTAGTAAATTTCACAACATGTACTGTTGAGGGCTACGATGTCAGTTCTAACTTGACTCTCTGCTGCTTGCTTTGCAGACATGAACACTACCTGCTCCTCCAGACCCCTGAAAGTGGGTGTGTCACTACAACCTAGGTAAAATATACCACCCATAATTTAATAGGCATATCTCTAGTTAATGCTGGCCCTGTGACAGACCTGTCCAGGGTATACCCCACCTCTTGCCCAATGGCCGCTGGGATCACACATTATACACATTGCCCAAGTTACCAAAAAGCCTCCATAGCAAACCCTCCTCATACTCATAAGACATCCCTGTCCTAGATTATGTCTCAAAACACAAATTTTCTCAACTGATTATTAAAGTACCTGCTTCATACCCTTGTGTGTACTTGAAAGAAAAAAAGGCATACTGAAACGAAAATAGTGTGACATAATGCTGATCTTTTGTCACATCAATTTGTGAAAGCTAAACAGTGTGGATGAAACAAAATCAGTTTCAGAAATGCAGTCATTCTGGACATGCATTAAAAGAGTCACTTCTTGGTCATTTAGTAATTTCTAATATTAGCATTTTTCAGAACAGAATCAATATAAAATTCTTTTAATTTAAAGGGCATTTTTCAGTATCAATTGAAAAATATCTTCAATTAATATTAATCTGAATCAACGTCAAAACTGAATGGTTTCTCTTACGGGCCAGGGCCACTGTGCATCCAAGCAGTTAGTTTTTATTTAGTCTTGTAAATAATCTAATAAAACAACCAACAATCAGGGAGAAGTGGAAACTTACAATGCATTATTGTTGGGAAAGTGTAGTGACACGGACCCACAACAGGGGGCGTAAATGAATGGACAATGGATAAGCCAAATATAACAATTTAATGTTGTAAAATGTGCACAATGGAATACAGACAAATGCAGATTTAGTACAATGGTCAATTATACAAAAAAAGGGTGACGTGTGGGCAGGCTCGAGGATAGAAGATGTCTGTCCAGAGAAGAGCCAGGTCCCACACGATTTCCACTGCCAACAGATCTGGAACAACCCGGAGCCGCCAAGTCCTGAGTCCCAGGTGGTCACCGTCTCCAGCTGTCAGATCTGGTACTGCTGGCAGGAAGCACAAACAGGTTATGGTGGGTGTGTGCACACCCAGTAAACAGTCAGCAATGTTCAGTTCCTTCTTAGTGGTTAATCTCCACCTCCAACACAGGAACAACAAACGTGCAGCGCCTGACTACTTATCCGGTTTGGTGTGAGGAGCAAAGAACGTCGTCTCCTTCACGATCCACAACCCCAGCCTCCAGCTGCGGATAGTTATCAGGTACTCCTGCAAAGTATTCAGAACAATTGTGTGTGTTTGGCACCAAAAACGGCTGAGAGTTTTACCTGATAGTAGACTGATATCTCGGCAGGGAGGTGGAGTTACTCCCGGCTTTTATGGAAGGTGGTGATGAATGGTTGATGGGTAACAGCTGTCACTCTAGGCTGCTCCTGGGAGGCGGCTGCGCCCTCTTGTGCCTGAAGCCCGCCATTCAGGCAGGGCGCCCTCTGGTGGTGAGCCAGCAGTACCTCCTCTTCTGGCGGCCCACACAACAGGACCCCCCCCTCAACGGGCGCCCCCTGGCGCCCGACCAGGCTTGTCGGGATGATAAAAAATCGGTAAAAATCGGCCAGGAGGGCCGGGTCCAGGATGAAGCTCCTCTTCACCCAGGAGCGCTCTTCGGGTCCATAACCCTCCCAGTCCACCAGATACTGGAATCCCCGGCCCTTTCGACGGACGTCCAGGAGCCTGCGCACGGTCCAGGCAGGCTCTCCGTCGATGATCTGGGCAGGAGGCGACGCCAGTCCGGGGGTGCAGAGTGGTGAAGAGTGGTAGGGTTTGATGCGTGAGACATGAAATACTGGATGAATCCGCAGTGAAGCTGGTAGCCTCAGCTTCACTGAGGCCGGACTGAGGACTTTGAGGATGGTATAAGGTCCAATGAAACGGTCTTTCAGTTTCTGGGATTCCAGTCGTTCGGGCCAGTCCCCGGGTCTGGGTTCCATGCCAGGGCCTCCCGGACGGTCTTCTCCACGTCCCAGGTGAGGGTGGCCACGATAGTGGACTCGGAGATGATGGTTTCCATAGGATCTGACAGCTCGGTTTTGACTTCCTCCTCGTGTACCCGGGATAGGGCATCGGATCGTTGATTCTTGGTCCCGGGGTGATATGTGATCTGGAAGTCAAACGACCGAAGAACAGTGACCAGCGGACTTGCCTGGGGTTCAGACACCTGGCGGTCTGGATGTATTCCAGGTTCCGATGGTCCGTGAAAACCGTAAATGGTACCGCAACTCCCTCCAACAGGTGTCTCCACTCCTCAAGAGCCTCTTTCACCGCTAGGAGTTCCCGATTGCCGACGTCATAGTTCCTTTCTGCCGGGGTCAACCTGCGGGAAAAATAGGCACAAGGGTGGAGGACCTTATCGGACTCCCTGCTCTGGGACAGCATGGCTCCTATCCCTGAGTCAGAGGCATCCACTTCAACGATAAACTGGCGGCTAGGATCGGGCTGCACCAGAACTGGCGCAGTCGAAGACCGGCGTTTCAACTCCCTAAACACGGCTTCGCACCGATCTGACCAGGTGAAGGGGATTTTTGGGGAGGTCAGGGCTGTCAGGGGACTAACAACCTGACTGTAGCCCTTAATGAACCTCCTGTAGAAATTTGCAAAGCCGAGGAACTGTTGCAGCTTCCTACGGCTTGTTGGTTGGGGCCAATCTCTCACCGCCGCAACCTTGGCCAGATCAGGGGCGACGGAGTTGGAGGAGATTATAAACCCCAGGAAGGACAAAGAAGTGCGGTGGAACTTGCAGTTCTCACCCTTCACAAACAGCCGGTTCTCCAACAACTGCTGCAGGACCTCACGTACATGCTTGACATGAGTTTCATGATCCAAGGAGAAGATGAGAATATCGTCCAGATATACAAAGATGAACCGATGCAGGAAGTCCCACAAGACGTCATTTACCAAAGCTTGGAACATCGCGGGGGCGTTAGTGAGGCCGAACGGCATGACCAGGTACTCAAAGTGACCTAACGGGGTGTTAAATGCCATCTTCCATTCGTCTCCCTTCCGGATCCGAACCAGGTGGTACGCATTTCTAAGATCCAGCTTTGTGAAGATTTTGGCTCCATGCAGGGGCGTGAACACTGAATCCAACAGGGGCAACGGGTATTGGTTGCGAACCGTAATCTCGTTCAGCCCTCTGTAATCAATGCATGGACGGAGTCCGCCATCTTTCTTGCCCACAAAAAAGAAACCAGCACCCATCGGGGAGGTGGAGTTCCAAATCAGCCCGGCAGCTAAAGAGTCCCGGATGTAGGTCTCCATTGATTCGCGCTCAGGACGTGAAAGGTTGTACAGCCTGCTGGACGGGTACTCAACGCCTGGGATCAAATCAATGGCACAATCGTATGGACGGTGCGGGGGAAGAGTGAGTGCCAGATCTTTGCTGAAGACGTCAGCAAGATCGTGGTACTCCACAGGCACCACCGTCAGATTGGGGGAGACTTTAACCTCCTCTTTAGCGGTCAAACCGGGGGGAACCGAGGATCCTAAACACTCCCGGTGGCAGGTTTCGCTCCACTGAGCCACAACCCCGGACGGCCAATCAATCCGGGGATTGTGTTTTACCATCCATGGGAAGCCCAAAATAACGCGGGAGGTAGAAGGAGTTACATAAAACTCGGTCCAGCTTCCTCAGTCTGTCATCTGATCTTCTTTTGGCCCTGTTCATTTCCCTAACAATGTCAGCAGGGGGAGCTGTTGCCACACGGAGCCCTCTGGCTGTGGAGCGTGGGGAAGACGGCTCCCTTTCGGACCCGGAAGGAAGATGGACGGCTCGTGCCTGACCACGTCCTTCGTCTCGCTCCCGTCGATGTTCTGCTAATCGGTTGTCTAACCGTACTACCAGGTCGATAAGCCCGTCTAAATCCCGCGGCTCGTCCTTAGCCACCAGGTCCTCCTTAAGGACCAGAGACAGTCCGTTTACAAAGGCGGTGCAGAGTGCAACAGTATTCCAGCTGGCCCTCGCTGCCGCGATGCAGAAGGCGACTGCATACTCGGCCGCACTCCGATGCCCCTGTCTCATAGACAGCAATGTACTCGAAGCGGTTTCGCCTCTATTTGGGTGATCGAACACCAGTCTGAACTCCCTCACAAACTCAGTATATGCTGATAGAGGCCGTGAGTTCTGCTCCCAGAGCGCCGTAGCCCAGGAGCGTGCCTCTCCTCGAAGCAAATTAATAACATAAGCCACCCGGCTGGAGTCCGACGCGTACATGATGGGACGTTGTGCAAAGACGAGCAAACACTGCATTAAGAAGTCTGTGCACGTCTCTACACAACCCCCGTACGGTTCCAGGGGCTTATGTATGCTTCAGGGGATGGTGGGGGGGGTTCGTTGAATGACCACTGGAATATCTGTATTCGGCACCAGGTCAGCAGGAGGAGGTGCCGCAGCCGCGTCCCGTGTGGGTGCTTCCACCTGTGCGGTGAGAGCCTCCAACCTGCAATAGAGTATTGCGCTCTGCTCGGTCACTAAGTCCAACCGAGCAGTGAAGGTGGTTAAGATTTGCTGCCACTCACCTAACATGCCTCCTGCTGGCGCCTGTGCACCCTGCTTTTCCATTGGTTGTTTAAGCGATGGTTGACGCCCCTCGGAATCCATGACGCTGGCCGAGATATCCTGTTGGGAAAGTGTAGTGACACGGACCCACAACAGGGGGCGTAAATGAACGGACAATGGATAAGCCAAATATAACAATTTAATATTGTGAAATGTGCACAACGGAATACAGACAAATGCAGATTTAGTACAATAGTCAATTATACAAAAAAACAGGTGACGTGTGGGCAGGCTCGAGGATAGAAGACATCTGTCCAGAGAAGAGCCGGGTCCCACACGATTTCCACTGCCAACGGATCTGGAACAACCCGGAGCCGCCAAGTCCTGAGTCCCAGGTGGTCACCGTCTCCAGCTGTCAGATCTGGTACTGCTGGCAGGAAGCACAAACAGGTTATGGTGGGTATGTGCACACCCAGTAAACAGTCAGCAATGTTCAGTTCCTTCTTAGTGGTTAATCTCCACCTCCAACACAGGAACAACAAACGTGCAGCTCCTGACTACTTATCCGGTTTGGTGCGAGGAGCAAAGAACGTCATCTCCTTCACGATCCACAACCCCAGCCTCCAGCTGCGGATAGTTATCAGGTACGCCTGCAAAGTATTCAGAACAATTGTGTGCGTTTGGCACCAAAAACGGCTGAGAGTTTTACCTGATAGTAGACTGATATCTCGGCAGGGAGGTGGAGTTACTGCCCGGCTTTTATGGAAGGTGGTGATGAATGGTTGATGGGTGATAGCTTTCACTCTAGGCTGCTCCTGGGAGGCGGCTGCGCCCTCTTGTGCCTGAAGCCCGCCATTCAGTCAGGGCGCCCTCTGGTGGTGTGCCAGCAGTACCTCCTCTTCTGGCGGCCCACACAACAATTATATCACACCAGTGGATCAGCTGGAGTGTCACTTTCCTAATAACAAACATGGATAGTAGCTCTGTAATGTGTTGCACATATTAGATTAGAAGTAATATTTAAGCATAGACAAAAAAAAAAATCTTTGCAGCATCTGCAATTTAGATTGTAAAAAATAATGATCATGATGTGATTTGCAAACCCTGCATTTCATTGCTTTTCCAATATTCAGTGTCAAGCCGCAGAATGAAGCAGACTGGACTCCAAGTGGCTATTATGCTGCTTTCACTGGGAGGGAAGGAAAAACATTATGTCCCCTTGGCTTATCTCAGGGAGTCAAAAAAATAAATAAATAAATAAATAAAAACCCACCGCAGTCAGGTTCATTAAAGCTGCACTCCTCCGTCTTCCATTAAAGTACATCATCTCTTCGAGAGATTTTAGCTTGAGGAGATCACTTTACTATTTCCACATGTAGTGAATGGACAAGTAAAAACAATCATCTAGTAGAGGATACAGGTTCAAATCCAACTAAGTGTCCAATAAAATCACTATTCACATTTTTATGGACTGTATCTGTGCAGCCCATTGGTTTTAATGATAATGCCTTGTTTTTATGGTTTGGTTGCATTTTGAAAATTATAGAATTTTCTTTGGGTTATATCCTGTAATGTAGTTTCATGCTGCATTTCCCCACTAGTTTAGCCAGCTGGGATTCACCTCACCATATAAAATTCTACAGTATACAAAGTGTTGATATAAATTCAGGTTAGCTTCCGTACAGTACATGACAATAAAATTAAATAAAATAAAATTAAATTAAATTAAATGAACAAACAAACAAAAAAAACAAACAAAACAAAAAAAAACAAAAACAAATGAAATTGCTCCTGCTTACGTTTCTGTAGTTTTATTAAAAGAATTGTCCATGACCTCAAAATAAATAAAACTACACTACCACTATGTTTCAGTGGGTAAGGGCTCAACCTTATTTGTATATAGTTGACCGGGTATTTGAGGTGACTTATGTTATGACTGAGCATTATACAAATAAATTGAATGGAACTGCTCAGTTAATCACTGTCAGAACAGATCATGCTGAAAAATATAACAGTTTAGCCATGACATGAGTGTTACATGATGTTCCCCAACCACTACTACGTCTGGTTCTAAACAAACAATCAATACAAAGAAGACCAGTGTGGCAAAGCCTACAATGGGCTTTTTGTGAGACAAACCTCACTGAAAAGACAGAAATGAAAAGTAAGCGCTTGGTAGTGTTTTTACACACATCCCAGAATGGCATCTTCAACCCCAAAGTTTGACAGCATCAAAGGGCAAAGGCTCCAGTGTTCAGTAAAGTATACATTTTGCTATGCCAGTGGTTCTATCAAATCAATGGGTCATGTGAAATTTTGGGCCAATGTCACTCAGGGCTCCACTATGATAACGACGTCCCACTAAAGTGGTCTATGGTGGTGGTGAGATACTGAGGCTAAAATCATGATTTTGAATGGTAAATGTCCATTCATGCATATTATTTGGCAATCGCAATAGTTGGATATGCTACAGCCATATCAGGTTACACTCTATAGAACTCTGTGAGAGTGACTGGACAAGCCATTGCTGTGCCTCCACGCCACCGTCTCTTGACATTACCATTTGATTTCAGTGACACCAGAGGTGCGACATTTAGCCCTGGTAATACAGATGTTTATGCAGGAAAACATGTTTCAATGTCTCACCTTGTTCCTCAGATATGGTCATTAATGTAATTTAGATAGCAAACTCTGATTTGATCTTGACTTTAGACCTATGAACTTCACATGATCTGTGTTGGAAGAACAAGGTCTACTGAGTTTATCCACAAAGCTGGATTGAAATTGTCCTTTGTTGTTTTTCGGCTATACTAAAATACAAAATGGATGAAATGGAGCGAAATGGGGATTTATAATCATGAAATGGGGTAAAATGTAACGAAATGGAGCAGACTGACCCAGACTGACTCCAAATATGATTCATTTTGGTACTTTTATTTATTTTTTTAAGAGAAATGGAGTGAAATTGGGACTGATAGTAACGGAATGGGGATAAAACGTAGAGAAATGGAGCAGAATGACTGCAAATATGATTCAGTTAAGTACTTTTATTTATTTTTTCTTAGTCAAATGGGGTGAAATGGAGCAAAATGGGGACTGATAATAACAAAATGAGGGTAAAACATAATGAAATGGAGCAGACTGACCTATTGGCGGACATTTAATCTCTTGAACACCAGACGGCACACCTGCCCCTAGTACATGTACTGAGCGCATCTCACAAAAAAACAAACACTAAACAATTAAATAAAATTACTTATTTAGAGTCAGTCTGGATCAGCCTGCTCCATTTTGTTAAATTTTACCCACATTTCGTGATTAGCAGTCCCCATTTCGCCCCATTTCATCCATTTCATATTTTAGTATGTCCCTTTGTATTTTGAGGATGTCACCGCATACAGTAGACTATGACCTTGGAACTCATCTTGACCTTTTGACCTGTAGCCTTGACACAATCTGTATTGTGAGAGAACACTCCACTGAGTTTATCCACAGAGTTCTTGAGATTCCTATTTATGGGTTTAGAAGATATCATCATAGACACCACACAATTTCACTCTGATTTGATTTTGACCTATGACCACAACATGACCTGTGTCGTGAGAGGACGGTCCACCAAAATTAGCCATCAGGTTTGGTTGAAATTACTCTTTGCATTTTGGAGATATTGTTGAAGACAAACAAACAGACATGGCTATTACAATAACCTGTTTCCATTTCGTTGGCAGGCTCATGAAAGCAGAACACTCAGTTAGTTTTGACCCAGTTAAACTGAGTCGGATTGGAAACTGCGACTCCTATGAAGCCACCGGGGAAAACATGAAGCTCCAACTCTAACAAAGTTTCTTTTCTAATTGCAGGTTGAGCTTCACAGCATTTGCCTTCTGTGTTTAATTCTTCTTACAGTATTTATTGCAAGTAGTTGTTGAAGCTTTTGTAATTAAATTTTGGACTGCTTTGACAAGATGAGCTTGTGAATGAAATTTTACACTTTCATTTGAAATTTTGTGGATTGTAGCAAACCTAAAAGACATCACAGTGTTTAAGTACGGCTGTGCAACATACAGTGTCAGTGTACATCATTATTGCTAATGTGCAGAATGACGTTGAAGGAAGCCTGATGTTCGGTGAAACAATGAGGGTCAGATTGAGGATAAAAGCTGGTGTATTGGGTGGGGAGTTATCAAGGAGTTCTCCATCCTCAGCACTGTGATGGTTCTCCCTCTGTAAGCATTTGGTGGAGTTCTTCCTGCCCAGTGTTATCATTTTAGAAAAAAAAAAGAAACAATGATGTGACCTTCTGTGTTACTCAGCAAGTGCTGAAGGGCCTGTAACTGGGAGTGCCTGATTACAAGAATAAGAAACATCAGAAACCCTTGTCGCTTTGAAAAGCCAAAGGTAGAACTACAAATGTTTGCACACCAAGTACACATGCACCAAGGTCAAAATGTTTCATGTGTAACGTTACTACAATTTCCTCACACTGATGCTTTTTTCCCCACATTCATGTCAATCGATCAATCAGTCAATCAATCAATCAATCATTCGGCTAACTAACCTACCTACTTACCTACTCTGTCAGTCACACAACCGGCACAACCCCAGCTGGCGCAAAAATAGTCAGACCCGGGGTGTCTTGTTTAAGTAGTGCACAGTTTAATTTGATGTAATTTTCTTACATTGTAGCCACGGTTTCATTTCAACAGCAAATTACACTTGCAAATGTTCACTGTATCTCGATGATATAACAAGACGCCAGCTGTGTGTTTTCACACCAGTGGGTCACTTGATGCAGAAGCAAATCGAAAGTGATGTTGTTGTGACCCATAGAATAGGGTGGTTATCGTTTCACTCTGTCTCTGTCAGGTCACGAGTGTGTTTATAGGCATGGCTCTGTCGCTTGGTGTTCCTTCACAGGTGTATCTCATCGCAGTCACCACACCTGTATTTCATCTTCTCATTACATGTCACTATTTAAGTTTGTCACTGGTTTGCTCTCATTTGCTGGGTTATTTCAGTTTGTTCTGATCCCGTTTGGTTTAGTTAGTGCTGTGTTTGTGTAACTCACCTTGCCCTGGTGCTGCGGCTAACTCTCTTCCTGTGTTCTTGTTCATTTGTGTATCAGTTTTGGACTTACTATGTTTTACGTTCTGGTTTCATTTCATTCTGTGGTAAATAAACCATTGACACTTTCTACAACCCCAATTCTAATGAAGTTGGGACGTTGTGTAAAATGTAAATAAAAACAGAATACAATGATTTGCAAATCCTCTTCAACCTATATTCATTTGAATACACCACAAAGACAAGATATTTAATGTTCAAACTGATAACTTAATTGTTTTAGTGCAATATTTTTGCTTATTTTGAAATGGATGCCTGCAACATGTTTCAAAAAAGCGGGACAGTGGTATGTTTACCACTGTGTTAGATCACCTTTCCTTCTAACAACACTCAGTAAGTGTTTGGGAACTGAGGACACTCATGATTGGGTATGAAAGGAGCATCCCCAAAAGGCATCGCCATTCACAAGCAAAGATGGGGTGAGGATCATCACTTTGTGAACAACTGCATGAAAAAAACAGTCCAACAGTTTAAGAACAATGTTTCTCAATGTTCAATTGCAAGGGATTTAGGAATTCCATCATCTACAGTCCATAATATAATCAGAAAATTCAGAGAATCTGGAGAACTTTCTACATGTAAGCGGCAAAGCCGAAAACCAACACTGAATGCCTATGACCTTCGATCCCTCAGGTGGCACTGCATTAAAAACCAACATCATTGTGTATAAGATCTTACCATGTAGGCTCAGGAACACTTCAGAAAACCATTGTCAGTTAACTCAGGTCATCACTACATCTACAAGTGCCTACCATGCAGAGCGAAAGCCATACATCAACAACATCTGGACACACTGCTGCCTTCTCTGAGCCTGAGCTCATTTGAAATGGACAGAAGCAAAGTGGAAAAGTGTGCTGTGTTCTGATGAGTCCACATTTCAAATTGTTTTTGGAAATCATGGACGTCATGTCCTCCGGACAAAGAGGAAAACAGACCATCCAGATTGTTACTAGCGCAAAGTTCAAAAGTCAGCATCTGTGATGGTATGGGGGTGTGTTAATGCCAATGACATGGGCAACTTAGACACCTGTGATGGCACCATCAATGCTGAAAGGTACAACCAGGTTTTTGGAGCAACACATGCCTGCCATCCAAGCAACTTCTTTTTCAGGGACGTCCCTGCTATTTCAGCAAGACAATGCCAAGCCACATTCTGCACGTGTTACAACAGTGTGGCTTCGTAGTAAAAGAGTACGGGTACTAGACTGGCCTGCCTGCAGTCCAGACCTGTCGCCCATTGAAAATGTGTGGCGCATTATGAAGCACAAAATACGACAACGGAGACCCCGGACTGTTCAACAACTGAAGTCGTACATCAAGCAAGAATGGGAAAGAATTCCACCTACAAAGCTTCAACAATTAGTATCCTCAGTTCCCAAATGCGTATTGAGTGTTGTTAGAAGGAAAGATGATGTAACACAGAGGTGAACATACCACTGTCCCAACTTTTTTGAAACGTGTTGCAGGCATCCATTTCAAAATGCAAAAAACAATAAAGTTTACCAGTCTGAGCATTAAATATCTTGTCTTTGTGGTGTATTCAACTGAATATAGGCTGAAGAGGATTTGCAAATCATTGTATTTTGTTTTTATTTACATTTTACACAATGCCCCATCTTCATTGGAATTGGGGTTGTACTCATGTGTGGTCACTGTCTGCAGCCTCGGGTTCAGTCCTGTTGAAATGATAAGACTGGTAGTGTACTTTTTCTACCAAAAAAAAAAAAAGATTTATTTATTCATAAAAGTACTTGTTGAAAATGAGGTTTTGTAACTTGGTAACTGATTTGCTTCTTTATATTTCCTTTGTTGGAATTAATCCTTCAGGCCAGAGGTTTTTTTTTAATTGATTGGTTCTAAGCACAATCAGTATTTTAACATTTCTGTTTTAGAGTTCTACCTTAAAATTACCATTCCTAAATAGATTAGAAATAAATAAAATGCCTGTTAATTATGTTCCATGTAAAGCTGTGTCACATGAAATGTATCTTTTGAACATTAGAAAAATGTGTATTGGTATAGGTTATCCATCCATCCATCCATTTTCTTCGGCTTTATCCAGAGTCGGGTCGCGGGGGCAGCAGCTCAAGCAAAGCCGCCCAGACCTCCCGAGCCACACATACCTCCCCCCAGCCCCTCCGGGGGAACCCCAAGGCGTTCCCAAGCCAGCCGAGAGATGTAGTCCCTCCAGCGTGTCATGGGTCTTCCCCGGGGCCTCCTCCCAATGGGACGTGCCCGGAACACCTCTCCAGCGAGGCGTCCAGGGGGCACCCTACTCAGCTCTCTTCACCACGACGGTCCGATACAGCAACCACATCACTGCAGATGCTGCACCGATCCGTCTATCGATCTCACGCTCCATCCGACCCTCACTCGTGAACAAGACCCCGAGATACTTAAACTCCTCCACTTGAGGCAAGGACACTCCACCGACCTGAAGAGGGCAAAGCACCTTTTTCCGGTCGAGAACCATGGCCTCGGATTTGGAGGTGCTGATTTTCATCCCGGACGCTTCACACTCGGCTGCAAACTGCCCCAGTGCACGTTGAAGGTCCTGATTTGACGAAGCCAACAGAACTACATCATCCGCAAACAGCAGAGATGAGATTCTGTGGTTCCCAAACCAGACCCCCTCTACATCCTGGCTGCACCTAGAAATTCTGTCCATAAAAATAATGAACAGAACCGGTATAGGTTATACTTTACTCTATTTTGAGTGCCAGAGACAGGGGCGCTGCCAGAAATTTTGGGCCCCATGAAAAGAAATCTTACTGGGCCACCCCACATATTATTTTGTCAGTATTATAATTGTATTAGGGACCTCTCTAGACCCCTAGAATCCTTCTCCCCTTTTCGGCATCCCTGGCCACAGTTAACAAGCTAGGCTATGCTGGCATATTGTTTATGCTAATTGGAGATAGCTAACTATTCATTTTTCCAATAAACATTGAGATTGAGATCAAAGACCAACATTTATAAAGTACACAGCACCCAATGTACCTCCTCTGGTTAGAAACGGGGAGGTAACACCTAATTTTACTTTAATCACCAGCTGGTGGTAAATTTCTCTCTGCAATTCAAAGACAAGCAGCTTGTTCAAAGGAAGACAGGAAGTGAACCTGGCACCAAGTTATTGAAATGATAAAAACATTTCAATATGTAATAAAACAATGGGAAAAATATATTATTGAGGATATCATAATACGTTTCATTTCCACAACATTAAAAACATTTTGTCCCGCAAATAGGATTGGAATATGAACATGTCAAAGGTGATTATCTGTTGACCCCCCCCCAATGTAGCAAAACCTCTGCATCACATTACTGCTACAAACATTTTTTAGGCAGAGTGACCAAAATCTTTTCACACTCCTGCATATTACAATTTCATAGTTTTTAAATTTCAGGTTAGGCCCACCTAAATTGCCAAGTTTTTTTTTTTTTTTTTTTTTTTTAGTAATAATGCTGACAGCAAACACTGTGGATGAAAACACTGGAGACAAAAATAAAGTAACATCAACATCAGTACAGTTAGCTTATTCCAAAACCAATTCCGGTATTTATAAAAACAATTAGATTAAAAGTGACATTGAGTATGATATCCTAAGTGACCTTATCAGATAAGAGGCCACAAAGGCATTTTTCTGAACCCAGCTGTTTCCTCTAAAACACTAACAAGGAAAACCTCAGACTGGATGAGTATGACAGGATTGGTCAGAGATTTTACTATACAGATAGCTCCCTATGTGACCTTCTCCTCCCTGTTTGCTCTGCTCACAATTCTTTTGAAATCTGGCTTGAACCCATGCCCTTTGTGTACCGAATCACATCCTTACCACTTCCTGATACAACACTCCTGCTTATCTGTGGCCAGACAGTTTAGTTTGTCATGTTTCCTGAGGGTTTCTGCAAAACCAGTGTGTCATTTCTACATAACCCTCTATGACCCACTTAATTATAACTGTGGCCATCAATACATCCTGCTACTTTTTATTTGCCCTTTTACAATGTAATATGAAGGCATCCAAGATGATAGCATTCACTGTTTTTTGAGTATAGAGGGCCCCTTTTCGGTGCCGAAAAGGGGAGAATAAGGAGAAGGATTCTGGGGGCCCATGATTGACGGGCCCAACATCTTGACAAAATAATATGGGGGGGGGGGGGGGCAGTAAGATTTCTTTTCATGGGGCCCAAAATCCATGGTGGCACCCCTGGGAGGGGTAGACCCACTCTCTGCATTTCACAGGTTATGCATAGGCTTTTCGAAATCCTCAGAATATAGCTGTGACTCACATTAAATTAATCTTCTGATGCATTCTGCAGACTGGCTCTAAAGCTGTCAAGGGGCTTTATCTGGCCCCCGGGCCTTCTGTTTGACACATATGCCCTACACTGAAGGATTGCCACAGGATACAGGATTAAAAGCAAAACGTGCTCTGCACCTTGATTCAGATTTAAAGAAAAAAAAAAAAATCAAACATGAGAAATGGTGGCAGGTGATATTTTTCTTTTCTTTGCCTGAAGGGTGTGCAGAGTGTTGCTATGTCACTCAGCATGATCTTACTATTTAAGTGTTAAAAGATAGACGGAAAGGCTTTGATTGTGATAATGACTTTCTGAAAGCAAACGTGAGGAGCATTTATCGTTTTAAGCTTCTTGATTCAGACCTGTGGTAAGTGTAAGCAATTAGGAGGACCTGCTTAAAGAGCTGTAAGAGAAATCCACTTTGATTATCAAAGAGAGCAGAGATACCAATAACGAGATGTCACTTCTGAGTCAGACTCAGCTGCTAACACAGTATCTGTGCAGCAGTATTAAATGTTTTGAGCTTGGGCAGTCAGGTAATCAAAAAAATGTAAAATTAATTACAAGCTTTGTGATGAATTAATTGGAATGTAATTTTGTGGGGAAAACACTCAAGTCATGAGACACATTGAGCTGAAAAACAAATGCAAAAGCAACAAGCAAACAATCAAGCAAACAAAAAGCAAAGAAAATCCCCCTTCGATCTCATTGAAAACACTTACAGAAATATTATCCAGTTTGTATTTCTTTGTAATTGATGTAATAAAGTCCAAGACATATTTAGTGGCAGCTTTACCATCTGAGAGCCTCATCCACAACTACCACAAAAAACTCTAAGCTGTCATTGATGTTAAAGGGGGCAACACCCGGTATTAAGAACAGGGGGATGTAAACTTTTGATCAGGGTCATTTGGGTAGTTTGTGTTGGCATTATGATCTAAAAAGAGTAAACACAGTTGTTTGACAATAAATGGCTTCACTCAACCACTAACCATGAGTGAAATTTTTTTTTGTTTTCATTCATATTCTCTGAAAATGATCAAAAATACCAAAAATTCTGTCAGGGTGTGTAAACATTTGAGCACAACTGTACATACATACATCTTCAACCGCTTATCCGGGATGGGGTCGTGGGGGCAACAGATCCAGCAGGGGACCCCAAACTACCCTTTCCAGGGCCACATGAACCACCTCTGACAGGTGGATCCTGAGGTGATCCCAGGCCAGTGTGGAGACATAATCTCTCCACCTAGTCCTGAGTCTTCCCCGGGGTGTCCTCACTGCTGGATATGTCTGGAACACCTCCCTAGGGAGGCGCCCAGGGGGCATCCTTACTAGATGCCCGAACCACCTCAGCTGGCTCCTTTCAACATGAAGGAGCAGTGGCTCTACTTGGAGCTCCCCACGGATGACCGAGCTTTTCACTGTATCTCTAAGGAAGGCACCAGGCACTTTCTTGGGGAAACCCATTTCGGTCACTTGTACCCACCATCTAGTTATTTCAGTCATGACACAAACTTCATGACCATAGGTGAGAGTAGGAACTAAGACTAAGTGGTAGATCAAGAGCTTCGCTTTTTGGCTCAGCTCCCTTTTCGTCACAAAAGTACGGCAGAGTGAATGCAACACCATCCCTGCTGCACCGATTCTCCGGCCAATCTCACGCTCCATGATTGTCCCCTCACTTGTGAACAAGACCTCAAGGTACTTGAACTCCTTCAATTGGGACAAGTCTCTGCTGTTTGCGGATGATGTGGTTCTGTTGGCTTCGTCAAATCAGGACCTTCAATGTGCACTGGAGGGGTTTGCAGCCGAGTGTGAAGCGTCCGGGATGAAAATCAGCACCTCCAAATCCGAGACGATGGTTCTCAACCAGAAAAAGGTGCTTTGCCCTCTTTAGGTCGGTGGAGTGTCCTTGCCTCAAGTGGAGGAGTTTAAGTATCTCGGGGTCTTGTTTACGAGAGAAGGACGGATGGAGCGTAAGATTGACAGACGGATTGATGCAGCATCTACAGTGATGCGGTCACTGTATCGGACCATCGTGGTGAAGAGAGAGCTTAGCAGGGGGGCAAAGCTCTCGATTTACTGATCGATCTATGTTCCGACCCTCACTTATGGTCATGAGATTTGGCTCATGACGAAAGAACAAGATCATGAGTACAAGCGGCCGAGATGAGTTTCCTCCGCAGGGTGGCTGGGTGCTCCCTTAGAGATAGGGTCACTCGGGAGGAGCTTGGAGTTGAGCAGCTGCTCCTCCATGTCAAAAGGAGCCAGCTGAGGTGGCTCGGGCATCTTTTCTGGATGCTCCCTAGACGCCTCGCTGGAGAGGTGTTCCAGGCACATCCCATCGGGAGGAGGCCCCGGGGAAGACCCAGGACACGCTGGAGGGACTATGTCTTGCAGCTGGCTTGGGAACGCCTCGGGGTTCCCCCGGAAGACTGGGGGAGGTGTGTGTGGATCGGGAGGTCTGGGCGGCTTTGCTTGAGCTGCTGCCCCTGCGACCCGAGCTCGGATGAAGCGGAAGAAAATGGATGGATGGATTTTTAATATCTGTGTGCATATCTTTGGAAATAATGCTGACAGCAATGCAGGAGATTATCCCTTTCTGCTTCACCCTTTATCTTTAATTCTGAATTATATATATATATATATATATATATATATATATATATATATATATATATATATATATATATATATATATATATATATATATATATATACCAACATAAAGCTGGGTGATGGAAAAATGATCCCACACAATGACTAGATGTTCAATATCCTGATATTTATTCCTACCTCATAGACACACCAGGTATTTTTGTATTTTATATCCTTTATGTCATGTATGCATTGTGAACTGCTGGTCTGCGCAAGGAGTGGGGCCAGCTGCTGATTATTTCCCAAAAAGTAACGCATGATCGATGTGACGCATAATCCTCTTGGTGTTTCATGACGGATTTTAATATTCTTTCTCACTTTGTTGGTAACACCCACTGCCTCGCATTGCCATTTATGAAATTAATCTTATCAATTTACATAACCATAAGTGTTTTGTTTGGACCCGGAAACAGACTTATCACGTGATGTGTTACGTCAGAGCTTAACAAGAAGATTAGCAGATCTTTCCAGGTATGTTCATGATAGATATACTGTAATATTTACAATTCCTGGTAATACAATTATCTAAATATTAACATTCTCGGGACGGGTGGGTGGGGGGAACTGAGTTTCTTTGGTATTGCTCACCATGATTTAACTCAGTCAGTGGGATTTTGTTTTTATATTTGAAGTGTGTTATTTGAAGATATAATCTGAACAGTGGTTAATTGTGCTGATACGTCTGTCTCTGACAGAAGAAGATGAACAGATACGGCAGGACAGGAGGCAAAATGACAAAAGCAACAGGATGTCTCGAAGAACGTGGATGACTGCCAGGTCTACTGATGCACTTTAGCTGACACAGCATTTCTCTGCAGCAGTCACACAAACTCCTTCTTCATTTGTGTATGCAGCGCCTACACTTCGAAACATACACAACATTGCTCTTATGTAACCATTAGTTCCACATTTACACATTTTCAGTATGACTCTGGCTGTTTCTGTGGGTTCAGGGAGGGGTCAGTAAGACTGCACAAGCATGTGGTGTAATGTGACTAATGAACTAAAATTCATTGTAAAACAGTGTCCATGACAGTAGGTGCATTTTTACCTGCAGAGGTGTCAGCTGGTGTCACACATTATTATTTACTAATATTACTGATTCCTGATCTTTGATCCTGATTGCTGAACTCTAATCTAGATTTATGATGATACATTGTGAGAGCTGGCCTTTGATTCCAGTTGCTGATCTATGACCTTGATTGCTGAACTTTAATGCTGATTGCTGATTATTGATCATGTTATTGACTTTTTATCCTTACATCTGATCTTTGATCTGAACCTTTGATCTTGTTCACAGTGTTCTGATTCTGATCACTGAACTTTGATCTGTCATGCTCAACTTTGATTGTGATTGTGGTTATCTTTGGTCACAATAACAATAATCCAGACTGATCCTGACCAAATGGATGAATGTCAGCAACACTTATGTTTAAAGGACAGGATCTGCCAAGTTTTACTAAAATTAATTCATTAGTTTTTGCATAACTTAGCAAACAACCAAAGTAATAAGTGTGACCAGAAACTGTATGAGCTAAAAGAACGATCTGTGATTGTATGTACAATGTAAGTGCATATTATGTGCCTATCATACAGAACTCGAACACAAATAAGGAAGGGTTTTTCATCAGTGAGATGTATTAATATCACATTCATTGTCTCAAAGCAAAATTATACCATCCTAAAACATAAAGTGAAAAGAGACAGCAGAAAACTGATTCTGGGCTGCTATTTGATATTTCAAGATTTGAATGTCCGTGTAACTCAGTCGAGTATGTAAAGACAGATGATATATGTGCAAAAATATAATGAAAATTAATTGAAAACAAGCATTAATATGATTAAGAGTAAACACATGCAAAAAAAAAACTCATGTTGTTGAAGCTTCACCTCAGGGAGCTTTGGTGGCACCCTTCAGGTTGGTGCTGGTCCATCAGTCTACCAGAAATCCTTTCACTTGTCAGCTTCCTCAGTATCACAGCATTGTATGCATGCAACAGTGCATTTCAAAGATGTATCACTCTGATTAGCTGATTTTATCTTCAGGCTGTAATATGGCCATGTCTAATGAACTGGGGAAATCCAGCCCTTGTGAGCATAGCTCTAGGCTTTGGAATGGTATTTCTTCACCACCTAATTAGCAAAATGCACTCGAACATATCCCAAATGGACTTATGCATCTAATTTTGTGTCCGCTGTTAATAGTAAATTTATTTATATGGCACCTGTTTAGTACCAAATTGTAATATAAAACCCCAATATAAATTAGACAAACAATAAATAAAACAAATAAACAATAAACAAATAAATTAAAAAATAAACAATAAAACTTAATAAAACTTAAAATGTTAGCCAATCATATAAAATACAGAACACAATATAAACAACTCCAGTCAAATACATACAAAACAAAGATGTCGTACTCAGTTGATTAAATTTAGATGTTAAGGAGATGTGCCGTCAATCTGCAGAATGACGGCACATCTGGCCCAGTCTTCTTCTTTACCTTAGACACACACACAGCAAGAGGCTGACACATAAGGTTTTACTAGATCTATTAATCCATTTAAAATTTTATAAGTTAATAATTAAACCTTAAAACCAGATCTCACCTGAACAGGGCACCAATGGTTAAAATAGAATGTCTGACTCAGAGATTGATTATGATGATCTGTCAAATCATGGATGTATTAGTATTTCTTAAAATGTACTCAATTGCAGTATTTTTTAAAATATGTATCACGATGGTAAAGCAATCAAAAGGATTCAAATCTTAGGTGTTTCTAATTTTGGGCTCTGCTGATAGCCACTCTGTTCTGTTGCTTCTCTCTTCAGATCTGGCAACACAGTGTATGAGCATCTGGGGGTTCATTTTCCTTCACATGGAATGATTTGACAGGACACTTCATCTAACTTGCCTGTGAGGTAAGGTAAGATAATATTAGCTTGCGGTGACAAAAGAGCAACGGTGCGATGCAGAAGGAGACTGACGGCACTCGACCGCACCATCCAGTGCTACGCTGTTTCAAGAACCAAAAGTCCATTTCCTATACCTGCTTCCAGCTGCTAGTGCAACGACAAATGAGGGGACTAATTTAGGAAAAAGCTCCTGCCAGATGTGAGGGCAGCTTCAGGTCTTCTAAAGTGAAGAACTCTTGCTTTTACAACCACCCACTCAACATCCGCAGAAAGATCTCCCTTCCGTTCTGCAAGTATATGACTTATTAACCATAGACTCTAATAACCATTATTGAGGGTGGCACCATGGACTGGCGGTTAGCACAACCATCGCATTCTCTAAAGGACACGGGTTCAATTGCAGTAACAGCCTCATGTTCTGGCTTGATGCCTTTCACCGAGATGGTGGAATCAGTCACCCAGTCATTCTGGATGTGACTCAGAGCCACATGTTAACATGCTCGGAGTGTTTTTTACATTTGCTGTGTTAAACCTAGAAAGATGTTGTCAGGCTCCAAAAAAATGAGTTTAGAAGCAAATAAACAGATTTTATTTTAAACACAGATTAAAATTGCAAGAAGCCAAGGTGTACAGGTGTGACCACAGTGAATGGATTCAAATTATATTATGTAGTCATATATGGTGCGTTAGAAATTAAAGCAATTTAAAATTACACCTGGAACTGAGCTTATCCAATTTGGACTACATCATTATGTCACATTTGTAGGGAATGGATGCAGCCAAATATTCCAACTCACTGAACTGATCTGCATGCTAACCTTGATCAGGATGTTGTGTTTTAACTTAAAATTATAAATATGACTCATAAAAATTGTGCTACTGGAGTTCACGACCAAGTTTGAAACAAGATTATGAAATTTAACCACATTACATCAATACTGGCCTTCCCTCTGTCACGGGGCTCCCGCATTGTGGTTGACACTCACACCGGGATATCTTCTGGGCACCGCTCCCCCACTTTACACACATTTTACATGTTCGTGCCACAGTGTGCTGGTGTCTCTGTGTATTTATGTTTCCCACTGATCAATGTACAAGTTTCTCCCCTGTGGGACTTTGTTCCCCTAGTGCAAGGGGCAGGTTTGTCTTCTGTGTTTTAGTTTCAGTTCAGGCGTCGCTCCTCCCTTCTCCCCATGTCTTCATATTCTCCCCTCCATGTCACTGTGTTTCTTCCGGTCTTCACCTAGTTGTTTATTGTTAGTTTTCCTCTCTGTCTTGGTATTTCTGGGTTTTATCCTCTCTCACTGTGGTTCTACTTTTTTTTGTACCCTGATACTTATGGATTTCTTCTCTGTATTCTCATGTTCCCGCACTTCCTGCAGTTATCAACTGGTATCTTTAAGGTGCACTCTTTCAATCCTTGCCAGATTGCCATAGGTTCTGTCCAAGCTCTCACATTCTGATCATTCCTCATGTTACTGATTACTGTGTGTGACCCTGCTGCTGTTTTTTGATCACTGCCTTTCTATTGGATACTGGATTTGTTCGGATGGTAGGACTTTGGTTCCTGACCTGTGCTTAGATATTTGGATTTTACATTTTAAGCCCTGGTCACATGGCACATGACAATAGCTGAACGAAGGAAAAAAGTTAAAGTCACAAATTGTTGAGAAATGGTGGACGAATAATCCTGCACTTTTCTATCACAGAGAAGCCTGCGAATCAAGAGCGCAAAAAGCACCATAACAAAACACATACTAACGAAAGAAAAATGATGCGAATGTCGACCATGATGCTTTAAATGAAAACAAAACAAAACAGTCAGGATGACATGACTGACAGCGGGAATGAGACCGAACACAGTCAGCCTTGTGCTGGTTGTCTTGACAACAACGTGTGTGCACACAAAGGCCAACCACAAATGGCTGGAACGTGTGTAAATAGCTAAAGTATTTGATCACACGTTCTTGCCGCTATTGTTTCTGTATGAAAACGTTGCTTTTTGCCCCACACATGAATGTGTCATCAGCGATAAAAGGATGTTATGTTCAGCTTGTCAGAGCTTTAGTTATTGATCGTCATTGTTCTATCATAGTGTTAAATCACTGATCAACACTCTTAGTTAATTCACACTATGATAGTTAATTTAACAGAATTTTGAATGGAATGAAATGCATCATAACAGTGTTAATGTTACGCTGCAAAATCTACTGTGAAAGTACTCAGCGATTAAGTTCCCACTACTCTGGCAAATCTCTTCATGTGCCTTGTGCTGTCAAAATGCAAGCCTAAGTGGTAATTCATTTAAATCATTTGATTTGATTGATTACCTGAAACCAATTGATTAATTGATATTCCAAATGTAAAACAAGTCAGTGAGTTGAAGGACCTTGAGTCCTATGTTCACCTAACCAGCATGTCTTTGGAAGTTGGAGGAAGCCAGAATACCCTGAGGGAACCCATGCATACACAAGTAGAACATGTAGACGCCACACAAAGAACCAGGTGGGAAGCGATCCCAAGCTCACTGTGAGGCAGAGCTCACCAAGCGTAGATCTCAATTTTCAATTTTTTAATTTCAATTTATTGTCATTTATATAGTGCCAAATCACCACAACAGAATTGCCTCAAGGCGCTTCACACAAGTAAGGTCTAACCTTACTAACCCCCAGAGCAAGAGTGGTAAGGAAAAACTCCCTCTGAGGGACCATGTGCAAACATGTTAGCGGAGATTGTCGAAGGCCTAGATAAAGGGAATTACAATAATCCAGGTATGATGTAATGAAAGCATGAATGACTTTCCCCAGGTCATTGTAAGACACAAGAGATTTGACTTTTGCGATAATTCTTAAGTGGTAATAACTATTTTTGATGACATAACAGATTTGTTTAAGACAAAGTTCCAAATCAAGAATAACACCCAGGATTTTTTTTCCATAAGACTTACCATATGAGGTGATGTGACCTAACTTGCCAGCAAGAGAACTTGTAGATTTAGGAGGGCAAAGATGATAACTTCAGTGTTGTCAGTGTTTAGTTTGAGACAGTTACTTGCCATCCAGCCTTTAAGATCCTTGAAGCAGTCCGGGAGGGACTGCAGGGACATACTAGATTTTAATAGGAGATACAACTGTGGGTCATCAGCATAGAAGTGAAAGAAGATGTTGTATTTCCTAATGATGTTACCAAATGGGAGCATATACAAACAGAAAATGACTGATCCCAGGTTTGATGTTTTCATACTACCAGGTTTTGTGTCCTTTCTCCAACCCCATTCCTCACATCATTGTTCATGCCATATCTCAAACTCTATCCCATTGACTTGTCTTGTCTTGTAAGGTCACTGCTGACTCGGCAATGGGTCTTCATCTTCAAGAGACAAAATCAATTAATTTCTCTTATCCTCAGTTGATATTTGGAGTCCTTTGTGAAATCCCTATTCTATTTTCACACATTTAGCTCTTCTGTTCAGCAAGTGAACACATGGTTTTTGGTTTCCAACTTCGGTTGGTTTAAGTCATATTGAACCCAGCATTATTATGACGCTTCAAGTAATGAAACTGTTCGCACAGCCTGGGAGTCACAGCTTTTTCACCAAGCAACACTTAAAATAGGCACAGTTTAATCTTGTGATATCTAAAGGTGCTGACTTCCCCCCCCCCCCTTTGGCCAGCTTCATTTTTATTACCATTGATATGGTTGCATTGTGGCTGATTGTCACTGTATATCCTAGTGAAGTGCTACAAAGAGCTGGTTCATGACACATGTGGACTCAAGGCATGCAAGTTTGAAATATTTCAGGTTGATGCAGGGGATGTCAGATTTTTTTTCATTTTTGATGTGCAAATGCAAACTTGATATATTTAGTTAAAGTGAAAACATATTTTAATTACAGGACAGTGTTATATTTTAATCATGGGACACAGAACAGTCAGTACGGTACGACAAACCATGGACACATTAAATAACCTTAAATGACCAAAGGAATAACACATCGTTGACCACAAATGACTCATCTTCAGACAGAAATTCAGTGCAAGTTCTACCAGGGGACTCATAATTCAGTTTTTCACAATCAGCTAATTGCTTCCAACCACGTACATTAGCTTATACAGGTGTTACCATTAATCATGACCACAGACCAATAGGATGCAGGTATGTCCCTTGGAAGCTTCAATGTCTCACTCACCTCTCACTGTTTTTCAGTTCCCCACCTGATGCTCCTTCCACCATCCCACTGCCACCAGTTGGTCCCTGTTTGTTGTGGGGGATGGGCTCTGCCCCCTGCCTCCTCCAACGGCAGGATCAAAGAGTCTGCTCATTACACTTGGGGGTACTGAGGCCATACCAAATTTATAACTCTGTACTCAAATATGTAATAAATCATTTTCTTTAACCTGATGAGTCTTCTGATAAAACTGATAAACTTTTTTAGGCACTTTCTTTGGTCTGAAATGCATGATGATGTGTTTGCAAATAGCTTTTGCAGATCAATTATTACTCATCTACTTCGAATGGAAAGTCCTATTGTTTTACTTGTTAATAAGAGTTGTCTCTGCTGCAATGTTCTCTTATTCTGGACCATTCTGACTCACTTTAAGCCCTGCCTACGAAATCTGTTGGTTGGTGTTACTGGTCCTTTAGGACAGATCTCTTGTGTCCTGTATTTTCTGTCTGAAGAGTTTCTCCTGATCATATGAAGAATTACGAAGACAGATGGTGTTGTATGTTACTAAGCCTGTTAAGACTTACAGTTTGGGAAGTTTAAATGAAGTTTAAATGAAACTGAATTTAGTTGAAATAGGAATAATTGATAGTTGCCACACAGTTACTTCAGAACTTCAGGAGGTGTTGGTCTAGAGTTTAGACAGATGAGCTCGTGATCATGAGAGCCTTGATTCAAATTTATGTCAGACTGAAAAAACAAAACAAAACAAAAACAAAAACCTAAGGTCCCTTTGGCAGGTTCTGTAGTCCCCAAGTTGCTCCTGTGCCTGGTATGACGATACAATGGCATCAACGTGAATGTGAGGCATCACACTTTACAATATTGTAAACTGCTGTATGAGATGAAAAAACTCAAATAAATGGAGTCCAATTTGCTTGAAGATTAGAAAATTTGTGGCCTGGAGACAGTATGCCAAAGATGGCTGTATGATAGGTTTTATGTTCTGGCCACAGATTTTAGAAAATACACCAAACATCTGTCTCCAGTAGTCGTTGAGGGATGCACATGACCAGAACATGTGTCCTGTTGTAGTGGGTACATAACTGCCTCTGGGACAACCAGGATCTGTCGCGGGGAAGAGTTTGGACAATTTATCCCTTGAATAGTGCAAGTGATGGAGTACTTTAAATTGAATTAAACCATGCTGTAAACACAATGAGGAGGAACTGTGCTGACACGCATCTTCCGAGAGCTCAACTCCCAAATCTTTTCCCCATGCCATTTTAACTTTGGACCATGACACTGGTTTCAAGGAGTCCATTGGTTTCACTGCAGTCCATTTATTTGACATAATATGTGAGGATCTCGAATTAAAGATGACCTGTAATGATCTGAAATAGCATTTTTTTTTTTTTTATCTGAACATACATGTTGCACGTTGGCATCACCCGGGCAATCTGAGCCAGCGAGATACACAATCAGCTATTGCAAAATAAACAGTGAAGATATCTCCTCTGGCATATGTCCACCAAAATTCTGCAAGTCAGAATATGTGAGAAACAAACATTGACTGATTGGTGTTGAGCAACAAAATAGTCATTACAGCACTAATCTTACACAACAAAAACTGGAATATATTTTTAGAAACACCAATTAATAGCTACTTGCTTTTGTTGTGCCAGAGAAATGTCACAATCTAATTTCAAAGCCTAAGGGACCAAAAGAGAAGAAGAAAAATTAATCAAACAAGTGCCATAACATTTCACAAATAGGAGTCTAATTTGAACTATGATATGTGTTGTGTGGGCCGCTGAAGAGGAGGTACTGCTGGCCCACCACCACCAGAGGGCGCCCTGCTTGGAGTGCGGGCTCCAAGCACGAGAGGGCGCCAGACCCAGAAGAAGTGACAGCTGTCACTCATCCTCTGCACCAGCTGTCACTCGTTCATCATCACCACCATAAAAGCCGGACTGCAACTCCACCTCCCCGCCGAGAAATCGACTACCATTACCAAGGTAATTTCTCTGCTGAATTTAAACTGTGACTTACGTCTGATCTGTTTGCAGCCGTTGTCCTGTGGTGCCCTTTCAGCTGGGTTGGCGGTCAGTGAGAGAAGCGACGTCTTCGCCTCTCACTCCATCCAGATAAGTGGTTACAGGAGCTGCTAATGTGTTCCTAGTTTGGAGGTGGAGGTGCTCCCTCCTCACTGTGTTTGGACTGAGAATTACTGAGTGTGCGGACTCACAGTCACTCATCATATTTCTGCTTTCTGCCAGCAGTACCAGGGTCGACAGCCGAAGACAGAGGCCACCTGGGGACTCGGGACTTGGCGGCTCCGGTGTTCTTCAGACCGTTGGTGGTGGAAGCCGTGTGGGACGCGGCTTCTCTCTCGTCGGGGGTCTTCTATCTTTGAGCCTGCCCACACGTCACCTGGTGTTAAATTGACTGTGCAAATTACTGTACGTTTCGTTGTGTATTATCACAACATTAAATTGTTACCTTTTTGGCTTATTCATTGTCCGTTCATTTGCGCCCCCTGTTGTGGGTCTGTGCTACAACACCTTCCCAACAATATGTTCTTTAAAACAAACCATAAAGTGTAAGTAAGGTCAGGTCTAGCCAATCAACAGGCAGGATAGTTTGGAAGCAGTTGGGTGTGTTGGCATCAAAGTGTGAATAATACAATCGTAATCAGAGTGCTCCTTACCTACAGTGCATCCGGAAAGTATTCACAGCACTTCACTTTTTCCACATTTTTGTTATGTATAGCCGTATTCCAAATGGAGCAAATATTTTTTTTAACCTCAAATTCTCTCACAACACCTCATAATGACCACAAAATTTTTTTTTTAATTTTGCAAATTTATTAAAAATAAAAAAGTAAGATTCACATGTACATAAGTATCCACCACCTTTGCTTAGTATTTGTTGATGCTCCTTTGGCAATGATTACAGCCTCAAATCTTCTTGAATATGATTGCCACAAAGCTTGGTGCTCCTGTTCTTTGGGGCGTTTTGCCAATTCCTCTGAAGTTCCATCAAGTTGGATGGGGAGCGTCAGTGCACAGCCATTTTCAGATCTCTCCGAGATGTTCATGTCCACTCAAGGCATTTACAGAGTTGTTCTGAAGCCACTCCTTGATATCTTGGCTGTGTGCTTAGGGTCATTGTCCCCACTGAAAGATGAACCATCTGAGGTCAAGAGCACTCTGGAGCGGTTTTCATCCAGGATTGTTCTGTACATTCCTGCATTTATCTCTCTCAGTCCTGACTAGTCCTCCCAATTCCTGCAAGTGAAAAAACATCCCCACAGCATGATGCTGCCACCACCATGCTTCACTAATAGGATGGTCTTTGTTTACTCCAAACATGACACCTGACATTCACAGCCAAAGAGTTCCTTTCTTTGACTTCAATGCTTTGTTTGTGCACTGTCAGCTGTGGGATCTTATATGTGAACAGGTGTGTTGCCTTTCCAAATCATGTCCAATCAACTGAATTTACCCAGCTGGACTCCAATTAAGCTGTAGAAACACTTCAAGGATGATCAGTGTAAAAGGATGCACCGGAGTTCAAATTTGAGCTTCATGGCAAAGGACTATGATACTATGTACATGTGATTTCTTAGTTGTTTTGTTTATGCTTAATAAAGTTGCAAAAACCTAAAAAGTTACATGGTCTTATGGGTATTGGTGTGGAATTTGAGGAAAAAAAAAAATTAATTCATTTTGGAATAAGGCGGTAACATAGAATATGAAAAAAAGTGAAGCCTGTGAATACTTCCAAGATGCACTGTATCAGGGAATCCTGAATAAATATTCTTTGAGTAATGTTAGGTAAGGCAAATGTTAGCTTTAGCAAGCTAATGTCATAAACTGTAATTTAAGGCAACAGTTAGAAACTAGCTAATGTTAACATTAATCTTTACACATTTGACACAGTCTGATTCAGAATGTCTAACAGTAAGAAAGTAAAAGTTGAAATGGTTTTGACAGAGGATCCCAATGCCGAGAACCACCACAACAAAAATAGTAGGTGAAAAACACATTTATTGTCCACAGATGATATATGAATCAGCTGGCAAACAGGTTTGGTCATAAAACAGACAGCGATCAGGCACATGGCTGATCAGTCCAGTAGGTCTTTCAGGAAACAGCAGAACGATTATCTAAAATTCAGACAGTAGTTCAGTACACAGAGCTTACATAGAGCTCCAACAAACTGCAGTTGTTTTGTGAGAATAGCAAGTTTTCCCTAGATGCAAGCAATAGATAGTACACAGAGTTCTCATGCCAAGCAATTAAATTCAAGATGACAGACAAAACAATAAATAAATAAATAAAATAAAACAACAAGAACAAACAGCCCTCTGGAACTCAGTATGGCAGCAAATTCCCATAATTAGAGAGGCAAAAACACTGACAAAAGGCACTGGAAATATAAAGCTAGAAAGCAGGATGAATCAGGGAATGAGGCAATGCTCGAAATGCCTTTAAACAGGTGAGTAAACAATCAAACATGAAGTAAATAAACACCTGAAGCCAGAAGGGCTGAAACAGGTAGACAAGCTATACTAAACAAACCTAGACCCAAAGTCAAAGTAAAAGCACCAGAGAATATTTACAATGAAAGAGAAACAGCCCAGATGCAATAATAAAAGATACTACCCTCGTAACTGCGCAAACCAACAACAAGTCTGACAATTCCACAAAATTTGACCTTGGAAAAAATTTCAAGGTCAAAGAAGTGACTTGTCCATAAACGGTAAATTATATGTGATCAAACGTCAGGAGTATGTATTTGAATCGAAAGGTTTTTTTTGTGGCTGTTTTGTATTTTTTCTCAACTTGTCAGTTTTGAATTCTTTGTAAGATAATTTTCACAGATCAATTGGTTATCTCTGTTATGGGCACAAATTTGTCATTGGCTTAGTTGGCACTTGGTTTCTGACTTTATACTGAAAGATGAACACACAGGCATAAAATTGGAACCTTCCATCCAATTTTGGTGGTGGAAGGTAAAGCCATAACAGAAAATGAGAGTGAATGAGGCACTTTGATTGAGATATAATGCAAATGTACACCAAATGGCTTTTCAACATTAAATTCAAATGTCCACAAAATCCGCAATCCGGACAATTTGGCTTTCAAATATGAGAGTGATTGGGGCATGTCTGATTATGGTATAATGTAAAATTAAATGGGCTTTTGAATGTTAACTTTAAATGGCTAAAAAATCTGTAACCTGGGCCAGGTATGGATTAAACATTGTCAGTCGATAAAGGATAACATCCCACATAACACTCTCGAATATGAAAGAAATTTAATTTTTTTTTGACAGTTATTAGTTTTTGAAAATTCATTCAATGTTAAAGATAGGAATTTTCCAATATTCCAAGATTTTTTCTGACTTTGCCCTTTCACTTGTTATCTTGAAAATTGAATTAGTGTTTGCCTGTCAGGATGTGAATCTTCCAAATTTGTTGGTGCAGGTAATAACACATGGAGAATAATATGAAATACAAAATAATGTGGTGAACACCAGAAAACAACAATGCAGACATCAAACCAAAACACCAAATTGTGAGTCATGACAAAAATAAACTGTCACACAAGTGAGAAAGCTAGGTCCTGATTAATATTTGGCTGGGAGACTGAGCTGTGAGCATACAGTAGCTTGAAAAGTATTCAGCCCCTTGGTATTTCATGCATTTTAATTTGTTATGGCATTTCAAATACAACAAACAAATTAGGCTTCTCAATATAAAATGTTCTAAATTATCTTCCTTGGACTCAAACTGAAAGTAAATCTCTACAACTTGATATAAATTAATTAAAAATATAAAGGCCAAGATGATGGCTTGAATAAGTAATCAGCCCCTTTGGTATAATACCGTAAATAATCAGTATTTTATTTCCATTTTTCTTCAGACAAGTCAGGGGATGGATACATGAACATTTCCAAGCACTGAATATGTCTTGAATTTAGTTACATCAGTTATGAAGAAATACAACAGTATGGCACTCATGGTAAATCTGTGTGGAGGTGGACAGCTCTCCAAAACTGAGGGACTGTGCAAGACATAGAAGAGTGAGGAAAGCCACCAAGACACCCAGACAACCAGAAGAATTACAGTCTCTGTGGCTGTGATGACAAAATTGTGCATCGTGCATGTTTTGCATTTTGTATCCCCAGTTATACAGCTTCACCATAAAGTACTACGAGGAGGGTTTTATTAAAAAGAAGACCTAAAAGTTCAGCTACAATTTGCTAGAAGGTACATCTGAGATGCAAGTCTAGATTTAATGTTTGGTGAAAGAAAATAAATGAAAAGTGCTCTGAACCCTTTGCTTTTACCTCATTTTTTCCTTGTTTTGGAGGGGAGGAGGTGAAGGTGGTGTCCAAGTCTCATTTGGGTGGAGTAGGGGGTCAGACTCCTCAGTACCCTCTGTATTTCAACCACAGTTGCTTATACTTACATATTAATAACTTTAAAATGCTCCTAGAATGCCCAGTGCCCGATGAGGAAAGTAAAGAAAGGCAGGAACTCTGCACAACCTGCTGGGGTATCTGTTTCGAAAAGAAAAGCAAAGGTGGAAAAAACACAAAGAGGGAAAATGACCACAATATGTACCTTGAATGACTGCGCTGATGTCAGACATTATTTATAAACAACAGCGAAGAATGGGGCCCGCTCATGGAAGAACTGGTATGATGTATGAGTTGGCCAATTATGAGCATACAGTTGATTTGTGGAACATCACTTTCTGCGTTTGATTTGTGCCTTTTTTTTTATTTGTTGTTTTAGTTACAAATCCTGCAGATTAGCTGGTAATGAAAGAAAGCTGACAAACCCGCTCAGAAACAGGGACGCAAGGACGGGAAATGGGCCCACACCCTTCAGCATAATGCTTCAAACCAGTCGCTAATTTGATTCCGCCTCACGATCCGGAACAATCAGGACCAGGCTTGTCTTTAAGGGTGAATGGCAAAACCCAACCAGTGGAAAAGTGAGCCCGCATAGCAACACTGAGATGATGCAAAAAACAAGTTTATCTTGATCTTTCACAGGTCAGTTCTAAACATCAGGAGGAAACAGACCTTATAATGAACACCTATAGTAGCCAATTCAGGAAAAAAAGGCAGAAGGAATTGTAAATTCCCAAAATGAACTGTGACATCGCTTCACAATTTAGACAGTAATGTTTAAGCGATATAGAAGTGTATATCTGAATTCCCTTGGAGATATTTGTAACATTTTTGAAGTTGCAGTTGAAAAGCTTTTCCATAGGAGTGGTCTGCAGTGGAACCCAACTATCAGGAAAGAGCCAAGTGATTGATTATGGGTTCAAATGAGCCACTATTAAACTGGGATCCTGGCATGGTGGTAAATCTTACTGTGCTTCATTCCTTCCCAACTGTATAAACTGAATTGTGTTTGTCAGGGCGAATGTTCTTTGTTTGAGCTGTTGGAAGATAGACTAGTGAGAAACTGACAATTCTGTCTTGTAGGCATATTTGATTTTTAATACAGGGTGTCCAAAAAAAGTGCCACAAAATGATTTGATTATGCAACAGCTAATCTGAATTCTGTTTCAGAATTCTGATTAGCGTTCGGATTGCCTTTCATTGCTATGCTGATGATACTCAACTGTACATGCCGATAACTGCTGGTAATCTCACTCACATAAAATCTTTAGAAAATTGCCTGGAATCAGTGAGAAGTTGGATGTCTTATAACTTCCTACTTTAAACTCTGATAAGACTGAAATGATGGTTCTTGTTCCAGCGAGACATCGGCATCAATTTGACCAGTTGGCGTTTAGTTTGGGTTCGTGTGTTATACAAGTACGGACAAAGTGGGAATGTTGGGGTAATTTTTGATCCTAAGTTGTCTTTTGACCTCCATATTGAATGAATGAATGAATGAAATGGATTATTCGGCACACACACACCCAAATCCGAAAGAAAAGAACATACAAATAACATGAATGTTATATAAACAAAGCCTGTGAGTCCGAAAGGGTGTAGGCAGAAGCAAAGCTATCAACGCCCCCCCTGCTAGTACAAGTCCACAATTATAACAGTCATAATAACATAAACACAAATTCACAACACACTACATATCAACACACAGACATACACTTCAATATTCAATTACACTTCAATTCATGTGTAAGTATATTATGTATATATATATAAAGCGCCAAATCACAACAAACTTGGCCCAAGTCACTCCACTCAAATAAGGACCAACCTTGCCGACCCCCAGAGCAAGTACTAGGCAACTGTGGTGAGGAAAAACTCCCTCTTAGGAAGAAACCTCAAGCAGACCAGGCTCTAGGGGGTGACCCTCTGCTTGGGCCGTGCCATATATACCTATATACGTACATATATACATTTATACACACTCACATATATACCTATATACATACCCACTAACACATAAATAAATATATATATACATATACCTACACATACATACATACCTATACACATACATATATATACAAGGTCTGTGATAAAAGTAACGGACCTTATTATTTTTTTCAAAAACCATATGGATTTGAATCACGTGTGATTACATCAGACATGCTTGAACCCTCGTGGGCATGCAAGAGTTTTTTCACGCCTGTCGGTTACGTCATTCACCTGTGGTCAGTCGTTTTTTCATTGTTTAGGAATGGCTCAGAGACTGCTGCTTTGTTTGATAAAAATTTTTTCAAAAACTGTAAGGCACAACTGAGCGGACACCATTCGATAAATTCAGCTGGTTTTCGGTAAAAATTTTAACGGCTGATGAGAGATTTTGGTCTGTAGTGTCGCTTTAAGGACGGCCCACGGCGCCCCGACGGCGATCTGCGCTTCGAGGCGGCAGCGTCTCGCCGTTTCAAGTTGAAAACTTCCACATTTCAGGCTCTGTTGACCCAGGAAGTTGTCAGAGAACAGAGAACTTTCAGAAGAAGTCGGCATGAGGAGTTTATTCGGACATTCCATTGTTAACAGACATTTTGTAATGAAAGAACGTGCGGGCAGAGTCGCATGTCGGGCCGGACCCGACCGCTGGGGGTCGCGACTGTTATGTGGGCCGCCAGAAGAGGAGGTACTGCTGGCCCACCACCAGAGGGCGCCCTGCCTGAAGTGCGGGCTTCAGGCACGAGAGGGCGCTGCCGCCACGGTCACAACCGGGAGTGACAGCTGTCACACATCAACTCGTGACAGCTGTCACCCATCTTCATTTCATCACTCTATAAAAGCCGGATGTCATCTCCACCTCGCTGCCGAGATATCATCTACCTGTAGAGGTAACGACTCTCAGCTGTTCGTGTGCTTACACACAAGTCTTTGTTCTGTACGTGTTTTGCAGGAGTACCTGTTTAATCTCAGGACAGCAGGAGCTGGTGATTGGGAGCTAGGACTGCATTCCTTTTCCCCCTGAGAGATAACTGCATTACTCGCTCTTGTATTAGAGGTGGAGGTGATATTTCCACCATTGTTGTTACTGGGTGTGCACGCACACACCTCTTACTGTTTTTTGCTTCTCGCCAGCAGTACCAGATCCGACATCCGGAGACTGTGGCCACCTGGGAATTCGGGACATGGCGGCTCCAGTATTCTCCAGGTTTGGTGGCGGAGGAAATTGTGTGGTTCTGGTTCTTCTCAGGACAGACGTCTTCTATCCTCGAGCCTGCCCACACGTCACCTTTCTAGATTGACTGTTTGCATAAATTCTGTAATCATCTGTGTTCTGGTTGTGCTTGTTTGACAACAGTAAAGTGTTCATATTCGACTCTTTCATTGTCCATTCATTTATGCCCCCTGTTGTGGGTCCGTGTCACTACACTTTTCCAACAGCGACAGGAAAAACACCTCCGTTGGAAACCTTAACGGGCAAGTTGGAACATGCCCAAGCTGTTAAACAATTTCTCAGTTACTCACTTGTTGAAAGCCATCAAAAGCCACCTGAATTTTACAAATGGTTTTCAACAAGGTGTTTTTTCCAGTCGCGGCGCACACAGATTCGCCGAGTCGTTTCCGTGACGACTCTGCGAATTTGTGCGCACGTCTTTCATTACAAATGTCCTTAAACAGTGGAATGTCCGCATAAAGTCCTGCCGGCCTCTTCTGAATCTTCTCTGTTCTCTCACGACGTCCTGGGTGAATTAAGCCTTAAATTAGAATGTTTTCAGGTCGAAACAGGCCGACAACGGTGCCTGGAAGCGCTGCGCGACATCCCGCTCCGTGGGAAGTCCTTACAGCGACAGAAACACCCCATAATCTCCCATCAGCCGTTAAACTTTTCACCGAAAACCAGCTTAATTTCTCGAATAGTGTCCACTCGGATATCCCTCACAGGTCCAGAAAAAATGTTGATAAAGCAACGCGCGCCGTCCGCAGCGGCTATTCAGACAAACAGATTCCGACGGGCGGGGTGGAGCACTCCTCACTCAAGGCCTGCCCACAGGCGAATGACGTCACCGACACGCGTGAAAAAACTCACGCATGCGCACGAGGGTTCAAGCATGTCTGACGTAAAAACATATGAATCAAATCCATTTTTTTTTTTTTTTAAATAAAAAGGACCGCTTTTTTCATCACAGACCTCATATGTATGTATATATATATATATATATATATATATATACACACACTCAACAAAAATATAAACGCAACACTTTTGGTTTTGCTCTCATTTTGTATGAGATGAACTCAAAGATCTAAAACTTTTTTCACATACACAATATCACCATTTCCCTCAAATATTGTTCACAAACCAGTCTAAATCTGTGATAGCACAGGTGTGCCATATCAGATGCTGATTAGAAACCATGATTAGTGCAACAGGTGTGCCTTAGACTGTCCACAATAAAAGGCCACTCTGAAAGGTGCAGTTTTGTTTTATTGGGGGGGGGGATACCAGTCAGTATCTGGTGTGACCACCATTTGCCTCATGCAGTGCAACACATCTCCTTTGCATAGAGTTGATCAGGTTGTCAATTGTGGCTGTGGAATGTTGGTCCACTCCTCTTCAATGGCTGTGCGAAGTTGCTGGATATTGGCAGGAACTGGTACACGCTGTCGTATACGCCAGTCCAGAGCATCCCAAACATGCTCAATGGGTGACATGTCCGGTGAGTATGCCGGCCATGCAAGAACTGGGACATTTTCAGCTTCCAAGAATTGTGTACAGATCCTTGCAACATGGGGCCGTGCATTATCCTGCTGCAACATGAGGTGATGTTCTTGGATGTATGGCACAACAATGGGCCTCAGGATCTCGTCACGGTATCTCTGTGCATTCAAAATGCCATCAATAAAATGCACCTGTGTTCTTTGTCCATAACAGATGTCTGCCCATACCATAACCCCACCGCCACCATGGGCCACTCGATCCACAACATTGACATCAGAAAACCGCTCACCCACACACGCTGTCTGCCATCTGCCCTGGACAGTGTGAACCGGGATTCATCCATGAAGAGAACACCTCTCCAATGTGCCAAACGCCAGCGAATGTGAGCATTTGCCCACTCAAGTCAGTTACGATGACGAACTGGAGTCAGGTCGAGACCCCGATGAGGACGACGAGCATGCAGATGAGCTTCCCTGAGACGGTTTCTGACAGTTTGTGCAGAAATTCTTTGGTGATGCAAACCGATTGTTTCAGCAGCTGTCTGAGTGGCTGGTCTCAGACGATCTTGGAGGTGAACATGCTGGATGTGGAAGTCCTGGGCTGGTGTGGTTACATGTGGTCTGCGGTTGTGAGGCTGGTTGGATGTACTGCCAAATTCTCTGAAATGCCTTTGGAGACGGCTTATGGTAGAGAAATGAACATTCAATACATGAGCAAACAGCTCTGGTTGACATTCCTGCTGTCAGCATGCCAATTGCACGCTCCCTCAAATCTTGCGACATCTGTGGCATTGTGCTGTGTGATAAAACTGCACCTTTCAGAGTGGCCTTTTATTGTGGGCAGTCTAAGGCACACCTGTGCACTAATCGTTGATGTCTAATCAGCATCTTGATATGGCACACCTGTGAGGTGGGGATGGATTATCTGAGCAAAGGAGAAGTGCTCACTATCACAGATTTAGACTGGTTTGTGAACAGTATTTGAGGGAAATGGTGATATTGTGTATGTGGAAAACGTTTTAGATCTTTGGGTTCATCTCATACAAAATGGGAGCAAACCCAAAAGTGTTGCGTTTATATTTTTGTTGAGTGTATATATATATATATATATATATATATATATATATATATATATATATATATACACATACACATAAAACACATACATACATGTATACACATACACATTCAGCCATTTCATTGCCAGGAGAAATGGCGGAATGATTTGCGGCTTTTTTTCCATCAGAATTTTTTCAGAAACTGTTAGAGACTGGCAGCTGGAAACCATCTTAGAAAAATTTATCTGGCTTTCGGTGTGGAAAATGTTATGGGCTTGGTAGAGAATAAGGAATGTTACTGTCGCTTTAAGGGACGACCACCCAGCGGCTGTGGGGACGCGCTGCGCTCCGAAGCCGCCATCGACAGGCTGAACTACCATTTCATTTCTAAACGGATGGCTGTCTGGATCCGTGACCATCGTGTGCCATTTCTCTGGTTATCACAAGAGCTCCGCTCCTCTTTCCTTTACAAAAACTCCTGTAACAGTGGGATGTGCCGAAAAAGTGCTATGTCCAGCTGTCTTGCCATTTCTCTGGTAGTCAGGACGACGTCCCAGATCAACAAAGCATTTCACTTTGGAATGATCTGGTCATCGAGCCTGTCGATCGCTGCTCGGTGTGCGGCGCCATCCGCTGCTGTGGGCCGTCTTTAATCCAGTTGTAATTGTCCCTTAATCGTGTGATCCCCATAAGATCTTCACCAAAAGCCATCTGAATTTTCTAAATGGTTTCCACTTGGCTGTCTCTCACACTTTCTGAAAAAATTTTGATTGAAGCAAAGCGGCAGTCGATCAGCCAATTTCCTGACATATGAAAATCACCGAGGGGGCTGGACCACTCCTCCCACAAAGCGTGCTCACAGGCGAATGATGCAACCGACAGGCATGAAAAAACTCACGCTATGCGCCACGAAGGTTCAAGCTTGGCTGATGCAATCACACATGATTCAAATCCATATAGTTTTTGCAAAAAATAAAAGGTCTGTACTTTCTAACAGACCTCGTATTTATTGTATTGTTCTTTAGTCTCTCCTTATTTAACATACTGTATAGAAATCTGGGGCAACACTACAAACGTTTGCTACATCCCCTCTGTATTACTGACGCTAACGAATTCCTCCGCAAATCTTTTCATGACAAAAAACTCCTTGTAACAGTGGGATGTGCCGAAAAGTGCTATGTCCAGCTGTCTTGCCATTTCTATGGTAGTCAGACGACGTCCCGGATCAACAAAGCGTTCACTTTGGAAATGATCTGGTCGTTAGAGCCTGTCGATCGCCGCTCGGTGTGCGGCGCGCCCTCAGCCGCTGTGGGCCGTCTTTAATCCAGATGTAATTGTCCTTAATCTGCGTGATCCCATAAGATCTTCACCGAAAGCCATCTGAATTTTCCAAATGGTTTCCACCTGGCTGTCTCTCACACTTTCTGAAAAATTTTGATGAAGCAAAGCGTCCAGTCGATAGCTCAATGAAAATCCGACGAGAGGGCTGGACTACTCCTCCCACAAGGCGTGCTCACAGGCGAATGACGCAACTGACAGGCTGTGAAAAAAACTCACGCATGCGCACGAAGGTTCAAGCTTGGTCATGCAATCACACATGATTCAAATCCATATAGTTTTTGCAAAAAATAAAAAGGTCCGTTACTTTTCTAACAGACCTCGTATAATGCATTATGATCCAGAAAATATTTTGCTTGGTACATAATAGAGACATTCTTGGAAACTTTTTTATGTATGTGGCTGATATGAGACTTCCAGCTTAATTTACTATCAATGGTTATCCCTAAAAATTTGATTTCTGACACTTTATCTATTTCGACACCGTCTATATTTATTGGTAAATTAGAATTGTCATTATGATTTCTGAAAAACATGACTTTAGTCTTATTTATATTTAGGGATAATTTATTAATATTCAACCAGGTTTTCAGCCTTAATATATTAATAATTATTAGTAATGAATAATTATAATAATATTAATAATAATTATTATTAATAATTAATAATATTAGATACACTACGAGGACTGCTTTCTTCCATTTGCGAAATGAACAAAGATTGTCGCATCTTGTCTATGGCAGATGCTGATATTTTGATGCATGCATTTGTTTCTTCAAGATGGACTATTGCAATACTCTATTTTTGGTTTGTCGCAGTCCAACATTAGGGGTCTTCAACTGATTCAAAATGCTGCTGCTAGACTTTTGACTCGAATCCGAAAGTTTGACCATATTATGTCCATTTTGGATCCCTTCACTGGCTTCCTGTCACTGCAAGATCGGATTTTAAGGTTATGTTATTGGCTTTTTAAAATTGTTCACGGACTTGCACCTCCTATCTGGCTGACCCTGGTCAAGCCATGTATCAGCTCAGGCCCTGTGCTCGCAGGGTGCAGGACTTTTGTGTGTTCCTAGAGTGAATAAAATGTCTGCCAGTCACAGAGCTTTCTTCTACCGTTCGCGCTATAGAAATGATTAAATTTGAATTGAATTTTGTTTTGTTTTTTCAGACATCAACATATATGTGAAGAATTTCTTCTGATGGAGTTTGAGACTGATCCAATGAGGATGCTGTTTACCATCAAGATTCAGGTTCAGGTTCAGGTTCAGGTGGAATTCTGCTTTGACACCAATTGATCGCCCAAAACCATCGACAATATCAATGTCATTTTGCAGTTAGAAAAAGCTCCAGACAGAAATATGGAAGACTGTAAAGAAGTTTCAAACGATAGAAACTGTTCACAATGTTAAGGGCCCCTTCACACGTAACACGAAAAGACAGAGAAACCAGAAGAAAATCTGCGAACCAAACATGAAATGGGGAAACCACGAGACATTCCCACTGCTGTAGGAGGGACGCACGGTCGGACAGGCAGCGCACAATACACGGGTGATGGTTTTCGTGCACGATCGAGCATAATAAGTCAAGATGACAGCATTTGTTGTCCATCATTGTACATCTTCATTAAATCAGTATGACATTTCTGTGACAGGAAGGATGTCTGCTGTAAACCTGTGCCAAATCCCAATGTGGATCTGAGCTGGATCCGCTGTGCCGACCCTGTTTTATGTGGCAACTGTTGTCTCACAACAAGAAGGTCATGGGATCTCTTCCCACCTGGTCCTTTTGGTGTGGAGTTTGCACATTCTTTCTGTGTATTTGCTTGGGTTCTCTCTGAGGGCTTCCTCCCACATCCAAAGACATGTAGGTTCGGTGAATTGGAAAATTTAAATTGACTGTCGGTGAAAGTGTGAATGTGTTGGTCTGTTTATACGGCTGCCTGTGCAGGGTGTGTCTCACCTCTCGCCCGGTGACTGCTCGGATAAGCTCCAGCTCCCGTATGACCCTTGAATGGAATGAGTGGATATTGAAAATGAATGAATAAGGCCAACCACTATTTTCAGGCTTAAAAACATGCAAGTCAAAATACTCAATGCCTGAAGAGGATATACTGTAGATTTATTTTTTAAATTCCTTCATTTTCCATATAATGAGATGGGACAATGAAATGTAAATAACAAAAGCTTTTTTTCCCTTCAATTGCTCATCTTCTGCGTTTGAATAAATACAAATGGACTCCATTTATATAGCACTTTTCCATCTGCATCAAACGCTCAAAGCGCTTTACAAATAATGCCTCACCCACTAGACCATCACCAAATTTCATGATTTGTCCATCCATTGCCTTTAATTTCTGTTCTGAAACACACATGCAATGCTTAAATAATTTTGGTTGAAAACTGGGAACTGAGTGGGTTGTTTTGCACTTAAACCAAGGGTTCCCAAATATGCTCCTGGGGTAGTGGATCTGGAGCACCTGCCATGCATGTTTTGTTTTTTTTAACTTGCCCTTCTCCACCCACAGCTAACTAAAACAGTTAGGTATGCTTAGCCAGCTGTGTGTGTTCATAATGGCTGCATGAGCCACTAAGCGTGCGCGTGCCACTGGACACCTTTGCTGAAAGTTTGTTACAGCAAAATATTTTTTTAAAGACAAGATTTCATAGGGCCCCTTCACACATAGTGTGAATATGTACAACTCAGGGTGACTTGCGTCAGAACAGCTCATATGAGCAAACCACAAAACACTGTGCTGACGGGCAGACGTGCGCAATGCAGCTGCAATGGTTCGTGCAAGCGGGAACACAGTGCCAGCAGCTGCACAATGGGGTTACATATCACGCAGTTGCTGTGAAAATAAAAAATACATGCCACCCACGGGAATCAAATCTGCACTTTCCAAAAGCTCTGATTGCCAGTCAGAAACTTTACCACTGAGCTATGATCATTGTTGTGTGAAAGGTGCGGGAATCTGCCTGATATCAGGAAGGACATGGACATATTTAAAAAAATAAAACCACACACCATATAAAACATCGCGTTTTATTGAATCCCTCGTATCAAGTGGACAATACAAATATGATCCGTCTGTTTCTCTGTAAATGACCCATGGTCACAGACGTACAGTCATGAAATGACATGAATGGAGCAGTGCGCCCATCTCATCGTGTCCAGCTGGCCCCGCGCACGTGTCCTACCTGACATGCGTGTCTTGTGGAACAGATCTCACGTGGGTGACGTGACAGTCAGATCGCCTGCTGTGTGTTCTGATCTGACAGTCCGTTTCAACCTGGGAGCAGCCTGTCAATGTGCGCACCGTGCGAGCACATGCCCACTCACTGCAGCCTGTTGACACAGTGAGAAATGTTATTATTTATGTCCATGTGAGGATAGCAAGCAGATACATGTGCGTCACAGTGGACAGTTGTTACTTCATGTCCATCCAAATCAATTAATCAATCAAGTTTTATTTCTATAGCACTTTACAACAGTTTTCACTGAACCAAAGTGCTTTCCAATAGCACCAGCTAGAGATAAAATAAAAAGAACAGTACGAAAAACACAATAAAACACAATAAGAGCATCCAAAATAGAATAAAAATAGACAAAAAAAGTGTCAAAGCAATTATGTGCAAAAAGCTGCCCTGAACAAGTATGTTTTTAACTTAGTTTTAAACAGAGGCAAGCTATTAATGGACCTCAGTTCAGGAGGTAATGCATTCCACAACTTAGGACCTGCTACTGCAAAAGAATGGTCACCCCATTGTTTGGACCTGGACCTGGGAACCTCCAGAAAGTTTTGGTCAGCAGACCGAAGTGCTCTGACAGGGTTGTGTGTTTTTAACAGGTCACATAAATAAGAAGGTGCAATGCCATTTACAGCTTTAAAAACAAACATTAACAGTTTAAAATCAACTCTAAAATGGACTGGAAGCCAGTGCAGGGAGTAAAGTACAGGAGTGATGTGGCTGTGCTTCCTGGTGTTGGTCAACAGGCAAACACATGTATTGTGTTTGGTCCAAACACAATACATGTTGTCCAGCCATGACGTCCAGATCCACAGATCTCCACAGCCGCTTCTGTTGGTGGCCACACCTCCTGTCTGTTTAGTGCACACACCAACGTATCACTGTCTGTTTGCAAAGCCACACTCATGGGGGCACTTTGACAAATTTCACATCCAGCTTGACATTGATTGTCTGCTGATTGTTTTCATGTTAATAGTGCGAATGGCCACACATTTTCTAAGTGCCAAGTGAGTGGTGTCAGTTGTTCGTGTGTGTCAGCTAGAATTTGGCCGACACCTGCTGCAAGAGGGATCGAATGGGCTCTCATAGGGCACATTCTGTCTTTCAGCTACTGGTGTGCACAAATAGTTGTAGTGACAGCTGTGTGAGGCGTTAGAGGGAGCTACGATTTTACACAAATTTGCATACGTTTCCAGCTTCATGTGCAATTCATCCACATTCGTACTATGTGTGAAGGGGCCCTTATGCCTTTTTGTCCATCCTCCAGTTATCAGTCGGAAACCAAGTGCCAAAAAGAAATGACAAATTGTGCATAGCAGAGATCACAAACGTTCTGTGAAAATTACCTGAAAAAGAATTCAGAAAAAGTGGGAAAAAACCTGACAACAGCACAAAAAAACTTTAATTCAAGTACATGAACTAAATACATACTCCTAACATTTGATCATATATAATTTAACTTATGACAAGCCACTTCTAACAGAACTTTGATTTTGAAAATTTTTTCTAAAGAAAGACTTAGTGGAATTGGAAATTAGTGTTGGTGGAGGTTTGCACTTTATGAGCGCGGTGCTCCAGTTTGTTGTAAAGCCCTGTTGTAAGTGGGATAGCAGTGTAGCGGGATTGTGCACGCCTGCCCGTCAGCTTGATGTTTTCGTGGTTCGCTCATATGAACTGTTCCAGTGTGATTCACCCTGATTTGTATTTATTCGTACTATGTGTGAAGGGCCCCTAAAATTGGAACCTCCATTCAAATTTGGTGGTGTCGGCAAATCCAGAACAGAAAAATATGTTTGATGAACTTTTTATTACGATATAATGCAAAATGTACACCAAATGGGCTTTTCAATATTAAATTCAAATGTCTACAAAATACACAATCCTGATCAGATCCAGATCAAACTTTGTCAGGCAATAGTGAGTGCCAGTCTGCACCTCACTTTCTAATATAAACTGTGAACAGTGAATGAAAAGTGAACATCAAAAAGTGAATTAAAAGTAAATGAAAGTGAACATCAGTGATGGATATGAATGGGTGTCTTTTGGACATGGGCGCATCCAGACAAAAAATGCAAAGTTGACAAGGAAGGGAGGAAAAAACAATGAATGGAGGAAGGAAGAAATGAAGTTTGATATGCAGTGTGCAGTTTTTATTTAGTGTCTTTACTCCCCCAAAAAGGTGATAATGGACAGTGACATAGTTTTCTCTCATTAAGGCAGAATACGTGTATGTGTTTTTCACTTTGACCATTTATTTTACACTGAAATAAACGGTATATTGAACTATTTTGTGATCCAAATTCTTTGTTAAACCCATTTCAAATAGTGAAGTAGCTTTTCCACATGAATGAGGTTGTATTTTCACGAACAATTTGAAGAATGAATTTTAGACACCTCACACATTCTTGGGCTGTTTTTGGACATTTCTGGGCTTCTTGTTTCCAGCTGTAGATTTGACTTGCGGGTCTTTTTCAAGGTCTTTTTTCACTCTTTCATCAAATTAGCTTTCATAACTTCAAACACCTCTTTCAGATGTACTTGATCTTGTTTGATGTTGAGCATCTAAACCAGAGGAGCGTCTGTGAGACCTTCTGTTGACATTTTGTACCTGGATCTTCTCAGGTATCAACAAGATTTCAGGTCCACTTTGAGGTTTGTTGTTTTATGTTTTTCTTCTTTTAGCCAAGATCTCATCACTGAAATCTGTTATTATGTGAGAAACACTGCTGAAAAGAAACCAGCGATGGCACAAACACCACGAACAACATACAACCAACACTTACTGGGGTTTAACTTCATTTTGTCCTTAAAGTTGGTCTCCTGGGCTTCCAGCTTTTGTTTAAAACTGGCTTCTTTCTGTGCCAGTTTCTGTGTAGGCTCTCAGTTGTCCAGGTGGTTTCCATAGTAGAGAAGCTTGAATCTTCGACTGGACTGGGTTGCTTGACGCGAGGACGTTTCGCTTCAAATTGCAGAAGCTTCCTCAGCTAAATCTCTTGCTCTGGAAGTCTGACTTCTGTCTGACTCTTGTAGAGAAGAATAAAACAGAAGCCAACAAAAGCTGGAGTTTTAAACCTAACCAGACCCCTCCTACTGAGAGGCAGACTGCTATAGGCTAGTGACTAAACAATAGCTCTAATTAGCAACTATTGTGCTCTAGTTAGCACACCTAATGACAGGACAGCTGTCCCTCTAATGATGGGATGGATGCCTTTCTGATGGCTCCCTTGATGACATGAATGACTCATTACCATGAACAAAAGACTGAAACTGCTTTGACCTGAGTACCCCATTGTAAACAGGGGATAAAGCATGTCTCAGACCCCCTCCCCGGTTAAGGCTGGGTTTCAAACGTTTTACAAAGAATGCCTCCTTGACCCCTCTCTCAAACCATTTCTTCTCTCTGGCTAATATTTTAACTTCCTTGTCCTCAAACGTGTGGTTACTGTCTTTAAGGTGGAGATGAACCGCAGACTGAGGTCCACTGGTGCCCTCTCTGCGGTGCTGGTATAGCCTTTTGTGTAAAGGTTGCTTCGTTTCACCTATGTAGTGTTCGTTACAGTTTTCCTGGCATCTGATAGAATACACTACATTGCTCTGTTTGTAACTAGGGATCATGTCCTTGGGGTGAACTAATTTCTGTCTCAAGGTGTTAACCGGTTTAAAGTAAACTGGGATTTTGTGCTGTCTGAAGATCCTCTGTAGTTTTTCCCCTACTCCTGCTAAATAAGGGAGAGACACTCCTCTTCTTCTTGTCTCCGTCTCCTGTCTATCTGGTCTCTTTGTTCTCTGGGACTTCTGCACTTTGTCCAGGGACCATCGTGTGGTAACCACATACTGTGAGGGCTTTCCAGACACATTGTTGTTCTTTAGCCCTTCCCTCTGCAGTTGTGGGCACCTGTAGGGCTCTGTGTTGAAGCGCCCTGATCACCCCAAGCTTGTGTTCAAGGGGGTGGTTTGAGCCAAAGAGCAGATATTGGCCAGTGTGTGAGTTGGTTTTCTGTAAACCCCTGTCTGGAGCTGCCTGTTCTCTCCAATCGTAACATCACAGTCCAAGAAGGCTAAATGGTTGTTTCTGGCATCCTCACGTGTGGGGTCTCTCTTCAGATGTTCGTATGTGTTGGAGTCACTGAGCAAGTTGTTGATCTTGGCCTCGTAGTCCGATGTGTTCAGGACCACCGTGCATCTGCCTTTATCCGCTGGCAGGATAAGGATGCTTTGGTCCTTTTGCAGTGCTGATAAAGCTTTCCGTTCTTCTCCTGTGATGTTGGACGGAGGAGGCTTAGCACTGTTCAGCACTGCTGTGACTCTTAGTCGGAGGTCCCCAGCTTCTGACTCTGACAAACTGTTATGTTTAATGGCTGACTCTACTGCAGTGGTGTAATCTACTGTCGGAATATGTTTAGGGGTCACTGAGAAATTTAGTCCTTTAGCAAACACATCCTTTTCTGTCTGTGTAAGAACCCTGCTGGAGAGATTCTTTACCCAATTTTCCCCTGTTGTCACTAATTTGTCTGGGTGTATCTTTAAAAATACTCCCACTGAAAGTACGCCTTTTCTGCACTAAAAGGTTGTAAGCAAAACGTCCTCGCGTCAAGCAACCCAGTCCAGTCGAAGATTCAAGCTTCTCTACTACTTCTGTGCCAGTTCTTTTTCTCTCAAGGTCTTCTGGGCTTTCAGTTCTTGTTGGAATGCTATTTGTTTTATTGCTGGTTCTTCTTCCACTCTGGCTTTGTGGGCTCTCAGTTCCCAGCAGAAGACTTCCTTCATGTATTTCAGTTCTCGTTCGAGGGCAGTTTTCAAGGCTGATATTTCTTCCTTTAAACTCTCATTTCTTTGAGATCTTTTTTCAGATGCTTTTGAGCTTCTTTGAGCTCAAGCAGCTCTTCCACATGAGCATCTATGAGACCTTCTGTAGACATCTCTTCGTCTTTCATTTCTTTGAGCTCTGTTATCAGATCCTCTTGAGCTTCTTTGACCTGAAGCAGCTCCTCCTCATGAGTATCTACGAGACCTTCTGTAGACATCGCTTCATCTTTCATTTCTTTGAGCTCTGTTATCAGATCTTCTTGAGCTTCTTTGACCTGAAGCAGCTCCTCCTCTTGAGCATCTGTGAGACCTTTAGCAGAAGTCTCCTTGTCTTCTTGTACAGTGGTCTTCACAGGTTCCAAGAGGTCCTCAGGTGGAATTAGATTTTTGATTTCCCCTCATCCTCCTTTGATTGTCTGTTTGTTTTGTGTTTCTTGTGTATTTTCCTCTTCTCATCCTTCACTTCTTGCTGCAGTGTAAACAATAAAGAAAAAGCATTAGCATGAAGTGTATTAAATATGGATCCTATAGTGCCAGTGGACACGCAGAAATGTTCCTTTGACCAGAACATTACAAGTTGGGTTTTGATGTTTGACACAGTTAGGAGTCCATGATCTGTGACATCATCAGGTGGGCACCATTCAAATGATTTGTATTAGTATGTAATAACAACTCCAATCTAACGGCAGCAACACTGAAACCAACAACAGATCGATCATCATTTTAGAAAGTCTAGTTTCTGCAGAATAAAGAGGTCTAATAGATGGTTGTAGATATTCAGAAAGATCACTCTCAAGCAAATATCTAAGATTTTGATTGACTTTCTCAAGAGTGTTTCATTGGAAAAAATTAGAAAGGATCTATATTAATGAGTATTGATGTAACTGAGTTTAGGTTTCTCAGCCACATGGAGTGTGCAGCCAGTACATTCTGAGTGCCGGTCCCAAGCCCGAATAAATGAGGAGGGTTGCGTCAGGAAGGGCATCTGGTGTAAAACAAGCCAATCCAACTATGCAGACTAAGAATCGAATTTCCATACCGGATTAACAACGTCCGCCACTGGTGCTGTTGCCCAACAGGGTGCCAGTGGAAATTGGTCTACTGCTGGGCGAAGACAACGAAGAAGAGGAGGAGAACGTTTCCACAAACAGCGGGAGAAGAAAAAAACTAGAAAGGTGGAAATGAGAGTGGGGACTTTGAATGTTGGTAGTATGACTGGTAAAGGGAGAGAGCTGGCTAATATGATGGAGAGGAGAAAGGTAGACATATTGTGTGTGCAAGAGACCAAGTGGAAGGGAAGTAATAGCAGGAGCATCGGCGGTGGGTACAAGTTGTTGTACCATGGTGAGGACAGGAAGAGAAATGTTGTTGGGGTCATTTTAAAGGAAGAGTATGTTAAAAGTGTGTTGGAGGTTAAGCCAGTGTCTGACAGAGTGATGAGTGTGAAGTTGGAAATTGAAGGGGTGATGATGAATATCATCAGTGCATATGCCCCACAGGTAGGTTGTGAGATGAAGGAGAAAGAAGATTTCTGGAGTGTGTTAGATGAGGTGGTGGAGAGTGTGCCCAAGCATGAAAGAGTGGTGATAGGAGCGGACCTCAATGCGCATATTGGTGAAGGGAACAGAGGTGATGAGGAAGTAATGGGTAGATATGGTATCAAGGACAGGAATGGGGAAGGACAGATGGTAGTTGATTTTGCAAAAAGGATGGAAATGGCTGTGGTGAATACCTACTTTAAGAAAAGGGAGGAGCACAGGGTAACATATAAAAGTGGAGGAAGGTGCATACAGGTGGACTACATTCTTTATAGGAGATGCAAGCTAAAAGAAATCAGAGACTGTAAAGTGGTGGCAGGAGAGACTGTCATTAGACAGCACAGGATGGTTGTTTGTAGGATGACTTTAGAGGTAAAGAAGAAGAAGAGAGTGAGAGCTCAACAAAGGATCAGATGGTGGAAGCTGAAGGAGGAAGACTGTTGTGTGAAATTTAGAGAGCAGGTGAGAGAAGCACTGGTTGGAGGGGAAGCAATTTTGGACAACTGGAAAAGTACTGCAGATGTGGTGAGGGAGACGGCTAGGACAGTACTGGGTATAACATCTGGACAGTGGAAGGAAGACAAGGAGACTTGGTGGTGGAATGAAGAGGTCCAGGAAAACATAAGGAGAAAGAGGTTGGCGAAAAAGTTTTGAAACAAGAAGTTGAATAGTAAGGAAGGAGAAAAGGACTTGTCCCTTTGTCTCTGGATGATGTGGTGAGAGTAAATTAGGAAGTAAAAGAGATTAGTAAGGAAGAAGTGAGAGCTGCTATGAAGAGGATGAAGAGTGGAAAGGCAGTTGGTCCAGATGACATTCCAGTGGAGGCATGGAAATGTCTAGGAGAGATGGCAGTAGAATTTCTAACCAGATTGTTTAATAAAATCTTGGAAAGTGAGAGGATGCCTGAGGAGTGGAGACAAAGTGTGCTGGTTCCTATTTTCAAGAACAAGGGTGATGTGCAGAGCTGCAGTAACTACAGAGGCATAAAGTTGATCCGCCACAGCATGAAGTTATGGGAAATAGTAGTAGAAGCTAGACTTAGAAAACAGGTGAAGATCTGTGAGCAGCAATATGGTTTCATGCCGAGAAAGAGCACTACAGATGCAATGTTTGCTCTGAGAATACTGTTGGAGAAGTAGAGAGAAGGCCAGAAAGAGTTACATTGTGTGTTTGTGGACTTAGAAAAAGCTTATGATAGGGTGCCAAGAGAAGAGCTGTGGTATTGTATGAGGAAGTCTGGAGTGGCAGAGAAGTATGTTAGGGTAGTGCAGGACATGTACAAGAATAGTGTGACAGTGGTGAGATGTGCAGTCAGAATGACAGACTCATTCAAGGTGGAGGTGGGATTGCACCAAGGATCAGCTCTGAGTCCTTTCTTGTTTGCAGTGGTGATGGACAGGTTGACGGATGAGATCAGACAGGCGTCCCCATGGACTATGATCTTTGCAGATGACGTTGTGATCTGTAGTGAGAGTAGAGAGCAAACTGAGTCTAGTCTGGAGAGGTGGAGATATGCTTTGGAGAGAAGGGGAATGAAAGTCAGTAGAAGCAAGACTGAGTACATGTGTGAACGAGAGGGAGCCCAGTGGAATAGTGCAGTTACAAGGAGTAGAAGTGGTGAAAGTAGATGAGTTTAAATATTTGGGGTCAACTGTTCAAAGTAATGGAGAGTGTGGTAAAGAGGTGAAGAAGAGAGTGCAGGCAGGGTGGAGTGGGTGGAGAAAGGTGGCAGGAGTGATTTGTGACCGAAGAATATCAGCAAGAGTGAAGGGGAAAGTTTACAAGACAGTAGTGAGACCAGCTATGTTGTACAGCTTAGAGACGGTGGCACTAACAAAAAGTTGGCAGAGCTGAAGATGTTGAGATTCTCTTTGGGAGTGACAAGAATGGACAAGATTAGGAATGAACATATCAGAGGGGCAGCTCAGGTGGGACGGTTTGGAGACAAAGTCAGAGAGGCGAGATTGAGATGATTTGGACATGTGCAGAGGAGGGACCCAGGGTATATAGGGAAAAAGATGCTGAGGATGGAACCACCAGGCAGGAGGAGAAGAGGGAGACCAAAGAGGAGGTTTATGGATGTGTTGAAGGAGGACATGCAGGTGGTTGGTGTGACAGAGGAAGATACAGAGGACAGGGTGAGATGGAAACGATTGATCTGCTGTGGCGACCCCTAATGGGAACAGCTGAAAGACAAAGAAGAAGAAGGAACTGAGTTAGGTTTCTGAAAGACAGATGTCACACAGCGATTTTAAAGACAACATCACTGTATCATTGGACGTTTGATATTCGATACATATCATGATAATGATACATTCGTGCTTCTATGAATTTAATTTAAATCCATGCGTGAATTGCAGTGTGTGTTCTTTGTGTGTAATCTGCTAATTTCATTATATTAATGATTAATGTGGGTTGTATTAGTATTTTCTTTTGTGTGAATTAAAAAATAACACTCTGTTTAAAAATTCAGACTCCCAACATGCACTATTTTCGCTGACATGGAGAACCAGACTCACTGTGTTCACAGTCTGCTGTGGATAACCAGTAGCGTCTGACTCTGTCCTGCTTCATGGACAGGATGCTGCTGCTCCACGGCCTTTTTGTGTTCCACATGACATGGTGGTGACGCATCTGATGGTTCCTCCATCACGAGGGTGTGATTAGTTTTATGCTAATTTTGTGATGTTAAAAAAAAGAAAGACAGGCCAAATAAAAATTTGGTTCACATATGTCTGAAAATTATTTCGGGTTTTATTTTGTTCTAATCAAAAAGAAAACATGCAGGTCTGCTATTTGGGTTTATCTGAATAATCAATGGGTCAACCTTGGAGCTGCTTCAGCTCAAGCGGTCTCCATCATGATCCACATCATTACGCTGTTTGATTGTAATCACAAACACAACAGTACAGTGTCTGCTTACATGTACCAAGAACTGTGACTTTCACAACAAACAGGCGATTAGCATCGCGGGGTAAACCAATAGCGGATCTGATTCAGAACCATTGCTGCCTTATGGGGAACATTACTGGCAGGTGGGGACAATTGCTCAATAGTGGCCCATTCCAGGGTATGAAGAGTAGATGATTGCTGACAGATGGAAGCCTCAGTCCAAAAGAGAAAGTAATCAGGTCGGAGACGAGGATGGCAGTGTGGGGGTCGATGGGAAACACCAGCATGATGTCAGCCTGAGTCAGCCTAGGCATCCACGCTTTCTGTGGCCTAAAGGTAAGATGATGTAATGCCCCTCTTATCCGGTGGGGGGCAGGGTTATGTTTTGCCACAGGGGGTGGAAGTTCACAAGAAACACTAAAAAAAAAGCTGTCAGGAGGCAGGCGTCACCAGAAACTGCTCGGATTACGTCGTAAGCAGGAGCCATGATATAGTGCGGGCAAATGGTGGTGCTGCAATGCCATGATGTTGTTAATTACTTCAGATCCTCTGTACTGCTTCCAGAGGTAATGGTTTCAGCCCTGTTTCAGGGGCGATTGAATGAATGAACAAATTTATTCGGCACACAATTGAAAAATAACAAAAACTCATAACAAAACAACTCTAACCTTCTACCATGAACCCATGTGACCGAAAGGGTGTGGGCATAAGCAACGCTTATAAATACCCATCCCATACACTATAAACATAAGAAATATACAGTAGTGTTCAGAATAATAGTAGTACTATGTGACTAAAAAGATTAATCCAGGTTTGAGTATACGAGGTCTGTTAGAAAAGTATCCGACCTTTTTATTTTTTTCAAAAACCATATGGATTTGAATCACGTGTGATTGCATCAGCCAAGCTTGAACCTTCGTGCGCATGCATGAGTTTTTTCACGCCTGTCGGTTCCGTCATTCGCCTGTGAGCAGGCTTTGTGTGAGCACTGGTCCACCCCTCTCGTTTTTTTATTGCGAATAAAATGTCTGAATGATTTGGAGCTTTGCTGCATCAATTTTTTTCTAGAAACTGTGAGAGACCTCCAGGTGGACACCGTTCGGAAAATTAATATGGCTTTCAGGGACGATTTTATGGGGATTACACAGATTAAGGAGTGACCCAGACGGTTTAAAGACTGCCCACAACTGCTGAGAACACGCCGCGCTCCGAGCGCCAATCGACAGGCTCAAACCCCACTGAAACAACCAGATAATTTCCAACGTGAAGGCTTTGTTGATCCGGGACGTCGTCTGACTTTCACAAAAAGGCAGAAGGCGTGGACATCAGCACTTTTTTGGCACATTCCACTGTTACAGGAGGTTTTTTCATGGAAAGAAAAGTGGAGGGACGCGCCACGGAGCTGTTCATTACACGACACAAAACCACCTCCATGTTGGTCTCACAGGACTGCTTTCAGGTGGATTTCAGATGGCTGTCAGTTGCTTTTCAGTCGTGTGATTATCCGAGAAATTGAGCATGAGCTGGACATGCCCCAACATGTCCTGTGAGGCTTCATCACGGCGTTGCTTTGCGCCATGCGGCTCCACCAAGACACGTGGAACTCCTCCGCACGTCTGTCTTAAAGTGCCGAAAAAGTGCTGATGTCCACGTCTTTTCACAATTCCTGTGCTAGTCAGATGACATACCAGATCAAGACAGCGTCCAGTTTAGAAATGAACGGCACATTCCACTGTTACAGGAGTTTTTGTCATGGAAAGAGGAGCGGAATTCCGCGTGTCGCGGTGGATCCGCATGGCTCAAAGCAACGCCGTGATGAAGCCTCACAGGACATGTTGGGGCATGTCCAGCTCATGCACAATTTCTCGGATAATCACACGACTGAAAAGCAACCGACAGCTGTCTGAAATCCACCTGAAAGCCGTCCTGTGAGACCAACACGGAGGTGGTTTTGTGCTGCGTAATGAGCGGCTCCGTGGCGCGTCCCTCCACTTTTGTTTCCATGAAAAAAACTCCTGTAACAGTGGAATGTGCCGAAAAAGTGCTGATATCCACGCCTTCTGCCTTTTTGTGAAAGTCAGATGATGTCCCGGATCAACAAAGCCTTCACGTTGGAAATGATCTGGTTGTTTCAGCGGGGTTTGAGTCTGTCGATAGGCGCTCGGAGCGCGGCGCGCTCTCAGCAGTTGTGGGCGGTCTTTAAACCGCCTTGATCACTCATTAATCTGTGTAATCCCCATAAAATCATCCCTGAAAGCCATATTAATTTTCCGAATGGTGTCCACCTGGAGGTCTCTCAGTTTCTGGAAAAAAATTGATGCAGCAAAGCTCCAAATCGTTCAGACATTTATTCACAAAAAAAAAAAACGACGAGGGGGTGGACCAGTGCTCACACAAAGCCTGCTCACAGGCAAATGACGCAACTGACAGGCGTGAAAAAACTCACGCATGCGCACGAAGGTTCAAGCTTGACTGATGCAATCACACGTGATTCAAATCCATATGGTTTTGAAAAAAATAAAAAGGTCAGATACTTTTCTAACAGACCTCGTATTTCTTATTGTTACATGGGAAACAAGGTACCAGTAGATTCAGTAGATTCTCACAAATCCAACAAGACCATGCATTCATGATATCCACACTCTTAAGGCTATGAAATTGGGCTATTAGTAAAAAAAAAAAAGTAGAAAAGGGGGTGTTCACAATAATAGTAGCATCTGCTGTTGACGCTACAAACTCAAACTATTATGTTCAAACTGCTTTTTAGCAATCCTGTGAATCACTAAACTATTATTTAGTTGTATTACCACAGTTTTTCATGATTTCTTCACATCTGCGGGGCATTAATTTTGTTGGTTTGGAACCAAGATTTTGCTCGTTTGCTAGTGTGCTGGGGGTCATTGTCTTGTTGAAACACCCATTTCAAGTGCATGTACTCTTCAGCATAAGGCAACATGACCTCTTCAAGTATTTTGACATATCCAAACTGATCCATGATACCTGGTATGCGATATATAGGCCCAACACCATAGTAGGAGAAACATGCCCATATCATGATGCTTGCACCACCATGCTTCACTGTCTTCTTTGGGGGTCGTCTCACAAACTGTCTGCGGCCCTTGGACCCAAAAAGAACAATTTTGCTCTCATCAGTCCACAAAATTTCCTCCATTTCTCTTTACACGCCAGTTGCAAATTGTAACCTCTTCTGCACGTCTTTTATTTAACAGAGGGACTTTGCGGGGATTCTTGCAATAAATTAGCTTCACACGCGTCTTCTAACTGTCACAGCACTTACAGGTAACTCCAGACTGTTTTTGATCATCCTGGAGCTGATCAATGGGTGAGCCTTTGCCATTCTGGTTATTCTTCTGTCCATTTTGATGGTTGTTTTCTGTTTTCTTCCACGCGTCTCTGTTTTTTTTTTTTTTTTTTGTCTATTTTAAAGCATTGGAGATCATTGTAGATGAACAGCCTATAATATTTTTGCACCTGCGTATATGTTTCTCCCCTCTCCAATCAACTTTTTATCAAACTACGCTGTTCTTCTGAACAATGTCTTGAACGTCCCATTTTCCTCAGGCTTTCAAAGAGAAAAGCATGTTCAACAGGTGCTGGCTTCATCCTTAAATAGGGGACACCTGATTCACACCTGTTTGTTCCACAAAATTGACGAACTCACTGGCTGAATGCCACACTACTATTATTGTGAACATGTCCTTTTCTACTTTTTTTTTAACTAATAGCCCAATTTCATAGCCTTAAGAGTGTGCATATCATGAATACTTGGTCTTGTTGGATTTGTGAGAATCTACTGAATCTACTGGTACCTTGTTTCCCATGTAACAATAACAATAAGAAATATACTCAAAACCTGGATTAATCTTTTTAGTCACATAGCACTACTATTATTCTGAACACTACTGTATATATATACACACATATATATACATGCATGCACACATCAATCAATCAATCAATCAATTTTTTTTATATAGCGCCAAATCACAACAAACAGGCCATACAATAATTATGTAAACCCCAACGGTCAAAACGACCCCTGTGAGCAAGCACTTGGCTACAGTGGGAAGGAAAAACTCCCTTTTAACAGGAAGAAACCTCCAGCAGAACCAGGCTCAGGGAGGGGCAGTCTTCTGCTGGGACTGGTTGGGGCTGAGGGAGAGAACCAAGAAAAAGACATGCTGTGGAGGGGAGCAGAGATCGATCACTAATGATTAAATGCAGAGTGGTGCATACAGAGCAAAAGAGAAAGAAACAGTGCATCATGGGAACCCCCCAGCAGTCTACGTCTATAGCAGCATAACTAAGGGATGGTTCAGGGTCACCTGATCCAGCCCTAACTATAAGCTTTAGCAAAAAGGAAAGTTTTAAGCCTAATCTTAAAAGTAGAGAGGGTGTCTGTCTCCCTGATCTGAATTGGGAGCTGGTTCCACAGGAGAGGAGCCTGAAAGCTGAAGGCTCTGCCTCCCATTCTACTCTTACAACCTAGGAACTACAAGTAAGCCTGCAGTCTGAGAGCGAAGCGCTCTATTGGGGTGATATGGTACTACGAGGTCCCTAAGATAAGATGGGACCTGATTATTCAAAACCTTATAAGTAAGAAGAAGAATTTTAAATTCTATTCTAGAATTAACAGGAAGCCAATGAAGAGAGGCCAATATGGGGGAGATATGCTCTCTCCTTCTAGTCCCCGTCAGTACTCTAGCTGCAGCATTTTGAATTAACTGAAGGCTTTTTAGGGAACTTTTAGGACAACCTGATAATAATGAATTACAATAGTCCAGCCTAGAGGAAATAAATGCAAGAATTAGTTTTTCAGCATCACTCTGAGACAAGACCTTTCTGATTTTAGAGATATTGCGTAAATGCAAAAAAGCAGTCCTACATATTTGTTTAATATGCGCTTTGAATGACATATCCTGATCAAAAATGACTCCAAGATTTCTCACAGTATTACTAGAGGTCAGGGTAATGCCATCCAGAGTAAGGATCTGGTTAGACACCATGTTTCTAAGATTTGTGGGGCCAAGTACAATAACTTCAGTTTTATCTGAGTTTAAAAGCAGGAAATTAGAGGTCATCCATGTCTTTATGTCTGTAAGACAATCCTGCAGTTTAGCTAATTGGTGTGTGTCCTCTGGCTTCATGGATAGATAAAGCTGGGTATCATCTGCGTAACAATGAAAATTTAAGCAATACCGTCTAATAATACTGCCTAAGGGAAGCATGTATAAAGTAAATAAAATTGGTCCTAGCACAGAACCTTGTGGAACTCCATAATTAACTTTAGTCTGTGAAGAAGATTCCCCATTTACATGAACAAATTGTAATCTATTAGACAAATATGATTCAAACCACCGCAGCGCAGTGCCTTTAATACCTATGGCATGCTCTAATCTCTGTAATAAAATTTTATGGTCAACAGTATCAAAAGCAGCACTGAGGTCTAACAGAACAAGCACAGAGATGAGTCCACTGTCCGAGGCCATAAGAAGATCATTTGTAACCTTCACTAATGCTGTTTCTGTACTATGATGAATTCTAAAACCTGACTGAAACTCTTCAAATAGACCATTCCTCTGCAAGTGATCAGTTAGCTGTTTTACAACTACCCTTTCAAGAATTTTTGAGAGAAAGGAAGGTTGGAGATTGGCCTATAATTAGCTAAGATAGCTGGGTCAAGTGATGGCTTTTTAAGTAATGGTTTAATTACTGCCACCTTAAAAGCCTGTGGTACATAGCCAACTAACAAAGATAGATTGATCATATTTAAGATCGAAGCATTAAATAATGGTAGGGCTTCCTTGGCAGCCTGGTAGGAATGGGGTCTAATAAACATGTTGATGGTTTGGATGAAGTAACTAATGAGAATAACTCAGACAGAACAATCGGAGAGAAAGAGTCTAACCAAATACCGGCATCACTGAAAGCAGCCAAAGATAACGATACGTCTTTGGGATGGTTATGAGTAATTTTTTCTCTAATAGTTAAAATTTTGTTAGCAAAGAAAGTCATGAAGTCATTACTAGTTAAAGTTAATGGAATACTCAGCTCAATAGAGCTCTGACTCTTTGTCAGCCTGGCTACAGTGCTGAAAAGAAACCTGGGGTTGTTCTTATTTTCTTCAATTAGTGATGAGTAGAAAGATGTCCTAGCTTTACGGAGGGCTTTTTTATAGAGCAACAGACTCTTTTTCCAGGCTAAGTGAAGATCTTCTAAATTAGTGAGACGCCATTTCCTCTCCAACTTACGGGTTATCTGCTTTAAGCTACGAGTTTGTGAGTTATACCACGGAGTCAGACACTTCTGATTTAAAGCTCCTCTTTTCAGAGGAGCTACAGCATCCAAAGTTGTCTTCAATGAGGATGTAAAACTATTGACGAGATACTCTATCTCCCTTACAGAGTTTAGGTAGCTACTCTGCACTGTGTTGGTATATGGCATTAGAGAACATAAAGAAGGAATCATATCCTTAAACCTAGTTACAGCGCTTTCTGAAAGACTTCTAGTGTAATGAAACTTATTCCCCACTGCTGGGTAGTCCATCAGAGTAAATGTAAATGTTATTAGAAATGATCAGACAGAAGGGAGTTTTCAGGGAATACTGTTAAGTCTTCTATTTCCATACCATAAGTCAGAACAAGATCTAAGATATGATTAAAGTGGTGGGTGGACTCATTTACTTTTTGAGCAAAGCCAATAGAGTCTAATAATAGATTAAATGCAGTGTTGAGGCTGTCATTCTCAGCATCTGTGTGGATGTTAAAATCGCCCACTATAATTATCTTATCTGAGCTAAGCACTAAGTCAGACAAAAGGTCTGAAAATTCACAGAGAAACTCACAGTAACGACCAGGTGGACGATAGATAATAACAATAAAACTGGTTTTGGGACTTCCAATTTGGATGGACAAGACTAAGAGACAAGCTTTCAAATGAATTAAAGCTCTGTCTGGGTTTTGGATTAATTAATAAGCTGGAATGGAAGATTGCTGCTAATCCTCCACCCCGGCCCGTGCTACGAGCATTCTGACAGTTAGTGTGACTCGGGGGTGTTGACTCATTTAAACTAACATATTCATCCTGCTGTAACCAGGTTTCTGTTAGGCAGAATAAATCAATATGTTGATCAATTATTATATCATTTACCAACAGGGACTTAGAAGAGAGAGACCTAATGTTTAATAGACCACATTTAACTGTTTTAGTCTGTGGTGCAGTTGAAGGTGCTATATTATTTTTTCTTTTTGATTTTATGCTTAAATAGATTTTTGCTGGTTATTGGTAGTCTGGGAGCAGGCACCGTCTCTACGGGGATGGGGTAATGAGGGGATGGCAGGGGGAGAGAAGCTGCAGAGAGGTGTGTAAGACTACAACTCTGCTTCCTGGTCCCAACCCTGGATAGTCACGGTTTGGAGGATTTAAGAAAATTGGCCAGATTTCTAGAAATGAGAGCTGCTCCATCCAAAGTGGGATGGATGCCGTCTCTCCTAACAAGACCAGGTTTTCCCCAGAAGCTTTGCCAATTATCTATGAAGCCCACCTCATTTTTTGGACACCACTCAGACAGCCAGCAATTCAAGGAGAACATGCGGCTAAACATGTCACTCCCGGTCCGATTGGGGAGGGGCCCAGAGAAAACTACAGAGTCCGACATTGTTTTTGCAAAGTTACACACCGATTTAATGTTAATTTTAGTGACCTCCGATGGCGTAACCGGGTGTCATTACTGCCGACGTGAATTACAATCTTACCAAATTTACGCTTAGCCTTAGCCAGCAGTTTCAAATTTCCTTCAATGTCGCCTGCTCTGGCCCCCGGAAGACAATTGACTATGGTTGCTGGTGTCGCTAACTTCACATTTCTCAAAACAGAGTCGCCAATAACCAGAGTTTGATCCTCGGCGGGTGTGTCGTCGAGTGGGAAAAAACGGTTAGAGATGTGAACGGGGTTGGCGGTGTACACGGGGCTTCTGTTTAGGGCTACGCTTCCTCCTCACAGTCACCCAGTCAGCCTGCTTTCCCGGCTGCTCGGGATCTGCCAGGGGGGAACTAACGGCGGCTAAGTACCTTGGTCCGCACGACTACAGGGGCCTGGCTAGCTGTAGAATTTTCCACGGTGCGGAGCCGAGTCTCCAATTCGCCCAGCCTGGCCTCCAAAGCTCCGAATAAGCTACACTTATTACAAGTACCATTACTGCTAAAGGAGGCGGGGAATAACTAAACATTTCACACCCAGAGCAGAAAGTGCGGGAGAGACAGGAGAAGCCGCCATGTTAAATCGGCTAAGAGCTAGTAGCTACGCTAAGCTAGCGGATTCCTAAAAACACGCCAAAGTGAATAATGTGTAAATAATTTAGAGGTGATTCAGCAGAAGGAGTGCTTTAGTTAAGGCACGTAAAGATTACACTGGGAAACAAATCGTAATCTAGATAACTAGATCAATCTAACTGCGCAGATTAAACAGCTAACAGATACAGAAAAACACCGCTGTGCTCCGGAACAGGAAGTGATACAATACCGCAGTGAGAGCCAACCACCAGTAGAGGCAGGCAAGAGGGTAGGTAAGGTGAGACACATAAACACAGTTTCATAAATACATATCTACACATATACATATCTACACACACATATAGATATATACATGAAGAGTTAAGATGCAAAACCTAGGAAGTATTTTCTTTTAATGGAGAAAATGTAGTTGAAATGGAGATTTAAAGGAAGCCATATTCGGAAATGCACAGACTTCAGTAATTAAATGAAAACAGTTTGTTCAAATTCTTTCATATTTTGCACCCTGATGGTCCCCTGACAGCCAAGTACCGTTGGCCTCAGCTAAAAATATATGGTTTTGGAGTACTGGGTTTTGCATCTGAACTCTTTCACATGTATACATACCAACATATACACACACCATGATGACAAATACCAAAAAAAAAAGCATGCAAAATTAGTCAATGAACTCAAATTTACAAAACCCTACCAGACATACAATGGCACACAACACACAAGCCCGAAAGCAATAACAAAATCAATAAACCCCAAGTCTTCAACCTATAACAAGCAATTTTATTATTCCGTAATGTCTTTTGAAGCCTACTAAAGTATCAAGTACTTTTAATATTGTCAGGACAATTATTCCAGATATTAACACCTTTAAGGAGACTTACATTGAAAAAATGCAGTCAGATTTTTTGAACAAAAATGACTTACATTTACACATGAGATCCTTCTGAATGTAGTAAAGTAAATCTGCAAGCCCAGATCTGTCATTCAACGGAGAAATCTTCATTTGAAAATGACAAATTTACAGCTAACATTTAGCCCTCCGCAAATTGTCCCTCTCATCATGGACGCTGCCGAGACATCACGGACAAGACCCTCTCCCAGCATGCACTGCGCCAATTGTAATTTGTGGATTTACGTCAGTTTGCATCTGCACCTTTTTCTTGTCTTATACGGAAGGATCTACTTTTTTTTAAATTTCATATTGTCTTGCGGCACGTTTGGTGAGTACACATTTCTTTTATTTGTGCTTGAAATTATTTTGGGGGACCTTTTTCATACGCCCGTTTGATTGAGTGGTGTCGCAATGAAAATCTGCTGTCTTTTGCCTCCGGTACCATCGCGGGATATGGAGGCGAGACCCACAAAGAATCCCATTCATTAAAAATATCTAAACCTCTCTCAGCGTCCATGGAGCTCTGGGGCTCCGACTGCCGAGACGTGCGGTGCTGTGGATTTTGCCGCAAGAAGTCTGTCCTTGCAGCAACAGGTGTACCGGCCGCTTCGCATTAAAACAGCGAGCGTAGCGGAGGCAGAGAGCGGGAGAGGAAGAACGGCTCCCGCTGTCGATGTCGTTGCTGATCTGAGCACACAGATCTGTATCTCACATTCATTGCAGCTTACTTTTGGATGTTGAAACCAGGATGTATAAGTAACATTACTAACAGATAAAATCAATTTCAATGCGGGATCGGACTGAAGGCGGGAGCGCGTCGTCTTGTCCCTGACGTCATGGAAATGATACAGCTGTACAAACTGTTTTCACAGAGGGCTAAATTTTAGCTGCAAATTTGACATTTTTAAACGAAGATTTCTCAGCTGAATTACAAATTTGGGCTTACAGATTTACTTGACTGCATTCACAAGGGTCTTATAAATACATATCAGCTATTTCTTTCTGAAATCTGACCACATTTATTTCAATGCAGGTCTACTTTAACAGAAAGACAATGACTTTTTGCTGTAGTTCAGATCCTAAATTTCTCAAAAAATAAAATTTCTCTTAAATTGTAACTGGAGTCCCTTAAGGCCCCTTCACACATAGTGCGAATTTGGTCGATTTGTGTATGACTCCAGGGCGACACACGGCGGAAGAGTCGTATAAGCGCATCGCGAAACATTGCGCCGTCAGGCAGGCGTGCACGATGCCGGCATGACGGTTCGTGCATGTGACAGTGTCTGTCCAGCAGGGGCGCAGTGTGAGCTGCTGCAGCTGCTTGCATTGTGTTCCATGGGACGAGCTGCACCACATCCCGCTGATTTGGAGGAAAACAAAATAAAACCAGCTGTATAATTAGTAAATATCACTGGGTTGATATAAATAATACATAAAGGGGGACGCAATACAGAATCCCACAGTTAACCAACCCTGGTTAAAATAAACAAACAAACAAAAACACCACTCACATGATTTGAACCCGCACATCCTGATTACCAGATGGAAACTTTACCACAACACTACAATCACTATCTTGTAACAGGAGCATGAAATGGATAAAATCTACAAACAGACAAACATTTTTCTGAATAAGAGAAGAAAAACGCTGTGATAACTGACCTAACAGCATCTGCTACGGTGTATTTCTGCTTATATGTGACGGAAAGTGGCGTATTTGTCGTACTGTTGGCCTATCATGGTCCTGTGTTGCAAAGCTCACTGTCCTGTCAGACAGACGTGACGTTCAGATCGCCTGCTGCATGTCCACATAAACTGACAGTCCAGTCCAGCTGGATCTGTCAGTGTACGTGCTCTCCAGCCCTTTGCAGAAGCAATATATGTTTTTATGTTTTTCCATGTGAGTGCAGCAAGAGCACACATGCTCATGTCCGTCAAAACATGGTGCGTTTTCTGCAGCTCTGATGTCCAGGACCAGAGATTTCAACAGCTGCCACGCCCCCGTCAGTTCAGAGCACAGACCACCGTGTCACTCTGTGATCAGATGAGATGCGCCTCGGCTGTGGGGGGACCACACACATGCACGTGTTGGGGGGAGTGGGGGGAATGCGTGACACACGCACACGTGTAGAATTTAGACAAATTTCACTGCCAGCAGGACAGTGGTTGTCTGCACTGTTGTCGTGCCAAGAGTGTGATTGGCCACACAATTTCTAAGTGCCAAATGAGTGGTGTTAGATGTTCATGCGTGTCAGCTGGAATTTGGCTGACACCTGCCACAAGAGGGTTTGATGGGTTCGCACAGCGCCCACTCTGTCTTTCAGCCGCTGGTGTGAGCAGATAGTTGTAGCAACAGGTGTACAAGGCATTAGAGGCAGGGAAGATTTTACACGGTTTGCACACAATTCTTGCATCATGCACACTTCGTCCAAGCTTCACACTATATGTGAAGGGGCCCTTAGTTTAAACGGATCCTGGACATGTTGTGGCAACAGTTCATTTTTAACTTCATACATAATTTGTATTATGATGTACTCAACCAAGTCCCAGAATTTTAGAATATGTAAACAGACAAACAATAGATTTGTTGCCTCGCAATATGATTTGTTACAGATAATTCTTATAGCTTTCTTTTGCAACAAAAATAGTGGATTAGTATTAGTTTTATATGTATTTCCTCATATCTCAATACAATAGATCATATATGGAATGAGCAATGAATGGTATGAAATAGTTGATGAGCATTGGGAAATGAAATCTTGTGCTTTATGCAAAATTGCAATGGCTTTTGACATTTTAGATTTAACAAAATTAATGTGTTTTCCAGCTCAGTTTATCATCAATAACAACACCAAGAAATTTAGTATCAGTTACAATTTCAATATCTTTTAATGATAAATTTCTGCAGAAATTCCTGGACTTGTTTCCAAATATGATACACTTTGTTGTACCAAAGTGGAGGGATAATTTGTTTGAATCAAACCATTGTTTAAACTTCTGTAGCTCCTTCTCCATCATGTCCAAGGTCTGTCCCAAATGATCCCCACTACAAAACGCCGTCATGTCATCAGCAAACAGAATACAACTGACAGACTTGGAAACTAATCATATGTCATTAATTTATAGAAGAAACAACAACGGCCCCAGAACTGAACCCTGGGGCACCCCACACGTAATTTTCATGAATTCAGAGGTCGTCCCAATAATATGTACACACTGATACCTATTGTATAAATAGCTAGCTATCCAGTCATGTGCCAGTCCCCCGATACCATACCTTGTAGTTATTCAATAGTACAGTATGGTCTAGTATCAAATGCTTTCCGTAAAAAAAAAAAAAAAAAAAAAATATCCTACAGAATATTGCTTATTTTCAATTGCATTTGTAATCTGTTCAATTACAGCCAGTGAAGTAGTGCATTTTTTTTCCTGAAACCATATTGTTGTTCACTAAGGATGTGATGTTTAGTTATGAAATCATTTAACCTGTTTACAGATACCTTTTCCAAAATTTCTGAAAACTGTGGTAAGGGTAAGATTGACCTATAATTTGAAAAGACATGTTTGTCACCAGATTTAAACAGTGGTATAACTTCAGCTAATTTCATTCTGAAAGGAAATTTCCCAGTTACTGGTGACAAGTTACAAATATACGTTTAACAATACAATCAATAATATTTTTTAATCAAAAACATATCAAAATGGTCGCTATCAGTTGATTTTTTTTCCCTTGAGTTTATGTACAATGTACACAATTATTTCATATTCATCAGTTTCTTTAATGAACATTGTTTCCTGAATTTCATTAATTGTTTTACTGTAATCCAAAGAGCACATTCCAGAAGATTGAATTTGCTAAAGTTTTACCCATATTAACAAAGTAATCATTAAAGTTATCTGCTATAGCTTTATTTTCCTTAACAACTGTATCAGTATTTGTGTAAAAAGGCAGGGTATTCTATAACATCTTTTCTTTTATTTATAATTTCATTTAAAAGCTTCCAAGCACCCTTAACGTTTGTTTTATTTTTTCCAATAAATCACTATAATATTAACTTTTACAAGATCGCAACATGTCAGTTAGTTTTTTATGTCTTATATCTATTCTCATCATCAAATGTCCTCAGCTTTAAAAACTGTTTATACAGAAAATTCTTCTTTTTACATGCATTTTGCAGTTCCTTAGTGATCCACGGTTTGTCAACATTTTACTTATTTCCAACTTTTAACACCAAATGTTTATCATATAAATTGGAGATAATAAAAATTAATAATTCGTAAGATTGATCAATGTCCTCAATATAAATGTCACTCCAGTTCTGATTCCCTAAATCCATTCTAAAATTTTGCAAAGTTTCCTCTGTTATTTTCCTTTTGAAATTTGTAATTTCAGTATGGTTAATTTTCTCAACAAAAGAATTGAAAACTACAAAAGCCGGCAAATGATCACTGATGTCACTAATAAGTAATCCCCCCTCTAAGTTCCCACAGTAAAGTTTGTCAATATATTATCAATAAGTGTCGATGTGTTCGCAGTTATCCTAGTTGGATGGGTAATCACTGGATACATCCATCCATCCATCCATCCATCTTCTACCACTTAGTCCAATTAAGGGTTGCGGGGAGCTGGAGCCTATCCCAGCAGTCATAGTGCGTGAGGCAAGGTACACCCAGGACAGGATGCCAGTCTGTCGCAGGGCCACAAACAGACAAACAAACACAGACGCACACCTAAGGACAATTTAAAGATTCCAATCCACCTAACCCGCGTGCCTTTGGATGTGGGAGGAAACCGGAGCACCGGAGGAAATCCATGCAAACACGGGGAGAACATGCAAACTCCACACAGAAAGGTCCCGGGAATTGAACCCATGACCTTCTCGCTGTGAGGCAACAGTGCTAACCACTAAGCCACCGTGCCACCCACTGGATACATTCCCATACAAAATACAGAAATGATAAATTCAGTACTATTTATTTGACCATAAGGATTTAAGATTTCTATAGTGAAGTCTGCACAAGCAAATAAAAGCTTAATATTTTTAATAAAGTTGTACATCTCAGTCAGCTTATCCACATTTTTTTTTTTTTTATCCTGGGGCTCTGTAGACACAGCTTATAATTATATTTTTTGATTTTTGCATTTAATTTCCACAGTAAAACATTCCATGATATGTTCCAAAGAAATACACCTATTCTGAACAACTTCACAGTGATAAGTAGAACTAACAAATCCTGCGCCACCACCACCCCATTTATTCATCCTGTTTGTAGCAAATAAATAAATAAATAGAATTCTGCTGAAACAGGGAGGGGGTTGTAACTTGTGTGAAGCTGGCATACCCCTACTAGCCACTACTTGGGACTCTAGGGACATGCCATCCAGAAAATTTTAAAAATGTATAGGAATTTTTTACCTTTTCTTAGGCAATCTGGGAAGCTAAATGCTAACTCTCAACTCACTGTTTTAATACAGAATTTTAATGTTAAATACTGGAAATCTTTTGAGGACAGTGACTTCAGTCAAATATGATGGACTGGCAAGTGTCTCTCCTTGGCTTCCCCTGAACATAGTGCTGGAAAATCTTGGCTGCATCTAATTGCAAAGTACACTGGAAACACTTGACCCACATTTTATCATACCTTTGGTCAGCGTCTTGGGTGGGGGTTTGCAACCCTCTCAACCCCCTTCTAGATCCAACAGAGCATTTTTCCTCTGTGTTAGCTCATTAACTGAAAAACTACATGAATCGAAGTTGGTCGTGAGGTAAGCCTTGGGTCAAGGACGGGCAAATCCAATATCATTTTTAATTACTGCTTTTTTACTGACTCAAATTTTACACTGGATACCCAATGATGCAATCCCACATTGGATGGAGAGTGGCAGGGGTGGTTTTGAACTGGGAACCTTTTGGTCTGGAAACAGGCACACTAACCATTTGACCACTACACTGCCCTTAGGTGGAACTTTGTTAATGGACACACACACACACACACACACACACACACACACACACACACACACACACACACACACACACACACACACACACACACACACACACACACACACACACACACACAGAGCTGAGAATATATATATTTTAATAGACAAGTGGGATTTGTGCGTGTATGCATGCATGCATGCATGCATACGTGTGTATGGCTTTGATTATGGAGAAACTGAGGAGCGCTGACATTTGGCATTTGGTACGCTTATGAATTTTGGGTCAAGCATGAATCCTGCAAAAAGGGAAAGTTGATAGGACTAATATTTTTGGAGAAATTAGCGTTATTAGGTAACAACACTGAACAATGGACGTTGACAATAACTTTTTGGACTCACACGCCATTCCAGCAGGGGGTAGTAAGTGTGCCTGTGTGCGTGATTTTTTTTTTTAGTAAATTCAATGTAAGTACATAATATAATTGTAAATATATTAAAAATCCATGAATGACACAAGAAAGTACATTTATTTGCATTGTGGTTTATAGTTTAGTTCTTCTAAAAAGTGTTGCAATCTAAGGTTCTCAATTCTCAAAACATTCTGGACTCCACCCTTCAAAAACGTCAGCTACTTATTTTATAAACATTACCCAATCTAGAGCCTGTGGATCCCCCGAGGCAACATGCTGGCTAGTACAACCCCAAACTTTGTTGCTTTGTGCAAATAGTTTATCAGTTTGAACATTAAATTTCTTGTATTTGTGGTGTATTCAATTGAATATAGGTTGAAGAGGATTTGCAGATCATTGTATTCTGTTTTTATTTACATTTTATACAATGTCCGAACTTCATTGGAATTGAGGTTGTATATACAGTGAGGAAAATAAGTATTTGAACACCCTGCAGTTTTGCAAGTTCTCCCACTTAGAAATCATGGAGGGGTCTGAAATATTCATCTTAGGTGCATGTCCACTGTGAGAGACATAATCTAAAAAAGAAAATCTGGAAATCACAATGTATGATTTTTTAATAATTTATTTGTATGTTACTGCTGCAAATAAGTATTTGAACACCTACCAACCAGCAAGAATTCTGGCTCACACAGACCTGTTAATTTTTCTTTAACAAGCCCTCTTATTCTGCACTCTTTACCTGTATTAATTGCACCTGTTTGAACTTGTTACCTGTATAAAAGACACCTGTTCACACACTCAATCAATCACACTCCAACCTGTCCACCATAGCCAAGACCAAAGAGCTGTCTAAGGACACCAGGGACAAAAAAGTAGACCTGCACAAGGCTGGGATGGACTACAGGACAACAGGCAAGCAGCTTGGTAGAAGACAACTACTGTTATGATTATTTATTAGAAAGTGGAAGAAACACAAGATGACTGTCAATCTCCCTCAGTCTGGGATTCCATGCAAGATCTCACTTTGTGGGGTAAGGATGATTCTGAGAAAGCTCAGAACTACACAGGAGGACCTGGTCAATGACCTGAAGAGAGCTATGACCACAGTCACAAAGATTACATTAGTAACACATGATGCTGTCATGTTTTAAAATCCTGCAGGGCAGCAAGGTCCCCCTGCTCAAGCCAGCACATGTCCAGGCCCATTTGAAGTTCACCAGTGAGCATCTGGATGATCCAGAGGAGGCATGGGAGAAGGTCATGTGGTGAGATGAGACCAGAATAGAGCTTTATGGAATCAACTCCACTTACCATGTTTAGAGGATGAGAACAACCCCAAGAAAACCATCCCAACCGTGAAGCATGGGGGTGGGAACATCATACTCTGGGGGTGCTCTTCTGCAATGGGGACAGGATGACTGCACCGTATTGAAGGGAGGATGGATGGGGTCATGTATTGCGAGATTTTGGCAAACAACCTCTTTCCCTCAGTAAGAGCACTGAAGATGGGTCATGGCTGGGTCTTCCAGCATGACAATGACCCCAAACACACAGCCAGGGCAACTAAGGAGGGGCTCCGTAAGAAGCATTTCAAGGTCCTGGAGTGGCTTGGCCAGTCTCCAGACCTGAACTCAATACAAAATCTTTGGAGGGAGCTGAAACTCCAAACCTGAAAGATCTAGAGAAGATCTGTATGGATGAGAGGACCAAAATCCTTGCTGCAGTGTGTGCAAACCTGGTGAAACACTACAGGAAACGTTTGACCTCTGTAAATGCAAACAAAGGCTACTGTACCAAATATTAACATTGATTTTCACAGGTGTTCAAATACTTATTTGCAGGAGTAACATACAAATAAATTATTTAAAAAAATCATACATTGTGATTTCCAGATTTTTTTTTTTTTAGATTATGTCTCTCACAGTGGACATGCACCTAAGATGAAAATTTCAGACTCCTCCATGATTTCTAAGTGGGAGAACTTGCAAAATCACAGGGTGTTCAAATACTTATTTTCCTCACTGTATATATATACACTCAACAAAAATATAAATGCAACACTTTTGGTTTTGCTCCCATTTTGTATGAGATGAACTCAAAGATCTAAAACTTTTTCCACATACATAATATCACCATTTCCCTCAAATATTGTTCACAAACCAGTCTACATCTGTGATAGTGAGCACTTCTCCTTTGCTGAGATAATCCATCCCACCTCACAGGTGTGCCATACCAAGATGCTGATTAAACACCATGATTAGTGCACAGGTGTGCCTTAGACTGCCCACAATAAAAGGCTACTCTGAAAGGTGCAGTTTTATCACACAGCACAATGCCACAGATGTCGCAAGATTTGAGGGAGCGTGCAATTGGCATGCTGACAGCAGGAATGTCAACCAGAGCTGTTGCTCGTGTACTGAATGTTCATTTCTCTACCATAAGCCGTCTCCAAAGGCATTTCAGAGAATTTGGCAGTACATCCAACCAGCCTCACAACCGCAGACCACGTGTAACCACACCAGCCCAGGACCTCCACATCCAGCATGTTCACCTCCAAGATCGTCTGAGACCAGCCACTCGGACAGCTGCTGAAACAGTCGGTTTGCATAACCAAAGAATTTCTGCACAAACTGTCAGAAACCGTCTCAGGGAAGCTCATCTGCATGCTCGTCGTCCTCATCGGGGTCTCGACCTGACTCCAGTTCGTCGTCGTAACCGACTTGAGTGGGCAAATGCTCACATTCACTGGCGTCTGGCACGTTGGAGAGGTGTTCTCTTCACGGATGATGCGAAGGAGATGTGTTGCACTGCATGAGGCAAATGGTCACACCAGATACTGACTGGAATCCCCCCCAATAAAACAAAACTGCACCTTTCAGAGTGGCCTTTTATTGTGGGCAGTCTAAGGCACACCTGTGCACTAATCATGGTGTCTAATCAGCATCTTGATATGGCACACCTGTGAGGTGGGATGGATTATCTCAGCAAAGGAGAAGTGCTCACTATCACAGATTTAGACTGGTTTGTGAACAATATTTGAGGGAAATGGTGATATTGTGTATGTGGAAAAAGGTTTAGATCTTTGAGTTCATCTCATACAAAATGGGAGCAAAAGTGTTGCGTTTTTATATATATATATATATATATATATATATATATATATATGAGCAACATCAATTATTAAAATAAATTGTGTAATATAATTTTGACTGTACTAAATGGAACTGTAGGCCAGAACAAATTAATCAATTTGGCAAACAGACTACGAATTATGGTGTCACATATTAGATCCAGTTTGTTATCTCCACCTTCATACTTGATTTGTGCTCATAAATTGTGTACCTCCTTTTTCAGTCTGTATCAGCTGTGCTGGAACTGGATGTTCTTTTCTGTACACTGTCCGTTGTGTTCTTGGAGATGGCTGCAGTGAGCAAGAAGAGATGAATAACTTCACTTTACTTTGTGTATGCAGTTTGTTTAGCTTGTTTTGTGGTTATTTGTTTGCATAATTTAGGATGAATGGTGAATTATTTACAGACTATCAGAATTATAAATGCAGTCTTTAGTTCAACTGTAACTGAGTAACTTTTAGATAACTTTTTTGAGTTATGCATTATTAATGTAGTTACTTGGGTATTATAGTCATAACAGTTTCCACCTTTGGGTGACCTAAGTTGTTTGGCGTTGCTGTCTCTGTGTCTGTCTCCCTCTATCTGTCTGGTCTGTCTCTAAAGCGATTGCCAGCTGAATGTGTCCAGACTCTGCTATGGTAACAACCGGAATACAGCTCAGCATTAAAATCATTAGCTGATGATGCTTTCACTGTTACTTCCAGGTGTACAACCACTCGCTTGGAAATGTTTAATCATAGCTGCATCTCATAATTTCATTTTCTTCACTGTTGCATTTCCAATAAACTCATTGATTCATCGTCATTAGCTGGACATCATCGTGCACAGTGACTAGAGCTGTCGCAACAGGTTGATAAACAGGTATTTACAATTTTGACTGTATTTTATTGTGACGTGGAAATGGATGATTGATTCTGTTGTGTTGTTTGCCTGTTGATATGATAATTCAAAATTAGAAGATTGATTTTGGACAAAATGTCTTGTTAGATGGCCCCTAGGTTGGAAAAAGATGATTAAATTGTGAGCTATATCTGGATCTGATTCAAAATCTTATCCATTGTTTAAAGTACAGCCTTGTTACATCACAAAGGTCTATAAAAGTTCTATTTGAGTTCCCCTTGTTGGTTTGAGTAAGTGTTGATGGTTAACACTTTGTCATGGTACTCTAGTAGCGGGCTATGAATTTTACACCTAGGGCTTCAGAGATACAGTATATCATCCCACACCTAAACATAGTATCAGGTGATGCAGAATCACCAACAGACATTGCATATATCCAAAACCATTGTCATAACCAGTTGTTATAGGGGCGCATGTCTCCTTCTGGAGACAGGGCAATGCATGGAGAAAGACAGAGAGAATCTTTTTGACAGCATATTAAACAAACAAACAAACACAAAAAGAAAGATACAATTTACATTTCACCTATGGGACTTTAAATGTGATATTCGAGGTCACTTGAAGTTTGATTGCTTGTGGTGACTAAATGTTGCCAGATATGACCATACCTACTATTAGAAAGTCATATGTTTAATTTCATTTTCTGCTGCATATCCAGGTCTGGGTCTCAGTGATAGCAGAGCAAGCAGCTCAGGCCACACTATCCTCTGCCAAGCGTCACCAGATTAGGGAAACTGGGGCCTGCTGAAACCAGGTCTGATGCCTGATGGTCAGGTCTACAACCATGGGACCTGATCAGGATCAGTCTGGAAAAACAACATGGTGTCACCTCCATGTGGGCTCACCACCTGCACGGAGCATGTACAGGGTCTGGTGCAGTCTTTTACAGGCAGTGGATGGGGGCAAATGCCCACGTAGACATCACATGTGGGCTTTCAAAATGTGCCATTGCATTTTGTCTCGAGTGACTTTGAATCTCATTTTCAATGCCACATTATGGTCACTCAGACTTTGGTTACTTATAGAAGCTAAATGGTACCAGATATGCTCATAGTTACCATTACACATGTAGGTAGTAATACGAGGGCTGTCAATAAAGTATAGGTCCTTTTTATTTTTTTCAAAAACTATATGGATTTCATTCATATGTTTTTACGTCAGACATGCTTGAACCCTCGTGCGCATGCGTGAGTTTTTCCACGCCCGTCGGTGACATCATTTGCCTGTGAGCACTCCTTGTGGGAGGAGTCGTCCAGCCCCTCATCGGAATTCCTTTGTCTGAGAAGTTGCTGAGAGACTGGCGCTTTGTTTTATCAAAATTTTTTCTAAACCTGTGAGACACATCGAAATGGACACGGTTCGAAAAATTAAGCTGGTTTTCGGTGAAAATTTTAACGGCTGATGAGAGATTTTGAGGTGATAATGTCGCTTTAAGGACTTCCCAAGGTGCGAGACGTCGCGCAGCGGTCCCAGGCGCCGTCGTCAGCCTGTTTCAAGCTGAAAACCTCCACATTTCAGGCTCTATTGATCCAGGACGTCGTGAGAGAACAGAGAAGTTTCAGAAGAAGTCGGTTTCAGCATTTTATCCGGATATTCCACTGTTAAAGGAGATTTTTTTAATGAAAGACATGCGGACGGGTCCGCGCGTCGGGACGCAGCCGGCGCGGTGCGGCGGCACAGGAAAAACACCTCCGTGTTGATAACCATTTGTAAAATCTAGGCGGCTTTTGATGCCTTTCAGTGGAGTGAGTATATGAGAAATTGTTTAACAGCTGGACATGTTCCAACTTGTCCTTAAGGCTTCCAACGGAGGTGTTTTTCCTGTGGCGGAGCGTCGCAGCGGCTGCGAGCCGACACTGCAATCCGTCCGCACGTCTTTCATTAAAAAAATCTCCTTTAACAGTGGAATATCCAGATAAAATGCTGAAACCGACTTCTTCTGAAACTTCTCTGTTCTCTCATGACATCCTGGATCAATAGAGCCTGAAATGTGGAGGTTTTCAGCTTGAAACAGGCTGATGATGGCGCCTGGGAGCGCTGCGCGACGTCTCGCACCGTGGGAAGTCCTTAAAGCGACAGTATCACCTCAAAATCTCTCATCAGCCGTTAAAATTTTCACCAAAAACCAGCTTAATTTTTCGAACCGTGTCCACTTCGATGTGCCTCACAGGTTTAGAAAAAATTTCGATCAAATAAAGCACCAGTCTCTCAGCAACTTCTCAGACAAAGGAATTCCGACGAGGGGCTGGACGACTCCTCCCACAAGGAGTGCTCACAGGCGAATGACGTCACCGACAGGTGTGGAAAAACTCACGCATGCGCACGAGGGTTCAAGCATGTCTGACGTAAAAACATATGAATGAAATCCATATAGTTTTTGAAAAAAATTAAAAGGACCTATACTTTATTGACAGACCTCGTATGTGGGCTGTCAAAATATACCATTTGATTAGACCTTGAGGGGCCTTGAAAGTGAAAAGTCTGAATCACTTATAGTGGCTAAACAGTGCCAGATAGGTCAATGGGTCCTATTTGACATGGATAAGAAGTCATATATGGCCTTATAATATGCAATGTCTTATCTGACCTTGAGTGGCCTAAGTAAGACCCATGTTGCCGTAAAGAAACCAAATATGATTTCCACACTAACACAATATAACATCTTGCTAGAGTGTCGCAATGTAGTTTAAGGACTATTTTGGTGATCACAGTTCTCCACAGTTATTACTGCTTCACAGTTTTAAAATACATGTATCACTTTGAGTCAACATTACCTCAGAAAAGGAGGTGCTGTCTTTGGTGCTGTCTCTCTGAATTAAACGTGGTGGAAAGGTTGTGTTTTAGTAAAGGATGAAGTGGTTCAAATGCCCAAATGTCAAGGCCACACAAAACCAAATATTACGGCAAAACTGAATCACAAAGTATTCATTTGCATGACCATGTAAAGTGTGGGCATTGCACGCTACGATCGCCCCTTCTTGTTAACACTGTTTAAAACACACTGAAAGTACCAAATGCAGCTACAATAACCTGAGGAATTGTAATTAGTTACTTTCGTTGTATTAGTACTGTGCTGTTGACTGTGCAGGAACACATGCACTAATTCCACACAGGTATTCCGGCATAAACATCTGCTAGGACTTTCAGCTCCTCTTAATCAGTCAACCTCAAAAGATGGATTGTTTCCCGAATTACACATTTGCCACGATGCCACACAATCCTTTTATATTAATCAAAATTACCTCAGCAACAGATCTAGAAAAAAAAAAATCATTTGTGCATTTGTGTTGCAGCAAGGTTACAATACAAAAACAGCCAGCTACAGCGACGGATGATGACCCATTTTTTTTTGGCTATTTTCGATAATGCCACCACTTCCATTTATTAAAAAAAAAAGAAAAAAAAATATGATATCCAAGAGCAATGGTTTCAGAGATTCGCTGAACTTTATTTTTAGAACATGATCATGTCACATTTTCCACCTCAAATAGGGGGTCTGCAAATTGAAAAATGCTTCTTTTTCTTTGCACAAAGCGTGACCATATTCCAGCAGACTTGCACAGAATTCACCGGCCTCGCTGCTCTGTAGCTGAGCAACATGCAAACACACAAAGCTTCATGTGTAAAGCAGAACGCATCAGTTATATGATACCCTTCCACTTTAGTCATGGTCTGGGTTCCTGGTTTTCTTATGCATGATAGCGCTGCAAAAATGGAAAGCATGAACTCAAACATTGTATTTTTCAGTCGTATTGTTTGGATTCAAGAAGAATGTTCCCGTAATTGTAAGATTTTAGCACATTGAAGCATCACCATTTTCATATTAAATATCCTATTTAAATATCCATGCATTTGCACACATGGTGTTGGGCCATCCCTCTTCAATATCTGTTTACTTCAGAGACATTTTCAGTGTGACTTTTCAATCAAACAATAACTACTTCTACATGCACTATCAGAATGAAAAGTATGCTGTAAATCTCATACAGTCGGTTTAATGGGAAAATATTAGTAATGGCTCTCATTGTAACATTTTCCCTATGTCACTCTGGTTAGTTTAACTTCCAGGTTTCCTGTCTTCTGTGTTCATATGTCTCGGAACGTCCAGGATAATTGCTCCGTGTCCTTTATAGTGACAGTTTGAATGTCTCCATCCGTAGTTGCCAGATTGTATTAGGCTCAGCCCTGCTCTCTAGCATTCCAAGTTTGATTCCACATTACTGACCTTTGCTGCCATTCCAGTCCCTTGTTGTTTTTTTTTTTGCTCTGTTAACAGTGTTTAGACTCCATGTTGCCAACCCTTATGGCCATGTCTTTCACCTGACCTTTTGGACTCTGTGGTACGAGAATCTCTGGTAATTGAACTGTGTACTTTGGATAATTGTGCTACATAACCACTTGAAAAACTGTTGCCATTATGAACTCTAATAACTGTATGCCTGATCCGAGCCTATGTTTTTGAACATTCCTCCTGCCTGCGATGTGTGACTGTTAGCTGTGCTATTTATAATTATTAAGAACACTAAAACCTGTTCAAAACATCCTTCATTGTGGTTCTCTGCAACAGTTGGGGGTCCTTGCCTAGAGCCTTCAAATGTACTTGATGCACAGTTTGTGAAAGCCCAGCCAAGCCCAGCAACATGCTATGATGGATCTGAAAAGTATTCACAGTGCATCACTTTTTCCACATTTCCACATGAAATGATTTTCTTACTCAAAATTCTACACACAATACCCGATAATGACATTGTGAACTTTTTTCAGATTTTTGCAAATTTATATTAAACAAAACAAAAACTAAGAAATTACACGTACATAAGTATTCACAGCGTTTGCCATGAAGCTCAGCATTGAGCTCAGGTGCATCCTGTTTCCGCTGATCATCCTTGAGATGTTTCAACAGTCCACCTGGAGTACATTCAGTTTATTGTACATGATTTGGAAACACATACACTGTCAACATATAAGGTCCCACAGCTGACAGTGCATGTCAGCTGTGGGACCTACGACAATTCAAAGTAATTGTCGTAGATCTCAGAGACAGGATAGTCTCGAGGCACAAATTTGGGGAAGGGTACAGAAACACTTCTGCTGCTTTGAAGGTCCCAATGAGCACAGTGGTCTCCATCATCCATAAATGGATGAAGTTCAGATCCACTAGGAGTCTTCCTAGTGCCAGCCACCCATCTAAAACTGAGTGTTCATGGGAGAAAGGCCTTAGTCAAGGAGGCGACGCAGAACCAGAGAGAGGAGAACCTTCTACACGGACAACCATCTCTGCAGCAATCAACCAATTAGACCTGTATGGTAGAGTGTCCAGACAGAAGCCACTTCTCAGGGCCCCTTCACACATAGCACGAATAAGTAGGAATCAGCGTGAATCACGGCGAAACAGCCCGAATGAGCGAACCACCAAAACACCAAGCTGACATTGGAAGGGACACATGGTCGGGCAGGCGTGAATGATCCTGTGCATGAGCATGCACAAAACCGTCGCAGTGGGAACACAGTGCGAGCAGCTGGAGCGTGTGGAACCACATCGTGCAGCTGCTGTGGAGATATAAAAAATAAAAAACCAGCTGGAACGTGTGGAACCACATCATGCCACTGTTGTGGAGAAACAAAATTACAAACTACAAACCATACAAAAACACTGCAAGTCCAATACAAGTATGATCCTCTGTGCCTCTGTATATGACCCATGGTCACAGATGTACAGTCATGATATGACATGAATGAAGCAGTGTGCCTTATTATGTCCAGCCAGGTATATAAATAATTACTACAATCACCGGACACTGATAGATTAGATATTGGTGTATAATTAGTGAAAATCACTGGGTTGATATAAATAATAAATAAAAGTGGACCCAATGCAGAACCCTGTGGTTGAATAACCCCAGTTAAATAAAAAAATAAATGCCACTCACGGGATTCAAACCTGCAATTTATTAAAGCTCTGATTAACAGACAGAAACTTTACTATTGAGCTACAATCACTGTCTTATAACAGGAGCATAAAATGCCTTAAAACCAACAAGGAGATAAACGTATTTAAAAAAAAGAGAAATTAGATGATGAAGACGAAGAGGAAGTTTTCGTCATCTTTAATTCCGGTGAAAAAAGTGCCATAATAACTGACAAAACGGCATTGCTGTGGCATTTTTTGGTGATACGTGACTGAAAGTGGCATATTTATCGCACTGTTGGTTTGTCATAGTCCTGCCGTGTGCCGCTCACAGGACACATGTGTCTTGTCAAACAGACGTAACATTCAGATTGCCTGCTGCATGTCCACCTGTCCTCCGTTTCTCCTGGGACAGCCTGTCAATGTGTGCGCTGTGTGTGCACTCCAGCCCATTGCAAAAGCGATATATGTTTTCTGTATTTCCACATGACGACAGCAAGCCCACACACACGCGTCACCCTCGAACAGTTGTAAGGTCATGTCCGTCAAATCACGGTACGTGTTCTACCGCTGTGACGTCCAGGACCGGAGATCTCAACAGCTGCTGCTGTCGGCAGCCTGCCACGCCCCCTGTCCATTCAGAGCAAAGACCAGAGTGTCACACTCTGTTTCTGTATTATGTGATCATTTTTTTAGTACTTATTTTGGCATGTAATTGTGTATGTATTTATTGTAGTAATTATTTCTATACCTGTCCTGGCTGTGGTCTCTGTGTTTTTAATGTGACACGTCATGCGCACACCATCATTTCCAGCTCTCAGTGAGTTTCTGGAGAGTGATCAGCTGACAGGCACCTCGCTGTGCTGTGTGTGCTCTGGCTGGCCGCTCCCCATCTGTACATACATATCAGCATTTCATGCAAGTGTGCTTCCCCCCCTCACGCCATATGTGTTGCGTGGTGGTGGTGGTGGGGCAAAACACATGCACGGTACATGTGTTGAGGGGGGAGCCGACACTCTGGCATGCCACATGTGTTGCTTGGCAACTCCACAGTCATGGGGACACATAGACAAATTCCACAGCCATCTCGAAAGTGGTCGCACGCTCACTATTTCATGCTGATAGTGCGAATGGCACCATATTTTCTAAGTGTCCAGAGAGCGATGTTGGATGTTCATTGTGTGTCACCTGGAATTTGGCCGACAGGGATTGAATGGGCTCTCACAGGGCACTCTCTGTCTTTTGGCTGCTGGTGTGCGTGAATAGTTGAAGCGACAGGTGTACGAGGCATTAGAGGTGGCTCAGATTTTTCACAACTGCCATGCAATTCCTCTTTCGTGTGCTAGTCGGCTTCAATCATGTTACGGGGCCCTTAGTAAAAGGCACATGGCAGCCCACCTGGAGTTTGCCAAAAGGCACCTGAAAGACTTTCAGACAATGAGAAACAAGATTCTCTGGTCTGATGAAACCAAGATTGAACTCTTTGGTGTGAAGGTCAGGCATCATGTTTGGAGTAAACCAGGCACCATCCCTACAGTGAAGTATGGTGGTGGCAGCATCATGCTGTGGGGATTATTCTCAGTTGCAGGAACTGGGAGACTAGTCAAGATTGAGGGAAAGATGAATGTAGCAATGTACAGAGCCATCCTGGATGAAAACCTGCTCCAGAGCGCTCTTGACCTCACACCAGGACAACGGTTCATCTTTCAGCATAGCAATGACCATAAACACACAGCCAAGATATCAAAGGAGTGGCTTCAGGACAACTCTATGAATGTCCTTGAGTGGCCCAGCCAGACCTGAATTTGATTTCACAGTTCTGGAGAGATCTGAATAGGGCTGTGCAGCGATGCACCCCATCCAACCTGACTGAGCTTGAGAGGTGCTGTAAAGAGGAATGAGCAGCACTGCCAAAGATAGGTGTGCCAAGCTTGTGGCATCATATTCAAGAAGACTTGAGGCTGTAATTGCTACCAAAAGTGCATCAACAAAGTATTGAGCAAAGGTTGTGAATACCTATGTACAGTACATGTGATTTCTTACTTTTCATTTTAATGAATTAAAAAACAATAAACTTTTCATGTTGTCATTATGGGGGTTGTTGAGTAGAATTTGAGGGAAAATTGAATTTACTTAATTTGGAATAAGGCTGTAACATAACAAAAGGTGGAAAAAGTGAAGTACTCTGAATAATTTTGAGATGCAAACGGCTGTGCATCCTGGATAGCAACCACCCAGGCAGAGGATTGGCTCAGCTCACACCCTGAACATAGCACCAGGACCCAGAGGACATGGATCGCTGTACTGCTGCAAAGGGGTCAGTTTTGCCAAACACCTCTGACCAGGGACTTCATAACTGCATAACCTCTTCCCCAGCTTCTCTAGCTCTCAAAGGCTGAAGACCCAGACACATTAGTATCACATCTGAGATAAAAGATAAGCTTTCCTTTGGCCTTTCCACTTGCTGGGTTCCTCAACATTGAGGCTCCGCTGAATTACAGAAGCACTGCACACGGCCATAATGTCACAGCTGATGTTCCCTCACAATGCAGGTAGTCCACCTCCTCTGAGTTTCCCAATGAAGGTGTTCTTCTTGTGATATAAAGTCATTCCAAAAATACCTAAAGATCCCCAAAAATCTAAAAAAACAAACAAACCCAAAAACAAACTAAACATAGTAGCAAAGAACATCCAGTCATCACCTTAGTTCACTAGTTAGCATCCATGTTCACCAACATGTAGTAGACAGGTAGCACCAAGACCCTGAAGACTTTGTTCTCTGGCAAAGGTATCACCATCACCAAACATCTTTGTCCAGCGAACCCCTGGCTCCATAATTTAATCCGTGGCATCTCTCACTCTCAAAGGCCAATGTTAGTGAATGATTCTACAAGTTTGATCCTTTCATTGCATACTAATACACTTCTGATGGCTGAGTCCAGGAAGTGATTGAAAGCCTGGATCTTAGTCTTGATTTAGCACAATTACAACACCCAGGTATTCAGACTCCTCACCCAACTTTTCAAATATTGCAATTAAAGCATCCATTAATTCTGCAAAGATTGCATCATCATCCACAACTTCAAGCTCAGTTAGTCTTTCCTGAGCAAAGGGACCTAAGTTGCTGGACTCCATAATGCCACGGGAGGTGATGGTCTAGCGGGGGAGGTGATGGTCTAATGGTTAAGCATTGGGCTTGAGACCAGAGGATCCTTGGTTCAAACCCTTACCTGATGGGAAAATCACTAAAGTCCCAGTCACACGGCACTAACGAAGGACACCGAAGCCCAAAACGAAACAGAAATCTGGACATACATTGACTTTCGGAGACATGTTAAACCGTCGTCCAGCTTCGTTTCTGTAGCTGGCGCGTCATCAGAATTTTCAAACTGTTGAAAAATGTGAATGAATCCTGACGACAACCTCAATTCGTCCGTATTCCATTTTGCTTTCTGTCTTGATGGTTCCTCATCATTTGCATAGTTCCCGTACCGTCAGTGTTCCTCACTGATTGTTGTCCACTTCGTCCAACCTCCAGTCTCTCTCGCTCCAGCCTCTCAACATCTCTTGGCTGTGATGTGCGTGTGCACCCACACGTTGTCAAGACAACACAGCTGCAGGTGGCTGCCGACTGCACAGACTCGCTGCAGAAAGGCTTCATTTTGATTTTGTTAGAAGCGTCAAGGTAGCCGTTCGCATTCATTCTTATTTTGTTAGTTTCGGTTTCGTTTCAGTCTTTTATGATTCTGCAATCACAGGCTTTTCGGTGATGCAAAAAGTTCAGGCTCATTCGTCTACTTTTTCTTGACGATTTGTGACTTTGGGACTCTTTTCCTTCATTCAGCTAACGCCATGTGTCGTGTGACTTGGCCATTAGAGCCAGTGCTTAATTTGTAAAGTGGGAGGTCCTGGAGCGCAGAGGATGGGTGGCTCCGGTGCAAAAAAAAAAAGAAGGGTGGCGGCGGCGGCGGCGGGGGTGTGTGTGCTTGTGAACAACGCTGTGCGCCACACGAAAATAAACTGGGCATGTATGTAGGCCTAATAAACTAGTCACACCAAATCTGGATAGAGTACAAATTCCTGTTTAATGATGTACAGTGGTCCCTCGTTTATCGCGGGAGTTACATTCTAAAAATAACCCGCGACAAACGCAATCCGCAAAGTAGTCGACGCTATTTTTTACACTTATTATAGATGTTTTAAGGCTGTAAAACCCCTCACTACACACTTTTCTCAAACAGGCATTAACATTTTCTCACTTTTCTCTCTTGTATAAACACTCTCTTTTTTCTTCTGTGCGAGAAGATTATGAACAGACACACGCAGAACACAATGCGTGGCTCTCCCTTCACTCACTGCCTCCGGGGGTACGGATGCGGGACCCGCAAAGAATCCAAGTCCTCTCTCGGTGGCCACGGAGCTCTGCGGCTACGGTCAACATCCGGATCAAAACAGCGAGCGTAGCCTCTGGACCTGTTGCCAGATTTGGCGCAATTCCACACAGCAGACAGGAGGAGGTGTGAGTGGCAGTGAGAGCAATCACTGTGATTTTTTTTTATATATTTTGTTAGTCAAGAGAGGTGGCGGATCACAGATCCAGTATAAATAGCTGGCAGAGCCAACGTCTGAGGTTCCGGAGCGCGCGTCCGAGGTTCCGGAGCGCGCTCCGGCTTGCTCCCCCTCAAATTAAGCCCTGATTAGAGCCCTTGGGCAAGGTGCTTAATCTCCAAGTTGCCCCTCGCCTTGCATGGCAGCACCCTGATATTGGTGTGTGAGTCTGTGAATGGGTGAATGTGAGGCATAATTGTAGAGCACTTTGAGTGTCTGATGCAGATGGAAAAGCGCTATATACCATTTACCATTTATCACCCAACACCCAGAGTTGAAATCAGGACATGTCTTTGACAAATGCCACAATTCACTGGGAAGATGTCAATGAATCTCTTACCACTATAATTGGGGAGCAAAGTCATGCTGAGAATGGCTCAGTAAATAATTTTATGTGCTGGGGTTTGGCTCAGTTGGGTTATTTTTGGAGATTGTTTTGTGGTTTTGTGGTTCCTGTCCCTGTGTCTTTCTATGTCCTTTACACCTGTCCTGTTTGGCATTCCAGTGTGTGTGTGTGTGTGTGTAAGTGAGTATGTGTGTGCCTCCTGTAGTCCCTTGGTATGTGTGTGGATGTTCTGTGTGAGAGTACCTGTGTGAAGGTGTGTGTGTAGGTCTGCCGTTCCTCCATGTGCTCCTCCTCCTGTGGTCTGTGGGTGTGAGTGAGAGTATGTGTGTGAAGGTTTGTGTGGTTTAGTCTGCCGTATTGTTGTATCTGTCTGGGTTATTATGTTTGTTTACCTTGCAGTTCCTAGTTTGGTCGGTTGTCTGGGTTACGCCTGGCAGCCGAGCGTGGGATTTTGACAGCTGACTATTGCGAGGGTCCCGCCCGTCATGTGCCTCTTGTATTTCAACTTTGTGCTGCAGTTCTTTTATTCCTTTTTGGGTTTATGGTATTTCTCTTGTCTGACATTGTCAGTTTCTGTTTATGTCTAAGTCCTGCTAGTTCCATGCTTATGTTATTTATCACTCAGGTTTGATGTCCCTTTTTGGTTTTGGTTTTATTTTTCACATGGATTGTGTTGGCCTTTTGTTACTTCCTCATGTTCCTTTTTGTCCACTTGCTTCCCCTCCTTCACGTCGTCTCCTCACCCGTTAGCAATCAATTCTATTGGTCGTTAAGTCACATTTTCATTTTTGCTGGTTGCCCTTCAATCATTTCCACTTCAGTTTGGATTATCTGGTGCTAATATGGTGTTAAAATGCACTAGAATACAGGAAATGACATCTACTTAATTGAAAATTTTCTGAGGAAGACCCCCAGACCCCATAGGGATTTATTTATTTATTTCTGTGTGTTCTTCACAGTCCAACATTGAATATACAGAGTTTCCATGGATGCTGATCCTAACTACAAATAACTTGAGTATTCTGTTGAGCTAGTCTGTTTTAAGGCTATATAATGTTCCATTTGTATAACATATAAACATGTCTCAATTACCTTTGAAAACATGGGGAACTTAGTGCCCTCTTCAGTGGCAATAACGTGCTGTATGTCCCCCCCTTTTTTTCTTTTCACCCCTGCCCTTCATAAAGTTTGAGCATGCCACTGGTCATCAGTGCCTTGGACAGAGAGAAAAAGAGCAGAAGAGCAGTCGGCCGGATAAATTACACCTAAGGTATAATTCACCAGCAGTAAATCACCAGGACAGCAGATAGAATACGAAGGTGGTCACCGGCCGCTAGCCCTAAGATTCACTAACAGACGCAGATTTTAGATGAAGTGAGGCCAAGACCTATTCTATTATGAGTAAAATAAATCAACTTATGGTATGTGCTTTTCACTTTTGAATAAGGACTGCTGGCGGTGTTTGCATAATGACCTTGTCAGTGACCTTGACATTGTCTGTTGTGTAGCAGACTCTTTATATAGGGATTGAGTATGAAGGGGTGTGCTTTTGAGGGAGGAAAGAAGTCAGTGTGTGGTGTTTTAGTCACTGTTTGATAAGTGTTTACATAAGGTTGAACTTGGCAGTGACCTTGACCTTGATTCTGACGTGTGTAACAGGTCCAATACACAGAGGGTCCTAAGGGATAGCATACAGTAGTGCTTTCAGGGAAGAAAGAAGTTTGTGTGTGGTGTTCTAGTCTTGACTTACGAGGTCTGTTAGAAAACTATCCGACCTTTTTATTTTTTTCAAAAACTATATGGATTTGAATCACATGTGATTGCATCAGCCAAGCTTGAACCTTCGTGCACATGAGTGAGTTTTTTCACGCCTGTCGATTGTGTCATTCGCCTGTGAGCAGGCTTTGTGTGAGCAGTGGTCCACCCCTCTCGTCGGATTTTTATTGTGAATAAAATGTCTGAACGATTTGGAGCTTTGCTGCATCAAATTTTTCCAGAAACTGTGAGAGACAGCCAGGTGGACACCATTTGGAAAATTCAGATGGTTTTTCAGGGACGATTTTATGGGATTACCAGATTAAGGAGTGCTCCAGCCAGTTTAAAGACCGCCCACAGCATCTGAGAGCGCACTCCGAGCGTCGATCGACAGGCTGAAACCCCGCTGAAACAACCAGATCATTTCCAAAGTGAAGGCTTTGTTGATCCGGGACGATTGCAGAAGATGTGGACATCAGCACTTTTTTCGGCACATTGAGACAGACGTGCGGAGAAATTTGCACGTCGGGACGGAGCCGCATGGCGCAATGCAACGCCGTGATGAAGCCTCACAGGACATGTTCTGGCATGTCCAGCTCATCCACAATTTCTCGGATAATCACACGACTGAAAAGCCCCCGAAAGCCATCTGAAAGCCGTCCTGTGAGACCAACACGGAGGTGCTTTTGTCCCGCGCCATGAGCGGCTCCGTGGCGCATCCCTCCGCTTCTCTTTCCATGACAAAACTCCTGTAACAGTGGAATGTGCTGAAAAAGTGCTGATGTCCACGTCTTCTGCCATTTCTGTGGAAGTCAGACGACGTCCCGGGTCAACAAAGCCTTCACTTTGGAAATGATCTGGTTGTTTCAGCGGGGTTTCAGCTTGTCGATCGGCGCTCGGAGTGCGCCGCGCTCTCAGACGCTGTGGGCAGTCTTTAAACCGGCTGGAGCACTCCTTAATCTGTGTGATCCCCATAAAATCGTCCTTGAAAGCCATCTGAATTTTCCGAATGGTGTCAACCTGGAGGTCTCTCACAGTTTCTGGAAAAATTTGATGCAGCAAAGTTTCAAATCGTTCAGACATTTTATTCGCAATAAAAATCCGACGAGAGGGGTGGACCACTGCTCACACAAAGCCTGCTCACAGGCGAATGACACAACTGACAGTTAAAAAAAAAACTCACGCATGCGCACGAAGGTTCAAGCTTGGCTGATGCAATCACACGTGATTCAAATCCATATGGTTTTTGCAAAAAATAAAAAGGTCGGATAGTTTTCTAACAGACCTCGTATATGACTATTTGGTAGTGTTTGCATAATGTTGACCTCGACAGTTGCCCTGACAATTTCCTTGGTCGAGACCTCAAACTGGACCTTGACCCCAACCTGAGTGTAACTGACTCAGTGATAAGGGAGCCAACCTATCTACGCAGTCCTTTTAGTGACACAAAGAAGTAAGCACAATTAAAAAAAAAAAAATCTGTCACTCAGTCTAGCTGCCAGACCTTACCTGAAGCTTGCAACTCCATGGCAAATATTATGACATCATAGATGGGAAGGTGAGCTGAAAAAAAAGCAAGTACAGTCAGAGAAGTTGCCACAACCCAAGCTGCACTGTGACAAGCAGTCTTGCATGCTCAGCAGCAGTCAATTATGTGGAACTGCTGTGATGATCATGCCCAGTGATCCCGTCTCCAGAGAAGTATGGACTGGTCCTGGAAGAGGACTCTTGGATTCCAGTCATGACCACCCTGCTGCCAGCTCCCCAAGCGGTACTACACTTGGTGAAGTGTGGCTGTAAAAAGTCAGAGTGCCAGACAGAACAGTGTGCTGTAAAGCAGGCCTGCACTGCACAGAGACGTGTGACTGTGGGCATGAAGAGTCATCTTCTTGGGAAAACACGGCAAATGAAGAGGAAGTGATGTTGATGAGGATGCTGGTGATGATGATGATAATGAAGATGAAATGGAAGAAGACAGATTATTTGTGATATCTTAGCCTAGCAACTTGCCTATGATGGAGCGAGGGGCTCTGAATTGTTGTCAGCCTCAATCAAACAAATAAACTTAATCCTGATAAAATGTGTTTTAACAATGGAGCTCTTGTTATGGATTTACAGAGATATGTTGATCTGAAGAAGTCCTCTACGTTGTCTTAATTCTTGTGTCAAATGAAGTCAAATTATGTCTTTAATACAATAAATACACTGTATATTAGCTCCGCAGAGGAAAAATACACAGTTTTCATAGTTTTTATATTAGCACTACATTTTTGATATGCAAACTTTGAGAATGTGTGAAGTTTTGAATGGGTGCAATGTTGAGAAATGTTGGTTTCTCAGAATGCAAAAGGTGGATAACCACACCCTACTTTTCTGCATCAGGCTCAAGACTTCTCAATCGCCTCTCGTACTTTGACCAGTGACTGATAAGCAGGCAAAACTATCAATTTAATTCTCATCACCAACTACATATTTGGATTGGGACTCTTAATTGTCTTTGCAAGGCCACACTGGCAACAGTACCAAAACCAGCTTGAATGCACTATATCCATTTAAGCCACTTGAATACAGTGGGCACTTTGTGTCTGCAGAATAGGTGCTCCAAAAATTACAAAAAGACTGAGGGATCTTTGAGATGTATCCAGTGCCACCACTAGTGAAATCCTGCAAGCGTGAGAAGCAAATAGTATGCAAAATGAGAATGCCTCTAAAGGTTCTACAGACAAAATGCAATTAAGTAAAAACTAGCGTGTTGCCCATGAGGATCCACAATCTCTAGATAGGCTAGTGTTTATAAAATAGCTAGATAACATTATTGTGGTAGGGGTGGTAATAAATTATGCAATGAGTTGGAATGGTGTGGGAGTCCAGAATGTTTTTAGAACCTTCAACCTCTACAATTAGAAAAACTCAACCCTTTTATTTCCTGTTAACTATGTAATTTGTAGTGTTCATTTTCTGTCTTAATGCATTTCTAAATTGTTGAGGTTCTTGTTATCATATGCACTATTATTTTTTTATTTGTACCTCCATTTTGTCATTTGATTTTTAAATGGACCACAATGGAAATAATTGTTTTCACTTTCTTGTGTCATCCTTGTATAAATATAAAGATGACTTACCGCCCCCAGCTGGAATGGCATGAGTCCAGAAAGTAGATAGCAACACTCACACACATACAGCTGTTGTAATCAGATGGTTTCAATTTGACAAACAAATACAGTGTATGAAGACATTAAAACCACTAAGCATTTCAATCATGGTACCAGTATGAAACTTAAGTCACTCATGGTAATAGCAACATGAGACTTATTTAAACAGATAAAACCAATTGAGCTACAAAAAACAATAAATCAATAACATTAACAACACTATTAAACTGACATAAAACACAATAACAACTTTTAAAAACTCAAAACCCTGAACTCCCATGGTGCATTGCAGCACATCATCCATTGTTTATTGGTTAGGTAATTTCTTCAAAAATATTTGTCCTATCAACTTTCTGTTTTTGCGGTGTTCATCCTTGACCCAACATACATAAACATACCAAACGGTAAATGTCAGCTCTCCCGGGTTTTTGTGTGATTGAAGCCATACACACACATGCACGCACACGCATGCACACACACACGCGCGCGCACACAGTGGCAAAATAGGCTATTTATATATATAATGTGTGTGTATGTGTGTCATTTAGTATATTCTGTTATTCATAGTATTCATAGTATATCTGTTATTTTATATATTCATCGTTCTACTCTTCAATTAGTTTATGTGTTTTTTAGTATATTTGTTATTTTATGTTTTTCGTCTTTGTTTTTGTGGGGAGACAGTGGCAATGAAATTTTGTTCCACTTTGTACCTTTCACAAGGCAAAATGGCAATAACGAAATCTCAAATCATAATTAAAATGAGTTCATCCAATGAGTCTTTTTTTTAGTGTTGTTGCTCATCGCAGTGTCCTGAGATCCCTGTTAATTTTTTACCGTATGTATACCAAATATAATCTTGTATACTAATGCAAATGTATTTTAAATAGTCCAACTTTGACGTCACAATATTGACCTGGAATCAAACTGATGATTTGATTTTACCCTTCGCGCTAATGAGACAGAAGCTCCAATGACTTCCCGCAACACCAAATCATTGGTCTTTGATGTTTCATTAAGGGGACTGCAAGGGAAAACAAGTTGGTCAGCGAGGGGGAGAAGTGAAGGAAAAATAACATTTTTGCGTTTATACCAGGGCCACGGGGGGAAAAATTTGTACACTGTACAGACCCTGAGAGCCCTCCGGTGCCTGACTTTCCGCAGGACCACCTAAAAAGCAGCTCTGCAAAACCAGCAAGCTCTGAGAAAACTCAAGGAGTTTGCTTTAATGGACAACGCCTTACCATTTGCTCATCAGGTTCCGCTACTCTCCAAACAGGGAACTACAGCTTTGGTGTGGCGAAGCTTGAGTAGTGGTCATGCAGATGCAATTTCATCATAGCGCTGCAGGCATCTACCTTCATTGTCTGCTTTCTCATTGAGCACGAAAGAATACGAGGCGCGGCTCGAGACTTTAGCGTGACAGCGTGAGCATCCTCCCATCCCTGCAAGTCATTGGGTAAAGTAGAATAGCTCTGTGTTTACACTGTGCAGATGGCTAATCTGATGCGGCTCCTCACTCTCACCGAGCCGGATCCAAGACTAACATTATGAACGAGCAGCGCAATTACTATAAAATAGTGGGCTGCTTTAAAATAAACTCAGCTGATTTTACATTTACTGAATTATTAGTTCATCTGAGTCCTCTTTCACGCTTTAAACCACAATCTGTATTTTTTCTTCACCTTTTCACTGAAAAGTCAAATGTAAACAGCCGTCCGGAGTCTGTGACTGAGGTAATGTTCCTTTTCCCTCAAAAGTCAAACTCGACTGTAAGTGCACGGCCTATTGGATAATGTGCACGTAACATAGAAATAATCTGGCACTGAATAAAACTGTCACTTTTGGCTCTGAGCAGTCCACACAACATTGTGACAAAAGATGATCATGCTTTTCTTGCATCAATGCGTATGTTCATGCAGAATCTGTATTATACTGTATATATCTATATATATATATATATTTCAGTTTCAAATTATTTTCATTTATATAGCACCCAATCCACAACAGGCCGCTTCACACATGTAAGGTCTAACCTGTACCAACCCCAGAGCAAGCCCACAGGTGACAGTGGTAAGGAAAAACTCCCTCTGATGATTTCAGGAAAAAACTTCAAGCAGATCAGACTCAAAGGGGCGACCCTTGGGCCATGCTAGCAACACAATTGACAAAACAATTTACAAAATGAACATACAGGAAATTTTGCTGGTGCACAGAACAGGAGGGTTACAGGAGCAGACACCACACCCATCTCTGGATGAAGCTGCACCTCAATCAAAGAGAAAAAACAGAATCAGGCATTGGAAAGACAACAAATACATATAATTTGTCAGCATAAGCAACAAGAAAAAACAACAGAAATACTAAGGTGATCGCTGGCCACTAGCCCTAAGCTTCACTAAAGACCCAGACTTAGATAAAGTTGAGACTGTGGCCCAGTCCATTTCCTAATAAAATTTATTTAAAAGAGTAAAAGCATAGTAAACATACTATGCCAGTAATGCTAGTCATACAAAAAGGAAAATAAGTGCGTCTTAAGTCTGGACTTGAAAGTCTCCACAGAATCTGTTTTAAATTGATGCAAGGAGATCATTCCACAGAACAGGGGCATGATAAGAGAAAGCGCTGTGACCCGCAGACGTTTATTCACCCTAGGACACAAGTAGTCCTGCACCCTGAGAATGCACAGCCCGGGCCGTTACATAGGTTTAATTAGGTCAGCTAAGTAGGGAGGTGCCGGTCCGTGACAATTTTATAGGTTAGTAGCAGAACTTAAAATCTGATCTCACAGGAACAGGAAGCCAGTAAAAAGATGCCAAAGTGGGTGTAATGTGGTCAAACTTTCTGCTTCTTGTAAAAAGTCTGCAGCAGCATTTGACCCAATTGGATACCCAGAATGCTGGAATGCGGAAAACCAGAAATAGAACATTGCAATAGTTCAATCTAGAAGAGACAAATGTTCATCATATGTTCTGTACTATGAATTCATCATAGTACAGAAACAGCATTAGTGAAGGTTACAAATGATCTTCTTATGGCCTCAGACAGTGGACTCATCTCTGTGCTTGTTCTGTTAGACCTCAGTGCTGCTTTTGATACTGTTGACCATAAAATTTATTACAGAGATTAGAGCATGCCATAGGTAGTAAAGTCACTGCGCTGCGGTGGTTTGAATCATATTTATCTAATAGATTACAATTTGTTCATGTAATGGGGAATCTTCTTCACAGACTAAGTTAATTATGGAGTTCCACAAGGTTCTGTGCTAGGACCAAGTTTTATTCACTTTATACATGCTGTCCCGTAGGCAGTATTATTAGACGGCATTGCTTAAATTTTCATTGTTACGCAGATGACACCCAGCTTTATCTATCCATGAAGCCAGAGACACAACCATTAGCTAAACTGCAGGATTGTCTTACAGACATAAAGGCATGGATGACCTCTAATTTCCTGCTTTTAAACTCAGAGAAAACTGAAGTTATTGTACTTGGCCCCACAAATCTATGAACATGGTGTCTAAACCAGATCCTTACTCTGGATGGCATTACCCTGACCTCTAGTAATACTGTGAGAAATCGTGGAGTCATTTTTGATCAGGATAATGTCATTCAAAGCGCAAATTAAATATGTAGGACTGCTTTTTTGCATTTACGCAATATCTCTAAATTAGAAGGTCGTGTCTCAGAGTGATGCTGAAAACTAATTCATGCATTATTTCCTCTAGGCTGGACTATTGTAAGTCATTATTATCAGGTTGTCCTAAAAGTTCCTGAAAAGCCTTCAGTTAATTCAAAATGCTGCAGTTAGAGTACTAACGGGACTATAAGGAAGAAGCATATCTCACCCATATTGGCCTCTCTTCATTGGCTTCCTGTTAATTCTAGAATAAATTAAAATTCTTCTTCTTACTTATAAGGTTTTGATAATCAGGTCCCATCTTATCTTAGGGACCTCATAGTACCAGATCACCCCAATAGAGCGCTTCGCTCTCAGACTGCAGGCTTACTTGTAGTTCCTAGGGTTTGTAAGAGTAGAATGGGAGGCAGAGCCTTCAGCTTTCAGGCTCCTCGCCTGTGACCAGCTCCCAGTTTCGGATCAGGGAGACAGACAACCCTCTCTACTTTAAGATTAGGCTTAAAACTTTCCTTTTTGCTAAAGCGTATAGTTAGGGCTGGATCAGGTGACCCTGAACCATCCCTTAGTTATGCTGCTATAGACTTAGACTGCTGGGGGGTTCCCATAATGCACTGAGTGTTTCTTTCTCTTTTTGCTCTGTATGCACCACTCTGCATTTAATCATTAGTGATTGATCTCTGCTCCCCTCCACACATGTCTTTTTCCTGGGTTCTCTCCTCAGCCCAAACCAGTCCCAGCAGAAGACTGCCCCTCCCTGAGCCTGGTTCTGCTGGAGGTTTCTTCCTGTTAAAAGGGAGTTTTTCCTTCCCACTGTCGCCAGTGCTTGCTCACAAGTGGGGTCGTTTTGACCATTGGGGGTTTGTACGTAATTATTGTATGGCCTTGCCTTACAATATAAAGTGCCTTGGGGCAACTGTTTGTTGTGATTTGGCGCTATATAAATAAAATTGATTGATTGATTGAAATGTATGACTAAGGGTCTCAGCATCAGCCATAGACAGGATGGGATGAATCTTCGCTATATTTCGCAGGTGGAAAAAAGCAGTCCTCATAATATCTCTAATGTGGAGGTCAAAGGACAACATAGAATCAAAAATTATCCCAAGGTTCCTCAAGTTGTCAGTGTAATGTATGACACACGAGCCTAGGCTAAGCATTAGCTGGTCAAATTAATGCCGATGTCTCACTGGACCAAGAACCATCATTTCAATCTTATCAGAGTTTAAAAGCAGGAAATTGCTAGACATCCAGCTTTTCACTGATGCAAGGCAATTTTCTTAGGATTTTATGTGGATGAGATTACCAGCAGGTATTGGCATGTAGAACTGAGTATCATCAGCGTAGCAATGAAAGGTAATCCCAAAATGCTGCAATATGTGCCCAAGGGGTGCTATATCAAATCAAATCAATTTTATTTATATAGCGCCAATCACAACAAACAGTTGCCCCAAGGCGCTTTATATTGTAAGGCAAAAGCCATACAATAATTACAGAAAAACCCCAACGGTCAAAACGACCCCCTGTGAGCAAGCACTTGGCGACAGTGGGAAGGAAAAACTCCCTTTTAACAGGAAGAAACCTCCAGCAGAACCAGGCTCAGGGAGGGGCAGTCTTCTGCTGGGACTGGTTGGGGCTGAGGGGAGAGAATCAGAAAAAAGACATGCTATGGAAAAGAGCAGAGGTCAATCACTAATGATATATACATCCCTATATAAAAGGAGAAAAGCAGGACACCTAAGACGGACCCCTGTGAAACCCCAAATTTTATGTCACTAAGGTTAGAGGTAATGTTATTGTACAAAACACAGTGAGAATGACTGGTCAGGTATGATGTCAACTATGCAAGGTCATTCCCAGTAATCCCAAAATGATTCTCCAGCCTATCAAGTAGAATATGATGATCCATGGTATCAAACGCAGCACTAAGATCTAACAGCACCAGAATCATAGTGGTGTCCGAATCCGTTGCAAGCAGAAGATCATTCACCACTTTAGTGAGAGCTGTCTCTGTGGAGTGATATTTTCTAAAAGCAGACTGCAGTAGCTCAAAAAGATTATTCTCAGTAAGGTGGTCCACAAGGTGCAGTGAAACCACTTTTTCCAGAATTTTAGAGCAGAATGATAGATTTGATATCAACCAATAGTTTTTCAGCACAAACGGGTCAAGATTAGATTTCTTAAGTAATGGTTTAATCACTGCAGATTTGAAACATTTAGGAACAGATCTTGAAGTTAAAGAGAGATTAATCATTTCCAGCACAGTCGGCCCAAGAGTGGGCCACAGGTCCTTAAACAGTGTTGTTGGTATGGGGTCAAATAAGCAGGTAGTGCTTTTTGTAGAGGTTGCGAGTTTCATCAGCACGCCTTGTGAGATACTATCAACTTCTGTAAATCTACACTCAACAAAAATATAAACGCAACACTTTTGGTTTTGCTCCCATTTTGTATGAGATGAACTCAAAGATCTAAAACTTTTTCCACATACACATACAATATTGTTCACAAACCAGCCTAAATCTGTGATAGTGAGAACTTCTCCTTTGCTGAGATAATCCATCCCACCTCACAGATGTGCCATATCAAGATGCTGATTGGACACCATGATTAGTGCACAGGTGTGCCTTAGACTGCCCACAATAAAAGGCCACTCTGAATTCCTCCGCACGTCTGTCTCAATGTGCCGAAAAGTGCTGATGTCCACGTCTTTTCACAATTCCTGTGCTAGTCAGACGACGTCCCGGATAAAACACAGCGTCCAGTTTGGAAATGAACGGCACATTCCACTGTTACAGGAGTTTTTGTCATGGAAATAGGAGTTGGAGGCTTTCGCTGCGTCGCGGTGGTGCTGCATGGCGCAAAGCCGCGCCGTGATGAGCCTCACGGGACATGTTCTGGCATGTCCAGGCACATCCACAATTTCTCGATAATTTATTATTTATACTTTTCGACAGACCTCGTGTGTATAAATATATATATATATATATATATATAGCATATAGATAGATATATATATATATATATATATTATAATAATATCATATATAATATATAGTTATATCACTTTTGGCCAATGTTTAAGTATTACAAAAAGAGACCAGGTAAAATATATATACAATCAGAAAAAATGAGAAGACCCTTGTATAATTATGTCGATGTAGAATGTAAAAAACTTATAATAGCCAATAAGCAATTTTGTTGTCACATTTTAATTCAGCATGCTAAAATCCATAATAAATTACACATTTTATTTCTGAAGCAGACAACTTCTTAAAGATTCTACCAGTGAAACAGATTCAGCAAAGATATGTAGAAAACATGCAAACTTTAACCTTATGCGAGGTCAGGTCGAGGAGCATGCGCTGGTGCAGAGCATCATTGCATCGACCACATGAGAGAACTGCACTGGTTGCTGGATAGTGACCACGCAGGCAGACAACCGGTCCATCTACATCTCTTGAAAGTAACCATCTGCTGAAGCCAGGATACACAGGTGTTGGCGATGCCAAACTGTCTGCAGTTTTGTTGAGGCTTTGGCTTACATTGCAGCAAATGCAATGTATTAATAAAACAACAAAGAGTCTCCTTGGGGAGTCAAACAAGATTTATTTTCCTTTATGTCGCATCTTTACATCATGTGTGAAGTTATGCTGAGATCCATACAGCAGTTGAGGAGGAGCTGTGCTCATGAAGTCAAAACAAAATTCCAAGTTCCTTTTGTTTAACAAGTGAGACCGTAATAATTTTCTTTCATGCACATATTCATATGGTGCGCTAATATTGTGTGAAGTTTTGTTAAAATCCATTAAGTGGGTTAGGAGAAGTTGCAGTTAAAATTTCAGTATCATTTGATGCATCCGTTAAACACAAAATTCCAATTATCTCCCCTTGAAGATTTCGGAGTTGAATCATTTTCTTGCATGGGCATCTTCATATATTGTGCGACCACTGTGGGCAGTTTCACTGAAATCCACCAAACAGCCTAGGTTGAGTTGCAATTGCAAGGCTGATAGGAGATACAGACAGACAGTGTGATTTCTATATACCCCCTTAAATTTTGTTTGCAGGGTTATTATAACAACCCAGTGACAATATACACACTTACAATAATAACAAGAGCAATCAGAGATTTCTGATTTCTGGATCTGGATCACCTCCAAATTTCAGTGGAGTCTTCATGCACTAATATCTATCTGTGGTGCAAATTTGGTGAGAATACGTGGACGTAATCCTTCAAAGCCTATATTAAGTGAAATCTTGATCCAGAATCCAGTGTCGCAGACCGAACGGTCTCTCCCCCCCTCAAAATTGCTCCATTCTGTCTTCACTGCACATGCGTCATTCCAGAGCTCAGCAGCATAATTTCTGAGCGTCACCAGTGCGATTCACTGATAATCACCTCATTTCTGCTTAAAACTGTACTCCAGTCATGTACCTCAGCGACAGATATCTGAAGCTTTTGTACAACAACTATTTCCACATAAAATCAGCATTATTTCATAATAAAAGACAGGGGACTGGTCAGAACACAGCAGTAGCACATCTGACTCTGACGTCCTGCAGCACCTACATCATTTCAGAGCGTCAATTGCGACTCACCAATTATCTGCTTATAACTGACTTTAGGTGAAGAGAGTCAGACTCAGACGTACTGCTGTGGTCCCAAATGATGCATGCGCAGTGAAGGCAGGGCGGACCAATTTTCTGGGGGGACCGTTCCATCTGCGAAATCTCATCAAAATCTGTGCAGTAGTTTTGATGTAATCCTGCTAAAAGACAGACAGATAGACAGACAGACAGACAGACAGAAATAAATAAATGCTGATGATTTTATTACGTCCGTTGCAGACGTAATAATAATAATGATAATAGCGACAACTTGAAGTGCTACGTGACCCGGTTTAAGCAGTTGAAGATGAGTAAGTGAGTGAGTGAGTGACAACTTGAAGTGTGTGTGTGTGTGTGTGTGTGTGTGTGAGAGAGAGAGAGAGAGAGTGTCAGTGCACATGGAGCATTATTTATAATGCAATGAATGTTTATTTTGGCTGCTCCTTTACACTCATACTCACTACAGAGATCCACATTAAAATCAGGGGTGCCAATAAGTTTGTGTAATGCAGCAGAAGGCCTGAGTAAAATATGAAATGGATGAAGCACTGACAGTACTGAAGCGCTCCTTGATGGCTCTTGTAACATGAGATGAGGGAGCAACCTGGAAAAATCTCTTAATTTCCTCTTTCTTCTTCTTAGACCTGGGAAACCTTGAAGTCTATCTTGCTGACACGTCCATTACAGTCAGGAAAGGCAGGGTTTTTAATGTTTCTCACATCATATTTGAATGGAATTATGACATTTTTTTCACTTACACATTCGTTTTAGATTTCAATAAGTCAAAGAACTAACAGATATATGATTTTTGAAGTCATTACACCAAGAAACAGAGCTTTTCATTGAAATAATAAAAAAGATTACTTGGTTTAAAACCTAATTGGTACCACTTTAAAAGAAGGTTATCTTTGTAAAGGATTTGTAAATTATTTGTAATTACTTTATTAATTAATTTACTTTATTTACTTTATTACTGAATCATTAATGAGTTATAGCACAGTTTTCATACACCAATGTAGGGTCACTCTTCAGCAAAGCAAAGTTACTACTGGATGGATATATAGAAGCTTTGTACGTGACGACACCGGTCACATGCAGGTGGCCAAAGGTCAAGTTTAACCGGTCACAATACATTGGCTGTGTAAACCAGCCATCTTAACTCATCTTTCTTCTGTTTTTCACAGTTTTGTCCCGCTATTACACATGCCAGAGACTTGTTGTGCAGTTCACTGTCACAACAGAGAAGAATGTGAGCTTCTTCTGGATTCCAGTGGACCCAGAGCGCTGTGTTTTGCTCTGCATTTTGCAGCAGTTTGGCAGCTGTGAGGAGCTGAGTTCAACTGTACTCCACCAGAAGGGGCCTAGATGCTACCAAAAAAACAAACAAAACTAATGTCATTTACATTCACAGCATACAGTGGTCCAGACGTGAGGCAGACATTCTGAAAATGAAAGCATGTTTGACTTATGGTTTTGATTTATAAACCAAATTAATCCGGATAGTTTAACAATTGTACATTAATGTCAACTCTGTCATTTTTACGAAGTGAAAATACAACACATATCTTTTAATTTTAAAATAATGCACTAATTTTAAAGATTTGAACATTAACACACAGATGCCAAAAGGCATTATGGGAAAATCAGCTTCCGATCGTTACTGATTGGTTGATAAATTATATGTAAAACCAACACACAAGTTACTGTAATGTGTGTGTTGGTTTTTACAATAAATGTCTATTTGTAAAATGTCATTTTTTTTCATTTGTAAAAAAAAGGCATGTGCAAAACTGAAAATTCTGTTTAAGTTGTGATTCAGCTCAACAACCATGTGATATGGGTCAAAATGCATAGAACACTGCCATTTACTGGATGGGAGTGTGATATTTGGGCAAGCACTATTCACACTGTCATCCAGTAGCCTGTCAATGTGCGCGCCATGCGCTTGCTTGCTGCAGCCAGTCACAATAGCGGTATATTTTTTATGTATGTCCACGTGAGGACAGCAAGCAGACACACATGTGTCACTGTGGACAGTTGTAAGGTCATGTCCATCCAAACACAGTACGTGTTCCCCAGCTGGGACGTCCAGAACCACAGATCTTAACAGCTGCTGCTGTTGGCGGCCACGCCCTCTGTCAGTTCAGCGCACACACCAATGTGTCACTCTGTTTCTGTGTTATGTGATCATTATTTTTTAAGTTATCTGTTATGTAATTGTGTATGTAAGTATGATTTTTTTCTACTTCTCTAACTCTCTTTGCATAGCTTTGCATGAATTTATATGTTCAGTTAGCTGTTTTTCAGTTAGCTTTATATACATTTAACTGTTTTCATAGCGACAAATACATTTTTAGATTCAGATAGTGTTATTTTAAGTAAATTTTAGATTATATCTTTATATTCATTTAGCTATTTGCATAGCTTTGCATGAATTTATATGTTGAGTTAGCTGTTTTTCAGTTAGCTTTATATACACTTAACTGTTTTCATAGTAATAAATACATTTTTAGATTCAGATAGTGTTATTTTACGTCAATTTTACTTTGTTAGCTTTATATCCATTTAGCTATTGCTTTGCATGAAATTATGTTCACAGTGATAAATACATTTTTAGATTCAGATAGTGTGATTTTAAGTACATTTTAGATTGCTAGCTTTATATTCATTTAACAATTTGCATATCTTTGCATTAATTTATGTTCAGTTACCTGTTTTTCAGTTACTTTTAGATTCAGTTAGCTTTATACACACTTATATGTTTTCATAGTGATAAAGGATTTGACTGTGATTGTTTTAAATGCATTTAGATTTGGTTAGCTTTATATTCCCTCAGCCCCAACCAGTCCCAGCAGAAGACTGCCACTCCCTGAGCCTGGTTCTGCTGGAGGTTTCTTCCTGTTAAAAGGGAGTTTTTCCTTCCAACTGTCGCCAAGTGCTTGCTCACAGGGGGGTCATTTTGACCACTGGGGTTTTTCTGTAATTGTTGTATGGCTCTTGCCTTACAATATAAAGCGCCTTGGGGTGTTTGTTGTGACTTGGCGCTATATAAATAAATAAATAAATTTGATTTGATTTGATTTGATATTCTGTTGTTCCATTGTTTCAGGTAGGTTTTCCTGGAGCTGCACTCACTTTGGTTTTGATTAGGTTGGCTTTGTGTTTTTGTTGTTGTTGTTTTACAACACAGATATTGTTTATTCAAGTATGGCAGTGGTAAGTCCATGACCTATACGGGATCTAGGCGCTCCCGCCATCATGAGCCTCCCAGCTGACTGGGTTATAGCAGTGGGTAGATGGGACTCATTAGCCCTGTTAAGGTGGTCCACCTAGGGGAAGGAAAACCCCGATGTTAAACCCCCAGCCTGGGTTACTGCCCACGTGCCTCCGAGGAAGGTTCTTTAGCCAGAGGCTAGAAGGTCACTCTGATGTAAAACCTACAGCCTGGTGGTCGCCACAGCCGTCTCAGCTTGTCTGTGCCACTGTGGAGTGCCACCTTGCATAAAGAGTGGAATTGGTGTGCACGAGCTGATCCACACTTTAAGCAATGAGCGCAGGCGGGAAGGAAAACCCTGCAGCAATGGGAAGAGGTAAAAACAGCAGGTGCATGATGGCACTGTGAGCTGCAGTCTCGATCCTGCATGCAGGCGGCTCAGGAGCTATGGTCGTTTGATTGCTGACCCGAGACAACAGCATCATCCGGCAGGGCCCTGGGTGACCAAGCAGCCCTGTTTAGGGATAGCCCTGCTTGCTCCACATGGAGACAGACCTAGAAAAGGTGGTCTAAACATGGCTTGTCTCACTAGACCCGGTTGGTTCACCGCTGCCAACGGGCATCACTACACGCGGTGCGAAAAGAAAAACAAAGAACCTGAAAATTGCGTGCTGGAATGTACGCACAATGATGGACTCAGACAATAGCGATCGTCCTCAAAGACGCTCAGCCTTAGTCGCCAAAGAGCTAGCAAGGCTTGACATAGACATTGCTGCACTCAGCGAGGTATGCTTTGCAGACCAAGGGTCACTCACCGAGGAAGGCACAGGCTACACACTGTTCTGGTCAGGGAAGGCTAAAGAAGATCGTCGACTCTCAGGGGTCGGGTTCATGATTAAGAGCGCCATAGCACATATGCTACACAGTTTGCCAGTTGGACATTCTAACCGACTCATGTCACTCCGACTCCCCATCAACAACAAGGATTTTGCCACTATTGTTAGTGTGTATGCCCCAACCATGCAGGCCGACATCGGAGTTAAGGAGGCTTTCTATAGTGATCTGCACAACCTTCTACAGCGCATCGACACCCAGGACAAGCTCCTCATCATGGGAGATTTCAACGCCAGAGTGGGCCGCGACTCTGATGTATGGAAGGACGTGCTAGGGAAACATGGCATAGGCAACTGTAACGACAATGGCCACCTGCTGCTGGAGATCTGCTCTGCACATGACTTGACGATCACCAACAGCCTGTTCTAACAGAAAGAGAGGTTCAAAGCAACCTGGAGACACCCACGCTCCAAACACTGGCACCTTCTGGACTACGTTCTGACGCAACAGCGTGATAGAAGAGACGTACTACATACCAGGGTGATGCCTAGCGTGGATTGCTATACGGATCATCGCTTGGTCCGTTCCAAGATTGCTTTCACTTTCAAGCCCCCTCCTAAGAAGAAAGGCCCACAGTTTAAGAAGCTACAAGTCTACAAGCTGCAAGACATAGACACAAAAATGGAGTTCCAGGCCAAACTAGAGGAGAGACTGGGTGGAGAAGAAGGCCTGCTTGACGACCCTGAACAACAGTGGATGAGATTAAAGACCATCCTTCAGGAGACGGCAGCAGAAGTAGTGGGCTTCTCAGCCAGGAAAAATAGAGACTGCTTTGATGAGTCTGATGCACAGATCCAGGAACTGCTAGAAAAGAAACGTGCATGCCACAAGACTCTTTTAGCTAAACCTGATGACCACTCTGCCAAGACAGCTTACAGAAATGCCTGCTCCACACTGCAAAGCAAGCTCCGCATACTGCAGAACGACTGGTGGCTAGCTTTTGCGGAGAAGACACAACAACATGCCGATGCCGGAGACATGCGCTCCTTTTATGAAGCCCTTAAGACCATCCACGGGCCAGCACATCAAGTGCAAGCACCCCTGCACTCCTCAGACGACTCCACCCTTCTGACGGACAAGGAAACCATTATGCAGCGTTGGTCAGAACACTTTGAAAACCTCTTCAGTGACAAGCGCACTGTGCAAGAGTCATCAATCGAGAAGATTCCCCAGGTGGAGGTGAAATGGGAACTTGATGACCCCCCAACATTTGAAGAGAGCCGAAAGGCCACCACGCAGCTGAATCCAGGGAAGTCTCCTGGCATAGATGGCATCCCAGCAGAGATGTACCAAAATGGAGGTGAAGTAGTCCTCAACAAGCTTCAGATTCTCTTCTCCAGTTGCTGGGAAAAGGAAATGGTTCCACATGACCTTCGGGATGCGGTCATTGTCTCCCTGTACAAGAACAAGAGCGACAAGTCCGACTAATTACCGGGGCATCACTCTCCTCTCAATAGCAGGTAAGATTTTGGCTCGAGTGCTTCTCAACAGGCTTACCCCTACCATAGAGCATGAAAATACTCCTGAGAGTCAGTGCGGATTTCGGGCCAACAGGGGAACCACTGACATGATCTTCATCCTGAGATAGATCCAGGAGAAGTGCAGAGAACAGAACATGGCCCTTTATGCAGCCTTCATAGACCTAACCAAGGCTTTTGACATGGACAGTCATGAGGGTTTGTGGAAGATTCTTGCACGCCTTGGCTGCCCTCCAAAGCTCCTCACCATCATCCGCCAGCTGCATGAAGGCCAGATGGGACAAGTGAAGTACAACGGGACTCTGTCCGGCAGCTTCCCCATCTCAAATGGCGTCAAACAAGGTTGCATCCTCGCGCCCACTCTGTTCTCCATCTTCTTCAGCATGATGCTTCGTGAGGCCAAAGAAGACTTGACAGACGGCATCTAGATCTGCTTCAGAACCGACGGAAGTCTGTTTAACTTGCGGCGCCTTCTGTCCCACACTAAGCTCACAGAACAGCTAATCATGAAGCTGCTCTTCGCAGATGACTGCGCCCTCATCGCCCATACGGAGCAAGCCTTGCAGCACATTGTCAACCGTTTTGCTGAAGCAGCAAGAGCCTTCGGCCTCACCATCAGCCTGAGAAAGACAGAAGTGCTATATCAACCGGTCCCCCATACAGCATATACCCCACCCCAAATCAACATCGAGGGTACCAGCCTGAATGCAGTAGAGCACTTCACGTTTTTCGGTAGTGTTATCTCAAACGATGCATCTGTTGCCAAGGACCTAGACAGTCGCCTTGCCAAGGCCAGCAGTTCTTTTGGTCGACTCTCAAAGAAAGTCTGGCAGAATCATGCACTGCGCCTTTCCACAAAAGTGCAGGTCTACAGAGCCATTGTGGTCCCTACCCTCCTGTATGGAGCTGAAACCTGGGTTCTGTATCGCCAGCAGATCAGATTACTGGAACGCTTTCATCAGCGTTGTCTCCGAAACATCTTCGGGATCAAGTAGCAGGACTACGTCTCAAATGAGGACATCCTTACCAGAGCCAAATTGCCCAGCATGGAGTCTATTATACTCAAACAACAGCTTCATTGGGCAGGTCACGTAGCCAGGATGGATGATACACGCATGCCGAAATTAATTCTCTTTGGTGAGCTCAAAGAAGGGAGACGAAACCAAGGGGCCCCAAAAAGTGCTATAAGGACCAGCTGAAGAAACAGCTCTCCCTTGCAGGCATTCAGCATCAGTCATGGCAGCATCTAGCTACAGATAGACTCAGCTGACTTTCCAGCATCAAATCCGCCAGCCTGAAGTTTGAGGCAGAAAGAAGTGAGGCCTCACGCCAGAAGCGTCAAAGACAGAAAGAGCGGGCAGCAGCACAAGCCCAGCCTACTCAAGTGTTCATTTGCCCCAAGTGTAACGGGTCTTGTGCATCCTGCATCGGACTTTCAGCACCAGAGGGCTTGTAGAAAATAAACTAAAAAAAAAAAAAAAAAAAGGCCTTCCCACTATCCTCGCAAGCGAGGAAACTGCCAACAACAATTGTGTATGTAGGTAGTGTTGTACTTATTAATATACCTGTCCTGGCTGTGGTCTCTGTGTTTTTATTTTGACACGTCGTGTGCACTGAGCCATCATTTGCAGCAGTCAGAGTCTCTAGTCAGCAGCTGGGAGGCGGCTCACTGTGCTGTGTGCGCTCAGACATGACTGGCCAGTCCCCATCTGTACATCCATATCAGCAGTTCATGTAAGTGTATCACTAAGGTTTTGGAAATATTTAAAACACGGCACGAAAATGTTACTCATTTCGTTACGGAAGCTATGATGGACCACGAAGAAAGAGTGTGACTCGGCTGAGTTTTGCTCCACAATTACACAGCAGCGTACACAAAATTCAATCACGTTAATGATGAACATTATAACTAAGGGTTAGAAATAGTAAAATAAATAATAATAATAATAATAATAATAATAATAATAAAACACATCATGAAAATGTTACTCATTTCATTATGGAATAAACCTAAGATCATGACATACAGTAATTTTATTATTGAGTCAGGTCCCGAATCTCTTAACCCCTTAACGCCTATTGTCGCAATATTTGACTCAAATATGCAACATACCAAATTGACCGGTATGCCTGTTGTCGCATATTTGCAACATACCAGTATTATTATTAAAACATTATAACATAAATTATTACCAAAATACCAAATTATTATTTATTTTTTGTGCAAAAGTGAAATTAATAATCTCAACATTATTTACCATCTACGTAAAGGCAAAAACACACACAAAACATTTTTTTTTACATACAGCTATATAAATTCAGGCATTAAGGGGTTAAACAGAATTGGTCAGAGATCTGTTCTGGCGTCTACACTGTTCAGTCCTTCTACGGACTGGGTATTTGATAGGGTTGTAGAAACCAGTGGCTTAGATACTGTCTTTGTTGGTGAGGAAAGATTGACTGAATTTGACTTTGTGGATGATGCTGTGATTTGTCAGTGGTATGGAATGAAATCAATGGATACCCTGATTGCAGCACTTGAAAAGCTGAGTGAGGAATCTGAGTGTCTGGGTTTGTTTTTACTTTTCAGTTTGATTGCCACAGTTATATCAAGACAAGTCGGTATAAGAGCATGCACTAGTGCAGCAGTTTACCACATCCACCACACATTGGAACCACACTGGGTCCTGATTGTCAAATACCCAGAGAGATAACTGATCCAACTCCACCTCTCAAAAGTAACACCCATGTGCTGCAAATTGGTAAAACTTGGGCATCCCACATAGGTGGTCCACCAATAGTGGTCCTCCAGCATGGTGGCTAGATTAGCACTCCAGCCACTGTGATAATATCTTGCAAAGCTTGACACCAGAAAAGAAAAATTCTTGTTTCTGCACTCAATGGGAGTAATTTTGCAGCTGCCTTCTATCAGAGGGTAGTACACGCTGATCTGAATGGGATGAAGCAGTTCAGAGCCTCATCTCTAGACAAGAAGAAACCACAGGAGAGCACAAAGCATTTTGTCTTTGAAGGGTGGCAGCTGTTGAGGGATCATACACTGGACTGTAAAGCCCAAGATCAAACTTGAGGTGGCTCCTGTGGGTGAGCACCTGGAACAACCATTCCCTGATCAAGGATGACCATCTTCCACTGCTGTTGAGGGAACATAGCCACTGTTCATATTTGTCATATTCAATTTTCAATTCAATTCAATTTAAATAATAGTAATTTCTATAGTGCCTTCTCACAACAGTTGCCTCAAGATGCTTTACACAACACAAATTCACAACAGAACAAAATGAATTAAAATAAAAAAAGGGACAATAAAAAGTAAAAGCATAAAAGAATAAAAAGAAAATACAATCCAGACATAAAAACACAATATATTAATGATAAGACAATCTAAAAAAAGTGGGTCTTTAATGTTGATTTAAAAATTTCCACCGAGTCCGACTGCCTTCTAGTCACAGGGAGATCGTTCCACAGAGCAGGGGCATGGTAAGAGAGAACTCTATACCCCACAGACTTTTTATTCACCCTAGGAACACACAAACATCCTGTACCTTGTGAATATGTGCCGCACCTTGTGAATGCAAGGCCTGAGCTGGTACATAGGGCTTAACCAGGTCAGCCAGGTAGGTAGGTGCCAGTCTGTGAACAGTTTTATAGACCAGCAACAGAATGTGAAAATCCAATCTGGCAGAAACAGGAAGCCAGAATGGGTGTAATGTGGTCAAACTTTCTGCTTTGTGTCAGAAGTCTGGCAGCAGCATTTTGCATCAACTGAAGACCCCTAATGCTGGACTGCGGCAAACCAGAAAACAGAGCATTGCAGTAATCCATTCTAGAAGAGATAAATGCATGTATCAGAGTCTCACATCAGCCATAGACAGGATGGGACGGATCTTCGCTATATTTAGCAGATGGAAGAAAGCAGACCTTGTAATGTCTCTAATATGAAGGTCAAAGGACAACATAGGATCAAAAATCACCCCAAGTTTCCTCACTTTGTCCGTATGATGTATAACACAAGAACCTAAGCTAAGCGATAGCTGCTCAAATTGACGCTGATGTCTCGCTGGACATATACATATCATATTGTCATATACATCTAATAAATAAGGCTGACTGTGTGTGCACTGCCACAGTAATTAAGCAATGAACACCAAGCTATGGTGACTGGGGGCACCAAGGGGGACTGGGGCTCTTAGGTTGAATTCATGCGTGCACGAACACACACACACGGTCAGCCTTATATATTAGGTTATGACCCGCTCACTGGAGCCCTTATTTTCACAGTTCACCTGGTACTCAGGTCAGGTAGTAAACATCAGAATTTACTTACTACGTAGTAGCGGCTAGCTAATCTGAACGGGCAAATGTGCCGCATGTGAGTTAAAGCATGCGTGCGTGAGTGTGCGCACTTTAATTACAATCACAACCCGCTCACTGGAGCCCTTATGTTTGCAGTTCATGTGGTACTCAGGTCAGGTAAGAAGCATCACACTCCAAGCGCACAGCGTTCGAATTTTTTCAATTAAAATGTACCTGCTGTGTACGGCATGAAAGAGTATTGCCATAATATGACATGCTGTGTCATATTACACACACCTTTTATCATCATTCACTTGAGTCTCATGAATGTCACAAATTTCTCTATGAAAATTAATGATGACAACATACACACAATGCAACTTACAACACCTTAACTAAAGTGACATGAAATATACAATGACATGGATAAAATTCTTCTCTATTACCCGTGCGTAGAATGGGTAATTTAGCTAATCTACATACATATTTGTTCATGGTTATATTTGATGCACAGCCTCCTTTTGGACATCATAGAAGTGGCCACTTTAAGTCCAGCAATGATGACCACTTGTATATTGCAATGACAACATGAACATTAGAACATGGAATTAGAAACTCTGGTGGTCACCAATAAACAGTGAACCTATGAATGGAAGTTCAATTCACTACAGGTGGGCTCTTTAGGAGAGAGAGATAGTCTGCTTTTAATTAATTTCCCTTCAATAATTGGATAAATAAACTTTATTTGAGCTAAATCCAATCACATGCATGCATGATATTTTATTTCTTCAAGCCATTCTTTGTGATGAGAATTATTCTATTTGCAGGATTTTGTTTATTAAATAAATTGCAATTTTTTTTTTTTTTTTTTTTTTTTTTTTTTTTTTTTTTTGGAGACAGTTACACAAATATTTGTATTTCAGAGCATTTAGGAGAACATGACCAATACCGTTTATACACTTCCCCCTGCATGTTCCTAATATTATTATCAAGGAATCCGATTATTTCATTTTACATAGTAAACACATTCCAGTCATTGTTACAAATCTAGCATGTCATGTTTCTACTCGACTGCTCTTTCCTCCTAAACAGATTAAGTCGTCCTCTTTGTTTGTACCAATGGATCATCTCGATGCTGTGTTGCTACACTGCACATCTGAGTCACTGTTTTCTGTCCGCGCACTGATGCGCTTTCATTCCTTCCATTAGTTCCCTCTGAGCTCACTCTGAGTTTGCTAAATAAAATTGTTCTTCATTGTAAGCAGCCTTTGAACTTTTCCAGTGTGGGTTTTGTTGAATCGACCCCACCAGCGATGGCGGAACTTGATATTGGAATGATGGGATGTCCAATCAGGGGGCGGCTTTGGTAACACAGGGAAGATAGCTTTGGGTTTTGTTTTGTTTTTTTTTTTACTGTATATCACATTTACTTGTGTATGTGTGTGGTTAGCAACAGTGAGATTTATTTGTTGTTCTGTTGTGTATGAGTTTGTATATTTGTGTGGTCATGGAAGGAAACTGTGAGCGATTATCAGTGCAGAATTGAATTCCCATAACAGTTGTGCAAATGGTAATTTAATCAGTTGAAGAGTGCAAAATGACAGTGCAACATTTGCTATAAGGATTACTGATTACCATGTGGTTAGGGTGCTTGGTTTTAGTGCAGAAGGTTCCTGGTTCAAACTCCACCCCTGCCAGTTTCTCCATGTAATGTGTAGTTGAGTCAGGAAGGGCACCCGGTGTAGACTTGTGCCAATTCAACATGCAAATCCATGTTTGATCTGCTGTGGTGACCCTGGCCCAGAGTGAAAAACAAGAGACTTACTTGTGACTAAATGATCAGTTTTTGCAGACTAAAACCTGGACTTACTGGATTCATCTGTTTGCTGTCATCAAGATTCCTCAAAACCCAATAGTATACTTTTCAAATACTCACCCAATGGCCTTACATGGGTGCACTAGAGCTAGGCCAAAGAGTCGGGTCACGTCTGGTAGCATCTGCTGGTGGTGCCCATTGCTGCATGCACCACACTACAGAACTATGTGGGTCCTGGATGACAACCAATCCACACCTCTTGAAAGTAGCCATAGCCAGGTGAAATGTGGGCCTCCCTTGGCCTTTACAAGCTGTTGAAGCCCTCAGTGATCAGGCACCTATGTTGGATCATGCTTTGAGGAAAGCACCATGCTGCCAAAATGTCACAACTGACATTCCCTGACAAAGCAAGTAATCCTCATCTTAATGTCTTTAACCATTTCACTGAAGCAAAGTCTTTCCAGTGGTACTCCAAGCTCCTCTGGGGTATGAAGGGGATTGAGGAAGGCTGTTTGGAGCTTCATCTCTGGAAAAAAACAAAACCACCAGAGAGCACCAAGGGTCTTGTCTTTCGAGGGTGGCTACTCGTGCAGTGCTGAGGGATCATCCATTGTAAATAAAAAAACAAAAAAGTGTTACAGTGGTCCCTCGTTTATCGCTGGAGTTATGTTCTAAAAATAGCCCATAATACGTGAAACCGTGACGTAGTCAGCGTTATTTTTTACAATTATTATAGACGTTTTAAAGCTGTAAAACCACTTTATACACTTTCTCAATCAGGCATGAACATTTTCTCACTTTTCTCTCATGTGTAAACACTCTCAAAGTTCAAACAGTAGAAAAATAAGACCAAACTGTTTTCAGGCCCAAACATTTGTTTGAGAAATAAAAATAGAACGTATTCCTATAAATAATTATGATGGCTTTTAGAACTAACAAATTTAATTTTAACGATCAACATACGAGGTTGGACACATAAGAAATTATTAATAGTGACTGACCAGTATTTCACAGATCGCGCCTCTTCGTCCTGACGCCGCGCCTTTTTCCACTCACACCTCGCTGTAGGTGTCTGTTTCCGAGTGACAAACACAGTTAAGAGTAGTTGTTGGCGCTCTTTTTTCTTCTGGGCGAGAAGATTCTTATAAACAGACACGCAGAACAGTGTAAAAAAAAAAAAAAAAGGCATGCAAAATTGGACTAACAACTCCGCAAAACGACGAGGCCGCAAAAGGTGAACGGCGTTATAGCGAGGGACCACTGTATTCTCTTTTCACATGCCAATAATTCTTGACATGTGGATATTTGCTCGCTCAATTAATAAGACACACCTAATTTGTCAGATTTCTTTATTTTTAAAATATATTTCTTTCTTTATTTTATTGTAACAAACGAATGGAGACGACAAAACCTGATTGCAGCACGGGCAAATTAAGGGAATGACGAAACTACAGTTGTAATTATCAATTTCATTGTCTAAAACGATCACACCACATAAAGTTAAGCTCAGCGCTGCTCTGGCTCCAGGCTCTGGAGAAAAAGGCGAGCAGCGCTTTCTTTGTGGTCAGCGCTGTGGCCACGGATCGTGCTCGACAGACCAGCAATCCCGCAAAAGCGGGATTTGTATTAATTATTATGTAGTATAATCAGGAAAGTGTTATTTATGTAACATATGCATTGATTTGTATAATGGCACTGTTTATCATGTTGATCATCTTCATTTTTATGTGGATTCCAGCGCTGGTTCATTTTGGTGTATAATTTACGCCACCTCTCGACCTGGTGTATATTTTCAGCGCAGCGTACGCCAACGACCACATTGATAAATGCCAAGTGGCACAGCCGTTTTGGCGTACACCCCATATACGCTCAAATATCGCCGTACGCACGTTGATACATGAGGCCCATTGTGCTGACAAACTGAAGGTTATGGATTAATTTGTCTAGGTATTTACACATTACATTTTACAGGGTAGATGCTTTAGCTTTTCCAAAGACTTGATATATTACGTTAAATGTGAAGCAATGAGTTCATTCCAAATGCTTCTTTGTGAGACAAAAGGTACACATTGAGTGGCAGGGACGGGCAAATGGAGTGCAAAAAGGGAGCCACTTATCACACTGCTGGAGCAAGATCTAAAAATAAAGTGCCTGCTTTGCATTTGGCATTTATGCATTGTGAAGTGTGAGATAAAAAAAAAAAAAACAACCCGGGCGCATTCACAGAGAAAAGCATAAATCAGTGACAGATACAGATCACAGATAACAGCATTAACGGCGTCTTTTGCATTTACGATTACTAATGTGGCAGCAAGGATGCATTGTGCACAGGTGCACTCCATGAGTATAATACTGCAGCCAAACACTGCAAAAGGAGTGGATGAAAAGGGAGCACAGGCATAAAAGAGCGTGCACATTTAGGCACTGCATGTCATTATTTTCACAAAGGATGTTGCTTTTCAAGTAATTGCTGAAAGATTCACCATTTAAGTTACTTATTGGTTTAAACTCGTGGAAACAACGCACCAAAATTAGATATGCAACCTGCATAACAACCCTGAGTCACTTCCAAGGCTGTTCCGTTCTTAAACACCTGCCAGCTGTCTCATATCTACACAGACATCAAATGTTCCATAAAAAAGGACTTTTTCTACAAACGTAAACGTTTTCAATAATCATTGTATAAGCAGGACATATGATCTGATGATGTGAAAGAAGTGTCTGCCAACCCATGCAGAACTTTAGGTGTGTACGCTGGGATCTGTTACGTATGACCCGTTAACCCCAGATGCACAAATACAGAAACAGAAATGTGATCTGCCATCTTTTTCCCACTAGGCAGATTTATGCACATAAATCATTTCCTACGCTGTGTTTTGGGGGATTTATAGCAATAATAGGCCATCTCTGCCATTCCCATCCTGTTCCCTCGGTGCAGTCCCTGGGAAAAATCCTCACAGGTCTTAACTTTTGGTCACATTGGGTTTTTGGTTGCAGCGTTACCTTTTGCTAACCTCACAGGCCTTAAATCTACAGAATTACCTGCCTAGTAATCTTGGAGTGCTTGGAAGCAGCGGTGGTCTGGTACGTAACAATGTTTTAGATCATGTCCACATGAGCCCTTTTCTGCTATTTGATGGTGTTGGTTTTACAGGGAGGGTCTGCTGGTAAAACACCAAGATTGCTTGTACAATAATATGACCACTGTCACGTTTACCAGATGCATTGATTGAGTTGACATGTAATGATTTGACAGTGTATAAATTCAATTACAGTTCCATTTATTTCATTTATGTAGCATGAAATCACATCAAAGCTGTCTCAAGGTGCTTCACACGAGTAAGGTCTAATCTTACTAACCCCTAGAGCAAGCACACAGGTGACAGTGGTAAGGAAAAAGCCCTCTGATGATGTTGAGAAAGAAACCGCAAGCAGATCAGACTCAGAAGGGTGACCTACACCTTAGGCCATTCTAACAGTTACAAGGTTTTTACAAAGCAAAATAATCAGGAAATAGAAAACAGAGTAACATCAAATACAAAGTCCATTACTGAGATGACCACACTCAAAAAACTGACTCATTGGATTGGATTTCCATGTAATAAATATATGTAGTCCCAACTAAATTAAAATCCATTTTCTTGCATGGATGTGCTTTATTTGAGTTGTAGCTGCATATATTTATTAGATGAAAATCCTGCATATAATTGAATTGAGTTAATCCAATGAGTTATTTTTCTGAGTGCATGCAAGTAATTCACAGCAGGTAGGGGTCATCCAGCACCCTGGGACACACGGACAGTGTCCATTAGTGGGCCCAACCTCCTGGTACAATAAATAAATAAATAAATAAATTCTATTGAATTGGCAGCTGAGTATGTCCTGACTCAAAGTGCTATTTTTCAATTTCAATTTAATTTCAATTTATTTTCATTTATATAGCGCCAAATCACAACAGAGTTGCCTCAAAGTGCTTCACACAGGTAAGGTCTAACCTTACCAATCCCCAGAGCAACAGTGGTAAGGAAAAACTCCCTCTGAGGAAGAAACCTCAAGCAGACCAGACTCAAAGGGATGACCCTCTGCTTGGGCCATGCTACAAACATAAATTACAGAACAATTCACAGAACAATTCACGGACGAATATACAAGAAATGCTATTGGCGCACAGGACAAGAGGATCGCCAACACGAATACAACTCCCATCTCTGAATAGAGCTGCACCTTAAACAGAGAGAGAGAGGAAAAAAAAAAAACAGAATTAGGCATCAGAAAGACAAAAAAATACTGTATAATTTGCCAGCATTAAACAACAACAAGAAAAACAGAGAAATACTAAGGTGATCGCCAGCCACTAGCGATCACCTATATTATATGCTATATATATAGACCAGTGGTGTCCAAACTATTCCAGAAAGGGCCGAGAGGGTGCAGGTTTTCTTTGCAGCCACTGTCTCCAGCAGTTGATTTCACTGATTAACATCACTTTGAGCAGGTGAGATGAGTTCATCAGTAAAATCACCTGCTGGAGACAGTGGCTGCAAAGAAAACCTGCACCCTCTCGGCCCTTTCTGGAATAGTTTGGACACCACTGATATAGACCTTACCCACACCACAAGCAAACATACTGGCCCTTTTTTGAATACAGGTAAACCTCATGCAGATTGGACTCTGTGGGGTAACCATCTGCTATGCTATTCTAAGCAGACTAATAACAAGAACATGCACTGGTTCCTTGTGTTGCCACATCCACCAGACTATGTCTGCTAAGGCACTTCCAAACAGATGCATCACAGAACTACAATGATGACCAGAAGAGCCACTGCAAGAGCCCGGGATACAGGATTAGAGTGGCTGATGCTACCTCCGGAAACTCTGGTCAAGAATAGCCTGTTACCATGCAAAGGACTCTGATTCAGCCAATCCAACTCTACACATTCGAACCTTTGAGATTGGCCTGAAGATGGACTTGACACCCTTATGCACTGTTTTGTAACTGCTTTTAACTTTGTAACTCTTTGAATGGCTTAAGCAGTGGGTTACCCCTCTGAGTCTGGTCTGTTATATTTATTTGACATTGAAAATAGTTTTGCCTATTGTCTACTTGACACTTTTACTTCTTACATAAGTATTTTTTCCTTTTCTTGTTATTGTTTATGCACCAATGACAAAAGATCAAATTCCTTGTACGTGAGAACTTACTTGGTCATACAACCCCTGGAAAAAATGATGGAATCACCGGCCTCGGAGGATGTTCATTCAGTTGTTAAATTTTGTAGAAAAAAAGCAGATCACAGACATGACACAAAACTAAAGTCATTTCAAATGGCAACTGTCTGGCTTTAAGAAACACTATAAGAAATCAGGAAAAAAAAATTGTGGCAGTCAGTAACGGTTACCTTTTTAGACCAAGCAGAGGGAAAAAAATATGGAATCACTCAATTTTGAGGAAAAAATTATGGAATCATGAAAAACAAAAGAACGCTCCAACACATCACTAGTATTTTGTTGCACCACCTCTGGCTTTTATAACAGCTTGCAGTCTCTGAGGCATGGACTTAATGAGTGACAAACAGTACTCTTCATCAATCTGGCTCCAACTTTCTCTGATTGCTGTTGCCAGATCAGCTTTGCAGGTTGAAGCCTTGTCATGGACCATTTTCTTCAACTTCCACCAAAGATTTTCAATTGGATTAAGATCCGGACTATTTGCAGGCCAAGACATTGACCCTGTGTGTCTTTTTGCAAGGAATGTTTTTACAGTTTTTGCTGTATGGCAAGATGCATTATCATCTTGAAAAATGATTTCATCATCCCCAAACATCCTTTCAATTGATGGGATAAGAAAAGTGTCCAAAATATCAACGTAAACTTGTGCATTTATTGATCATGTAATGACAGCCATCTCCCCAGTGCCTTTACCTGACATACAGCCTCATATCATCAATGACTGTGGAAATTTACATGTTCTCTTCAGGCAGTCATCTTTCTAAATCTCATTGGAACGGCACCAAACAAACGTTCCAGCATCATCACCTTGCCCAATGCAGATTCGAGATTCATCACTGAATATGACTTTCATCCAGTCATCTACAGTCCACGATTGCTTTTCCTTAGCCCATTGTAACCTTGTTTTTTCTGTTTAGGTGTTAATGATGGCTTTTGTTTAGCTTTTCTGTATGTAAATCCCATTTCCTTTAGGCGGTTTCTTACAGTTCAGTCACAGACGTTGACTCCAGTTTCCTCCCATTCGTTCCTCATTTGTTTTGTTGTGCATTTTCAATTTTTGAGACATTGTTTTAAGTTTTCTGTCTTGACGCTTTGATGTCTTCCTTGGTCTACCAGTATGTTTGCCTTTAACAACCTTCCCATGTTGTTTGTATTTGGTCCAGAGTTTAGACACAGCTGACTGTGAACAACCAACATCTTTTGCAACATTGCATGATGATTTACCCTCTTTTAAGAGTTTGATAATCCTCTCCTTTGTTTCTATTGACATCTCTCGTGTTGGAGCCATGATTCATGTCAGTCCACTTGGTACAACAGCTCTCCAAGGTGTGATCACTCCTTTTTAGATGCAGACTAACAAGCAGATCTGATTTGATGCAGGTGTTAGTTTTGGGGATGAAAATTTACAAGGTGATTCCATAATTTATTCCTCAGAATTGAATGAGTCCATATTTTTTTCCCTCTGCTTGGTCTGAAAAAGTAACCGTTAGTGACTGCCACAATTTTTTTTTCTTGATTTCTTATAGTGTTTCTTAAAGCCAGAAAGTTGCCATTTGAAATGACTTTAGTTTTGTGTCATGTCTGTGATCTGCTTTTTTTCTACAAAATTAAACAACTGAATGAACATCCTCCGAGGCCGGTGATTCCATAATTTTTGCCAGGGGTTGTATATTCGATTCTGATTCTGATTCTGATCAGTATGTCTTTCTGCCTGAAGCTTGTTCTGATATTGCTGAAGTTCAACTCAATGTTTAAAGACAATGCACACACATTTTCGAAGGCTTTGTCTGTGCGGCCACATTCTCAGCACTCATATTTACCTTGTGCCGTGTGTATGAACCAAGAGAGAAAACAGCTCATGAGCCTAACGTTGTAAATAATCAGCTTTTGAACTTGGTATATTTGATGAAGACATTGTTATGACCAGAAACTTTGAGTTTATTTTGAACTGAAGTGAAAACTGAAAACAGAAGTGGCGTACATTTGCCAGTTACATGAATCTGACACTGATTTTTCAAACTGATTGTTGTGACACATAGTTCAGCCCACAAAGGTCTTCTGTCGAGGTATTAGTTAGCCATGTTGTATATTCCCGCTAGTTTAAGACGTCAAACTCAAATTAACTTCTTGACAACAAAACTTTCCTGACGACCCTGAACAGTGACTGTCTGTGCAGCCCGTGCAGCTGTTTAAACTTTCACATTCGTAAATCAACAATGCAATGCTCTGTTGAATGTCACTGCAATGTTAAGCCTCGACAACACACAGTCTCCATTACAATTTGGAAATTACCCGAACACCTCACCACATTCACAGCTGTTAATTTCCGACACACGTCCACCTCACAAAGCTGAGAATGAACTATATCCACTACCTAACATAGGACACGGTGTCACACACGCCTCTGATTAAAAAAATAATTAAAACGGCCCCGTTAATATTGTTAGGCTGTATGCAGAGTGAATACACACACAAACCACCAAGCACCATGGTCAAAGACATTTGTGCTCAAACGTTTAGATACCCTGGCAAAATTTTTTTATTATTTTTTTTTGGCCATTTTTCAGAGAATATGAATGATAACACAATTGTTTTTTTTTTTCACTCATGTTTAAGGGTTGTGTGAAGCCATTTATAACACTATGTAACAAATTTTTATTTTTGTTTTGTTCCTGGGTACACAGTGTGTTTTCCTAAACCCTTAAATAAATAGAAAATAGCTGTTATTCCACAGAAACTTTGCTTCTGTGATCAGGACAATGATATATTGAAATTTGTCTGATGAGTTGTTGAGTAGTCTTCTAGAATACGAGGTCTGTCAATAAAGTACGTTTCAGCGTGTCAGAGGACAAGTTTGGACATGTCTACCTCGGCTTTCAATGCTTACCAGTCCAGTAAGTATCAGTGAAATTGTGGAGAGCTGGACATGTCCAAACTTGTCCTCTGACACGCCGAAACGGAGGTGTTCCTTTGTCTCGCTTCCAAAGCGAATCGGTTGTGACGCGCGAAGCCTCCGCGCGGCTTTCCATGACAAAATCTCTTGTTAAAAGTGAAATCTGCCGGAAAATGGCTGATGTCCAGCTCTTGTGATAACCAGAGAAAGAGCACACGACGGTCTCGTATCCACAGAGCCATCCGTTTAGAAATGGTCCAGTGGCTTGTGCCGCATCATCGCAGCTCGGAGCATGGCTCGCCGAGCGTCCTTAAAGGGGTCCTTAAAGCTGTACTAACAGACCTTATTCTCTGTGAAGCCCATAAAATTTTCACCGAAAGCCAGATAAATTTTTCGAATGGTTTCCAGGTGCCAGCCTCTAACAGCTTCTGAAAAAATTCTAATGGAAAAAAGTCCTTTTCATTCTGCCATGTCCAGACAATGAAAATCCGATGAGGGGGGCAGGACCACTCCTTCCCAAGGCGTGCTCACAGGCGAATGACGTCACCGACAGGTGTGCAAAAACTCACGCATGCTCACGAGGGTTCAAGCATGTCTGACGTAAAAACATATGAATGAAATCCATATAGTTTTTGAAAAAAAATAAAAAGGACCATTACTTTAATGACAGACCTCGTATTCTTTAACTGCTACAACTGTCCAGAATTTTCTAGAAGTTTCCAGAATTATCTAGAAATTTCAAGAAACTTTCTAGAACGTTAAAAAAATAAAATCAAAATTTGTGCTGAATGTAGTCATTTTTCCATAGACTTTAGACATAAGCAGTTGAAATATAACACTTAGAAGCCAGGAACAAAAATTGTGTTACATAGTGTAATGAAACAACTATGTTTGCTCTTTTTAAATCATAATGACAACAGAAACTAACCAAATGACCCTGATCAAAGTTTACATACCCTGTTAATTTTGGCCTGATAACATGCACACAAGTTGACACAACCATGTTTGAATGGCTCCTAAAGGTAACCATCCACACCTGTGATCTGTATTTTTGTAATCTGTGTGTGTGTAAAAGATCAGTGAGTTTCTGGGCTCCTGACAAACCCTTGCATCTTTCATCCAGTGCTGCATTGATTTTTCTGGATTCTGCGTCATAGGGGAAGCAAAAGAATTGTCAAAGAAAAGGTAATTGAACTGTATAAGATAGGAAATGGATATACAACGATATCCAAGGGACGTGGAATGCCAATCAGCAATGTTCAAACAATAATTAAGAAGTGGAAAATGAGAGATTCTTTTGGAACCAAACCACGGTCAGGTAGACCACCATAATTTCAGCAACTGCCAGGAAAATTATTCGGGATGCAAAGAAAACCACAAATAACTTCAGCAGAAATACAGGACTGTCTGAAAAAAGTGGTGTAGCTGTTTCAACATGCACGATAAGGAGGCACTTGAAGAAAAAATGGGATGCGTAGTCGAGTTGCCAGAAGAAAGCCATTACTATGCAAATGCCACAAAATATCCCACTTACAATACGCCAAACAGCACAGAGAACAAAGTCATTTGGAGTGATGAGACCAAAATTGAACTTTTTGGCCACAACCATAAACGTTACATTTGGAGAACAGTAAACAAGGCCTATGATTAAAGGTACGTCTTTCCTATTGTGAAGCATGGAGGTGGATTGCTGATGTTTTGGGGATGTGTGAGCTACAAAGGCACAGGAATCTTGGTCAAAATTAATGTCAGGATGAATGCAGCATGTTATCAGGAAATACTGGAGGAAAATTTGCACTCATCACCTCAGAAGCTGTGCATGGGATGTACGTGGACATTCCAACATTATAACGTTCCAAAACACAAGGCCAGGTCGACCTGTCATTTACTACAGCAGAATAAAGTGAAGGTTCTGGAGTGGCCATCTCAGTCTCCTGACCCCAAGCCACTCTGGGTAGGTTTTGAGCACAACCTGTATGACCTTATAATCAGCTCCATAAGTATATGGACAGTGCAGCCCAGTCTCACATTTTTTTTTCATGCTCCTGTGACGACATGAGTCAAATTTTCATGACATGTTTTTTTTAAACTCACTATTACTAGTCCTACTCCTTCCCCCCACCCTAACCAGAATGACCCACGGCCCCCCACCCCGCTTCACTTTTAATTTCGAGCAGCCATCACGGAATGAATTAGAATGAATTTATGCTGCCGTGATGAAAATGAGGCGCTTTTCGCCAACAATATCACAAAACAACAGATTAATGTATATTTCGTGCAGCTGAATCACGACTTGCTGTGAGAGTGGGTTGGACAGTGACACAATTTTTGTAATATTGCTTCTGTGTACCACCCAACTGGAGTTGAAATGAAACAATCAAACTGTTTGTGCAGTATCGACTTTCAACTTTAATTCAAAAGGTATTAAAAAAAAAAGAAAAATCGTGATTAACCATTTACGAATTACAATCATTTTTATCCACAATCCCTCCATTTTCAGAATCCACACATAAGGGGCAACCTAAATATGAGGATGATTGTTACCAAAAACATCACATTTATGTCTGTTTCAATAATTTTATTTTTTTAGACAAGCAAAGAATGGACACATGAACATTTCCAAATCAGTGAATATGTCTTGGACAAAAATTTTATCATTTCAGATGTAAATATCTGAGTAACTACATAATCTTAGCAAATGAAACTAAGCGGGTTGAATGTTGGACAAAATAAGATTTATACTAAATTTGAATGGGGAATTCAAAGGTATGTGGATTTCATGAGCGATTTCACAAGTTTTAAATGTGCCTTTTGACACGGCACACTGGAATCTGGGTTTGCAGACTTGCACTTCTTATGGACTTCCTGGGGCTTTGCAAAATGTTTCCAGAACCTGCTCAACCATCTCTTCCGATACTGGTGGTTGTCCAGATCCTTTTGCTCTGCACAGAGAGCCTTCCTCTTTGAACCTTTTGTGCCATGTCCAAATCTACATTGCAGTTTTCACTTTTTTGTAAATTCTCTCACAAATGTCTTGCTCAGCTGTGTTCAAGCATACTCTAACACACACAAAACACCTTCTCTTTTCCAGTGAATGGCATTTCTATACCTGAAAAGAAAAAAACAGTAAACATATAATTTTTAGTTGTTTCTACACATGCTGTTAAAGTTTTATATATATATATATATATATATATATATATATATATATATATATAGATAGATAGATAGATAGATAGATAGATAGATATACACAAAACCCCAATTCCAATGAAGCTGGGACGTTGTGTGAAATGTAAATTAAAAACAGAATACAAGGATTTGCAAATACTCTTCAACCTATGTTCAATTGAATACACCACAAAGACAAGATATTTAATGTTCAAACTGATACTTTTTTGTTTTTGTGCAAATATTTGCTCATTTTCAAATGGGGGCCTGCAACACATTTCAAAAAAGTTGGGACAGGGGCAATAAAAGATTGGGAAAGTTGATGAATGCTCAAAGAACACCTGTTTGGAACATTCTACAGGTGAATAGGTTGATTGGAAACAGGTGAGTGTCATGATTGGGTATAAAAGGAGCATCCCCAAAAGGCTCAGCCGTTCACAAGCAAAGATGGGGTGAGGATCACCACTTTGTGAACAAATGCATGAAAAAATAGTCCAACACTTTAAGAACAATGTTTCTCAATGTTCAATTGCAAGGAATTTGGGGATTCCGATTCCATCATCTGCAGTCCATAATATAATCAGAAGATTCAGAGAATCTGGAGAACTTTCTACACGTAAGCGGCAAGGCCGAAAACCAACATTGAATGCCTGTGACCTTCGATCCCTCAGGCAGCACTGCTTTAAAAACTGACATCATTGTGTGTTCCTCAGTGTGGGCTGAGGAACACTTCATAAAACTACTGTCAGTCATTTGAAATGGACACACGCAAAGTGGAAAAGTGTGCTGTGGTCTGATGAGTCCACATTTCAAATTGTTTTTGGAAATCATGGATATCGTGTCCTCCAGACAAAAGAGGAAAAACACCATCCAGATTGTTACCAGCACAAAGTTAAAAAGCCAGCATCTGTGATGGTATGGGGGTGTGTTAGTGCCCATGACATGGGCAAGTTACACATCTGTGATGGCACCATCAATGCTGAAAGGTACATCCAGGATTTTTAATCACTGCATTCTGTTTTTATTTACATTCTAAAAAACATCCTAACTTCATTTTATATATATATATAGTGTGTGTTCTGTCTTTGAGAAGTCATGCAATGTGCTTAAATTCTACAAAGGTTTCTGGTTTTAATATATCTGAAAATGTCTGTAATATTCTTTAATGTACTAATTAGTGTCATAAAACAGAAAAGAAATTCTGTAACATTTTTGCTGTTGATGAAAATTCAAATTAAACCATAAAATGTGCTCTTTTCTACCCCACATGTTCATCTAAATCTTTGCTGTCCAACCTCTACACTGCTGACAGCACAAGGAGTTACATGGTGTTTTGTGATACAAAATGCCTCAAATGTCATCAAACCTTTTTCTTTCCTCCTTTTTTTTGAGATACTAATCTGGCATAACACAAATTGCTGTTGGCTTGCATCATATAATATTCACAGTGAAACAGATTAAACATTTCTGTGTCCTTCTGAAATGAAGTGAAATCGCCAAAGTAGTTGGAGAGGTATCTTGGTCCAGCCATCCAATGACATCATTGAGCATTGTGCCCTTGTTAGTAAAAGTGAGGGAGAGCAATTAGCCACTGCAGTTAACCTTTAAAATGCTTCCTATTTGGAATGAGCAAGGATGAGTAATAGCCAAATCCCCAATATAAATCCAAGCCACTGCCATCCAGCTATTCTCCCCAGAGGCTGCTGAAGTAAATGACTGCAAGGGCACCACTGCACTGGGGAGTCTAGTGAGTCAGCGATAAGGAAAACAGCGAACTCACGGCTTTCTATTAGTGGCTAATTACATTACATTCACATAAGCTCAGACAATTGTTTTCATTTTAAGACTAGAATATTATTTTATGGAAAGATATCTCTGTGAATGCCACATTTTGTTTGTCTGACAGCCATCTAAAGGGTTTATGCAGTAAAAGTTGTGACAAAATGTTCATTGAAAACACATTTTAAAAATCTGATCCCAATTTTTTGTCACTGGTCAGATGAGTGAAATAAATATAACGTTGCTTTCTATTGATTTAAGTACTTAAAGAACAATGAAAACCATGGGAATGTTTGCCTATTTTCCTAAATGAAAACAAGGTGCCCATTGTTTAAAGAACATTCTAAAATTAAACCGAACCCCCTTTTGCCAAGCACTGAAATGCACAGCTGAGCTTGCCACACCTTATGTCATTGCTGAAGGTACTGGCTGTCTTGAGTCGTCCTGAGCTGGCACACCATGTGCCAAAAAGTGGGAAAAACGTCCCTCCCAGAGCTCATTAGACTCCCTGCCCACATTTGGTTCAGGACTGGTACCAGGAGCGCTCTGTCTTCAACTCCTGATAATTTGGAGTGATTCTTTCTGTGTTTGGACCTCGACATGTGGCGAGCCTGCACCAAGCTGAAAAACTCAACACTTCTTCTTCTTCTTTGTCTTTCGGCTGTTCCCGTTAGGGGTCGCCACAGCAGATCAATTGTTTCCATCTCACCCTGTCCTCTGTATCTTCCTCTGTCACACCAACCACCTGCATGTCCTCCTTCAACACATCCATAAACCTCCTCTTTGGCCTCCCTCTTCTCCTCCTGCCTGGTGGCTCCATCCTCAGCATCCTTCTCCCTATATACCGTGGGTCCCTCCTCTGCACATGTCCAAACCATCTCAATCGCACCTCTCTGACTTTGTCTCCAAACCGTCCCACCTGAGCTGTCCCTCTGATATGTTCATTCCTAATCTTGTCCATTCTTGTTACTCCCATTGAAAATCTCAACATCTTCAGCTCTGCCACCTCCAGCTCTGCCTCCTGTCTTTTTGTTAGTGCCACTGTCTCTAAGCCGTACAACATAGCTGGTCTCACTACTGTCTTGTAAACTTTCCCCTTCACGCTTGCTGATATTCTTCGGTAGCAAATCACTCCTGCCACCTTTCTCCACCCACTCCACCCTGCCTGCACTCTCTTCTTCACCTCTTTACCACACTCTCCATTACTTTGAACAGTTGACCCCAAATATTTAAACTCAGCTACTTTCACCACTTCTACTCCTTGTAACTGCACTATTCCACTGGGTTCCCTCTCATTCACACACATGTACTCAGTCTTGCTTCTACTGGCATTCATTCCCCTTCTCTCCAAAGCATATCTCCACCTCTCCAGACTAGACTCTCTTACTATTACTTGCTCTCTACTCTCACTACAGATCACAATGTCATCTGCAAACATTATAGTCCATGGGGACTCCTGTCTGATCTCATCCGTCAACCTGTCCATAACCACTGCAAACAAGAAAGGACTCAGAGCTGATCCTTGGTGTAATCCCACCTCCACCTTGAATGAGTCTGTCATTCTGACTGGGCATCTCACCGCTGTCACACTATTCTTGTACATGTCCTGTACTACCCTAACATACTTCTCTGCCACTCCAGACTTCCTCATACAATACCACAGCTCTTCTCTTGGAACCCTGTCATAAGCTTTTTCTAAGTCCACAAACACACAATGTAACTCTTTCTGGCCTTCTCTGTACTTCTCCAACAGTATTCTCAGCAAACATTGCATCTGTAGTGCTCTTTCTCGGCATAAAACCATATTGCTGCTCACAGATATTCACCTGTTTTCTAAGCCTAGCTTCTACTACTCTTTCCCATAACTTCATGCTGTGGCTGATCAACTTTATGCCTCTGTAGTTACTGCAGTTCTGCACATCATCCTTGTTCTTGAAAATAGGAACCAGCACACTTTGTCTCCACTCCTCAGGCATCCTCTCACTTTCCAAGATTTTATTAAACAATCTGGTTAGAAACTCTACTGTCATCTCTCCTAGACATTTCTATGCCTCCACTGGAATGTCATCTGGACCAACTGCCTTTCCACTCTTCATCCTCTTCATAGCAGCCCTCACTTCTTCCTTACTAATCTCTTGTACTTCCTGATTTAGTCTCACCACATCATCCAGCCTTTTCTCTCGCTCATTTTCTTTATTCATCAGCTCTTCAAAATATTCCCTCCACTTTCTCAGCACACACTCCTCACTTGTCAGCACATTACCCTCTGCATCTTTTACCACCCTAACCTGCTGCACATCCTTTCCAGCTCTGTCCCTTTGTCTGGCCAATCAGTACAAGTCCTTTTTTCCTTCCTTACTATTCAACTTCTTGTACATCTCGCAATATGCCTTTTCCTTCGCTTTTGCCACTTCTCTTTTCGCCTTACACTGCATCTCCTTGTACTCCCATCTACTTTCTTCATCTCTATGACTATCCCAAAACTTTTTTGCCAACCTCTTTCTCCTTATGCTTTCCTGGACCGCTTCATTGCACCACCAAGTCTCCTTGTCTTCCTTCCACTGTCCAGATGTCATACCCAGTACTGTCCTAGCTGTCTCCCTCACCACATCTGCAGTACTTTTCCAGTTGTCCAAAATTGCTTCCCCTCCAACCAGTGTTTCTCTCACCTGCTCGCTAAATTTCACACAACAGTCTTCCTCCTTCAGCTTCCACCATCTGATCTTTTGTTGAGCTCTCACTCTCTTCTTCTTCTTTACCTCTAAATTCATCCTACAAACAACCATCCTATGCTGTCTAACGACACTCTCTCCTGCTACCACCTTACAGTCTCTGATTTCTTTTAGCTTGCATCTCCTATAAAGAATGTAGTCCACCTGTGTGCACCTTCCTCCACTCTTATATGTTACCCTGTGCTCCTCCCTTTTCTTAAAGTAGGTATTCACCACAGCCATTTCCATCCTTTTTGCAAAATCAACTACCATCTGTCCTTCCCCATTCCTATCCTTGATACCATATCTACCCATTACTTCCTCATCACCTCTGTTCCCTTCACCAACATGGCCATTGAAGTCCGCTCCTATCACGGCGTAAACAAGCCAACCCAACTATGCAGACTAAGAAAAAACTCAACAGTGTGTGTCAAAATTACTGCTTTGTAGTTGTGACATTGTGGACTTTTTAAAAATGAGCTGAAATTCCAAGTAGTTTAATTAACACCTTACGAACAATTATGAGTCATTATTTGCTCTTCAAGTAAAACTCTGTTTTGTTCAAAAGGAAAAGTGACTCAGGGGCAAATCCCAACCTCCACCTTATAAATAAACTTCCATGTGTCAGACATCACCGCCCACTTCCACTTCCTCAGAGGGGCCGGTTTAAAGAATGCACCGCCCCATGTGAACATTAATCACTCCCACAATACCATGGGATAATGGCATGTTATCATGATGACACCTGAGGCTGCTGCTGGTGTGAGTTTCTGTGTCTTTGTCTGTGATAAAGGTTAGTTTGTGTGCTGGCTGATTGTTGTCCATACATTAACCACTAGCATACAACCAAATCAACCACAAACACCTGCTTGCTCAAAGACAGTGAGAGTTTAATCTGTGTCAACCAAGGACATTATGGTTTTTACGCATGTTTGTTTGAGATTCAGTAAGATTACAGAAACACAAGATTACTGGGAAAGAACTACAAAATTTTAGGATGATCCAGATGAAGTTAATTATAGTGCATCTGGAAAGTATTCACAGCTCTTCACTTTTTCCACATTTTGTTATGTGCAGCCTTATTCGTGAATGGAGTAAATTCATTTTTCCCTGCAAAATTCTACTCACAACACCCCATAATGACAAAATGAAAAGCTCTTTTTTCAAAATTTCAAAATCTAAGAAATCATGTACATATATAAGTAACTTTGTTGATGCACCTTTGGCAGCAATTACAACCTCAAGTTTTCTTGAATATGATGCCACAAGCTATCTTTGTGCAGTTTTGTGCATTCTTATTTACAGCACCTCTCAAGCTCCATCAGGTTGGATGAGGAGCGTTGGTCCACAGCCGTTTTCAGATCTCTTCAGAGATGTTCAATCAGATTCAGGTCTGGGCTCTGGCTGGGCCACTCAAGGACTGGGCCTGAAGCCACTCCTTTGATATCTTGGCTGTGTACTTAGGGTCATTGTCCTGCTGAAAGATGACCAGTCACCCCAGTCTGAGGTCAAGAGCGCTCTGAAGCAGGGTTTCATCCAGGATGTCTCTGTACGTTGCTGCATTAATGGTAAATGGTAAATGGACTGCATTTATATAGTGCTTTTCCATCTGAATCAGACACTCAAAGCACTTTACAATTATGCCTCACATTCACCCCGATGTCAGGGTGCTGCCATACAAGGCGCTCACTACACACCGGGAGCAATAGGGGATTAAAGGTCTTGCCCAAGGGCCCTTAGTGATTTTCCAGTCAGGTGGGGATTTGAACCCATGATCTTCTGGACTCAAGCCCAACACTTTAGCCACTAGACCATCACCTCCCCCATAACATTTCCCCCATCCTGACTAGTCTCCCAATTCCTGAAAAACATCCCCACTGCATGATGCTGCTGCCTTCACCATGCTTTACTGTAGGGATGATGCATAGTTTCCTCCAAACATGATGCCTGGTATTCACACCAAAGAGTTCAATCTTTGTCACATCAGACCACAGAATTTTGTTTTTGATGGTCTGAGAGTCCTGCCGGTGCTTTTTGGCAAACTCCAGGTGGACTGCCATGTGCCTTTTACTAATGAGTGGCTTCTGTCTGGCCACTCTACCATATAGGCCTGATTGTTGGATTTTTGCAGAGATGGTTGTCATTCTGGAAGGTTCTTCTCTCTCCACAGAGGAATGCTGGCGCTCTGACAGGGTTCTTGGTCACCTCCCCAACTAAGGCCTTTCTCGCCCAATCGCTCAGTTTAGACGGCCAGCTCTAGGAAGAGCCCTGGTTGATCTTAACTTCTCCCATTTATGTATGATGGCGGGCACTGTGCCGTGAACTTTCAAAGGCACAGAAATGTTTCAGTAAATAATTTATAACCAAATCTTATTATGATATCGCAAAAACACCATGAAATGATGTCACATGTCCAAGAAGCATGTTTTCAAATAAATCACATTTATTATAATCCTAATTTATAAACTCCTTTAGAAAAGAGAAACTGCTTTACAATTAAAACTGTGTGTGTGTGTGTGTGTGTGTGTGTGTGTGTGTGTGTGTGTGTGTGTGTGTGTGTGTGTGTGTGTGTTACATCAGCTTCAGTATTGGTTATAAAACACACACTGACCTGTATGAAGTAGCTGTGCATGTGGACAAGCGGTGGGAACACAAGTTCATCGGTTATTTAATTTGTTCTGTAACAGTGGTTCCCAAAACTTTTCTGTGGGGCCCACAATGTCCATGTTCTGGCAGCAGTGCTCAAGCATGATTATCATCAGTGTTGCCATTTTGGGATGGTGGAGACCATTGTTCTCATTGGGACCTTCAAAGCAGCAGAAATGTTTCTGTACCCTTCCCCATATTTGTGACTTGACACAATCCTGTCTCTGAGGTCTACAGACAATTCCTTTGACTTCATGCTCAGTTTGTGTTCTGACATGCACTGACAACTGTGAGACCTTATATGTAGACAGGTGTGTGTCTTTCCAAATCATGTCCAGGTGGACTCCAATTAAGCTGTCGAAACATCTCAAGGATGATCAGTGGAAACAAGATGCACCTGAGCTCAGTTTTGAGATTCATGGCAAAGGCTGTAAACATTTATGTATAAGTGATTTCTTAATTTTTTTTTATTTTTAATAAATTTGCAAAAAAAAAAAAGTAAAAACTTTGTTCACATTGTCATTATGGGGTATTGTGTGTAGAATTTCAAGGAAGAAAAAAATCATCCATTTTGGAATAATGCTGTAACAAAACAAAATATTGAAAAAATGAAGCCCTGTGAATACTTTCTGGATGCACTGTAACACAACTCATGGACAAACTGAAGTGTGCGTAGATGTACAGTAAGTTTGTGTTTGCGCTTGAGGCCAGCTGGTGGTGTGGTAAGTGGATTTTTGAGCAGTATTATGATTTTATTCTTTATTACTTAATTACTTTATTTTATGCATTAGGGACAATATAACTAACAATGCACAAATACAATAGTCAGTGTAGCACATGCAATATGCATAACGCAACCACCAAAAGCTGTTTTGAAGATTCTGTCTCAAGATACCCGTAGCAACTAGTTCAAATAAAATTCAGTCAAATACATGTAAAACACATGATTTTGTATTTGCATCTGTTACATTAATGGTTGTAGTTGTGTCACCTTTTCTGAGACAGACACGTTTCTGAGACAGAGCAACTATATGTGATCACTGCAGTCCACTCACTTTCCTTTGAATAGAGAAGCGTGGAAGAAAACGATTGAGTGTAATAAGTATAGATGACTGGTTTTGCGTGCATTGACATTCAGGCTTTAACTGTCGATTACACCCATCACTCAGCAGAATGGCCTTCAGCCTAAACAACACCCAGCTTTCTATTTACAACGCTGACAAAATCCAAATGACCCAAACCGAAGCGCTCCATTTTCATTGAGTTTACCCCACACCTTCACAAAGTCACACATAAAACACTCTTGCTGAAATTTTATGTTTAAAATGCCGCAAGTTTTACGTTGTGTTGACTGAAACCTGGAGCTCACCCTCATGTGTCATGTCAGTTCATATTTCTCCCTGTCAGGGCATAAACAGCTTTCCTCCAGCCAGCGTAATGTGTAACACTCGCCGTGCTGCCGCCAAGTTGCTGGTTTGGTTTAACGGCCTTTGGATGGTGTGTGCCTGTTGTCGGAGGCATGCACGCGTGAATTACAGAGTGAAACATCCATTTGCTTCCATGGGATGATGCTGATGCTCGGCGCTAATGGAAAGGAGCATAGATTTATTGATGTAATAGGGTTGCACATGCACATGATGAACTATTAAGTGAGTGATTTATTTGTTTTTAATTACAGATGCAAGCAGGTGCAATTCAAGCAACCGGCAACCTCCCATGTTGAGAAATGAAGCCGGTGCAGATGTGCCAAATCCTGCAGTTCCTTCAGTGGCCACTTGAGGCTGGCTCAAAAAATGAGTCACTCAACATAGAAGTCCATGATAAAAAGCTGCAACTTAAAGCTATACAGCCATTCAAATTTCACTGAACTGCCAAAATTTTGTTTCTTATAAAATCCAAGCATTATAATAATGTCAGTTTATTTTTAAAACATGTTTCAAAATTACAGCTAACTTGAATGAAGAGAACATATTTATCTATTGGGAGTGAAATTTTGGTATTATTTAATTTATGTGTTAGCATTGCTAGCACTATCAAATATACTCAACAAAAATATAAACGCAACACTTTTGGTTTTGCTCCCATTTTGTATGAGATGAACTCAAGGATCTAAAACTTTTTCCACATACACAATATCACCATTTCCCTCAAATATTGTTCACAAACCAGTCTAAATCTGTGTTAGTGAGCACTTCTCCTTTGCTGAGATAATCCATCCACCTCACAGGTGTGCCATATCAAGATGCTGATTAGACACCATGATTAGTGCACAGGTGTGCCTTAGACTGCCCACAATAAAAGGCAGCTTGTGGTAGAGAAATGAACATTCAATACACGAGCAACAGCTCTGGTTGACATTCCTGCTGTCAGCATGCCAATTGCACGCTCCCTCAAATCTTGCGACATGTGTGGCATTGTGCTGTGTGATAAAAGTGCACCTTTCAGAGTGGCCTTTTATTGTGGGCAGTCTAAGGCACACCTGTGCACTAATCATGGTGTCTAATCAGCATCTTGATATGGCACACCTGTGAGGTGGGATGGATTATCTCAGCAAAGGAGAAGTGCTCACTATCACAGATTTAGACTGGTTTGTGAACAATATTTGAGGGAAATGGTGATATTGTGTATGTGGAAAAAGTTTTAGATCCTTGAGTTCATCTCATACAAAATGGGAGCAAAACCAAAAGTGTTGCGTTTATATTTTTGTTGAGTGTACATTGCTTGATGATATTAGCTCCAGTGTTACTGAGGTAATATTCTGTTTTATACAATGACTGAGTGGATCCTTGTCATTTGATTGGTGCTTTGTATGTCACGTGACATGGATTATTCATCCCATTTATGTTGCATTGCATTTACAGTGCAATTTGGTTCCATTTAGAGTGCAAATTTGGTTCCATACGTTTGGTACCATTGCACTCACACACCTACACACAAAATGCACAGACACACCTACATGCATACACAGGCACACAATGCACGCACACAATGCATGTGCATACACACGCACACAAAGCACATGAGCGTGCACACACACAAAAAAAATTCACTGCACTGTAAGCCATCTGACGTGACTTTTTTCACTGCACTTTTTGGTAATACACGCACACACACGAGCCTTCCCGCTTGTGTGAGCGTGCACTGCGGTGGCACTTAGCTCTAAAATAAACATGGCTGAGGTTGTTTTGCTGACGGACAATGATTTGTTGCACGGCCTGGTGGACTTCATCGTCAGAATTATTTTTGGACTTCTATTAAAAGTTTGTGTTGGATCGTCGATGTCAAAGCAGCAGTGACGCGCCACAGCTGGATTAATATCTGATGTGATTTTTTTTTTTTTTGCTGCACTGAGGAGGTAGCAAAATTTAAATCCCTTTTCTGTTGTTTGTAAATTAATGTAATATCAAATAAGGATCTATTTTAGCCATTATTATGTTATTGAGAATAACACTGTGAGTGGATTATTAATCAATGACATTAGTGATCATCTACCAGTTTTCATCGTTTATAATAGAAACCATCGGCGGAATCAGCCAGAGGAGAAAATAAAATACAGGCGAGTGCGGACAGAGGAAAACATGAACACACTAAAGAAGGATTTACAGGAGCAAAACTGGGAAAAGGTATACAGTGAAAGTGATGTTGATAGTGCATATGAAACTTTTTTACAAATATTTTATATGATAAAAATTGTCCAATTAAACAAGACTACAGAAAACAAAAAATCCAAGCTCGACCATGGATGACGAAAGGGTTACGAAATGCATGTAATAAGAAAAATACACTGTATAGAGAATTCATAAAACTAAAGACTAAAGAGGCAGAAAATAGATATAAGAAATACAAAAATAGATTAACTAATATTATACGGGTATGCAGGAAGGAATATTATAGTAACATATTATATAATAACAAAAACAATATTAAAGGAATTGTTATGTGGGCTGCTGAAGAGGAGGTACTGCTGGCCCACCACCACCAGAGGGCGCCCTGCTTGGAGTGCGGGCTCCAAGCACAAGAGGGCGCCAGACCCAGAAGAAGTGACAGCTGTCACTCATCACACCAGCTGTCACTCATTTACACCACTACATAAGCCGGACTGCAACTCCACCTCCCCACCGAGAAATCAACTACCGAAGAGGTAACCTTCTCTGCTGTGATTTTGTTGTATCTAAACATTGTTCTGTGTGCAGCCGTTTTCCTGTGGACTCAGTCTGAAGCTGGATTGGCGGATAGTGGGAGTGCGACGGTCTTTGCCTCTCACTCCATCCAGGGAAGAGACTAGCGGGAGCTGCACGGGTGAAAGTGTTTCTGGAGGTGGAGGTTTCCCCTCCTAACTGAGTGCAGACTGTGGATTACTGAGTGTGCGAATTCACACTCATCCATCCTGTCTTTGTTTTCTGCCAGCAGTACCAGGGTCGACAGCCGAAGACAGAGGCCACCTGGGGACTCGGGACTTGGCGGCTCCGGTGTTCTTCAGGCCGTTGGTGGTGGAAGCCGTGTGGGGACGCGGATCATCTCTCGTCGGGGGTCTTCTATCTTCGAGCCTGCCCACACATCACCTGGTGTTAATTGTCTATTCATATCTTGTGTGTTTAGTTGTGTGTTGTCACAACATTAAATTGTTACTTATTGGCTTATTCATTGTCCGTTCCTTTGCGCCCCCTGTTGTGGGTCCGTGCTACGACACCTTCCCAACAGGAATTCTCGGCCATTCGTCATGGATTCCGAGGGGCGTCAACCCAAGCTTGAACGGCCAATGGAAGAGCCAGGAGCGCAGGCTTCAGCGGGAGGCGTGTTGAGTGAGCTGCAGCAGATTTTAACCACCTTCACGGCTCGGCTGGATTTGGTGACCGAGCAGAATGTTCTCCTTAACCGGAGCGTGGAGGCTCTCACCGCCAGGGTGGAAGCGCACGATCAGGGCGCTGCTGCAGCCACTCCTCTTGCTGGTCCTGGGCCCGTAACAGACGTTCCACTGGTCGTTCAACGACCCCCCCCCCCCACCGTCCCCTGAAGCATACATAAGCCCTCCGGAACCGTACGGAGGCTGTGTTGAGACGTCCGCAGACTTCCTCATGCAGTGTTCGCTCGTCTTTTCACAGCGTCCTGTCATGTACGAGTCAGACGCCAGCCGGGTGGCTTATGTTATTAATCTGCTTCGAGGAGAGGCACGCGCCTGGGCTACGGCGCTTTGGGAGCAGAATTCACGGCTCCTAACGTCTTATGCTGGGTTTGTACGGGAGTTCAAACAAGTTTTTGACCATCCCAACAGAGGCGAGACCACTTCGAGCGTGCTGCTGTCAATGAGACGGGCGTCGCAGCGCAGCCGAGTATGCAGTCGACTTCCGCATCGCGGCAGCGACGTCCGGCTGGAATAACGTTGCGCTCCGCGCCGCCTTCGTAAATGGACTGTCTCCGGTCCTGAAGGAGCACCTGCTGGCTAAGGAGGAACCGCGGGATTTTGACGGGCTTGTCGATTTGGTTATACGCTTAGACAACCGTTTGAATGAGCATCGTCGGGAGCAGGCCGGGGGGCGTGACCAGACACGAGCCGTCCCTCCCCCTTCCGGTTCTGAAAGGGTGACGTCGTTCCCACGCTTCACTGCCAGAGGGCTCCGTGTGGCTTCAGCTCCCCCTGCTGAGGAGGCTATGGACACGAGCAGGGCTAAAGTAAAGACAAACGTCAGACAAAGGAGGCTGGCCCGCGGGGAGTGTTTTGTCTGCGGCTCTTGTGAGCATATGCAGAAGGACTGCCCCAAACGGTCAAACTACAACGCCCGTCCTTAGAAACTGGGCTAAGGGTGGGCCATAACACGCACGCAGGGAAACCCCGCAAATCTGCACGAATCCCAGTAACGATCCTTTGTGGGGATCTAACCCTTCACGCCCCAGCACTGTTAGACACGGGGTCGGAAGGGAATCTGCTGGATAGCAGATGGGCAAAGGAAGTAGGGCTCCCCCTGGTGGCTCTGCCGTCACCATTGCAGGTGCGGGCACTAGATGGCACCCTGCTTCCGTTAATCACACATCAGACACAGCCTGTGACCTTGGTTGTGTCTGGAAATCACAGGGAGGAGATCGTGTTCCATGTAACACCTTCTACCTCCCGAGTGATTTTGGGATTTCCATGGATGGTGAAGCACAATCCCCGGATAGATTGGCCGTCCGGGGTTGTGACGCAGTGGAGCGAAACCTGCCACCGGGAGTGTTTAGGATCCTCGGTTCCTCCCGGCATGACGGCTAATGAGGAGGTTAAAGTCCCCCCCAATCTATCGGCGGTGCCAAAGGAGTACCACGATCTCGCTGACGTCTTCAGCAAAGATCTGGCGCTCACTCTTCCCCCGCACCGACCGTACGATTGTGCCATCGATTTGGTCCCGGGCGCTGAGTACCCATCCAGTAGGTTGTACAACCTCTCACGTCCGGAACGCGAATCAATGGAGACCTACATCCGGGACTCTTTAGCTGCCGGGCTGATCCGGAACTCCACCTCCCCGATGGGTGCTGGTTTCTTTTTTGTGGGCAAAAAGGACGGCAGACTCCGTCCATGCATTAATTACAGAGGGCTGAACAAGATCACGGTTCGCAACCGATACCCCTTACCACTGTTGGATTCAGTGTTCACGCCCCTGCATGGAGCCCAAATTTTCACGAAATTAGATCTTAGAAACGCGTACCACCTGGTTCGGATCCGGAAGGGAGACGAATGGAAGACGGCATTTAACACCCCATTAGGTCACTTTGAGTACCTGGTCATGCCGTTCGGCCTCACTAACGCCCCCGCGACGTTCCAAGCTTCGGAAAATGATGTCTTGCGGGACTTCCTGCATCGGTTCGTCTTCGTATATCTGGACGATATACTCATCTTTTCCCCGGACCCTGAGACCCATGTCCAGCATGTACGTCAGGTCCTACAGCGGTTGTTGGAGAACCGGCTGTTTGTGAAGGGCGAGAAGTGCGAGTTCCACCGCACTTCTTTGTCCTTCTTGGGGTTCATCATCTCCTCCAACTCCGTCGCCCCTGATCCGGCCAAGGTTGCGGCGGTGAGAGATTGGCCCCAACCTACAAGCCGAAGGAAACTGCAGCAGTTAATCGGCTTTGCAAATTTCTACAGGAGGTTCATTAAAGGCTACAGTCAGGTAGTTAGCCCCCTAACTGCCCTGACCTCCACCAAGGTCCCCTTCACCTGGTCGGATCGGTGCGAAGCCACGTTCAAGGAGTTGAAACGCCGGTTCTCGACTGCACCAGTTCTGGTGCAGCCTGATCCTGATCGCCAGTACATAGTGGAAGTGGACTCCTCTGACTCAGGGATAGGAGCCGTGCTGTCCCAGAGTGTGGAGGCTGATAAGGTTCTCCGTCCTTGTGCCTATTTTTCCCGCAGATTGACCCCAGCTGAACGGAACTATGACGTCGGCAATCGGGAGCTCCTCGCGGTGAAGGAGGCTCTTGAAGAGTGGAGACACCTGCTGGAGGGGGCATCGTTGCCTTTCACGGTTTTCACGGACCATCGGAACCTGGAGTACATCCGGACCGCCAAGCGGCTGAACCCCAGGCAAGCCCGCTGGTCTCTGTTCTTCGGGCGCTTTGACTTCCGGATCACGTACCGCCCCGGGACCAAAAACCAAAAATCGGATGCGTTGTCCCGGGTGCACGAAGAAGAAGCCAAGGCGGGGCTGTCGCACCCCACTGAGACCATCATCCCCGAGTCCACTGTCGTGGCCTCCCTCACCTGGGACGTGGAAAAGACCATCCGGGAGGCCCTGGCAAGGAGCCCGGACCCAGGGACCGGCCCCAAGAACAGAATGTACGTCCCACCAGAGGCCAGAGCTGCCGTATTGGACTTCTGTCACGGATCCAAGCTCTCCTGTCATCCCGGAGTGCGTAGGACTGTGGCAGTGGTCCAGCATCGCTTCTGGTGGGTGTCCCTGGAAACCGACGTTCGGGACTACGTCCAGGCCTGTACCATCTGCACCAGGGGCAAGGCAGACCATCGAAAGACCTCGGGACTCCTCCAACCCCTGCCGGTGCCTCACCGCCCCTGGTCTCACATCGGCCTGGACTTCATCACGGGCCTCCCGCCGTCCCAGGGCAACACCATCATTCTCACGATAGTGGACCGGTTCTCCAAGGCGGCCCACTTCGTGGCCCTCCCAAAGCTCCCGACGGCCCAGGAGACGGCAGACCTCCTGGTCCACCACGTCATGCGGCTGCATGGGATACCATCGGACATCATATCAGATCGTGGTCCCCAGTTCTCTTCGCAGGTTTGGAGGAGTTTCTGTAAGGAGCTGGGGGCCACCGTGAGTCTCTCGTCCGGGTACCACCCCCAGACAAACGGCCAGGCAAAGCGGGCTAACCAGGAGTTGGAGCAGGCCTTTCGCTGCGTCACCTCCGCGCACCCGGCGGCCTGGAGTCACCATCTGGCCTGGATTGAGTATGCCCATAACAGCCAAGTCTTGTCTGCTACCGGCCTCTCCCCTTTTGAGGCATGTTTGGGGTACCAGCCCCCATTGTTCCCGCTGGTGGAGAGAGAGGTTGGTGTGCCCTCGGTCCAGGCCCACCTCAGGAGGTGCCGCCGGGTGTGGGGCGGACCGCCCGCTTTGCCCTGTTAAAGGCCCGGACGAGGGCCAAGACCCATGCGGACCACCGGCGTTCCCCGGCCCCCACATACCAGCCCGGGCAGGAGGTGTGGCTTTCAACAAAGGACATCCCTCTCTGTGTGGACTCCCTGAAGTTGAAGGACAGATTCATAGGACCCTTCAAAATCCTCAAGATCATCAACCCGGCCGCAGTGAAGCTCCAACTCACAGCTTCACTGCGGATCCACCCTGTGTTCCATGTGTCCCGCCTCAAGCCACACCACACCTCGCCCCTCTGTGCTCCTGGACCTACGCCGCCTCCTGCCCGGCTCATTGACGGGGAGCCTGCTTGGACAGTCCGCAGGCTCCTGGACGTCCGTCGTAAGGGCCGGGGGTTCCGATATCTGGTGGACTGGGAGTCGTATGGACCTGAAGAACGCTCCTGGGTGAAAAGGAGCTTCATCCTGGACCCGGCCCTCCTGGCCGATTTTTATAAGAGACACCCGGACAAGCCTGGTCGGGGCCAGGAGGCGCCCGTTGGGGGGGGGGGGGGGGGGGGTCCTGTTATGTGGGCCGCTGAAGAGAAGGTACTGCTGGCCCACCACCACCAGAGGGCGCCCTGCTTGGAGTGCGGGCTCCAAGCACGAGAGGGCGCCAGACCCAGAAGAAGTGACAGCTGTCACTCATCACACCAGCTGTCACTCATTTACACCACTACATAAGCCGGACTGCAACTCCACCTCCCCGCCGAGAAATCAACTACCGAAGAGGTAACCTTCTCTGCTGTGATTTTGTTGTATCTAAACATTGTTCTGTGTGCAGCCGTTTTCCTGTGGACTCAGTCTGAAGCTGGATTGGCGGATAGTGGGAGTGCGACGGTCTTCGCCTCTCACTCCATCCAGGGAAGAGACTAGCGGGAGCTGCACGGGTGAAAGTGTTTCTGGAGGTGGAGGTTTCCCCTCCTAACTGAGTGCAGACTGTGGATTACTGAGTGTGCGAATTCACACTCATCCATCCTGTCTTTGTTTTCTGCCAGCAGTACCAGGGTCGACAGCCGAAGACAGAGGCCACCTGACTCGGGACTTGGCGGCTCCGTTGTTCTTCAGGCCGTTGGTGGTGGAAGCCGTGTGGGGACGCGGCTCATCTCTCGTCGGGGGTCTTCTATCTTCGAGCCTGCCCACGCGTCACCTGGTGTTAATTGTCTATTCATATCTTGTGTGTTTAGTTGTGTGTTGTCACAACATTAAATTGTTACTTATTGGCTTATTCATTGTCCATTCCTTTGCGCCCCCTGTTGTGGGTCCGTGCTACGACACCTTCCCAACAGGAATATGGGATATATTAAATAGCATTATCAAAAATGGTAATAAAAAACAGAGTTACCCTCAGTATTTCATTGATAATAATGTCAAGAAGGAAAATAAGGATGAGGTAGTCAACGGTTTTAATAATTTTTTTGTAAATATTGGACCAAGCTTGGCAGAAAAAATTCCCAATTCCCAACCTGAGGATTGGGATAATAATCTCATAGAAAGAAATCCCTGTTCAATGTTCCTCACAGCAGTGGATGGAAAAGAAATTATAGATATTGTGAATAATTGTAAATATAAAACATCTACCGATTTAAATGAAATTTATATGGTGGTGGTAAAACAGGTCATTGAATGGATTGTAGAACCATTAACATACATCTGTAACTTATCATTTCAAACCGGTAAATTTCCCAATCAAATGAAAATAGCTAAGGTTGTGCCGCTGTATAAGACTGGGGATAGACACCACTTCACAAATTATAGACCTGTTTCTTTGCTTCCACAATTCTCCAAATTATTAGAAAAGTTATTCAATAATAGATTAGACAAATTCATAAATAAACATAAATTACTTACTGATAGTCAATATGGATTCAGAGCACATAGTTCAACATCACTTGCATTAATAGAATCAGTTGAGGAGATTACAAACGCCATAGACCACAAATTACATTCAGTTGGAATATTTATAGACCTTAAAAAGGCTTTTGATACAATCAATCATGACATATTAATCAGTAAACATGAACAGTATGGGATTAGGGGGTTGGTGTTGCACTGGGTGAGAAGCTACTTAAGTAACAGAAAACAGTTTGTGAAGTTGGGGGAATATACATCATCATGCTTGGACAATGCTTGTGGCGTCCCACAGGGGTCAGTATTGGGTCCAAAACTGTTTCTAATTTATATAAATGATATTGTCAATGTTTCCAAAATATTAAAATTAGTATTATTTGCAGATGACACAAGCATTTTTTGTTCAGGGGGGGATTTGCAGGAGTTACTGAGGAGGATCAGTATAGAAATGGGAAAATTGAAAATATGGTTTGACAGAAACAAATTATCATTAAACTTAAGTAAAACAAAATACATGTTATTTGGCTATTGTAATACAGACATACAGGTTCAGTTACAAGTCGAGGGGGTAGATATTGAAAGGGTACATGAAAATAAGTTTCTGGGGGTGATAATAGATGATAAGATAAACTGGAAGACTCATATAAAACATATACAAAGTAAACTGTCAAGAAGCATTTCAGTTCTAAACAAAGTGAAACATATTCTGGACCACAACTCACTCCGCATTCTTTACTGCTCACTGATTTTACCATATTTACAGTACTGTGCAGAGGTATGGGGTAATACTTATAAAGGTACAACACAATCACTATCAGTAATGCAGAAAAGAGCTATAAGAATTATTCATAATACTGGCTATAGAGATCATACAAATCCACTATTTTTACAATCCAAATTCTTAAAATTCACAGACTTGGTTCATTTTCAAACAGTACAAATCGTGTATAAAGCTATAAACAATTTACTTCCAGCAAATATTAAAAATATGTTTTTTAACAGATCAGGGGATTGCAGTCTGAGGGGGAAATTTAATTTAAAGCATCAGTGGGCACGAACAACATTAAAAGGTTTCTGTATTTCTGTCTGTGGGGTGAGGATGTGGAACAGATTGGGAGTGGGGCTCAAGCAATGTCCAAGCATGAACCAGTTCAAACAGCGGTACAAAAATATGTTTTTTTCTAGGTATAGGGAGGAGGAAGGGTAATGAGGGTTAGGGTGTTTTTGTTTTTTGCTTCGGCTTGTAAATATATAGTGTTTTGTATGTAAGTAGGTATGTGTAGGTGTATATTTATGTTTGTGTATATATGTATATATATATGTATGTATATGTGTGTATATGTATATATATGTGTGTGTATGTTGATATATATGTATGTGTGTATATATATATATATATATATATATATATATATATATATATATATATATATTGATAGATAGATATATATATATTGATATATATATATATATATATTGATATCAGTTTAGGTGTGTAGGAATCTATGTGTATATGTGGGAAAGGGTATTACTGGTTGTGGGGAAGAAGGGGTAGGGATAAATAAGCTGATGCTTCACCCTACCCCTTTTCGGACATGTTGGGTACACAGTAGGAACTTTTTTGTTGTTGTCTTTACTGATCTATCTTGTAATTGTTGTTGTATCAAATGTTCGAAATAAACAGTTTTCATTCATTCATTCATTCATTCATTATATAAAACAAATAATGAATGCTTTTACATTCTTTCAATGGAACAAATATTTAATTCAGTAAAATTAATTTGAGGACTTTACAGAACACATGAACTCGGTGGACTCCAATATCAAGTTCACACGTGAGGATGCCAGAAACAACCATTTAGCCTTCTTGGACTGTGATGTTATGATTGGAGAGAACAGGCAGCTCCAGACAGGGGTTTACAGAAAACCAACTCACACTGACCAATATCTACTCTTTGGCTCAAACCACCCCCTTGAACACAAGCTCGGGGTGATCAGGACGCTTCAACACAGAGACCTACAGGTGCCCACAACTGCAGAGGGAAGGGCTAAAGAACAGCAACTTGTCCGGAAAGCCCTCACAGTATGTGGGTACCCACGATGGTCCCTGGACAAAGTGCAGAAGTACCAGAGAACAGAGACCAGATAGACAGGAGACGGAGACAAGAAGAAGAGTGTCTCTCCCTTATTTAGCAGGAGTAGGGGAAAAAAACTACAGAGGATTTTCAGACAGCACAAAATCCCAGTTTACTTTAAACCGGTTAACACCTTGAGACAGAAATTAGTTCACCCTAAGGACAGGATCCCTAGTTACAAACAGAGCAATGTAGTGTATTCTATCAGATGTCAGGAAAACTGTAATGAACACTACATAGGTGAGACTAAGCAACCTTTACACAGAAGGCTATACCAGCACCACAGAGAGGGCGCCAGTGGACCTCAGTCTGCAGTTCATCTCCACCTTAAAGACACTAACCACACGTTTGAGGACAAGGAAGTTAAAATATTAGCCAGAGAAAAGAAATGGTTTGAGAGAGGTGTCAAGGAAGCATTCTTTGTGAAACGTTTGAAACCCAGCCTTAACCGGGGAAGGGGTCTGAGACACACTTTATCCCCTGTTTACAATGGGGTACTCAGGTCAAAGCAGTTTCAGTCTTTTGTTCATGGTAATGAGTCATTCACATCATCAGCAGAGTCGTCAAGGGAGCCATCAGGAGAGGGTTCGTCCCATCATTAGGATGGACAGCTGCCCTGTCATTAGGAGGGTGCTAACTAGAGCACAATAGGTGCTAATTAGAGCTATTGTTTAGTCACTAGCCTATAGCAGTCAGCCTCTCGGTAGGAGGGGTCGGGTTAATAGGTTTAAAACTCCAGCTTTTGTGACTTCTTGATTATTCTTCTCTACAAGAGTCAAGACAGACGTCAGACCACCAGAGCAAGAATTTTAGCTGAGGAAGCTTCTGCGATTTGAAGCAAAACGTCCTTGTGTCAAGCAACCCAGTCCAGTCGAAGATTCAAGCTTCTCTACTATGGAAACCACCTGGACAACTGAGAGCCTACACAGAAAAATTCAGTAAAATTCACCTCATTGAATGGTTTGTTCCAGCTTTCACCTCATAAAATATTTGTACCATTAAACTCATAAACATTTATTATTTGTATAATAAATGTTAACACCCACACAATACAGGTTTCATCAAAAACCTGAACCAAGATTATCCTGTTGGCTTTAGCATATTTGGGAAGTCCGAAGATTGGGGAGCATGTTTGGGATTCAATTGTCACAGTGTTTTTTTTTTCTTTCTATTTATGATTTGCTGGGAATTAAGGCCATTTTATGGTTCTACTACTACTACTTCTACTACTGTTACTACTGTTACTACTTTGACACAGCCGTGAAACTTTTGAAGTTCTCCGTCGAGGTTAACGTGCTTGTGAGTTCAATTCACTGCCAGCTAGTGTGCTAGCTCGCGCACACACACACACACACACACACACACACACACACACACACACACACACACACACACACACACACATTCTGTTCAATAACAATTTCCTTAGTGTGTCTAGTCTTTCAACGGCACGTTGTACAGGTGGTCATTCTTTCGGACTCCCTCTGTCAAACGTTCCTGTATTTGCACCATGCTCGAAATGTAATCACTGGGCACACTGACAAAACTTTTAGGTGGTGTTGTTGTGAGACAAACGAGTGAAACCAGGATAATGACATTCTTGACCAATCACAGTCCATGTGGTTTCAGTCGTTTTGACGTGTAGTTGCATTTTTTTGGGAGGTGCACGTCATTCTGTGGAGAGGGGCTTGGACAGTGTTTGCAATGATGCAGGGGGCTCTGCGTGGCGACTGAGTTGCGGATACGCAGTAGCATAAATTGGCTTTAGGCAGTCAGGCACTACCAAGGTGGCAACATTTGGAACCACCCCATGTGAACTTCAAAAGCGCCTTTCAGAAAACCTATGGGTGACATCATCGAGGGGCTTGTCCAGTATAAATATAGTCGGTGATTTCCACAAGAATTCACAAATCAGATGTGCACATCAGCTTTGTGTGGGCATGTGCTTATGTGCTACGTGAGCTTAGGCATGGGGATTTTTATTATGTCACTGGAATTGTGTTGTTTTTAGTAATCCATACCAGATTTTTTTTAATCAGTTATAAGAACCCCCATTGAAACATTTGCAGAGTAGCGCACAGCCGAACGAGATGCGCGATAACGCACGTAGCGTAATCTTATCAAAAGCATTGCTAAAGTACCATAATCTCTATGGTTGAGATAAAAGCTGCAAATACAGACATCATCACAACGGTGTGATTTCCTGCCAGTCTGTTTGAAATCACAGCTCAAGCAAGTATATGCCCACAGCAGACACACACACACACACACACAGTTTTTGTTTGCAACAATATTATTGCATCGTTAGCGCTGTGCAAATGTAATAAAGTGAGATTTATGAATCTGTAAAATGTTAAAGTTGCTATACTTTAAACTAGTAGTGGCTGCAGGTCAAGCCTCAGTGTTTACACATTAATAGATCGGTTTCCAGTGGTTCTTGTTTTGAAGTCTGCTTTAAACAGATGCAAACCATTACAGCACAACTGGTACACTGATTACCACTGCTGATTAACCCTCTTCAATAATGTGAAATGATTTTGTTGGGGACAACCTAAAAACCCAGAGAAGGTAAAAACACACATGAGGCTGCCACACAGTCGAGCTGCGTTAACATTACAGACTGCTAGGTGTGCCAGATCTGATGATTTTTCTTGCATGGCAGACGCTGGATCGGGTCAGATTTGAGCCAATTCCATATCGGGCACTAGATCTCAAATGTATCTGATAGCAACGTGAACTTGAGTATGATGAGGTTTTTATGTGTTTAAATTGATTGGGGAGAAATGTGATTGCCCCATTTTGTCTGTGTTTCTGTCTGCCCGTGTTCAACCTAACACAAAGCTGAACATGGATTTGCATGAAATTTTGTAGAGATGGTCCTCAGGTAAACAAAATATTAATATTTCCTTGAAAGCGTTTGCATCCTTTGATTTTTGTCCAAGACGCTTGCCATATGACATCACCCAGACATCATCTATTGAAGTGTGTAGTAGGATACTCATACTTCATCACTCCAAACTATCCCGTAATCAGCAACCAGGGGAGCCTCTTCAGCCACAGACTGCTCCTTCCCAAGTGCAGGACCAACAGTGGAGAACCGGTCCACTATCGTGAGGATGGTAGTCATGCCCTGGGATGGCGGGAGGCCTGTGACAAAGTCCAGGCCGATGTGAGACCAGGGGCGATGAGGCACGGGCAGAGGCTGGAGGAGGCCTTGGGCCTTGTGGTGGTTGGCTTTGCCCCTGGCACAGGTGGTGCAGGCCCGGACATACTCCCGGACGTCAGCTTCCATAGACGCCCACCAGAAGCGCTGCCGGACCACTGCCACGGTCCTTCACACCCCTGGATGACAGGAGAGCTTGGAACCGTGACAGAAGTCAAGGACCGCAGCCCTGGCCTCTGGTGGGACGTACAATTTGTCCTTTGGACCTGTCCCCGGGTCCGGGCTCTGTGTCAGGGCCTCCCGGACGGTCTTCTCCACGTCCCAGGTGAGGGTGGCCATGACAGTGGACTCGGGGATGATGGTTTCAGGGGGGTCGGACAGGGCGTCAGATCGTTGGTTTTTCGTCCCGGGGCGGTAGGTGATCCGGAAGTCAAAACGCCCGAAGAACAGCGACCAGCGGGCTTGCCTGGGGTTCAGACGCCTGGCGGTCCGAATGTACTCCAGGTTCCGATGGTCCGTGAAAACTGTAAATGGTACCGATGCTCCCTTCAACAGGTGTCTCCACTCCTCAAGAGCCTCCTTCACCACAAGAAGTTCCCGATTGCCGACGTCATAGTTCCTTTCAGCCGGGGTCAACCTGCGGGAAAAGTAGGCACATGGATGGAGAACCTTGTCGGACTCCCTGCTCTGGGATAGCACGGCTCCTATCCCTGAGTCAGAGGCGTCCACTTCAACTACAAACTGGCGATTGGGATCGGGCTGCACCAGAACCGGTGCAGTCAAGAACCGGCGTTTCAACTCCCTAAACGCGGCTTTGCACCGATCCGACCAGGTGAAGGGGACCTTAGTGGAGGTCAGGGCTGTCAGGGGGCTAACTACCTGACTGTAGCCCTTGATGAACCTCCGGTAGAAATTTGCAAAACCGAGGAACTGTTGCAGTTTCCTACGGTTTGTTGGTTGGGGCCAATCTCTCACCGCTGCAACCTTGGCCGGATCAGGGGCGACGGAGTTGGAGGAGATTATGAACCCCAGGAAGGACAAAGAAGGGCGGTGGAACTCGCACTTCTCGCCCTTCACAAACAGCCGGTTCTCCAACAACCGCTGTAGGACCTGACGTACATGCTTGACATGGGTCTCAGGATCCGGAGAAAAGATGAGTATATCGTCTAGATATACGAAGACAAACCGATGCAGGAAGTCCCGCAAGATGTCATTAACCAACGCTTGGAACGTCACGGGCGCATTGGTGAGGCCGAACGGCATGACCAGGTACTCAAAGTGACCTAATGGGGTGTTAAATGCCGTCTTCCACTCGTCTCCCTCCCGGATCCGAACCAGGTGATAAGCATTCCTAAGATCCAATTTTGTGAAAACTTGGGCTCCATGCAAGGGCATGAACACTGAATCCAACAGAGGTAGCGGGTATCGGTTGCGAACCGTGATCTCGTTCAGCCCTCTGTAATCAATGCATGGACGGAGTCCGCCGTCCTTCTTGCCCACAAAAAAGAAACCAGCACCCATCGGGGAGGTGGAGTTCCGGATCAACCCGGCAGCTAACAAGGCCCAGATGTAGGTCTCCATTGATTCGCGTTCCAGACGTGAGAGGTTGTACAGCCTGCTGGACGGGTACTCAGCCCCCGGTATCAAATCAATGGCACAATCGTACGGATGGTGTGGGGGCAGCGTGAGTGCCAGATCCTTGCTGAAGACGTCAGCAAGGTCATGGTACTCGGCTGGCACCGCCGCCAGATTGGGGGGGACTAATGCCTCCTCCTTAGCTGTCACACCGGGTGGAACCGAGGATCCTAAACACTCCCGGTGGCAGGTTTCGCTCCACTGAACCACAACCCCAGACGGCCAATCAATCCGGGGATTGTGTTTTAACACCCATGGAAAACCCAAAATCACTCGGGAGGTAGAAGGTGTTACATAAAACACAATCTCCTCCCTGTGATTCCCAGACACCACCAATGTCACTGGCTGTGTCTGGTGTGTGATTAGTTGAAGAAGGGTGCCATCTAGTGCCCGCACCGACAATGGTGATGGTAAGGCCACTAGAGGGAGCCCAACCTCCTTTGCCCATCTGCTATCCAGCAGATTCCCCTCCGACCCCGTGTCCACCAGTGCTGGGGTGTGAAGGGTTAGATCCCCACTCAGGATCGTGACTGGGATTCGTGCAGATCTTCGGGGTTTCCCCGCGTGGGTGTTGTGACCCACCCTTAGCCCAGTCTCTAAGGACGAGTGCTGCTGTTTTGACCATTTGGGGCATTCTCTCTGTGTGTGCTCGGTTGAACTGCAGAGAAAACACTCTCCTCGGATCAGCCTCCTTTGTCTCTGATCTGATCGTTTTTTGGCCCTGCTCGTTTCCATAGCAACGTCAGCAGGGGGAGCTGTCATCACGTGAAGAGCCCTGGCTGTGGAGCGTGGGGAAGTCGGCTCCCTTTCGGACCCGGGAGGAAGAGGGACGGCTTGTGCCTGACCACGCCCTTCGTCTCGCTCCCGTCGGTGTTCTGTTAATCGGTTGTCTAACCGTATAACCAGGTCGATAAGCCCGTCTAAATCCCGCGGCTCGTCCTTCGCCACCAGGTGCTCCTTAAGGACTAGAGACAGTCCGTTTATAAAGGCGGCGCGGAGCGCAACAGCATTCCAGCCGGCTCGTGCTGCCGCGATGCGGAAGTCGACTGCATACTTCGCTGCGCTCCGACGCCCCTGCCATATCGACAGCAGCACGCTTGAAGCGGTCTCGCCTCTATGAGGGTGGTCGAACACCTGTCGGAACTCCCTCACAAACTCAGTGTAAATTGTTAGGAGCCGTGAATTCTGCTCCCAGAGCGCCGTAACCCAGGCGCGTGCCTCTCCTTGAAGCAGATTTATAACGTAAGCCACCCGGCTAGCGTCTGACGCGTACATGACGGGATGCTGTGAAAAGACGAGCAAGCACTGCATCAAGAAGTCCACGCACGTCTCCACACAGCCTCCGTACGGCTCTGGAGGGCTTATGTATGCTTCAGGGGAAGGTGGGGGGGTTCGTTGAACGACCAGTGGAATGTCTGTCTCTGGCATTCGGTCAGCAGGAGGAGGTGCTGCAGCCATGCCCTGAGCATGCGCTTCCACCTGGGCGGTGAGAGCCTCCATCCTACGATTGAGAACACTGCTCTGCTCGGTGACTAAGTCCAACCGAGCAGTAAAAGCGGTTAAGATGTGCTGCAGCTCACCTAACACGCCTCCTGCTGGCGCCTGTGCACCTCGCTCTTCCATTGGCTGTCCAAGCGATGGTTGACGCCCCTCGGGATCCATGACGCTGGCCGAGAAATCCTGTTGTGAAAGTGTCGTGACACGGACCCACAACAGGGGGCGTTAAGGAACGGACAATGGATAAGCCAAAAAGTAACAATTTAATGTTGTGAATCGCACAACGAAGAACAGACAAAAACAATATGGTGGAATGTCAATTGTACACAAGGTGACGTGTGGGCAGGCTCGAAGATAGAAGACGCCTGGCGAGAGAAGAGCCGGATCCCACACAGCTTCCACCACCAATGGACCTGAAGAACACCGGAGCCGCCAAGCCCTGCGCCCCAGGTGGCCGCTGTCTTCAGCAGTCAGACCCGGTACTGCTGGCAGAGAACAGAAACAGTATTGATGAGTGTGAGTTCGCACACTCAGTAATCCCACAGTCTGTGTTCTTTAAGGAGGGAACACCTCCACCTCCAATCACACACTCGTGCAGCTCCTGTTTAACCACTTATCTGGTTTGGGGTGTGAGGCGAAGCCGTCGCAGTCCACACCAAACGCCAATCCCACAGACAAGGACACCGTCACAGGAAAACGGCTGCAAATGAGATCAGACTATTACACAAGGTCTTCAGATTCAGCAGAGAAGTTACCTGAATGGTAGTTGATTTCTCGGAGAGGAGGTGGAGTCGCAGTCCGGCCTTTATGGAGATTGTGATGAGTTGACTGAGTGACAGCTGGTGCTGATGAAGAGTGACAGCTGTCACTCCCAGTGGCTCCGGCGCCCTCTCGGGCTTGAAGCCCGCACTCCAAGCAGGGCGCCATTTGGTGGTGGTGGGCCAGCAGTACCTCCTCTTCAGCGGCCCACACAACAGTTTCCTTTCTAGGTCTTTAAGTATATCTCAAGCGCTACTCATGTTTATTTTTTAACAATACAAGGGCACTTTCTTTATGCCAGATATGGCATATTCCAGTAAGAGATCACGCAATTGGCGTGTATAGACAGTCGATAATGTTCTTTTATCAGTTACCCAAACCATTGTATCAGCAGCCGGCCTCTCTAATTAAGATGAATGAGTCAAGCACTCGAACCTTAAGTGGTTTTCCTGGAAAATCTAATTTTAACTTTGTTCTTTGAGTTCTATGACTGTTACCAAGAAGCTTGATGTGGCTCCATGTGTGCACTAAAAGAGCTTTTGTCACCTGTATGATGTGCAGAAGAATGCGGCTGGTGTGTATCTTTGAAAACACTCAGGGTGATTCAGCTTGAAACCTTCAAGGACTGTTGCGGGAAAGATCAAATAAGAGTCAAAAGAACTTTGCAAGGTTGGAGCTACCAAGAGTAGCCTACACCAGTGACCCTTGGCTGAGCTCTCTTACCTACAAGTTGCACCAGAGGAAAAACGAGTGAGAGAGGAGCAGCACTCACAAAAAAGCACAGTAATACTGCACAGGAGGGAGAGAGTGAAAGAGAGCGAGAAGCCACAGGCAGGAGGTTGTAAGAGCAACAGGAGTGGAGGGGGTTGCAGAGGAGACAGCTGAACGGTTAGAAGTTTGGGTTTACTCAAACCTGACTGAAGTGACTGACTGCATACAGCACAAGTAAGGTGATCAACAAAGAACTAAGATGGGATAGCAAAGCCATAACAAATGAATGTGAGTAGCTGGTTGGCTTGTTGTAGGTCTTAGATGACAATAATGCTTTTTTCTACAAATGGTCAACTCCACGGAGACAGCTCTGTTAGTGTATTCTGAAAAGGTAAGAATGGAAAGGATAAGATCACAGCCCTATACCCCTGCGTTTTCTCTCAATGGCAAAATGAATGAACTTAACATTAGTATTTAAAAGATGATCATCATATGAGAAAGCAATAAAGGAATCATTTTGTTGTCAGTAACTATGTATGGTTTTGTTGTTTTGTTTTGTTTTTTTGTCATCATTGTATTTTTCACCTTTAGCTCAGCACACAGTTTACATTGCATACTCTTACAAGTTCATATATAGCAGTCCTATGGAGATACCTTTCAGCACACAAAAGGATCAAGGTCAAGGTCACAGGAAGGGCAAACACTAAAATCACCAAAACGACTTTCCTAGTTGCAATTTTTTAAAATTAGCCCATAAGCCATTACTTGGGATAAGCAATCGACCTTGACCTTCAGGGTTTACCTTGAGATCAAAAATGACCTACAAGTAGGGTACATTTCATATTTGAGTAAAACATGTTGAACAAATTAAAGGGCTTGATGACAGGATCCAGAATATATAAAACGTTTTAAGCTATGATGTCTTTTGGTGAGGTCATGACAAAGAAACTTGCAAGATTAATTTTTTTTTAATGGTGTGAAAAAGCAAATCATCTTAGATGGCACGTAGACACTTGAGGAAGACTTTTTTTGGTGTGGGAAAAATGTAAGGAACCTGTCAGTCCCTCTTCATGGTGGTTATTCCTCATGGTATTCTATATTGGTAGTCTTGTGGTAGTCTCTATTGTTCACCTTTTGGCAAGATAAGCGTCACCCTCAGGGTGACAGTTTTCATTTCTTTGTTTCATTGCATTTTTCACATTTAGCTCACTCTGGAGCACACAGTTTACATTGCAGACTCTTGCAAGTTCACATACAACAATCCTATGGAGATAGCTTTCACCACACAAAAGTTGCTGAAGTGTATCTGCACAAAGGTACTTTTGATATGTCAATCTCAAAGGTCAAGGACACAGGAAAGTTAAACACTAAAATCATGAAAATAGCTTTCCTGATTGCAGTTTGATGCTTTTTTGCCTCCACATTTCACATGAATATGGTGACTGGTCTTACCCATAAGCCATTACCACAAAATCAAATCAAATTAATTTATTAATTTATATAGCGCCAATTCACGATGAAATCATCTCAAGGTGCTTCACACAACATAAAAAAACAATTAAAAATTTAAAACACAATAAAAAGACGACTATAAAAGAATACAAGAGTAAAAACACATCATAACACAAATGATAAAACAGGGAAAACAAATGAGTCTTTAAACGTGCCTTAAAAGTCTCCACAGTATCAGACTGCCGCATGTGTGCCGGGAGATCGTTTCACAGAGCTGGGGCACGGTAGGAGAAAGCTCTGTGACCGGCAGACTTTTTATTCACCCTGGGAACACACAGAAGTCCTGCACCCTGAGAACGCAGGGCCCGAGCTGGTACATAGGGGCTTATCAAGTCAGCCAGATAGGGAGGTGCAAGTCCATGAACAATTTTATAACAGTACTTTAAAATCTGATCTTGCAGGAACAGGAAGCCAGTGCAGGGACGCCAAAACAGGCGTAATGTGGTCAAACCTTCTGCTTTGTGTCAACAGTCTGGCAGCAACATTTTGAACCAGTTGAAGACCCCTAATCCTGGACTGCGGTAAACCAGAAAATAGAGCATTACAGTAGTCCAATCTAGAAGAGACAAATGCATGAATCAAAGTCTCAGCATCAGCCATAGACAGGATGGGACGAATCTTGGCTATATTTCGCAAATGGAAGAAAGCAGTCCTCGTAATGTCTCTAATGTGGAGATCAAAGGACAATGTAGGATCAAAAATTACTCCAAGGTTCCTCACTTTATCTGTATGATGTATAACACACGAACCTAAGCTAAGTGCTAGCTGATCAAATTAATGACGATACCTCGCTGGACCAAGAACCATAACTTCAGTCTTATCAGAATTTAAAAGTAGGAAGTTACTAGACATCTAACTTCTTACTGATGCAAGGCAATCTTCCAAAGATTTTATGTGAATGAGATTACCAGCAGTTATTGGCATGTACAATTGAGTGTCATCAGCATAGCAATGAAAGGGAATCCCAAAGCGCCGCAGTATATTCCCAAGGGGTGCTACATAAAGGGAAAAAAGCCTAAAACGGATCCCTGTGGAACACCAAACTTCATGTCCCTATGATCAGAGGAGGTGCCATTACACAATACACAGTAAGAACGACTGGACAGGTATGACGTCAACCATGCAAGAGCAGTTCCAGTAATCCCAAAGTGATTCTCCAGCCTATTGAGTAAAATATGATGATCCACAGTATCAAACGCAGCACAAAGACTGTAGTGGAGTCCATTGATCACAAAAGGTCATTCACTACTTTAGTAAGTGCTGTTTCTGTGGAGCGATATTTTCTAAAAGCAGACTGCAGTGGCTCAAAAAGATTATTCCCAGTAAGATAGTCCAGGAGCTGTCGCGAAACCACTTTTTCCAGGATTTTAGAACAAAATGATAGATTTGATATCGGTCTATAATTCTTCAATACACTAGAGTCAAGAATGGATTTCTTAAGTAATGGTTTAATCACTGCAGACTTGAAACATTTAGGAACAGATCCAGAAGTTAATGAGAGATTTATAATTTCCAGCACAGTTGGTCCAAGAATGGGCCACAGGTCCTTAAACAGTTTTGTTGGTATAGGATCAAATAAACAGGTTGTGCTTTTAGTAGACGTCATGAACATCATTAGAGTGCCTAGCGAGATACCATCAAAATCTGTAAATCTGGGTAACACCTCAGTGGGCGCATTCACCTCCACAGCAGTATGCGATGGTTGGACCAAAGCCTGCTGAGATATGCTCAACCTAATATCCTCAATTTTCTTCTCGAAATAATCCAAGAAGTCCTGTGCTGAAAAGGGAAAGTGAATAACAGGTGGCCGTCCATGACTGAGAAATGCTAGTTTCAAACAAAAACTTTGAGTTATGCTTGTTTTTAATTGATCAAATCAGAATAATAGGCACGCTTTGTAGCCAGTAGTGCCTGCTTATAATCTAAGACAGCATCACGCCATGCAAGGTGGAACACCCTAATTTAATTTAATTTACCTGGGATAAGCAATTCACCGGTGATGGACGATGATCCGGTGACGTTATGACAAGAAAAAGGTGCATCATGTTGGTATTTACGGGTGTGAAAAAGCATGCAAATCATCTTGGATCATCTTTAAAATGGACATGTAGAAACTTGAAGAAAACGTCTCTTGACATGCAAAAAAAATTGAGTACAAGGTCAAAGATTAAGGTCACAATATGGTCAAATAAATGTCAAAGACCAAGCTCAGTAAATGAACATTCCTGAAGGCATTTTCTTGAATATTTGCATCCACATATCAGGGAATTATAGGAGTTGGCCTTGCAAAAGTGGCCTTGATTCAGAAAAGCAAATGACCTTAATCTTCAGGTCAAATATGACCTACAAGTAGGTCAAATTTGATTTCTGAGTGAAACATGTCGTGTGGTACATCAAATGGAAGGTCTAGGTGAGTGCTTTCCAAAGATACATGATTGCTCCGGTATGACATCACTGAGTGACGTTATGATGCCAAGACTGGAACAAATTATGACATTAAAAGATGTGGTGCAGGCAGTTCTTTTCACAATATTGTCTTCGAAATGCACCCGTGGACACTTGGTGAATAGCTTCTCTTGACACACAATGTGATCATCTAAAGAACTTGTCAGTCCCTCTTCATGGTGGTTGTTCTTCGTGGTAGTCTCTTTTGTTCACCTTTTGGCAAGATACACATCACCCTCAGGGTGACGGTTTTCATTTTTATGGTGATCAACAATCACATCAAAATATTCTCTTTATTATTATTGTTTTTGTTATTCTTTGGTTTCTTTAATATTGTGAGAGGTTTACTCTTAACCCTTTATTATTCTTGTCTTATGACATCACAAAGACTTCATAGGAAATTGTTTGACTGACATCCTCTATTGGTTGGCAAGCAAATAAAGTTTTAGCAGTCTCACAATGTTATTATCATCAGTGCTTCACAACAAGTTTGATTCAGTTGACCAGCTGCTCTATGGGACTAGGATACGGGCCAGCATGGTCCTGTGTGCAGTTCCCCCCACACACCCACCCACACACACACACACACACACACACACAACCCTATAAATTTGGTATCACTAGAAAGCTTGACCTACTTCATGTGTGGCCTCTTCCGCTACTCACTGACATTCTTTGGCACTTTTGTATTCGGTAATAGGGTGGTTAATAACAGTGTAGTAATCCAATGTTGTCATATGTCATAGTGAGGCCCAGTATTTTTACTGTTACCAGTTATTTTTGTAATCTAGACACCCTCAGCTTTCTAATGATACCAAATTTATAGGGTTGTGTGTGGGTGGGTAGGGGGTGCACACGGAACCATGCTGGCCCGTGGCCTAGACATCTTGAGAATTTGTGGGATCCCCAACAAGTTGCTGGACTTCATAGCCATCCTATACACAGACACCGTGAGTGCTGTGTGGAGCAAAGGTAGAAACTAGCATTCTTCAGGGATGTGCACTGGGTTCTACACTGTTTAGTGCTTGCATGGACTGGCTGTTGGGTAGGGTTGTGGAAACCAGCATCTTAGGCTTTTGCTTTTCTTAATTTCATGGATGATACTGCGATTTTCTTTTTCTTTTTTAATTAAGGGATGCCCTGATCATCCCACTTGAGAAGCTCAGTAAGGAATCAGAATGTCTGGTTTTGAGATTGTTAAGAGTAAAATCTCAGGTTTTCAATGATTTCCTTTACTAGGGCACCAGAAGTGTATCTGCATGCAGCAAAAGAGTAGAACTTGGTGAGAGATATTCATTTGCCTTGGCAGTGACAATAACCCTCTGGAGTCCAAGGTATAATTGGTCATTTTTTACTACTGAAAAGTGTGTACCTGGCCTTGTTTGGTGTCATTTATTTTTTTCAGCACAGCCTCACCTGTGTGACTTTACAGTTTTTCATTGATTCTGGCCTACTGTATTAACACAGTGAACCTAAAATCACACACACACAAAAAAAAACATAAAATCTGAGTAGAAAAAAGTTTTTGTTTTTTTTTACTGTGAAAACCTTAAACTTGTTTAACGAACCATTTTCATAACTTCAAATGTAAATATAAATTGTAAATTTCAAATCATATGTACAAATGTAGCAAAAAAACAAAGTTAAATATAACTATTTACATAAATGCAGGAACTGCTTCAGGTGTTTTTTGGTACAAAACAGATTTCACAATAAGATTTAGAATTTCAAAAACATGTACAAATATAGTGCACGAAATGCTAATGCTAAACTATTTAGAAAACACGCAGATGTCAAAATAAGATTTAGAATGTAAATATAAATGGTAAATTTCAAAAACAAATGTACAGTGTAGTGCAGTAAATGCTAAACTATGTGTGAAATAGTCAGATATCACAATCCATCCACGTCCATCCTTCGCATCCTTCACCCTTCTCAGCACTGTCTCACCTGAAAACGCATGATGGATGGTGGAAAACACAGACGCCTCCTGTGTGTCCATCCACTTTACAAACACCAGAGGCCCCTCTCTTATCCATCTTATAGATCCTCTTTCAGATTTTTTGTGAGAGCATTTATTTGCCCTCCCTCTTCGGCATCCTCATCTGTTCTCCCTGTATGTGCCACATGTCCAAAACGTCATGTTAGCTAGGTCCATGAACAGTTTGGGACTCGTGTAAAAATTGCCCATGTAAATGTGGTACCCAGTACTAAGCGAGGATGGCTGGATCAGGTTCATGACCACATCATATAACAGCCCATGCTCACTTGTGTTCACAGTCTTGCCAGTGTAAATGCTGAACTTGAGTGTGTAGCCATTACTTGAAACAGCCAACACAAAAAGTTTCATGCCCCATTTTGTTGGCTTGTCCTACAAATATTGAGTTATTCCAGTTTTTGCCTTCATGGCCAGCATCCTTTCATCCACTGCCAGCTCCCTCCCTGGGTGGTAATAAGCCTGGCAGGCATTGAGGATGTCATCGTAAAGAGGTCTGAGTCGAAACAGTCTGTCATGACCTGGTGTTCCCATTTTTCTATAATTTTCTACATCCTGATCTGGATCACTTAGGTGGATGTTCCAGAATATTGATCTAAATCTGTCTCTGGACATTACTTTCACTGGAAAGGGCAGAGACCAAACATGACTTTGTTTCCAGTAGTCCTGGAAACTTGGCAGAATTTGTACAGATCTTCCATTCCAGTGTCTGTCCAGTTGCATTTTGTCCCTAATGCCTTGTTTTTTGCAGCAATTTTATTGGTGTTGGTGCAAATTGTTCTAATTGTGTCAGTTGCAAAAAACAAAAGAAAAAGGTCTTTAGGACTTTGGGTGGAAAGTGTATCAACCTGGACTCCTGGTGTTCTCTGAGGCTGAAATCTGCTTACTGCTGGACCAGTGTCTGCATCCTCCTCTGTGTTCCAGCAGTCAGCACTGGTGTGTGTGTGTCTGCTGCATGTCCGAGCGGAGATCTGGATCTGGAAACAGAAGCGCATGCTCTGACCCTCTGTTCAGATGCATGTTGGTGGATCCACCTGCTTTGGTTGCTCCTCCAGAACAGAAGAGGGCTCATCTCTTTCAGCACCAGAATCCTCACTGCCTGTTTCAGACTCTGACAATGCGCTGCATGCTCCATCTTCCTCCAGTTCAAAAAATACCTGAAATGCTTGCTCCACATTCATAAAATGCCTCATTTTTACAAAAAAAACAAAACAAAAAACCAAACCACAGCAAAACACTAACCAAACACACTTCCCACCAGTAACAAAGAGAAAATGCACACAAAATCAGACCCACGTGCTGTGGGTGGGCTGTGATCAAACACACGTGGGGTTAGTGACTTCTGATTGGTGGAAAATTTCAGGAGCCAACCAATGAGGAAGGAGTCATATTTCTTCCCACCACTGTTGCTGCTGCAGTAGAGAAGGAAATGATCCTTTTGGCTGCATGTGTCTACATAAACGTGCAGTGAAAAATGACAATAATATTCATGAAAACACATGGCATAAAAAATACCCATAAGTCAAGTTATACTAAGCCTATTAACAAAATTTAAAAAGTGGTATAAAGGTTGAAGTCTCCACATTCAACACACATTTAAAGGGAGCCTCAGAGTGCAGCAGATTGAGTGTTACATCCGCTTAATTAGGTCATGTGACTTTTTACGAGAGGGCACGTCATTCGACTCCAGAGGGTTAATGTCTCTGGCTTTTTGGCCTTTAAGACCGAGAGATGCCTGGGAAGAGCTTATGAAGTCATGAGGTTGCTGGACAGAGGTCATTTGTAATGCTGATATTAATGCAGTAGAAGGAAGTTCCAAGTCTTTCTGGTCCTTCTGCTTCCTGCATGGCTGTGAGACTTCGATGCTAAACAGCAGAGGTGGGATGAAGTCACTGTCAAGTCATTCTCAAGTCATCAATCTGCAAGTCCCAAGTCAAGTCTCCATTCAGCTTGCAAACAATTGGTGGCCATTATAACTTGAGACGACTTGAGACTCACTGATTCATGACTTGAGAGTGACTTAATGGTGGCTTCGTCCCACCTCTGCTAACCAGTGACCTAAGGAGATGACTGGATGGCTGTGTTATTAGGTCTCTTCGGAGGATCCATGGGTGCTGCTGGACTGACTTTGTGTTAAACAAGTAGTTGCATAGGGAAACTCAGATAAGTAGTATCACTTACATTATGAAGGAACTTCAGCTACAACATTTTGGCATCATGTTGCATTGCTCTAGGCATGATCCAACACATAGGTGCCTGAGCATCGGGGGCCCAAGTTGCTGGAGAAGGCCAAGGAGGCACCTACACTTCACCTTGCTCTGACAGATAGATGGTTACTTTCGAGAGGTGGGGATGGATAGGTTGACTGCTTGGGTGATTGCCATCCACCATGGGAAGTTCCTTGATCCTAGAACATGGGGTGTTTTTAAGTCTCCTGCCATTTTAAATACAAAGGAATTTCTGGCAACACCCCTGTTCCAAAGTCACATGGGTAATCTCTCTGTCATTCTTCTACGGTGTATTTTACAGAGTAAACAGCATTTCAGACATGGTTTTCTTTGATAATAGTTTAAAATGTGCTCATTCAAGCCTATATCCTGCACAGACCATCACAAGATATTTTTAAACATAATGTATTGTATCCTGTGTAGGCTCTCAGTTGTCCAGGTGGTTTCCATAGTAGAGAAGCTTGAATCTTCGACTGGACTGGGTTGCTTGACGTGAGGACGTTTTGTCCCCTGTTTACAATGGGGTACTCAGGTCAAAGCAGTTTCAGTCTTTTGTTCATGGTAATGAGTCATTCACGTCATCAGGAGAGTCGTCAAGGGAGCCATCAGGGGAGGCTTCCATCCCATCATTAGGAGAGTGCTAACTAGAGCACAATAGGTGCTAATTAGAGCTATTGTTTAGTCACTAGCCTATAGCAGTCGGCCTCTCGGTAGGAGGGGTCTGGTTAGGTTAAAAACTCCAGCTTTTGTTGGCATCTGGTTTATTCTTCTCTACAAGAGTCAAGACAGAAGTCAGACTACCAGAGCAAGAATTTTAGCTGAGGAAGCTTCTGTGATTTGAAGCGAAACGTCCTCACGTCAAGCAACCCAGTCCAGTTGAAGATTCAAGCTTCTCTACTATAATGTTTTTTATTATAAATGTAATATTACTGATCAAAAGTAGTTGTAAAATATACATAGCTCACAGTTACTTCTTTAAGATATCTACAAATTTTGTTGTAGATATCTTGAAAAGTGTTACATGGATACATCCTATCTCAGGGATATCTTCCACTGTGAATCTATAAACTGAAATGTAATAATTTTGAGTAACCATTCTGACCATCAAAATATATTTGACATTCTGCAGCTATTACATTTTGGCACCACAGATGTTGCTCCTATAACTTTTGGAAATACAATGACTGTTGAGAGATATTCAATATGAAATAATCTCTAGTAATCTAATAAATAATAATCTAGTAAATAATCTCTAATAAAATAAGTGTAGATTGTACTAACCACTGTTTAATTATTCTGGGATTTTGTCAATATTTTCCCTCATGTCAACAATAGTTGCTGTAATTATTCAAAATGACTGATTTAAATGTACCACAGCATGAGAGACAGAGATGCAAGTCGTCAAGAGTTCCACAAATATATACAAAAACTATGTAATTTTGACAAGTCAGACTGAATTTATTCACTGGTGATGTGTGACGTCAACCTTAAAGGATTTCAGAAAGATGATGATGTCTGGTTTTTGGCAATCAAGTTATAACTATGTGGCAGCAGGGAGGGTAATTTGTCAAGTTGAAACTGTGGCCTGTTTCCACAGATGTGTCCATAAAGATCTTAGAGGGATATGCTTTGCAAACTTAGTGCCCATTACTGCATTGGATAACATTAATATTGACGATGACCCACTGGTTGTTCGTGCTACATCAAATATTTTGTCTGCTCCTGTCAAGCAGTGTGAAACTTCTTAAACCCAGACATACATTTAACAAAAATATAAATGCAACACTTTTGTCTTCATGAACTGAACTCAAAGATCTAAAACATTTTCTATATACACAAAAGACCTACTTCTCTCAAATATTGTTCACAAATCTGTCTAAATCGGTGTTAGTGAGCACTTCTCATAGGTGTGGCATATCAAGATGTTGATTAGATGTTGGTAGATGCTTGCCTCTACTGGTGGTTGGCTCTCACTGTGGTATTGTATCACTTCCTGTTCCGGAGCACAGCGGTGTTTTGCTGTATCTGTTAGCTGTTTAATCTGCGCAGTTAGATTGATCTAGTTATCTAGATTACGATTTGTTTCCCAGTGTAATCTTTACGTGCCTTAACTAAAGCACTCCTTCTGCTGAATCACCTCTAAATTATTTACACATTATTCACTTTGTGTGTTTTTAGGAATCCGCTAGCTTAGCGTAGCTACTAGCTCTTAGCCGATTTAGCATGGCGGCTTCTCCTGTCTCTCCCGCACTTTTCTGCTCTGGGTGTGAAATGTTTAGTTATTCCTCGGGCTCCTTTAGCAGTAACGGTACTTGTAATAAGTGTAGCTTATTCGTAGCTTTGGAGGCCAGGCTGGGCGAATTGGAGACTCGGCTCCACACCGTGGAAAATTCTACAGCTAGCCAGGCCCCTGTAGTCGGTGCGGACCAAGGTAGCTTAGCCGCCGTTAGTTACCCCCTGGCAGATCCGGAGCAGCCGGGAAAGCAGGCTGACTGGGTGACTGTGAGGAGGAAGCGTAGCCCTAAACAGAAGCCCCGTGTACACCGCCAACCCGTTCACATCTCTAACTGTTTTTCCCCACTCGGCGACACACCCGCCGAGGATCAAACTCTGGTTATTGGCGACTCTGTTTTGCGAAATGTGAAGTTAGCGACACCAGCAACCATAGTCAATTGTCTTCCGGGGGCCAGAGCAGGCGACATTGAAGGAAATTTGAAACTGCTGGCTAAGGCTAAGCGTAAATTTGGTAAGATTGTAATTCACGTCGGCAGTAATGACACCCGGTTACGCCAATCGGAGGTCACTAAAATTAACATTAAATCAGTGTGTAACTTTGCAAAAACAATGTCGGACTCTGTAGTTTTCTCTGGGCCCCTCCCCAATCAGACCGGGAGTGACATGTTTAGCCGCATGTTCTCCTTGAATTGCTGGCTGTCTGAGTGGTGTCCAAAAAATGAGGTGGGCTTCATAGATAATTGGCAAAGCTTCTGGGGAAAACCTGGTCTTGTTAGGAGAGACGGCATCCATCCCACTTTGGATGGAGCAGCTCTCATTTCTAGAAATCTGGCCAATTTTCTTAAATCCTCCAAACCGTGACTATCCAGGGTTGGGACCAGGAAGCAGAGTTGTAGTCTTACACAATCAATCAATCAATTTTTTTATATAGCGCCAAATCACAACAAACAGTTGCCCCAAGGCGCTTTATATTGTAAGGCAAGGCCATACAATAATTATGTAAAACCCCAACGGTCAAAACGACCCCCTGTGAGCAAGCACTTGGCTACAGTGGGAAGGAAAAACTCCCTTTTAACAGGAAGAAACCTCCAGCAGAACCAGGCTCAGGGAGGGGCAGTCTTCTGCTGGGACTGGTTTGGGCTGAGGGAGAGAACAAGGAAAAAGACATGCTGTGGAGGGGAGCAGAGATCGATCACTAATGATTAAATGCAGAGTGGTGCATACAGAGCAAAAAGAGAAAGAAACAGTGCATCATGGGAACCCCCCAGCAGTCTACGTCTATAGCAGCATAACTAAGGGATGGTTCAGGGTCACCTGATCCAGCCCTAACTATAAGCTTTAGCAAAAAGGAAAGTTTTAAGCCTAATCTTAAAAGTAGAGAGGGTGTCTGTCTCCCTGATCTGAATTGGGAGCTGGTTCCACAGGAGAGGAGCCTGAAAGCTGAAGGCTCTGCCTCCCATTCTACTCTTACAAACCCTAGGAACTACAAGTAAGCCTGCAGTCTGAGAGCGAAGCGCTCTATTGGGGTGATATGGTACTACGAGGTCCCTAAGATAAGATGGGACCTGATTATTCAAAACCTTATAAGTAAGAAGAAGAATTTTAAATTCTATTCTAGAATTAACAGGAAGCCAATGAAGAGAGGCCAATATGGGTGAGATATGCTCTCTCCTTCTAGTCCCCGTCAGTACTCTAGCTGCAGCATTTTGAATTAACTGAAGGCTTTTTAGGGAACTTTTAGGACAACCTGATAATAATGAATTACAATAGTCCAGCCTAGAGGAAATAAATGCATGAATTAGTTTTTCAGCATCACTCTGAGACAAGACCTTTCTGATTTTAGAGATATTGCGTAAATGCAAAAAAGCAATCCTACATATTTGTTTAATATGCGCTTTGAATGACATATCCTGATCAAAAATGACTCCAAGATTTCTCACAGTATTACTAGAGGTCAGGGTAATGCCATCCAGAGTAAGGATCTGGTTAGACACCATGTTTCTAAGATTTGTGGGGCCAAGTACAATAACTTCAGTTTTATCTGAGTTTAAAAGCAAGAAATTAGAGGTCATCCATGTCTTTATGTCTGTAAGACAATCCTGCAGTTTAGCTAATTGGTGTGTGTCCTCTGGCTTCATGGATAGATAAAGCTGGGTATCATCTGCGTAACAATGAAAATTTAAGCAATACCGTCTAATAATACTGCCTAAGGGAAGCATGTATAAAGTGAATAAAATTGGTCCTAGCACAGAACCTTGTGGAACTCCATAATTAACTTTAGTCTGTGAAGAAGATTCCCCATTTACATGAACAAATTGTAATCTATTAGACAAATATGATTCAAACCATCGCAGCGCAGTGCCTTTAATACCTATGGCATGCTCTAATCTCTGTAATAAAATTTTATGGTCAACAGTATCAAAAGCAGCACTGAGGTCTAACAGAACAAGCACAGAGATGAGTCCACTGTCCGAGGCCATAAGAAGATCATTTGTAACCTTCACTAATGCTGTTTCTGTACTATGATGAATTCTAAAACCTGACTGAAACTCTTCAAATAGACCATTCCTCTGCAGATGATCAGTTAGCTGTTTTACAACTACCCTTTCAAGAATTTTTGAGAGAAAAGGAAGGTTGGAGATTGGCCTATAATTAGCTAAGATAGCTGGGTCAAGTGATGGCTTTTTAAGTAATGGTTTAATTACTGCCACCTTAAAAGCCTGTGGTACATATCCAACTAACAAAGATAGATTGATCATATTTAAGATCGAAGCATTAAATAATGGTAGGGCTTCCATGAGCAGCCTGGTAGGAATGGGGTCTAATAAACATGTTGATGGTTTGGATGAAGTAACTAATGAAAATAACTCAGACAGAACAATCGGAGAGAAAGAGTCTAACCAAATACCGGCATCACTGAAAGCAGCCAAAGATAACGATACGTCTTTGGGATGGTTATGAGTAATTTTTTCTCTAATAGTTAAAATTTTGTTAGCAAAGAAAGTCATGAAGTCATTACTAGTTAAAGTTAATGGAATACTCAGCTCAATAGAGCTCTGACTCTTTGTCAGCCTGGCTACAGTGCTGAAAGAAACCTGGGGTTGTTCTTATTTTCTTCAATTAGTGATGAGTAGAAAGATGTCCTAGCTTTACGGAGGGCTTTTTTATAGAGCAACAGACTCTTTTTCCAGGCTAAGTGAAGATCTTCTAAATTAGTGAGACGCCATTTCCTCTCCAACTTACGGGTTATCTGCTTTAAGCTACGAGTTTGTGAGTTATACCACGGAGTCAGGCACTTCTGATTTAAAGCTCTCTTTTTTAGAGGAGCTACAGCATCCAAAGTTGTCTTCAATGAGGATGTAAAACTATTGACGAGATACTCTATCTCACTTACAGAGTTTAGGTAGCTACTCTGCACTGTGTTGGTATATGGCATTAGAGAACATAAAGAAGGAATCATATCCTTAAACCTAGTTACAGCGCTTTCTGAAAGACTTCTAGTGTAATGAAACTTATTCCCCACTGCTGGGTAGTCCATCAGAGTAAATGTAAATGTTATTAAGAAATGATCAGACAGAAGGGAGTTTTCAGGGAATACTGTTAAGTCTTCTATTTCAATACCATAAGTCAGAACAAGATCTAAGATATGAATTGCTGGCTGTCTGAGTGGTGTCCAAAAAATGAGGTGGGCTTCATAGATAATTGGCAAAGCTTCTGGGGAAAACCTGGTCTTGTTAGGAGAGACGGCATCCATCCCACTTTGGATGGAGCAGCTCTCATTTCTAGAAATCTGGCCAATTTTCTTAAATCCTCCAAACCGTGACTATCCAGGGTTGGGACCAGGAAGCAGAGTTGTAGTCTTACACACCTCTCTGCAGCTTCTCTCCCCCTGCCATCCCCTCTTTACCCCATCCCCGTAGAGACGGTGCCTACTCCCAGACTACCAATAACCATCAAAAATCTATTTAAGCATAAAAATTCAAAAAGAAAAAATAATATTGCACCTTCAACTGCACCACAGACTAAAACAGTTAAATGTGGTCTATTAAACATTAGGTCTCTCTCTTCTAAGTCCCTGTTGGTAAATTATATTAGTTATTACTGAGTTATTTTCATTAGTTACTTCATCCAAACCATCAACATGTTTATTAGACCCCATTCCTACCAGGCTGCTCAAGGAAGCCCTACCATTATTTAATGCTTCGATCTTAAATATGATCAATCTATCTTTGTTAGTTGGCTATGTACCACAGGCTTTTAAGGTGGCAGTAATTAAACCATTACTTAAAAAGCCATCACTTGACCCAGCTATCTTAGCTAATTATAGGCCAATCCCCAACCTTCCTTTTCTCTCAAAAATTCTTGAAAGGGTAGTTGTAAAACAGCTAACTGATCATCTGCAGAGGAATGGTCTATTTGAAGAGTTTCAGTCAGGTTTTAGAATTCATCATAGTACAGAAACAGCATTAGTGAAGGTTACAAATGATCTTCTTATGGCCTCGGACAGTGGACTCATCTCTGTGCTTGTTCTGTTAGACCTCAGTGCTGCTTTTGATACTGTTGACCATAAAATTTTATTACAGAGATTAGAGCATGCCATAGGTATTAAAGGCACTGCGCTGCGGTGGTTTGAATCATATTTGTATAATAGATTACAATTTGTTCATGTAAATGGGGAATCTTCTTCACAGACTAAAGTTAATTATGGAGTTCCACAAGGTTCTGTGCTAGGACCAATTTTATTCACTTTATACATGCTTCCCTTAGGCAGTATTATTAGACGGTATTGCTTAAATTTTCATTGTTATGCAGATGATACCCAGCTTTATCTATCCATGAAGCCAGAGGACACACACCAATTAGCTAAACTGCAGGATTGTCTTACAGACATAAAGACATGGATGACCTCTAATTTCCTGCTTTTAAACTCAGATAAAACTGAAGTTATTGTACTTGGCCCCACAAATCTTAGAAACATGGTGTCGAACCAGATCCTTACTCTGGATGGCATTACCCTGACCTCTAGTAATACTGTGAGAAATCTTGGAGTCATTTTTGATCAGGATATGTCATTCAAAGCGCATATTAAACAAATATGTAGGACTGCTTTTTTGCATTTACGCAATATCTCTAAAATCAGAAAGGTCTTGTCTCAGAGTGATGCTGAAAAACTAATTCATGCATTTATTTCCTCTAGGCTGGACTATTGTAATTCATTATTATCAGGTTGTCCTAAAAGTTCCCTAAAAAGCCTTCAGTTAATTCAAAATGCTGCAGCTAGAGTACTGACGGGGACTAGAAGGAGAGAGCATATCTCACCCATATTGGCCTCTCTTCATTGGCTTCCTGTTAATTCTAGAATAGAATTTAAAATTCTTCTTCTTACTTATAAGGTTTTGAATAATCAGGTCCCATCTTATCTTAGGGACCTCGTAGTACCATATCACCCCAATAGAGCGCTTCGCTCTCAGACTGCAGGCTTACTTGTAGTTCCTAGGGTTTGTAAGAGTAGAATGGGAGGCAGAGCCTTCAGCTTTCAGGCTCCTCTCCTGTGGAACCAGCTCCCAATTCAGATCAGGGAGACAGACACCCTCTCTACTTTTAAGATTAGGCTTAAAACTTTCCTTTTTGCTAAAGCTTATAGTTAGGGCTGGATCAGGTGACCCTGAACCATCCCTTAGTTATGCTGCTATAGACGTAGACTGCTGGGGGGTTCCCATGATGCACTGTTTCTTTCTCTTTTTGCTCTGTATGCACCACTCTGCATTTAATCATTAGTAATCGATCTCTGCTCCCCTCCACAGCATGTCTTTTTCCTGGTTCTCTCCCTCAGCCCCAACCAGTCCCAGCAGAAGACTGCCCCTCCCTGAGCCTGGTTCTGCTGGAGGTTTCTTCCTGTTAAAAGGGAGTTTTTCCTTCCCACTGTAGCCAAGTGCTTGCTCACAGGGGGTCGTTTTGACCGTTGGGGTTTTACATAATTATTGTATGGCCTTGCCTTACAATATAAAGCGCCTTGGGGCAACTGTTTGTTGTGATTTGGCGCTATATAAAAAAATTGATTGATTGATTGATTGATTAGACAGCATGATTATTGCACAGGTGTGCCTTAGGCTGGCCACAATAAAAGGCCACTCTGAAATGTGACATGGCTGAAATGGCCTCTCTTCAAGTACAATTCAACTTGACTGCCTGATATTTTAGCGTCACTTTTGGAAAACGTCCAGTCAATAGATAGTCTTGTGGACAGCTTCAACTCAGTGCTCACAGCCACATTCGACATTATCACTCCACCTATATTAAAACCACACTCTCCCAAAACACAATCGTCTTGGTTCAATCATTACCTATATGGCCTCAAGCATAAGTCCAGAGGTCTAGAACGAAAATAGTATAGTTCAAAAGTAGAAGTATTTCACCTCGCGTGGCGCAATGCTATTCTAGACAAAAGCATGCATTACTGGCTGCAAAGAGGGTCTATTACTCTGATTTGATCAACAAAAACAAGCATGATTCAAAATTTCTGTTCAACATGGTGGCAACACTTATTAATGGACAACCACCTGTAAGTAGCTCTCCATTTACAGCCCAATATTTTTTAGATTACTTTGAAAAGAAAACAGATGATGTTACTTTAAATACTTCCCAGCATGCCTTAATCCAGCCACTACACCCTCTTATCAAGGTGGGTGCCATCACTGATACATTACCTAGATTTACTGAATTTCATTAGTATCTCATGGGATCTGTTCCTCAATGTTTCAAATCTGCAGTGATTAAACCATTACTAAGAAATCTAATCTTGACCCTAGTGTATAGAAAAATTATAGGTTGATATCAAATCTGTCATTTTTTATATCAACCTATAATTTTTCTATACACTAGGTGGAAGAAAGGAATCCTCATAATATCTCTAGTGTGTAGGTCAAAGGACAACATGGGATAAAAAATCACCCCAAGACTCCTCACTTTGTCAGTGTGATGTATGACACACAAGCCTAGGCTAAGTGTTAGCTGGTCAAACGATGCAGATGTCTCGCTGGATCAAGAACCATCATTTCAGTCTTATCAGAGTTTAAAAGAAAAATTGCTGGACATCCAGCTTTTCACTGATGCAAGCCAATCCTCTAAGGACTTTATGTGAATGAAATTATGAGCAGTTATCGGCAGGTACAACTGAGTGTCATCAGCATAGCAGTGATAGGTAGTACCATAACACTGCAATATGTGCCCAAGGGGTGCTGTACGTTAGGTATGATGTCAGCCATGCAAGGACATTCCCAGTAATCCCAAAATGATGCTCCAGTGTATCGAGTAGAATGCGGTGATCCACTGTATCAAATGCAGCACTGAGATCTAACAGCACCAGACCCGTAGTGGTGTCTGAATCAACTGGAAGAAGAATATCATTTACCACTTTACTGACAGCTGTCTCTGTGGAATGATACGTTCTGAATGCAGACTGCAGCAGCTCGTGGACCACCTTGCTGAGAATAATCTCACTGAGCCACTGCAGTCTGCATTCAGAACGTATCATTCCACAGAGACAGCTGTCAGTAAAGTGGTAAATGATATTCTTCTTCCAGTTGATTTAGACACCACTACGGGTCTGGTGCTGTTAGATCTCAGTGCTGCATTTGATACAGTGGATCACCGCATTCTACTCGATACACTGGAGCATCATTTTGGGATTACTGGGAATGTCCTTGCATGGCTGACATCATACCTAACGTACAGCACCCCTTGGGCACATATTGCAGTGTTATGGTACTACCTATCACTGCTATGCTGATGACACTCAGTTGTACCTGCCGATAACTGCTCATAATTTCATTCACATAAAGTCCTTAGAGGATTGGCTTGCATCAGTGAAAAGCTGGATGTCCAGCAATTTTTCTTTTAAACTCTGATAAGACTGAAATGATGGTTCTTGATCCAGCGAGACATCTGCATTGTTTGACCAGCTAACACTTAGCCTAGGCTTGTGTGTCATACATCACACTGACAAAGTGAGGAGTCTTGGGGTGATTTTTTATCCCATGTTGTCCTTTGACCTACACACTAGAGATATTATGAGGATTCCTTTCTTCCACCTGTGAAATATAGTGAAGATTCATCCCATCCTGTCTATGGGTGATGCAGAGACCCTGATCCATGCACTTGTTTATCTAGATTGGACTACTGCAATGTTCTATTTTCTGATTTACTGCAGTCCAGCATTATGGCTCTCCAATTGGTTCAAAATGCTACTGCCAGACTCTTGACAGGAAGCAAAAAGTTTGGCCACATTACACCCATTTTGGTGTCTCTTCAGTGGCTTCCTGTCTCTGTGAGGTCGGATTTTAAGGTTCTGCTATTAACCTATAAAATTATTCACGGACTAGTTCCTCCCTACTTAGCTGACCTAATTAAACCCCACGTAGTGATCTGGGCTCTGCATTCTCAGGGTGCATGACTATTTTGTGCCCCTAGGGTAAATAACATGTCTGCAGGCCACAGAGCTTTCACTTATTGTGCACCTGTTTTGTGGAATGGTCTCCCTATGGAGATTAAACAGTCAGATTCTTTAGAGACAGATTAAGACACATTTATTCTCTCTCTTGTATGGCTAGCATACTGGCATAGTATGGAACTATGCTTCCTATTCTAGCTAGCAGCTGGTGATCACCTTTGGATTTTCTCTGCTTTCCTGTCAATTTAATGCTGATGAATAATACCTTAGGTGTGGTTTTTCCAGTCGACTGATTCTGCTTTTTTTTCTCTCTGTCTGTGGTGTGAATGAACGGGATTGGCGGCTACACGCCACGGGATGCTGGACTGACCGCGAGACGCCATGCCTGAAGCTGATGCAGCAGATGTTGTTTGATTTAGTGTTTTCTGTTTCTTCAGCTTTGTGAAACTCTGTAAAAAGCTTGTAACTGTTAGAATGACGTAAGCAGTGGGTCACCCCTCTGAGTCTGGTCTGCTTGAGGTTTCTTCCCCAATATCATCAGAGGGAGCTTTTCTGTATCATTGTCACCTGTGCACTTGCTCTAGGAGGTGGTAAGGTTAGACCTTATTTGTGTGACGCGCCTTGAGGCGGCTTTGTTGTGATTTTGGTGCTATATAAAATGAAATAAATTGAAATTAACTACAGAAACCTTGAAAACCAACAGTAATAATGACACTGAAATATGATTTATAGAATCCAGTCTATCCAAGAAATTATATTTTAACATTTTTCCAACTAAAGAATCCTTGTAACAGGTTCATTTGTATGACAAACAAAAACTTCCCAAGTAGGGTTTTTTTGTAAAGTGTATCCAAAAAGAAGGGGGGAGGCCATTGAATCGGTGATCGATGAGGAGGCTTTCTTTTACTTTTAAGAATCTGACGGCTGTTCAGGCCAGGTTTTGGCCTTCTCTTTGGTCCTTCAGTGGTTGAAGCAAAACACGTGATGTTCCTCTGTCTACACTGGAAGCAAACCCCTGCTGCTACAAACAAAAGCATGCAAACAATGTCACTTTCTCTCAAGTCTGGCACAACATATCAATGGCTGTTTTTCCCCATTCTCTATATTTTCCCCCTTTCCCCTTCCTTTTTTGGCATCTATTTTTATTAGTGGCTTTGTTTTGTACCCGGTGCATAGCGGTGCTCGGCACAAGAAGCTGGATTCTTTCTCCAGTTTCCTTTTGTGAAGAGGTGCGTGCTGGGAATATCTATGGCTACTCATATCAGAGGTCAGTTAAACCCTGCCTTTAGGCTCTGTGGTTTTGGCGTTTTTCTTTGTGTTGGGACTGACTGATGTGGAACATTGTGACTCAGTCACGCAGAGACTAATTTAATCAACGGTTCTAACCTAGTTTTTATGCGCAAAACTTCACGTTCTTTGGCACGTGAAGAAAAGTGCAAGAAAAAAGTTACACCTCTGCATGCTCTCCTTTGGGAAAACATCACTTTAAGAGACAGATTAAAAAAAAACACTGCAGATTGCGCTCATGAGCATTTCCTTCTTTGAGCACACCGGTATCCTCTCTGGCTGTGATCAAATAGACCTTTTTGCTTAGGAGGCTTCCTAACTGAATGAAATGACCTACAACCCCAATTCCAATGAAGTTGGGACGTTGTGTAAAATGTAAATAAAAACAGAATACAATGATTTGCAAATCCTCTTCAACCTATATTCAATTGAATACACCACAAAGACAAGATATTTAATGTTCAAACTGATAAACATTATTGTTTTGTGTAAATATTTGCTCATTTTGAAATGGACGCCTGTAGCATGTTTCAAAAAAGCTGGGACAGTGGTATGTTTACCACTGTGTTACATCAACTTTCCTTCTAACAACACTCAGTAAGTGTTTAGGAACTGAGGACACTAATTGTTGAAGCTTTGTTGGTGGAATTCTTTCCCATTCTTGCTTGATGTACGACTTCAGTTGTTCAACAGTCCGGGGTCTCCATTGTCATATTTTGTGCTTCATAATGTGCCACACATTTTCAATGGGCGACAGGTCTGGACTGCAGGCAGGCCAGTCTAGTACCTGCAATCTTTTACTACGAAGCCACACTGTTGTAACACGTGCAGAATGTGGCTTGGCATTGTCTTGCTGAAATAAGCAGGGACGTCCCTGAAAAAGATGTTGCTTGGATGGCAGCATGTGTTGCTCCAAAACCTGGATGTACCTTTCAGCATTGATGGTGCCATCATAGATGTGTAAGTTGCCCATGTCATGGGCACTAACACAGTCCCATACTATCACAGATGCTGGCTTTTGAACTTTGCGGTGGTAACAATCTGGATGGTCTTTTTCCTCTTTTGTCCAGAGGACACGACGTCCATGATTTCCAAAAACAATTTGAAATGTGTACTCATCAGACCACAGCACACTTTTCCACTTTGTGTCTGTTGGTTTTTGGCCTTGCTGCTTACGTGTAGAAAGTTCTCCAGATTTTCTGAATCCATCTATTCGTCCATCCATCCATTTTCTTCCGCTTTATCCAGAGTCGGGTCGCAGGGGCAGCAGCTCAAGCAAAGCCGCCCAGACCTCCCAATCCACACACACCTCCCCCAGCTCCTCCGGGGGAACCCCAAGGCGTTCCCAAGCCAGCTGATTATATTATGGACTGTAGATGATGGAATCCCTAAATTCCTTGCAATTGAACCTTGAGAAACATTGTTCTTAAAATGTTGGACTATTTTTTTCAAGCAGTTGTTCACAAAGTGGTGATCCTCACCCCATCTTTGCTTGTGAATGGCTGAGACTTTTGTGGATGCTCCTTTTATACCCAATCATGATCACAATGAGTGTCCTCAGTTCCCAAATGCTTATTGACTGTTGTTAGAAGGAAAGGTGATGTAACACAGCGGTAAACATTCCACTGTCCCAGCTTTTTTGAAATGTGTTTCAGGCATCCATTTCAAAATTAGCAAATATTTGTACAAAAACAATAAAGTTTATCAGTTTGAATATTAAATATCTTGTCTTTGTGGTGTATTCAATTGAATATAGGTTGAAGAGGATTTGCAAATCATTGTATTCTGTTTTTATTTACATTTCACACAACGTCCCAACTTCATTGGAATTAGGGTGGTAAATAGTGACCTGTAACGAGAAGACGAGAGACAGGTGTGGTGATTGTGATGAAACACACATGGGAAGGAACACCAAGTGACACCATGGCTACAAACACACAGGGACTGACAGTCGCACCTAAAACAAACCATCAATAATACCAGACTAAATGGGAACCAAAAACTGAGTACAAAACCAAGGGACAAACACATGACCTTCTCACCAGTTGTATTCACAGCAGCACTGCAGTGTAATTTATGTCACACATGTGATTGCCAGATAGGCCTTTGCTTAATATCAATCTCTACACATGCGAGTAGAAACAAACTGTGAGTTTGCTTTCTGTTAATCTGCGATTACTCATTTCAAAGGATGTGTGCTGTTTCTTTGTCTCACTGAGTGATTCACCAACTTTAATTTCTAGTCTGCAAATTACATCACTTTATACTGCCTTGTAATAAATTCAGGTATTGTAAATATAATAACAGGCGCCATCATTCAAACGTGTAAATAATGTGGACAATCCCTAAACACCTTTTTGCTGTGACGGTAAAAGTACGTGACACACTAATGACTTCTGAATAACCAGTAAATAATACTATTTTCTACCAGAACCCCTTTGAGTTCATCAGGTTCACAAGTGGGAGTGGCTTGTTAGTTTCTTGTCATCTTTATATGTTTCTGTTTAACTGTCAGTACTTGGCAACAATAAATAAAGTCAGTCTTTAACTATCTTAAACTGTTATGAGTTATAATTTTTAAAATATGTAGTCTGTAATTGTGGAAAAAAAATATAATTGTAATTACTGTAATGTAAGTCCAGATCAAGCAACAACCTCCATTCCTGAAAAAGGAAGCCAACATGTGCAGCTTTCCGGCATATTCCACCTGTTTCTTGAACTTCTATGCACGCAAATCACTAACTTGCCCGGAATTAAAATGGCGACCACGCCTCCTTACTGACAGGATTTACTTAATGGTTTTCATTATGCTGTTGTTCTTATTTTGAAAGTTCTATAAGTAGACTGATATGTTAAACATGCGAATGCCAGGTGAAAGACTAAAGTAAGATAATTTTATGTTTACTGAACAAGTAGCATAATTTTTGTTTTGTTTTGTATATTGTTCTGCAAGCCACTTTTAATTACAAATTCATCCGCCCACCACCTGAGTTTTCATTATCCTTCATTTGTTTGGCATTTTTTGTTGAAAATTTAGCAGGTGAACACTGGGTGTGTTTAAAACTATATTGTGGGTGCTCTTAATTCATAATGTGAAGTAAAACAGAGCATGCCATGTAAAAGAAACAGTTTTATTTTTGCTTAATAAACTGTACTATGTGGTCAAGACTATTTCTATTTAGTTTCTTTTGTCTGTATTAGCATATTTGATATTGGAGTAATCCAGAAGTAATTAAAAGTAATCAAATTACATTACTTCAATATTATGGTACTTGGATTACGTTACTGACTACATTTTTCAACAGGTAACTAGTAACTGTATCGGAATACATTTTTAAAGTAACCCTCCCAACCCTGGTTAGCACTAATTAGCAGGTATTGATAACTTGTTGACTTTAGCTACAATTGTAGAGGCAAAATGCTAGTTGTAGTTTTTAGTACCCACCCTTAAATCACCCTTTATAAGAATCACCACACAGTCTGCAAACAATTGCGTTAATGTATCATCCAAAGTTAAGTGACTTAGCCTATCTTTTGCCAGCTTGTTAACTTTGAGATAGGTGGGCGGGTTTGTGTGTCATTTGTCCTGCCCAGGATACGTCAGTGTTGTCTACGCTTCACCTCTTTACACGTTTATGGGTTGGGGGGAGTTAGGCGCCATTGCCAGTATGGCGACATCGAGAGGCATCCCATTTGACCTTCAAACACCCTCTTCAGAAAACCTATTTATGATGTCATGGAGGGTTTATGTAATATATTCACAGCTTATGGTGAAGATGCAATCCAAGATTTTGGAACCAAAACACTGTTTTCTAAGAGCCAATTAAGAGCCAATTTTTGTAAGAGTCAGGCAGGCTGTGATAGTGACCAACTCAGATTTTGCTCAAACTTTGGTAACTGGATGCACCCTCCACCAAACAAACATACACCAAAAATTTTGGCCAAATTTCCTATGGTGACCTTGCCAGGGGTCATCAAAGTTCACACCCAGTATGGTCTAAAACTGGAATTTGGTGAACAGGGAAGTTTTAGACAGCTCTTACATTAAATGCATTCAATCCTTCAAAGTACTTTTGTGATTTAAGTGTTATAGGAGGACAGTTCTTCAAAATAATCACTAATTTGGGTTGGGAGATTGAATGGATTGACTATAGGGGGTGCTTCAAGTTGGCGAATTTCCAGGAATACTCATATTTGTGAAGGCTATTACTCAATACACGTTTAATCCCCCAGCAAGATTTTTATTGTATTAGAAAGGGCAATACTTACCCTCTTTAAAACGACAAAAAAAAATCAGTGGGGGATTGTATAAGTTGGCCACCAGGCGGTGCCAAAGTGGTCAAATTTGTGTTTTTCATACAACTTTGGTGCCCTCTGGTGGCCAACGCGTTTAATGAATAATCATAAATTTTGGATTTTTCAGAAGATTAACATGTATTGTGTTAATATCCATTGAAACATCTTTGGGGGGTATCTCATTAAGCTCACAATGTGCATCTACAATGTTGAGGTTTGGTCACCTTGAAGCACCAAATTACACATTAATTTACATGTGAAGTTTCGAAACGATGATGAATTACCCAGAACATGAATTACTCTTGTGCTTCACTCCTAATGTCAGTATTTACTTGTGTATTCCTCAAATACAGATTATAAAGTTGAAAACATGAGATGTATGTTACATAATGATCATCGGAAGCACAGCCGGGTGACAAGGATCTCTGTCCATTGCAAAGCAGCTATTTGTAGCTAGACTTGAGTAGCCCACTATCTGGGCTATTTCGCTAGGCCTAGGCACAAAAGAAAGCTTTCAAGATTGCTACTCACCATTTTATCTTCTTCATGTAGGGCCAATAATGCTTATACCTCACCATGTGGAAAAATAGCCGATTCCCATGCCAATAAAATGCTTTTTGTTTTTATCAAAAAACTGGCAAGTCCCCCAAAGATTTTCTAGTTGAGTTGTCTAAAAGAAGGATTAGTCTCAACAGAAATGCAGTTTATGATAATCATTAAACGCGTTGGCCACCAGGGGGCGCCAAACTTGAATGAAAAACACAAATTTGACCACTTTGGCGCCACCTGGTGGCCAATGCATACAATCCCCCACTGATTTTTTTTTTTTGTTGTTTTAAAGAGGGTAAGTCTTGCCCTTTCTAATACAATAAAAATCTTGCTGGGGGATTAAAATTGAGTAATAGCCTTCACAAATATGAGTATTTCTGGAAATTCACCAACTTGACACGCCCCCTATAGTCAACGCATTCAATCCCCCAACCCAGATTAGTGATTATTTTGAAGAGCTGTCCTGCTATAATACTTTAATCACAAAACTACTTTGGGGGATTGAATGCATTTCATGTAAGAGCTGTCCAAATCTTTCCTGTTCACCAAATTTCAGTTTAAGGCCATTTTGGGGGTGAAGGTTGATGACCCCTGCTGAGGTCACCGTATGGAATTTGGCCAAAATTTTTGGTGTATGTTTGTTTGGTGGTGGGTGCATCCAGTTACCAAAGTTTGAGCAAAATCTGACTTGGGACTATCACAGCCCCATATAAACTGCCTGATTCTTATAAAAATTGGGTCTTGATGGTTCTCTCTCTCTCTCAAACACACACACACACACACACACACACACACACACACACACACACACACTTTTAAAAATATTCTTCTCTAACTCACGTTTTTGTCCATATCTATCTGTGTAATTGAAAGAAGTGTTGACTTTATGAGGTCTGACAGTCACCATGATGTGAGTGGCATGGGAAAGCTTTGATGTTAACACGAGTGGAAATTCCGGTCTGCTTGTGGTGATTATCAACATCCCCCACAGGCTGCAGCTGGACGGAGAAGGTGCAGGTCACGGTCACAATCAGTTGGGTAACTGCAGAAGTACTCTACCGTGTGCCGAGTGTTTAAAAAAAAATCATTATTTTGTCAGGAACAATTAAATTTTGATGCAATTGGCATTAAAAAGTCAAAAGCAAAGAGTTTATCAATGTAGAGTACATTAAGTGAATCTTAAAATAATTGTCTGTGATTAACACGTGTATTTGTGTGTGTGTACATGTGTGTGTGTGTGTGTGTGTGTGTGTGTGTGTACATGTGTGCCAGCACATACCCATAGCCTCATTTAGGTTGAACTTTACAGAGCTGTTTTACAAATTAAGGTTGCGGCAACAGTTAGCATCACAAATGGAAAAGGGCCCAGTTTGAAAATAGACTGTGGGCTGCATTTTATTTTTATTTCATGTTTTTGAAGGTAATCAAAGCAAATGCGTGCTGATGGCTGGAATGTATGAGGTACAGGTCTGTTGTAGTATTTGACTCGTTTGCTTCTGCTCAAATATCTCCTGCCATGAATACTCAGCACTTGAATGCAGTGTAGATAAATATCAATGAAGATCAGATATTACTCAACCCCAAAACAGGCCACTTTATTATGTACACCTATTTAATTGCTTGTTAACACAAATAGGTCATCAGCCAATCACATGGCAGCAACTCAATGCATTTAGGCATCTAGACGGGTGAACACAACTTGCTGAAGTTCAAACCGAGCATCAGAATGGGGAACAAAGGGGATTGTGGTTTACAGAGAATGGTCCGATAAAGAGAAGATATTCAGTGAGTGGCAACTGTGTGGACGAAAATGCCTTGTTGATGTCACACTGTGTGATGCCATCATGTCAGTATGGATCAACATCTCAGGAATGTTCCAACACCTTGTTGAATTGATATGAAGAATTAAGGAAGTTCTGAAGGCAAAAAGGGCCCCAACTCAGTATGAGTAAAAGTGTACCAAACACAATTTTGTCAGCTTTTCATGAAGAAATTTGGTACTAATCCACATCATAGTGTCACAGTGTATTGTCGTGTTTTTCAACTCTAGCTGTATCCAATTCAGTGGCTGCTCGCTTCTACACTCAAAAAACTGACTCATTGAATTGGATTTCCATCTGATATGTATTCACAACTAAATTAAATGAAGTTATTTTACATGGATGTGCTTTATTTGAGTTGGGGCTACATATATTTATTAGATGGAAATCCTGCTCATAATTGAATTGAGTTCATCCAATGAGTCAGTCTTTTTTTTTTAGTGTAAGGCTGTAAGTTATAAGTGGCATGACTAGGTTGGTCCCATTTCAAAGGCTGCTTGTGAACAACCTAGCCTCCTTTCCTCTACAAATACAGTAAAGGAAACAACAGATGTATCTTTCACAGCCCAAACAGTCCCACGAGTAATTGCATTTTTCCCCAAGACAAAACAGTTGGTAAATTTAAAAAGGAAAAAAGAAGAGTTTTTGGGGTCCATATTTGCAATTGAAAATAAGTAATACTTACAAAAAAAGTATAAATAAGTACCAAAAAAATGCTGACTAAATTACAGGTTATTATCTCTACACTACACTCAAAAAAAAAAAAAGACTCATTGGATGAACTCAATTCAATTATGTGCAGGATTTCCATCTAATAAATATATGTAGCCCCAACTCAAATAAAGCACATCCATGCAAGATAATTCAATTTAATTTAGTTGGGACTACATAAATTTATTACACGGAAATCCAGTCCAATGAATCAGTTTTTTGAGTGTAGGTTTGCTTGTGCAGCTGTCAAGGCTGCCAGGCGACAAGAGGTAGGGGCGGTGAAAAGAAATGACACAATAGCAAAATGGTCCGTGGACAAGACCGTCTGATGATGATTTGTTCCAGCCTCTGGTGCGCCTGAAGGGCTGAAGCTGCCTGGAGAGTTTTGTGGGACGCAGCCCTCGGAAGGGTGCAGATAAACATGATGCAGGAGACCTCCACCTCCACTTTGGCAGTATCTCTACAGAAGTGACATGCAGAGGTGACAACCCACCCTTTTCTGACAGAGAACCATAGTCTCAGATTTGTACTTCACAACTGGCCTCAAAGCTACCTTTCTGAGATCATCAAACTGGACAATCTCTGGCTGTCTTGAAATCATGTCTTTGAAATGTGTGCAATAATCATGCTGTTTAATCAGCATCTTGATATGCCACAGCTGCCAGGTGGATGGATCGACAAAGGCGAAGTGCTCAACAACATGGATTTGAACAAATTTGGGAATGAAATACGAAAGAAATAAGCATTTTGCTTGAGTGAAAAAATTTAGATCTTTTACTTCAACGCATGAAAAGTGGGAATGAGAACAAGTATTGCATTTATGTTTTACAGATCAATAAAATTAACAAATGTCACGACTAATGTAATTATATCTCACAGCAATATATGCAATTTTTTTATTAATTACCTTTTTTGTCAGTGTTTTTGTAAGATGCGGTTGATGATAAGTGGCTTGTCACTCGGTTCGTAAGAGAACAGCTGAGTTTTTGCAGTCCTACTTTCTAATCTGCTTCGATGTTAGGGCCCTGTCACACCTTAAAGATTTAGCTAGCGTATGCCAACTTGTGAAAAAAAGAATATAATGGATACATCAAATACGTTATGCAGCTGTCACACCATGATGATTGTCATCGCGTACAGAATGCTGGAGAATCGACTGATGCCTGTGGTAAACGCTGACATGAATGAATGAGGTGCTGTGACTCTTTCAACTTTTCAAATAATTTAATTTTGTTGATGTGGCACAAAGCGCAGGTGATCTCTGGTTCAGGCTGAGAAACCCACTGAGACCAGACAAACATGGATGGACTTCTTTAAAACACCACATTTGTTCAGCCTCAACAAGGAACTAAAGTATTTTCAGACATCATTTTCTAAAATCAGGACGCTTTATATTTTGAACTCCTATGGTTGGGGCAATAAACCTCCCCTGACCTAGAGGGGACAATTCACCCTGTTCTGAGAGAGGACCATAGTCTCAGTTTGGGAGGTGCCAGTCTGCATCCCAATTGCTTTACACTCATCCTCAAACCTGACCAGTGCATATTGGATGTCACTGATGTCACTGATGATACCAAAAGAGGTCACTAAAGTGGGAATCCTCATACCCCTGACTGCACCTTGAAATCCTGTCCATGAAAATCACAAACCTGATTGATGACAAGTGGCGGCCTTGGTGGAGTCCAACGCCCACTGAGAACAGGTCTGATGCGATGCAGAGAATATGACATAGCTCCTACTTTTTTCACATGAAGGATAGATTGTTCACTGGAGCAGTCCCCATATTCCTGCAATACCCTCCATAAGACACCTTGGGGGGCTGAGGGTGCACAACATTGGTGAGTGAATGATGCTATTGGACTAGTGCTCAATATTCCTATGTTGCCTACCATGGCAAGCTAATTTTCAGGCCCATTTAGAATGAAATAAATGTATTTCAGTGATGTTTTGGGGGCTGTGGAAGTTTAGTTTTCCTCATTGTGTATATATATATATATACACACACACACAGTGAGTATTTGAACACCCTGCGATTTTGCAAGTTCTCCCACTTAGAAATCATGGAGGGGTCTGAAATTTTCATTTTAGGTGCATGTCCACTGTGAGAGACATAATCTAAAAAACATAATACAAAAAAATAAAAAAAAATCTGGAAATCACAATGTATGATTTTTTTTAATAATTTATTTGCATGTTACTGCTGCAAATAAGTATTTCAACACCTGCCAATCAGCAGAAATTCTGGCCCTCAAAGACCTGTTAGTCCTCCTCTAAAAAGTCCACCTCCATTCCACTTATTATTCCAAATTAGAAGCACCTATTTGAGGTCATCAGCTGCATAAGGACACCTGTCCATCCCACACAATCAGTAAGACTCCAACTACTAACATGGCTATGACCAAAGAGCTGTCCAAAGACACCAGAGACAAAATTGTAGACCTCCACAAGGCTGGAAAGGGCTATGGGGCAATTGCCAAGCAGCTTGGTGAAAAAAGATCAACTGTTGGAGCAATTATTAGAAAATGGAAGAAGCTAAACATGACTGGCAATCTCCCTCGGACTGGGGCTCCATGCAAGATCCCACCTCATGGCGTATCAATGATCCTAAGAAAGGTGAGGAATCAGCCCAGAACTGCACGGGAGGAGCTGGTCAATGACCCGAAAAGAGTGGGCAGCACTGTTTCCAAGGTTACTGTGGGTAATACACTAAGACGTCATGGGTTAAAATTAGGGGTGTCAAGATTCTCCAAATCCTCGATTCGATTTTATTTTCAATTTTAGGGTCACGATTCGATTCGATTCTCGATTTTCTTTTTCTTACAACAGAGAGGCCAGTTTTAGATTAGTCTATGATCAGTCATTGGTTTGATTCATCAAAGGTGGGCTTGGTATAAGTGATACTTTTTGTAATACATCACATTAGGCACTAATGGTAAAATTTTAATAATTTCATTAAGATATAATGTAACAGTCTTCTCAGTCAAGTGGTACAATAAAAACATAACAATAATAACAAAAATTAGAGGTCACAGAGGGTAGCTGCCATCTAGTGGCTTTTTTGGTAGCAGCAGTGTGCACTATTAAAATAGCAATGTGCAACATAACAAAATAATAAAAAAATACAGTAACAGTCATGTGCTAAGTAATAGAACAGTTAGAGCCATAACAAACTAAACTCTATCCTATAACAGTTGAACATAAAAAAAATAAAACTTTTGGTCCCTGAGAATGACAACTGTCATTTTTCTTTAACAAAGATATAACTTTATGTGGGGAGAAAGATGCTCCTTAAGGTACCAAAACTATTAACATATTTGTGGCTAGACAAGACAACGGTTATTTTTATATTTTCAAGTTTTTGTTTAAGAAGATGAGAATGTCCACATTCTCTGGAGAAAGGGCTGCTCTATGAGCAGTCACAATGTCCCCTGCTGTGGAGAACACTCTCTCACTTGCTACACTTGTTGCTTGCACAGCAAGATAATGTTTGGAAAGCTTGGACAAATTTGGGTACTGATGCTCATTGTTTTTCCACCATTTCAGTGGATTTGCATCCACAGAAATTACTTTTACCATCCTGTATAGCTCAGTCTCCTCCTTGACAACATCAGGCCATGATTTTGGTGTTGTTGATGTAGTGGAGGCTGTGCTATAAAAGTCACCAAACAGTTCACTGAGTGTGATTCTCTTTGCTGGGGGGCTGCCTTCACTGGATGCTGCAGTTTCTGGGTTCTCTGCATGGTATTGGCTGGTCCCTTTTCCTGAGACCTGAGTCTAAAAAACAATATAAATTTATAAATGTATCAGTATTTCAATTACAAGATAAATTTGCATCACTATTAATAGCTGACATTTCATCATATGAATTTCAAATGGTCACATACCTGTGTGGGATGCTTTTGTATTTTGTTTATCCAGTTTCCATTCTAATACTGCTTCCTTTAGCACTTCTGCCAAATTATCACGTGTGTGATTCATAGATAGGGTGACTTTGAAGTACTGGACTTTCAATCTCCCAATCATTATTGACGTAGTGTGCTGTCACTGTACTGTAGCTCTCAGTTGCTCTTGAGGTCCAACCATCTGTTGTTATGGCAACTAACTCCGCAGTGCTTAGACCCCTGAAAACTTTTTCTTTAGCATCTTCATACATGGAGGGCAACAATTTGGTTGTAAGATGCGATCTGCTGGGAATACTGTAGCGCGGCTCAAGTACGCTAACTAAATGTTTAAACCCAGCGTTTTCCACCACTGAATAAGGCTGCAGGTCTGCTGCTATGAATAGCCCTATAGCGTTAGTTATTGCTTTAGCGCAAGCTGAGGTCTGTGCAAGTTTCATTACAAACGAAGAGTCAATAGTTGGCTGGACCAATGATGATGTTTTTCCAGTGAAAGCAACATCTTTGTGATGACGGCGAATGTGTCCATCCATGTTCTTTGTGTTTCCTGTAGCCGGGTAAGGCACACGTGTGTAGCACATTTTACACACTGTTGTCTTCTTGTCGACAACGCGAATGCTGTCGACATAACTCACCGCGAACGCAAAATATTTCCATACTGCTGATTTAAGAGAAGCAGGAGCGGCTTCCAGCTCCAGTAAGGTGTCCTTATCTGCACTTGCCATGGTGACATACTCTGCAGGTTATCAAACTAGCGGTGTCGCCTACAGTGTACTGCGTCACGTGTGTGCTTGCGTAGCTTAGGCGGCGGGATCGTGGATCCCCTTTTTGTCTTGAGGCTCGAGACCATGACGTAATTTTGATCGATTTCAATGAAATACCGAAATCGTGACACCCTAGTTAAAATCATGCATGGCACGGAAGGTTCCCCTGCTTAAATCAGCACATGTCTAGGCCCATCTTAAGTTTGCCCATGACCATTTGGATGATCCAGAGGAGTCATGGGAGAAAGTTATGTGGTCAGACGATACCAAAATAGAACGTTTTGGTCTTAATTCCACTCGCCGTGTTTGGAGGAAGAAGAATGCTGAGTACCATACCAAAAACACCATCCCTACTGTGAAGCATGGGGGGTAAAAGTATCATGCTTTGGAGGTGTTTTTCTGCACATGGGGCAGGAAGACTGCACTGTATTAAGGATTGGATGACCGGGGTCATGTACTGTGAGATTTTGGGGAACAACCTCCTTCCCTCAGTTAGAGCATTGAAGATGGGTCGTGGATGGGTCTTCCAACATGACAATGACCCGAAGCACACAGCCAGGATAACCAAGGAGTGGCTCCGTAAGAAGCATATCAAGGTTCTGGAGTGGCCTAGCCAGTCTCCAGACCTAAACCCAATAGAAAATCTTTGGTGGGAGCTCAAACTCCGTGTTTCTCAGCGGCAGCCCAGTATCCTGGCTGATCTAGAGAAGATCTGTGTGGAGGAATGGGCCAAAATCCCTGCTGCAGTATATGCAAACCTGGTGAAAAACTACAGGAAATGTTTGACCTCTGAAATTGCAAACAAAGGCTACTGTACCAAATATTAACATTGATTTTCACAGGTGTTGAAATACATATTTGCAGCAGTAACATACAAATAAATTATTAAAAAAAATCATACATTGTGATTTCCGGATTTTTTTTTTTGTTTGTTTGTTTGTTTTTAGATTATGTCTCTCACACGATGGGATGGGATTGACGATGGGATTGAAATCCCATTGGAATGGGATGGGAATCCCATCGTCATGTATTCCGAAGAGGAAGCAGAGACTGGGGACACAGAGGCGGACTTGTCCATCACCCAGGCCGAAGTCACCAAGATGGTCAGAAAGCTCCTTGGTGGCAAGGCTCCTGGGGTGGCCGAAATCCGTCCTGAGTACCTTAAGTCTCCGGATGTTGTGGGACTGTCCTGGTTGACACGTCTCTGCAACATCGCATGGCGGTCGGGGACAATACCCCTGGATTGGCACACCGGGGTGGTGGTCCCTCTGTTTAAGAAGGGGGACCGGAGAGTGTGTTCCAACTACAGGGGGATCACACTTCTGAGCCTCCCTGGTAAGGTCTATTCCAGGGTGCTGGAGAGGAGAATTTGATCGATAGTCCATAGTAGGATTCAGGAGGAGCAGTGTGGTTTTTGTTCTGGTCGTGGCACACTGGACCAGCTCTACACCCTCCATTGGGTGCTCGAGGGTTCATGGGAGTTTTCCCAACCAGTCCACATGTGCTTTGTGGATCTGGAGAAGGCGTTTGACCGTGTCCCTCAAGGCACCCTGTGGGGGGTGCTCTGGGAGTACGGGGACCGGGGTCCTTTGCTAAGGGCTATCCGATCCCTGTACGACCACAACAGGAGCTTGGTTCGCATTGCCGGTAGTAAGTCAAACCTGTTTCCAGTGCACGTTGGTTCTGTTCATTACCTTTATGGACAGAATTTCTAGGCGCAGCCAGGGTGTAGAGGGGGTCCAGTTTGGGAACCACAGAAAGTCATCTCTGCTTTTTGCGGATGATGTGGTCCTGTTGGCTTCGTCAAACCAGGACCTTCAGCGTGCACTGGGGCGGTTTGCAGCCAAGTGTGAAGCATCCTACAAATCCGAGGCCATGGTTCTTGACCGGAAAAAGGTGCTTTGCCCTCTTCAGGTCGGTGGAGTGTCCTTGCCTCAGGTTTAGGAGTTTAAGTATCTCAGGGTCTTGTTCACGAGTGAGGGACGGATGGAGCGTGAGATCGATAGACGGATCGGTGCAGCGTCTGCAGTGATGCGGTCGCTGTATCGGACCGTCGTGGTGAAGAGAGAGCTGAGCACGGGGGCAAAGCTCTTGATTTACCAATCGATCTACGTTCCAACCCTCACCTATGGTCATGAGATTTGGCTCATGACCGAAAGAACAAGATCGCGAGTACAAATAAATGAAATAAATAAATAAATACAAGCGGCTGAGATGGGTTTCCTCCGCAGGGTGGCTGGGCGCTCCCTTAGAGATAGGGTGAGGAGCTCTGTCACTCGGGAGGAGCTCGGAGTCGAGCCGCTGCTCCTCCACGTTGAAAGGAGCCAGCTGAGGTGGCTCGGGCATCTTTTCTGGATGCCCCCTGGATGCCTCGCTGGAGAGGTGTTCCAGGCACGTCCCATTGGGTGGAGGCCCCAGGGAAGACCCACATCACGCTGGAGGGACTACGTCTCTTAGCTGGCTTGGGAACGCCTTGAGGAGGTGTGTGTGGATCGGGAGGTCTGGGCGGCTTTGCTTGAGCTGCTGCCCCCGCGACCCGACCTAGGATAAGCGGAAGAAAATGGATGGATGGATGGATGTCTCTCACAGTGGACATGCACCTAAGATGAAAATTTCAGACCCCTCCATGATTTCTAAGTGGGAGAACTTGCAAAATCGCAGGGTGTTCAAATACTTATTTTCCTCACTGTATGTATATATATATACGAGGTCTGTTAGAAAAGTATCCGACCTTATTATTTTTTTCAAAAACCATATGGATTTGAATCACGTGTGATTGCGTCATCCAAGCTTGAACCCTCGTGTGCATGCGTGAGTTTTTTCATGCCTGTCGGCTGCTTCATTCGCCTGTGAGCAGGCTTTGAGTGAGGTGTGGTCCACCCCTCTCGTCTATTTTTTATTGCGAATAAATGTCTGAACGATTTGGATATTTGCTGCATCAATTTTTTTCCAGAAACTGTAAGAGACCTCCAGGTGGACACCGTTCGAAAAATTAATATGGCTTTCAGGGACGATTTTATGGGGATTAAACAGATTACGGGGTGTTACTGCCCCTTTAAGGACGGCCCACAACTGCTGAGAGCGCAGCGTGCTCCCAGCGCCGATGGACAGGCTGACACCCCGCACAAACAACCAGATCATTGTCTGACGCAATCACACGTGATTCAAATCCATATGGTTTTTGAAAAAAATAGTAAGGTCGGATACTTTTCTAACAGACCTCATGTGTGTGTGTGTGTGTATATATATATATATATATATATATATATATATATATATATATATATATACACACACACACACACACACAGGGGTGCACATAACTGGTACTCATGGTGCTTCTGCGTGCTAAAAATAAATGATGCACAGCAGAAAACACATTGTAGGAAGTGTGTTTCTCTCTGCTTGAGTACCAGTTATGTGCACCCCTGTGTGTGTGTGTGTGCATGTATATATATATATATATATATATATATGTGTGTGTGTGTGTGTATAAATGTATGTGTGCGTGTGTGTGGCTCCTGGGACACAGTTGTAAACCTTTTCCAAATTCACAAAACACATGTAGACTGGTTGGGAAATATTCCCAAGCCTGAGCTAATATCCGTGTGAGGGTAAAGAGCTGGTATGCTGTTCCACAACCAGCATAAACTCTGCATCGCTCCTCCTGAATCTGAGGTTTGACTGTCAGTCTTAGTCTCCTGCCTAGCATCCTGGCATAGGCTTTCCCAGGGAGCCCGAGAAGTGTAATTTCTGTATAATTGGAACACACTCTCGGGGCTCCCCTGTTTAAAGATGGTAACCACTACCCCAGTTTGTCATTCCAGAGGTACTGTTCCAGACGTCCATGCAACATTGTATAGGCATTTCGGTCATGACAGTCCAACAACATTGAGGGATAATGTGGGCATGTTAAAATGCGAAATGACATGAGAAAGCGAAGTTTGATAAACTGCATGAAAAGGGTTTGCCCAGTAGCCTGCTGTGTGCAAAAATATGGCCCCAGGCCTCTGAGCAGGACCCAGGAACGCCACTGTAGTTACAACATTACAACAGAGCTTCAGTGAGAAATTGAGTTTCCAGAGCTCAAGTGGAAAAAAGGGTCTTTATCATGAAAAGGAGACCACACAAGAGTCACACAGGTATTAAAGTTTCCCACTAAAAGTTTACTGAGTTATTCTGGCTGCATCATTGCAATGCTCGGACCAATACATACCTCCAAAAATAGAAACAGTTGGTGTTGATTTGACATGGGTTTCACAGTAAACTTACTTAGCTGAAGTAACAAAGTATTGGGCAGGTAAATACATGCAGGTGAATCCTGAGAATACTTCATTGTAGGATCGCCTCACAATTCTTGAGAGGGTTCTGCACCACTCTCTGGTTTTTGGCTTGCACAATTCTGGCTCCAACCCTGTATTACTGAATCAGGATTATCAGGCTGCTGAAATGACATATTATCCCAATCATTAAAAAAAAAAAAAAAAAACTAGAGCACTGCACTTGTAGAGCGCAAACCTCCACCAACACTAGTTTCCAATTCCACAAATTTTTACCTTGGAAAAAGTTTTCAAGGTCAAAGTCCTGGTACAAATGTCTTTTCGTAAGTTAAATTAGATGTGATCAAACATTAGGAGTATGTATTTAGTTCATTCACTTGAATCAAAGTTTTGTTTTGTTTTTTCAACTTTTTTTGGTTTCTTAATTCTTTTTCAGATAATTTTCACAGAACATTGGTTATCTCTGCTGTGCACAATTTGTCATTGCGTTTTGGCACTTGGTTTCTGACTGATAACTGGAAGACAGACAGACATAAAATTGGAACCTCCATCCAATTTTGGTGGTGTAGGTAAATCCATAACAGAATAATGAGAGTGACTGAGGCACTTTTGATTGAGATATAATGCAAAATGCACACAAAAACCGCTTTTCAATATTGAATTCAAAAGTCCACAAAATCCACAATCAGGATCAGATCTGGATCAAACTTTGTCAGGTAATAGTGAGTGCCAGTCTGCATCTCACTTCGAAATATGAGAGCAATTGGGGCATGTATGATTGAGATGTAATGTAAAATATATATTAAATGGGATTTTCAATGTTAAATTTAAATCGCCACAAAATCTGACAGTCGATAAAGGATACCATCCTACATATTACTGTCAAATTTAAAAAAAAAATGGTCTTTTTGACGGAGTTAGGAATTTTTGAAAATCCATTCAATAATAAAGAAAGGGATTTTTCCAATTTTCCAAGATTTTTCCTGACTTTGTCAGGCTCGCCTCTACTGGTGGTTGGCTCTCACTGCGGTATTGTATCACTTCCTGTTCCAGAGCACAGCGGTGTTTTGCTGTATCTGTTAGCTGTTTAATCTGCGCAGTTAGATTGATCTAGTTATCTAGATTACGATTTGTTTCCCAGTGTAATCTTTACGTGCCTTAACTAAAGCACTCCTTCTGCTGAATCACCTCTAAATTATTTACACATTATTCACTTTGCGTGTTTTTAGGAATCCGCTAGCTTAGCGTAGCTACTAGCTCTTAGCCGATTTAGCATGGCAGCTTCTCCTGTCTCTCCCGCACTTTTCTGCTCTGGGTGTGAAATGTTTAGTTATTCCTCGGCCTACTTATTACGGTACTTGTAATAAGTGTAGCTTATTCGTAGCTTTGGAGGCCAGGCTGGGCGAATTGGAGACTCGGCTCCGCACCGTGGAAAATTCTACAGCTAGCCAGGCCCCTGTAGTCGGTGCGGACTGTTGGGTATTTTCTCCTCCAAACATTTTTAAAACCTTTAACAAGACAAACAGAGTCAAGAAACACCAGTGAGACAGAAAGTCAAATATTACGCGCGGAGTGCGGCCAGGCTGTACACCAAGGCTACACTAAAGTCTGGCCTGCTTTTCCGCTCTTTTTATTAAGAGACGCCCTCATCACATAAACAAGAAACTTGTCCTAAGGGTGGGGGTGATGACGCAAGACAAGTTTCTTCCCATAACATAAACGCATACGTCAATAAGTGCAGCTGTAAGGAAGAACACTTTCAGGTCAGCACATCTCGTTCGTCTGTTGCAGGTATCAGCTGTTCTGCATCTGCCTGAAGTGTCCTGTCTTCCACACTCCTTCACACTAAACACCACATCACAATAGTCAAAACGTTCTCTTACTCCCAGTCGTTAGAGGCTGCGAAAACAAAGTTATATTATAATAATAAGTACATCCAGCCCTTCATTCCCAGCTCAGATTGACCCCAGAGTGCTAAAACAAAATTGAATTCTCAGGATTGCATTAAGACAGGTGCAAAACAGCACAACACTGTTCTCATGAGGAAGAAGACAAAGCTAAAACAAGGTTGAATAACACGTACATTCTCAGGGTGAAGTGCAAAACAGCACAACACCGTTCTCATGAGAAAGAAGACAAATGTACAAATGTTTAACAGTGATAACATATATACAAAATCCTTAACATTCCCCTCCTGTTTATCGCCTGTTAAACATACAGTAGGCATCACTCAGCTTAGCACTTCTTTTTGAGATTTTCACTAAGAGGTTCATCATGGTATGTTCTCTCTCTAGGCTTACACCCCAGAGGTGATGTCGTCATTGTCACCATCATCGGTGTCTGGGTCATCATACTTCCATTGGTCTGGTACAGGTCAGGAGAGCCATCGTCCTCCTCGTTGTCGTCTGTCCCCAGAAGTGGATATGATGCCGGACCCCCTCCTGGTCCTGGACTTATTGCTGTGGTTATCATTCTATTTACAAGGCCTCGGAGACATGGAATACAACAACATCCACACAATGTTAGAATTGCAGCAAATACTGCTATAGACACTAATAGTGAAGAAATCAAAGACCTCCATTTTCCCATCCCTTCCAGCCACCAATCCCAGCCTTCGGTGTTTACTCCACTGTGCTCTTTCATCTTCCTGTTCAACGTCCTCAGCCCGTCAATGGCTTGAGTGAGACTGCCGTCTGCAGCCGTGTTGTTGGGAATGAATGTGCAGCATTGTTCTCCGAACATGGCACAAACACCTCCTTTCTCTGCCAACAACATATCCAGAGCAATACGATTCTGGAAGGCCATAAGGGACGTGGCTTCTAACTGTGAATGGACAGCCTTAAATCCTTCCTCAGTCCAATTTCCTAATTTCTGTACATTGTAGTGGATGTAGTTTATTCTGTCCACGTTTTTATTAATTGAGCACCACCAACAGATGGAAGATTCGAATCCAGCTGCTATTGATTACCAGTTTATACTCGTCAGGCACTCCCCTGGGGACTCCTATTGCGTCAATATATGTTGGATTTCCCACTCCTTTCCAATCTCTTTTCACTCTATGTCTGGCTATGCCTTCCTGCCAATCTTCAGGAATAAGAGAGGCTGCATATGTCGTAACGTCTTCAGGGGTCATGGGTATGGCTTCAACTGGTAACAATAATGATATTAATGCACAATAACCTGACACATTTCGTGGCAGTCTGTCAAAGATTCTGTTATCCCCACACCACCACCATACGTCACTCCTCCCGACAGGTTTGAATGTGGGAGTACTATGGACCACATTCTTACACCAGGCGGTGTGGTTTAAGATACCCAAAGTCTTACTTGTCCCTGTCAAGTGTACACATGTATGGTTGGCATGCCCAACTTTGCTTGAGAATAAAGGTTTAATCTTAGTCAATTTGGTCACTGGATAGATCTTGTCCCACTTAGAACATTTGTTGTTTGCCGCAATGTATGTCTGTGTCATAGCAGTCAGTAGACAGTCTTTGGGTAATGCTGCCGGTATTACCTGTAATATAGGTCTGGGTCCCATACATACAACACAGTCCTTCTTTGCTGCTAGTCCTGCTTGTTCTGCCATTAAAAGCCAATTGTTATTTTGTCCACTAATTCCAGTAGTTACTAGGAACCAGTCATCTGCCTTCATGTCTTTTGTGCCTTGTACAGACACCCCCTTTGCTTGTATGGACACCCCCTTTGCTTGTATGGACACCCCCTTTGACGTACTTAATTCGGTCAATATTGGTTGCTGTACTCTATCTGTTTCACAGAGGAAGAAATGGAAATACGGATCTTTTCCTTGTTTGTATACCCAAAGGAGGAACAACCAACAGTCTCCCTCTATATCAGGTGGGAATATGGTTCCTTTTTCTGTGGTATTCACCACTATAGACAGCTTATCATCTGTTTGATACATTTTGAGAATTTGACTCTGGTACTTAGCCCACTCGGTTTGTGCCCATCTTGGTGTCCATCTACTCCATTCATCGGCTACCAACGTTTCCCATCTCCTATCTTGTTGATCGTTGGTCATATACCATGAGAAACTATTTCCGTAATTAGTCCCTCTGTCACCATCCGGCATTCCATGGGTAAGAGCACTATATGGTACAGAGATGATCACAGAAGTATTTCTAGGAATGCAGGCTTGTACACCAAATCGGTATGCATTATTCCCATCACAGCTATGTACTGTGGCATTAATTATCGGACTGGGGTCTTTGTTACTTCTTTTTGGTCTCTGCAATCTGCGGATGTGATCCTTATTATCATGTCCCGTGCTCATGGCTTTTAATAATAATCCCAATTCAAAAAAGAAAAGTAGCATAACAAGGACTGTCCGTGGGGTCCAGAAACCCTCGTTCTTTTTATTTTTTTCTTTCGCCATTTCTGCACACTACAGCACACCTATGTTCAGAACAGTGGCTTCTTAATGTCTTCTGCTAGCTTTCGTGTCTAACCTGGATCTTAACACCAAGCTCACACACTATTACTAGTCTTGTCCTACTGTTCTTACTGTTTGTCTGTGTCTGCAGAAATGACTTTCTTACAGTGAGTTAAATGAATCCATGTACTTCTTTCCCAAATTTTCAAAGCTGTGGGTGTTGTGAGTAGTACTTGATAGGGCCCTTCCCATTTAGGTGAATGCCAGTGTTTTCTCTTGATGCTTCTTATCAACACCCAGTCTCCAGGTACCACTTTAGGGTCCTCCTGTGGAGAAATGGGATCATCAGTGTTTGGAACTCTCCCTCGTTGTCCTTCTAACATTTTTCTCATGTAATCCGCCAAATTGGCTTCCTCAGGTACATCCCAAATTTGTCCATAATATGGCAATCGATATTTTCTGCCAAACAATGTTTCATACGGTGTCAACCCCATGGTACTAGTTATGTTTATATACATTTTTACCAAATCTACACAATGCGTCCATGGTCTGCCTGTTTCCTCCATTGTCTTTCTAAGTCTATTTTTTACTGTTCCATTCATCCTTTCCACTAATCCGGCACTTTGTGGATGATAAGAACAATGATTTTTGAGATTAACCTGTAGTGCTTCTCCTACGTATTGCACTATTGTATTAACAAAATGCGCTCCATTATCTGAATAGACTGTTTCTGGTATTCCAAATCGTGGGATGATGTCTTTGCATAATGCTTTAGCCACTGTAAGTGAATCTGCATGTTTTGTAGGGAACAATTCTACCCATTTTGAGAAGGCATCAATTATGACTAAACAAAATTCCTTCCCTTCATGTTTACTCAGCTGTATATAATCCATATGAATCACTTGAAAGGGGTATTGTGGTGTTGGAAATTTACCTCTTTGGGGTCTCAAATTGCCTTGTGAGTTGTGTTTTGCACATATCATGCATGCTCTACAATGCTGTTTTGCATATGCATCGAACCCATAAAGACAAAAAATAGATTGCAATTGTGATATCATACCCCCTGATGAGACATGCGTCACGCCATGGCTCATAATAGCTGCCCATTTAAACATATTTTTTGGCAATATGGGTTTCTTTTGTGGTCATACGTACAAGCCATTCGCATACGTAGCTCCTTTAGCTATCCACATTTGTTTCTCTCTGTCAGTTGCCTGCTGTTGCATGTCAGCAAGCAGTGTATGACCTAAATGCAACTCTGGGGTAGTTTCCTGTACAACAAAAATAGAAGAAGCTGCTGCTGCCTCTTTTGCTGCTCTGTCAGCAAAATCATTTCCTTTTGAAACACTGTCAGAGCCATTGGTGTGAGCCGCACATTTGCATATAGCAATTTGTTGAGGCAACTTCACAGCTTGCAGTAGGGCAGTTAGGAGAGTGGCATGAGTCACTGGCTTTCCAGACGATGTCACCATTCCACGCTCCTCCCACAGTTTTGCAAACACATGCACTGTGCTGAAAGCGTACTGGCTGTCCGTATAAATAGATACGGCCGTACCTTGAAACAGATAGCAAGCTGCAGTTAAAGCAACTAATTCAGCTGCTTGTGCTGAAAATGACGATGGCAATGAAGCAGAATCTAATACTTCTGAATTTGTGACGACAGCATATCCAGATTGCGTTTGTCCATAAGCATTTTTGGTGGAAGAACCATCCACATACACGATTGTACTGTTTGGGATGGGTGTGTCCCGGAGGTCTGGGCGTGCTTTTGTACAAACTGTTGCTACATCAAGACAATTGTGCGGCTCACCATCCTTAGGTAAAGGTATCAATGTGGAGGGATTCAATGTTGTACATCGCTCTATCGTAAGGTGTGGCTGTGATAATAGCAAGGACATGCACGAAAGATGTCTTGCTGGGGACAAAAGGCTCATGTTTGTCTGCAACAGAAGTGCAGAGACTGCATGTGGAACTTTCAATGTCAGCTGATGAAATAGAACAACATTACTGCTACTTTGAACAGCCATAGAGGCTGCAACAACAGCCTGTACGCATGGTGGTAAAGCACTTGCTACTGCATCCAATTTAGATGAGTAGTAGGCAACTGGCCTTAATTTTGAGCCATACACTTGAACCAAAACACTAGTCATGAACTTATTCTTACAATCAACTGTTTGAATGAATGGTTTACTATAATCTGGTAGTGCCAAAACTGTGGATGACACTAATGTTTGTTTTACTTTTACAAAGGCTTCCTCAGCATCTTTGTTCCATTCCAACACGGTTGACATTGAAATATCATCTTTGTACATCAAATCAGAAAGTGGACTAGTCAACTCTGCATAGCAAGGAATCCATGCCCTGCAGTAATTTGTCAATCCAAGAAATGACATCATCTGCTTTTTGGTTTGTGGTTTTGGAGCGTGCAAAATTGCTTCCTTCCTGTCAGACAGGATCGTGCGCCCTGTGGCTGATAACTCATGTCCTAAGTATTTTACTTTATCCCTACACAACTGAACTTTGTTTCTACTCACTCTGTGGCCATTGTCAAATAAGAAACATAATAATGCTACTGTGTCAGTTATGCAGTTTTCTCGTGTGTCAGAGGCAATCAAAATGTCATCAACATACACTAATAGTTGGCTATCTGCCGGTGGAACAAAATTGGCTAAACATGCTGACATGACTTGAGAATAAATAGTTGGACTGTCTGCGTAACCCTGCGGTAATCTGGTGAATGTATATCGTTGTCCTTTAAAGGTAAAAGCAAACCAGAATTGACTATCTGGATGTACTGGCACAGAGAAAAATGCATTACTTATGTCAATTACTGAGAAACTATTAGAATTTGGTCTCAGCGAATTTAACAAGGTGTGTGGATCTGGGACACATGGTGCTCTTTTAATCACAGCAGCATTTACTGCCTGCAGATCTTGAATCATTCTCCACCCCACTGAGGGCGGAGCCTTTTTCACAGGAAATATGGGTGTGTTACATGGTGAATCTGGACATGGCACTATTACTCCTGCTGTTAATAAATCCTCTATTACTGGCCTGATTCCGTCAATTGCATCAGGTTTCAATGGATACTGTCTTACACATGGTCTGTATTCTGTTTTTGGCCTTATAACTACAGGTTGTGCATTTTTAATCAGTCCTACGTCTGAAGGACCTGTTGTCTACAATCCTGACGGTACTGAAGAGAGAAGAGCATCCTCTTCAGGACTCAACTGAAACACTCAGGATTGTGAAGTGGACGCATCAATGTGTGTTCCAGCTGTCAGCACCAATGAGACATTAACTGGCACTTTATACAACTTGGTTGATGGACTGAACTCCGTTCGTGGGCCAACTCTACTCCAATCAGAGGCTGACAAAGCTGTTATGACTGTCAGTCCCAATTCTTGCCATTCTGTCAAATATGGCTTACAAAGTGACATATGTAATGGCATACCTGTGAATCTCAATTTTGATACATCTTCAGTGGCGCCTGTTACTGTTATGACAGCTGTTGAGGTGCCATCATGAATCAAATCGGTCATTGTCAGTTTCACAGGTGAAACATTTTTCAATTTAGTTTCATAGTCACCATCCGGACCTGGAGGATCTTTATGCCACATTGTGACATGCAGGTCAGGTGGTGACATCTGTTGTTCAGGATTTTTTAGCAGGGCTGTCGCTTGCAAGACGACATCTTTACCCCATCCTGCAGCATCTTCTTCTGAAATGTCAAATGTATAGTAATAGTGGAATGTGGGGTCAGCGCTTTCTTCTCTTACCATGTTAACGCCTCCTGTGCGTTCAACAACTAATTTCCCTTGTTCCACAATTATGGACAAGCCCAATGCAGTCAATCCGTCTCGTCCTAGGAGGTTAACTGGACATTGTGGCATGCTCAACACTGACATAGTACACGTCAGGCCAAATGGATCTGTCAACGTTATGGGTTTGGTGATAGGGACGTCTGATGGTTGTCCATTTGCAGAGCGAACCCTAAAGATTTTATTGCTTAATTGATGGACAGGTATGTTGTCATTACATGTGGTTCTACATGCTCCTGTATCACAAAGGAATGTCACTGGTCGTCCATTTACCAACAAAGTCACTTCTGGTTTTGGTACCGGATTTCCCAGCAAGGCACACAGATCCATATCACAATCAGACTGCCTATCTGATGTGGAATCATGGATTATGGATTCTAGTCATTGTGGATACTGTGGCTGCGGAGGATTATTCCGTTGTGGAATTCTCCCTGCTGCTCCCTCAGTAGGTGGATTCGGACAATTTCTATACATATGTCCCTCTCTTCCACAGTTCCAACAAATCAGGGGACCACGTGGTGGCCCTCCCTGTCTGTGCTGCTGTTGTGGTTGCCATGGTCCTTGACGTTGTGGCTGTCCACCTTGTCTATTTTGCCATGGCTTTTGGGGGCGTTTGCACTGCTTCTGCTGTCTTAAGTTACCCTGCTGGTAATATATTTCATCATCTCCATGTGCTACATACACTCCTTTGTCGCTGTTTCTTGTCTTTTTCTGCTTTAAGACTTCTTCTGCATGACAGCAGTGTGTATGTGTTTCTTCCAATGTGCCTGTAGGCAATCCAATCCAGTGTTTCTGTGTCCAAGCTTTTATATCCTTATTGGAATGTTGGATCAGAGCGTTTTTCAATTGTTGTTCATACACAGGTGTTTCTGGCAATATGCCACTATGGACCCTAAATACATTCTCAAATCTGCATCTAAACTCTGTCCATGGCTCTCCTTCTTTCTGAGTTGTCCTGGTAATTTCAGTATAATTTATCTTTGGTCCTAACACTCCTTTTGCACGTGTAATCATAGCTTCCACTCTTGTTTTCAAGACTGGATCATCATGTGTCAGTGGTACGCCTTGTTGGTCTGCAGGATTCCAGTCTCCGCGTACCTGACTCCATTTAGGGCCACATGCTTTCATCCACACCTGTTGGACTTCAGGTCCATTAAGGTGGTAAGATGTTCTAATGTTTTCTATATCCTGCATAAAGCCCTCGATATCGACATGTGGCGATGGTATCATGTCGACTGCTGCTTTGATATCATCAGCATTCCATGTCCGATAAACGAGCATGGTTGGTACCTGTCCTGCTGTTCCTGCACGAGGATTTGGTACTTCTATCATAGGATAGGCACCTCCCTAATCACTATGTTCCACCATGGGAGGGGCTGTAGGCACTTTCGCTTGACTGCGTGTTTGTGGTTTTTCTGGTTTTTCTCTTTTTACCTTAGGTTTTACTGCCAAATCATACTGTGGTGGCGGTACATCGTCATCCTCTGGTAGAGGAGATAAAGGTCTCTTTGTCACCGACGATTCAGCCGGCGGTGGTTGTTGAGGCTGTTCTGGCTCTCTGTGCTGAATTATCACATCTTCTTCTGCCTTACCTACAGCTTTCTTTTTCCTCGCTTTCTCTAATCGTCGCTTCTCTGCTCCTTTCTGTCTGTTCTCTGCTTCCTCCTCCCAAAATGCCACTAAATCTGCCCCTACTTTCTGCATCTTTTTCTCATCACCTTTATGTTCCCGTTCTAACTCCTTCTTCAGCTTTTGTATGCTGATCAGGTTCAGTCGTCCGTCAAAGTCATGTTTATTTATCCAGGTCTCCAATTTCTTTGTTGCTTTTGGATTTTTTGCTTCCATAAATTTCCAGTCGTCAGTTGATAAATTTTCCTTATTTTTAGACGTCTTACCCCCCATTTTTATTATATTTTTTATCCCTTGTTATAATTTGGACTTCAGACGGGGGCACACCTAGGGTGTTCTAAATCTGAAGTTTTCACACTTTCTTTGGACGTGACAATCAATTTGCCGTCGTGTGGTTGATTCCTTTCACCTCCCCGTAGGAAGCGGAATCACTTGCCTGCTGCTTCCACACGCACGGTTGTCACTAACGTTGTCCAAAGTATTACACTTTCACACAGTTATTTACACTTGCGCAAAACACTATTTACACATAGAAACACTCCTAATAATCGTACGCGTATTCTTATGTCAGGGGAGCTCGCCCTCCCGTGAAATTTAACTAATGTCCTGCATTAGTTCCTTTACGTATTAAAACAGAGGAGTCCGTATCCTCCTTCCGGAATTTAACTACGTGCGTCCCTCGCAACCGTAGAGGAGTCCGCCCTCCTTACAGAGTTTAACTGCTTTGCATTAACAGACGATTCTGTATCATCGCTTGCGGAATTTAACTGTTTATGTGATCTGATCACCACTCACTCAGTACTGTTTACAAAGAAATTTTACTCACTGACTCGACCTCCTGTCTGTCTTCTTCGGGAAAATCTCGTCAACCAGACGATGCCAACGGTGGTCGACAATTGCAGACACGATCAATCGATCGATCGGACCTTGGCCAAGGATTTACGTCTGGACTTGACGACCTCCGCCGGACACCTCCGGTGTTGTTGAGATCCCGGACGAGCCCCCAGTCAATGTTGGGTATTTTCTCCTCCAAACATTTTTAAAACCTTTAACAAGACAAACAGAGTCAAGAAACACCAGTGAGACAGAAAGTCAAATATTACGCGCGGAGTGCGGCCAGGCTGTACACCAAGGCTACACTAAAGTCTGGCCTGCTTTTCCGCTCTTTTTATTAAGAGACGCCCTCATCACATAAACAAGAAACTTGTCCTAAGGGTGGGGGTGATGACGCAAGACAAGTTTCTTCCCATAACATAAACGCATACGTCAATAAGTGCAGCTGTAAGGAAGAACACTTTCAGGTCAGCACATCTCGTTCGTCTGTTGCAGGTATCAGCTGTTCCGCATCTGCCTGAAGTGTCCTGTCTTCCACACTCCTTCACACTAAACACCACATCACAATAGTCAAAACGTTCTCTTACTCCCAGTCGTTAGAGGCTGCGAAAACAAAGTTATATTATAATAATAAGTACATCCAGCCCTTCATTCCCAGCTCAGATTGACCCCAGAGTGCTAAAACAAAATTGAATTCTCAGGATTGCATTAAGACAGGTGCAAAACAGCACAACACCGTTCTCATGAGAAAGAAGACAAAGCTAAAACAAGGTTGAATAACACGTACATTCTCAGGGTGAAGTGCAAAACAGCACAACACCGTTCTCATGAGGAAGAAGACAAAGCTAAAACAAGGTTGAATAACACGTACATTCTCAGGGTGAAGTGCAAAACAGCACAACACCGTTCTCATGAGAAAGAAGACAAATGTACAAATGTTTAACAGTGATAACATATATACAAAATCCTTAACACGGACCAAGGTAGCTTAGCCGCCGTTAGTTCCCCCCTGGCAGATCCCGAGCAGCCGGGAAAGCAGGCCGACTGGGTGACTGTGAGGAGGAAGCGTAGCCCTAAACAGAAGCCCCGTGTACACCGCCAACCCGTTCACATCTCTAACCGTTTTTCCCCACTCGACGACACACCCGCCGAGGATCAAACTCTGGTTATTGGCGACTCTGTTTTGAGAAATGTGAAGTTAGCGACACCAGCAACCGTAGTCAATTGTCTTCCGGGGGCCAGAGCAGGCGACATTGAAGGAAATTTGAAACTGCTGGCTAAGTCTAAGCGTAAATTTGGTAAGATTGTAATTCACGTCGGCAGTAATGACACCCGGTTACGCCAATCGGAGGTCACTAAAATTAACATTAAATCGGCGTGTAACTTTGCAAAAACAATGTCGGACTCTGTAGTTTTCTCTGGGCCCCTCCCCAATCAGACCAGGAGTGACATGTTTAGCCGCATGTTCTCCTTGAATTGCTGGCTGTCTGAGTGGTGTCCAAAATATGAGGTGGGCTTCATAGATAATTGGCAAAGCTTCTGGGGAAAACCTGGTCTTGTTAGGAGAGACGGCATCCATCCCACTTTGGATGGAGCAGCTCTCATTTCTAGAAATCTGGCCAATTTTCTTAAATCCTCCAAACCGTGACTATCCAGGGTTGGGACCAGGAAGCAGAGTTGTAGTCTTACACACCTCTCTGCAGCTTCTCTCCCCCTGCCATCCCCTCTTTACCCCATCCCCGTAGAGACGGTGCCTACTCCCAGACTACCAATAACCATCAAAAATCTATTTAAGCATAAAAATTCAAAAAGAAAAAATAATATTGCACCTTCAACTGCACCACAGACTAAAACAGTTAAATGTGGTCTATTAAACATTAGGTCTCTCTCTTCTAAGTCCCTGTTGGTAAATTATATAATAATTGATCAACATATTGATTTATTCTGCCTTACAGAAACCTGGTTACAGCAGGATGAATATGTTAGTTTAAATGAGTCAACACCCCCGAGTCACACTAACTGTCAGAATGCTCGTAGCACGGGCCGGGGCGGAGGATTAGCAGCAATCTTCCATTCCAGCTTATTAATTAATCAAAAACCCAGACAGAGCTTTAATTCATTTGAAAGCTTGACTCTTAGTCTTGTCCATCCAAATTGGAAGTCCCAAAAACCAGTTTTATTTGTTATTATCTATCGTCCACCTGGTCGTTACTGTGAGTTTCTCTGTGAATTTTCAGACCTTTTGTCTGACTTAGTGCTTAGCTCAGATAAGATAATTATAGTGGGCGATTTTAACATCCACACAGATGCTGAGAATGACAGCCTCAACACTGCATTTAATCTATTATTAGACTCTATTGGCTTTGCTCAAAAAGTAAATGAGTCCACCCACCACTTTAATCATATCTTAGATCTTGTTCTGACTTATGGTATGGAAATAGAAGACTTAACAGTATTCCCTGAAAACTCCCTTCTGTCTGATCATTTCTTAATAACATTTACATTTACTCTGATGGACTACCCAGCAGTGGGGAATAAGTTTCATTACACTAGAAGTCTTTCAGAAAGCACTGTAACTAGGTTTAAGGATATGATTCCTTCTTTATGTTCTCTAATGCCATATACCAACACAGTGCAGAGTAGCTACCTAAACTCTGTAAGTGAGATAGAGTATCTCGTCAATAGTTTTACATCCTCATTGAAGACAACTTTGGATGCTGTAGCTCCTCTGAAAAAGAGAGCTTTAAATCAGAAGTGCCTGACTCCGTGGTATAACTCACAAACTCGTAGCTTAAAGCAGATAACCCGTAAGTTGGAGAGGAAATGGCGTCTCACTAATTTAGAAGATCTTCACTTAGCCTGGAAAAACAGTCTGTTGCTCTATAAAAAAGCCCTCCGTAAAGCTAGGACATCTTTCTACTCATCACTAATTGAAGAAAATAAGAACAACCCCAGGTTTCTTTTCAGCACTGTAGCCAGGCTGAGCTGAGTATTCCATTAACTTTAACTAGTAATGACTTCATGACTTTCTTTGCTAACAAAATTTTAACTATTAGAGAAAAAATTACTCATAACCATCCCAAAGACGTATCGTTATCTTTGGCTGCTTTCAGTGATGCCGGTATTTGGTTAGACTCTTTCTCTCCGATTGTTCTGTCTGAGTTATTTTCATTAGTTACTTCATCCAAACCATCAACATGTTTATTAGACCCCATTCCTACCAGGCTGCTCAAGGAAGCCCTACCATTATTTAATGCTTCGATCTTAAATATGATCAATCTATCTTTGTTAGTTGGCTATGTACCACAGGCTTTTAAGGTGGCAGTAATTAAACCATTACTTAAAAAGCCATCACTTGACCCAGCTATCTTAGCTAATTATAGGCCAATCTCCAACCTTCCTTTTCTCTCAAAAATTCTTGAAAGGGTAGTTGTAAAACAGCTAACTGATCATCTGCAGAGGAATGGTCTATTTGAAGAGTTTCAGTCAGGTTTTAGAATTCATCATAGTACAGAAACAGCATTAGTGAAGGTTACAAATGATCTTCTTATGGCCTCGGACAGTGGACTCATCTCTGTGCTTGTTCTGTTAGACCTCAGTGCTGCTTTTGATACTGTTGACCATAAAATTTTATTACAGAGATTAGAGCATGCCATAGGTATTAAAGGCACTGCGCTGCGGTGGTTTGAATCATATTTGTATAATAGATTACAATTTGTTCATGTAAATGGGGAATCTTCTTCACAGACAGTTAATTATGGAGTTCCACAAGGTTCTGTGCTAGGACCAATTTTATTCACTTTATACATGCTTCCCTTAGGCAGTATTATTAGACGGTATTGCTTATGGAATCTACATGGATGACCTCTAATTTCCTGCTTTTAAACTCAGATAAAACTGAAGTTATTGTACTTGGCCCCACAAATCTTAGAAACATGGTGTCTAACCAGATCCTTACTCTGGATGGCATTACCCTGACCTCTAGTAATACTGTGAGAAATCTTGGAGTCATTTTTGATCAGGATATGTCATTCAAAGCGCATATTAAACAAATATGTAGGACTGCTTTTTTGCATTTACGCAATATCTCTAAAATCAGAAAGGTCTTGTCTCAGAGTGATGCTGAAAAACTAATTCATGCATTTATTTCCTCTAGGCTGGACTATTGTAATTCATTATTATCAGGTTGTCCTAAAAGTTCCCTAAAAAGCCTTCAGTTAATTCAAAATGCTGCAGCTAGAGTACTGACGGGGACTAGAAGGAGAGAGCATATCTCACCCATATTGGCCTCTCTTCATTGGCTTCCTGTTAATTCTAGAATAGAATTTAAAATTCTTCTTCTTACTTATAAGGTTTTGAATAATCAGGTCCCATCTTATCTTAGGGACCTCGTAGTACCATATCACCCCAATAGAGCGCTTCGCTCTCAGACTGCAGGCTTACTTGTAGTTCCTAGGGTTTGTAAGAGTAGAATGGGAGGCAGAGCCTTCAGCTTTCAGGCTCCTCTCCTGTGGAACCAGCTCCCAATTCAGATCAGGAGACAGACACCCTCTCTACTTTTAAGATTAGGCTTAAAACTTTCCTTTTTGCTAAAGCTTATAGTTAGGGCTGGATCAGGTGACCCTGAACCATCCCTTAGTTATGCTGCTATAGACGTAGACTGCTGGGGGGTTCCCATGATGCATTGTTTCTTTCTCTTTTTGCTCTGTATGCACCACTCTGCATTTAATCATTAGTGATCGATCTCTGCTCCCCTCCACAGCATGTCTTTTTCCTGGTTCTCTCCCTCAGCCCCAACCAGTCCCAGCAGAAGACTGCCCCCCCTGAGCCTGGTTCTGCTGGAGGTTTCTCCTGTTAAAAGGGAGTTTTTCCTTCCCACTGTAGCCAAGTGCTTGCTCACAGGGGGTCGTTTTGACCGTTGGGGTTTTACATAATTATTGTATGGCCTTGCCTTACAATATAAAGCGCCTTGGGGCAACTGTTTGTTGTGATTTGGCGCTATATTAAAAAAAATGATTGATTGATTGACTTTGACCTTTGACCTATGGCCTTGAAAATGTAATCAGTTCTTGCCTATCAGGATATGAATCTTCAGTAGAAGCTTCATAAAAAAATATGAAAAATTGTGGGTTACAGGCTGTTCACAATCAGACAAACAAACGGGGGGAATCATAACCTCCTCCAAATTTGTTGGCAGAGGTAAAAAAAACAAAAACAAAAACAGACATCAGTAGCACTCTGAGATTGCAGATCTCCATTAAGGCTCATCATCCTCGCTTCATGAATATGGCTTTCTAATCCCATAAATTATCATTAAATTATCATAGAGTGATTGATTTAAGATTACTCCCTATGAAAATGTATTTTGTTCCACTTGATCCAAATTTCACTTGCACTAAATCCTGGGCAGTCATATGTATTTTCACTATAAATATGCCTGTTTTTTTCATAATCATCCATGTAATATTTTCTGAAAAATTAATGGTCATGTTAAAAAAAAACAAAATGAAATGAAAAAAAAAAATAAAATCCTTATCCCACTTGCACCCATTGACCCAGATCTGCTCCAAAATATATTGGGTTCTTCCATGGACCACACTTCACCCCTCTAATCTGTTTCACACATCTGCTGTCAATTTTTATGTAATCCTGCCAACAGACAGAAAAGCAAACAACCCCACAACAGAAGAATTCAAGGAATACTCTACCAGGGTAACAATTGGTGTTACATTATGAAAAAGCATAGATTTTAAACAGGCATATATCATATTTTCTGGACTATAAGTTGCATTTATTGCAAGTTTGGAAGGTCCTGTGATTTATATATATGAAAAAATAGATGCCAACTACGATAAAACACGAAGAACACAAAGATCTAAATAAAATGAGAGAGACATTCCCTATCTTACAGAATGAGTAAATTTAAGAAATCCTGATCTCAAACTGAAAGACTACACTCTGGAATAAAAAGGGGGAACTTTTATATTACTTCCCATTCCACTTGTTTGGACTGTGTGAGACAACAAGAACAGCAAATGCAGGTCAACTCAGCACAGCTGATAAGGTAAAGCTATTATCTTTTACAAATATTTCCAAAAGAAAAGAATCGTCAAATGTTTAATTACCTTGTATGTTTATCTCATTTAATGAAGTGCATCCGGAAAATATTCACAGTGCTTCACTTTTTTCCACATTTTGTTATGTTACAGCCTTATTCCAAAATGGATGAAATTCAATTTTTTTTTTCCCCTCAAAAGTCTACACAATACCCCATAATGACAATGTGATTGTTTTTTTGTTTTTTTTTTTTTTAGATTTTTGCAAATTTATTAAAAATAAAAAACCCTAAGTATTCACAGCCTTTCCAATTGAGCTCAGGTGCATCCTGTTTCCAATGATCATCCTTGAGATGTTTCTACAGCTTAACTGCAGTCCAGCTGGAGTAAATTAATTTGATTGGACATGATTTAGAAAGGCACACACCTGTCTACATATAATGTCCCACAGCTGACAGTGCATGTTATAGCACAAACCAAACACGAATTCAAAGGAATTCTCTGTAGACCTCCGAGACAGGATTGTCTTGAGGCGCAAAACTGGGGAAGGGTACGGAAACATTTCTGCTGCTTTGATGGTCTCATTGACCACAGTGGCCTCCATCATCCGTAAATGGAAGATCAGCTCCACCAGGACTCTTCCTAGAGCTGCCCGCTCATTTAAACTGAATAATCTGGGGAGAAAGACCTTAGTCAGGGAGGTGACCAAGAACCCGATGGTCACTCTGTCAGAGCTCCAACATTCAGCGAGCATCCAGCCATGAGCCTAGTTTTCAAGAGACTAATTACATTTCACATTTACATCACCCATGATCGTCTGTTCAGTAGCAACAAGAAACAGTTTACTCATGTTTTGTACCTTGTTGGGAAAGTGTAGTGACACGGACCCACAACAGGGGGCGCAAATGAACGGTCAATAGATGAGCCAAAATATAACAATTTAATGTTGTGAATGTGCACAACGAACATACAGACAATCTCAGAATATCATAACAGTCAATACACAAAGGTGACGTGTGGGCAGGCTCGAGGATAGAAGACGTCTGTCCCAAGAAGAGCCGGAACCACACGATTTCCGCCGCTCCAGAACCTGGTGAATACTGGAGCCGCCAAGTCCCGAATTCCCAGGTGATCACCGTCCCCGACTGTCGGATCTGGTACCGCTGGCGAAGAACAAAGACAGTCAAGTGTGGGTGTGTGTACACCCAGTAACAACAACGGTGGGAATGCCACCTCCACCTCTCACTCAATAACTTGCAGAGTACTGTAGATTCCTCAGGGGAAAAGAGTGCCTTCAGCGCTCTCACAGCTTCCACCGACAGAGGAACTGGTACTCCTGCAAACACTCACAATATACAAATATTGCAATTACAGAACGGCTGAGGATATTACCTCCAATGAAGTATGATATCTCGGCAACGAGGTGGAGATGACGTCTGGTCTTTATGGAGTGAGATGATGTTGAGTAGATGGGTGACAGCTGTCAAGAGGTAATGAGCGACAGCTGTCACCCCCGGCTGTGTCCATGGCGGCAGCGCCCTCTCGTGCCTGAAGCCCGCACTTCAGGCAGGGCGCCCTCTGGTGGTGGGCCAGCAGTACCTCCTCTTCTGGCGGCCCACACAACAGGACCCCCCCCCTCAACGGGCGCCTCCTGGCGCCCGACCAGGTTTGTCGGGGTGTCGGCGGTAGAAGTCGGCCAGGAGGGCCGGATCCAGGATGAAGCTCCTCTTCACCCAGGAGCGTTCTTCGGGTCCATACCCCTCCCAGTCCACCAAGTACTGGAACCCCGACCCATCCGACGGACGTCCAGGAGCCGGCGCACCGTCCAAGCCGGCCCCCCGACGATGATCCGAGCAGGAGGGGGCGCCGGTCCGGGAGCACAGAGGGGTGAGGTGTGATGAGGTTTGACACGTGACATGTGGAAAACCGGATGGATCCGCAGTGAAGGCCCGTGACGAAATCCAGGCCGATGAGGCACCGGCAGCGGCTGGAGGAGTCCTTGGGCCTTTGTGTGTACTGCCTTGCCCCTGGCACAGGTGGTGCAGGCCTGGATATATTCCCGGACGTCTGCCTCCATAGACACCCACCAGAAGCGCTGCCGGACAACTGCCATGGTCCTTCGCACCCCTGGATGACAGGAGAGCTTGGAACCGTGACAGAAGTCCAAGACTGCAGCTCTGGCCTCTGGTGGGACGTACAGACGGTTCTTCAGACCTGTTCCTGGGGTCCGGGCTCCGTGCCAGGGCCTCCCGGACGGTCTTCTCCACGTCCCATGGTGAGGGTGGCCACGATAGTGGACTCAGGCAGGATGGGCTCCGGTGGATCCGACAGTGCAGTTTTGACCTCCTCTTCGTGTACCCGGGACAAGGCATCCGACCTCTGGTTCTTGGTCCCGGGGCGATAGGTGATCCGGAAGTCAAAACGCCCGAAGAACAGTGACCAGCGGGCTTGCCTGGGGTTCAGCCGCTTGGCGGTCCTGATATACTCCAGGTTCCGATGGTCAGTGAAAACCGTGAATGGCACAGACGCTCCCTCCACTCCTCAAGAGCCTCTTTCACCGCAAGGAGTTCTCGATTGCCGACATCATAGTTACGTTCAGCCGGGGTCAACCTGCGTGAAAAGTAGGCACACAGGTGAAGAACCTTATCGGTCCTCCTCCGCTCTGGGACAGCACGGCTCCTATCCCTGAGTCAGAGGCATCCACTTCAACCATGAACTGGCGGCTAGGGTCGGGCTGCACCAAAACTGGCGCAGTAGAGAACCGTCGTTTCAACTCCTTGAACGCGGCTTCGCACCGATCCGACCAGGTGAAGGGGACTTTTGGAGAGGTCAGGGCTGTCAGGGGGCTAACTACCTGACTGTAGCCCTTAATGAACCTCCTATAGAAATTAGCGAAGCCGAGGAACTGTTGCAGCTTCCTACGGCTTGTTGGTTGGGGCCAATCTCTCACCGCCGCAACCTTGGCCGGATCAGGGGCGACGGAGTTAGAGGAGATGATAAACCCCAGGAAGGACAAAGACGTGCGGTGAAACTCGCACTTCTCGCCCTTCACAAACAGTCGGTTCTCTAACAACCGCTGCAGGACCTGACGTACATGCTGGACATGGGTCTCAGGATCCGGAGAAAAGATGAGAATATCGTCCAGATATACGAAGACGAATCGGTGAAGGAAGTCCCGCAAGACGTCGTTAACCAAGGCTTGGAACGTCGCGGGGGCGTTGGTGAGGCCGAACGGCATGACCAGGTACTCAAAGTGACCTAATGGGGTGTTAAATGCCGTCTTCCATTCGTCTCCCTTCCGGATCCGAACCAGGTGATACGCATTTCTAAGATCCAGCTTAGTAAAGATTTTGGCTCCATGCAGGGGGGTGAACACGGAATCTAACAATGGCAACGGGTATCGGTTGCGAACCGTAATCTCATTCAGCCCCCTGTAATCAATACATGGACGAAGTCCGCCATCTTTCTTGCCCACAAAAAAGAAACCTGCCCCCATCGGGGAGGTGGAGTTCCGGATCAGCCCGGCAGCTAATGAGTCCCGGATGTAGGTCTCCATTGATTCGTGCTCAGGTCATGAGAGGTTGTACAGCCTGCTGGACGGGAACTCAGCGCCTGGAACCAAATCAATGCCACAATCGTACGGACGGTGCGGGGGAAGGGTGAGTGCCAGATCCTTACTGAAGACGTCAGCAAGATCGTGGTACTCAACCGGCACTGCCGTCAGATTGGGAGGGACTTTGACCTCCTCCTTAGCCTGTGAACCGGGAGGAACCGAGGATCCTAAACACCCCCGATGGCAGGTTTCGATCCACTGAACCACCACCCCAGACGGCCAATCAATCCGGGGATTGTGCTTCAACATCCATGGGATGCCCAAAATCACGCGGGAGGTAGAAGGAGTTACAAAAAACTCAATCTCCTCCCGGTGGTTTCCAGACACCACCAGAGTTACTGGTTGTGTCTTGTGTGTGAGTAAAGGGAGGAGGGTGCCATCTAGTGCCCGCACCTGCAACGGCGAAGGAAGCGCCACCAGAGGGAGCCCTACCTCCCTTGCCCATCTGCTGTCTAGCAGATTCCCTTCTGACCCTGTGTCCACCAGTGCTCAGGCTTGAAGGGTTAAATCCTCGCTCAGGATTGTGACTGGGAGTCGTGTGGCAATTTGTGTGTGTCTCACTTGAATGTTTTGACCCCCCCTTAGCCCAGTCTCTAAGGGCGAGTGTTGTCGTTTTGGCCGTTTGGGGCAGTTTCTCTGTGTGTGCTCAGTTGAGCTGCAGAGAAAACACTCTCCACGGATCAGCCTCTGTTGGGAAAGTGTAGTGACACGGACCCACAACAGGGGGCGCAAATGAACGGTCAATAGATGAGCCAAAAAGTAACAATTTAATGTTGTGAATGTGCACAACGAACATACAGACAATCACAGAATATCATAACAGTCAATACACAGAGGTGACATGTGGGCAGGCTCGAGGATAGAAGATGTCTGTCCTGAGAAGAGCCGGAACCACACGATTTCCGCCGGCCCAGAACCTGGTGAATACTGGAGCCGCCAAGTCCCGAATTCCCAGGTGATCACCGTCCCCGACTGTCGTATCTGGTACTGCTGGCGAAGAACAAAGACAGTCAAGTGTGGGTGTGTGTACACCCAGTAACAACAACGGTGGGAATGCCACCTCCACCTCTCACTCAATACTTGCAGCGCGTCCTCAGAGGAAAAAGAGTGCCGTATTGCACAGCCTCCACAAAAGGACCGGAACTCCTGCAAACACTCACAATAAACAGATTCTCAATATTTCCACAAAGGCTGAGGATATTACCTCCTATGAAGTATGATATCTCGGCAACGAGGTGGAGATGACGTCTGGTCTTTATGGAGTGAGATGATGTTGAGTAGATGGGTGACAGCTGTCAAGAGGTAATGAGCGACAGCTGTCACCCCCGGCTGTGTCCATGGTGGCAGTGCCCTCTCGTGCCTGAAGCCCGCACTTCAGGCAGGGCGCCCTCTGGTGGTGGGCCAGCAGTACCTCCTCTTCTGGCGGCCCACACAACAGCCTCCCCATTTTGGCCCTGTGCGTTTCCCTAACAACGTCAGCAGGGGGAGCTGTTGCCCCACAAAGCGCTGCGGCTGTGGAGCGTGGGGAGGGCGGCCCCTTTTCGAACCCGGAAGGGAGAGGGGCGGCGCGTATCCAGTCACGTCCTTCGCCTCGCTCCTGACGTCGTTCCTCCAACCGATTGTCTAACCGTATAACGAGCTCGATAAGCCCATCTAAATCCCGCGGTTCCTCCTTAGCTACCAGCTGCTCCTTCAGAACCAACGACAGTCCGTTTATGAAGGCGGCGCGGAGCGCAACGTTATTCCAGCCGGACCTCGCAGCCGCGATGCGGAAGTTGACTGCATAAGCGGCTGCGCTCTCGCGTCCCTGTCTCATTGACAGCAGCACAGTTGAAGCGGTCTCTCCTCTGTTAGGGTGATCAAACACTGTTCTGAACTCCCCCACAAACCCAGTGTATGCTGATAACAACCGTGAGTTCTGTTCCCAGAGCGCCGTAGCCCAGGCGCGTGCTTTACCCCGAAGCAGAGCAATCACATAAGCTATTTTACTAGCATCTGACGCGTACATGACGGGACGTTGTGCGAAGACGAGCGAACACTGCATAAGAAAATCCGCGCACATCTCCACACAACCTCCGTACGGCTCAGGAGGGCTTATGTATGCTTCAGGGGATGGTGGGAGGGGTTGTTGAACCACCACTGGAACGTTTATATCCTGCACAGGGTCGGCAGAAGGAGGAGCTGCAGCAGCGCCCTGAGCACTCGCCGCCATCTGTGCGGAGAGAGCCTCCACCCTGCAGTTCAGGACGATGTTTTGCTCAGTCATTTGATCCAACCGAGCCGTAAAGGCGGTGAGAATGTGCTGCAGCTCACCAATCACGTCTCCTGCAGACGCCTGCGCTCCCTGCTCTCCCATTGGTCGTTCAACAGCCGGGTGACGCCCCTCGGAGTCCATGACGCTGGCCGAGATATCCTGTTGGGAAAGTGTAGTGACACGGACCCACAACAGGGGGCGCAAATGAACGGTCAATAGATGAGCCAAAATATAACAATTTAATGTTGTGAATGTGCACAACGAACATACAGACAATCTCAGAATATCATAACATTCAAAACACAAAGGTGACGTGTGGGCAGGCTCGAGGATAGAAGACGTCTGTCCCAAGAAGAGCCGGAACCACACGATTTCCGCCGCCCCAGAACCTGGTGAATACTGGAGCCGCCAAGTCCCGAATTCCCAGGTGATCACCGTCCCCGACTGTCGGATCTGGTACTGCTGGCGAAGAACAAAGACAGTCAAGTGTGGGTGTGTGTACACCCAGTAACAACAACGGTGGGAATGCCACCTCCACCTCTCACTCAATAACTTGCAGAGTACTGTAGATTCCTCAGGGGAAAAGAGTGCCTTCAGCGCTCTCACAGCTTCCACCGACGGAGGAACTGGTACTCCTGCAAACACTCACAATATACAAATATTGCAATTACAGAACGGCTGAGGATATTACCTCCAATGAAGTATGATATCTCGGCAACGAGGTGGAGATGACGTCTGGTCTCTATGGAGTGAGATGATGTTGAGTAGATGGGTGACAGCTGTCAAGAGGTAATGAGCGACAGCTGTCACCCCCGGCTGTGTCCATGGCGGCAGCGCCCTCTCGTGCCTGAAGCCCGCACTTCAGGCAGGGCGCCCTCTGGTGGTGGGCCAGCAGTACCTCCTCTTCTGGCGGCCCACACAACATACCTGTTCACTATGTCAGTGTTTGTATTACAAATGAATAATGCAGCAAATAAATTAATTTTGCTTTTTCTGCATGAACTGCTAGCACGTTTCAAAAGTAAAAAAAAAAGAAAAAAAGTGACTTATAAACCGTTGTGAATTGTGTATGTTTTTCCTTTTCATGATGCATTTTTGGACAGATTTGACTAATACTTTCGTGCAACCTACAGTCTGGAAAATATGGTAGGGCTTTGTGCTAGATCCCTGTGATGTCTTAGAGTTGGTTCACCTGCAAAGAGAATCTCTTTCCAGGTGAAACAAGAAAAAGACAAATTAAAGAATGTGAATTACAGTTCAGTCTGCCTTCAAATGGAATTAACTTTCTTCCAAGTAATGATAATCTAAGGGAAGGATGTTCTAGGTGCCCACCCATATGAGCCTCCTCAGATGTGGACCCTGGTACTTCCAAGCAGTAGATGATCCGTGGATCATCAGGCAAAAACTCTTTGGTACTAGTTCTCATCAGAGGATCATTGTATACCGCTGGAATGACTGGCATGCCAAACAAGCTGTTCCTTAGGGAGACTCCAATGTGGATTATCTCTAGCATCAGCTAGGACGTTTTGTCATGATACAGCATGTGCATGCTTCAAAAAACAGACCTAAGGATAATCACTTCACAAAATGTTATTTTTTTGAGTTACCATGTACACAGACAGACACGAACATATCCACCACACTTACCAGATGGTGGAAGTAGACATTATTGGGATAATGAAGGAGATGAATAGTAAATAGTACCTTTAATAATCAAACACCAGGATCCTATGCCATCATCTTGACAAAGGACTTCCTTTGGACTTCCACTCAGCTTGAGTGATTCAGAAGAAGCAATATGTGCCTGGCTAGGAGCTACAAGACGTGGGATAGCGTTCAGGGAATACTCGTTGTTTTCCCAATGACAGCCAGATGGGTAATACACAGCTAAATTTAGGCTGAGAACCCTTGATGAGTTCAATGGCATGACCTATAACCACATTTGTCAGCATGAACAGCCATCAGGGAGGAGCTCCCTCCTCCCAAAGATTCCCAATCATGTCACTTGTCACAAAAGTGGATTCCACAATGACATCAGTGCCATCTCAGGAAGATGGAAACCACTCCTCATATCCAGTGGTTTTCATCCTGAGCCTGTGCTGCCTGTATTAGGATGCGGAGAGAAGAAAAATCCACTTGATTTTTTTTATGTAATATCTTTTGAAAACACTTTTATATGGAAGTAAAGATGACAGAAAATAAGTGTTATTGATGCCTGTATAATAATACATTTCCAAAGGTGCCAGTAGAAAAGGTGGCTTTATTATGACTAATAGAAACAACCCTCCTGCCAGGGTAATGAGACAAAGGGTTTTGTGGAATTGTCCATTCTAAGACACCCAAATGTTGGTCAAATTCTCTCATTTAGTCTGCAGTTAAAGCTGTTTTGCCTTGATGTATCAAGCCAGCTCAAGAAGCTTTAGGAACAGATCACCCTAAACCATTTACAGTTGTATGCAAAGGTTTGGGCACCCCGATGATTTCCATGATTTTCCTTTATAAATCTTTGGTTATTTGAATCAGCAGTTTCAGTTAAATATATCATATAGCAGACAAACAGTGATATTTGAGAAGTGAAATGAAGTTTATAGTATTTACAGAAAGTGTGCAGTAATTCTTTAAACAAAATTAGGCATGTACATAAATTTGGGAACCCCAGCAGAAAAAAATACATCAATTTTTAGTAGATCCTCCTTTTGCACAAATAACAACCTCGAAACGCTTCCTATAGCTTCCAATGAAAGTCTGGATTCTGGTCGAAGGTATTTTGAACCCTTCTTCTTTACAAAACATCTCAGGTTTGTTGGTTTCCAAGCATGGAAAAAAATCACACCACAGATTTTCAATAATATTCAGGTCTGGGGACTGAGATGGCCATTCCAGAACATTGTACTTGTTCCTCTGCAGGAATGCCTTAGTAGATTTTGAGCAGTGTTTAGTGTCATTGGCTTGTTGAAAGATCGGCACAACTTCAACTTTGTCACTGATTTATGAACATTGTTCTCAAGAATCTGCTGACATTGACTGGAATCCATGTGACCCTCAACTTTAACAAGATTCCCAGTACCTGTACTGGCCACACAGCATGACGGAACCACCTCCAAATCTTACTGTAGGTAGCAAGTGTTTTTCTTGGAAAACTGTGTTTTTTTTTTCAGCCATGCATACCGGCCTTTGTTATGTCCAAATACCTCAATTTTCATTTAACCAGTCCACAGCATCTTATTCCAAAATGAAGCTAGCTTGTCCAAATGTGCTTTAACATACCTCAAGCGACTCTGTTTGTGGTGTGTACACAGAAAAGGCTTCCTCTGCATTACAGCATCATGCAGCATCTCTATGTGCAAAGTGAGCTGCATAGTTGAACGATGCACAGAGACACTATCACCAGCAAGATCATGTTGTAGGTCTTTGGAGCAGGTCTGTGGGTTGACTATGACTGTTCTCACCATCCTTCATTTCAGCTTATCTGAGATTTTTTTCTTCGCCTGCCACTTCGGGCCTTAACTACAACCCCAATTCCATTGAAGATGGGACATTATGTAAAATGTAAATGAACAGAATACAATTATTTGCAAATCCTCTTCAACCTATATTCAATTGAATACACCACAAAGACAAGATATTTCATGTTCAAACTGATAAACTTTATTGTTTTTTGCAAATATTTGCTCATTATGAAATGGCCTTAGAACAACACATTTCAAAAAAGCTGGGACAGTGGTATGTTTACCACTGTGTTACATCACCTTTCCTTCTAACAACACTCAATAAGCATTTGGGAACTGAGGACACTAATTGTTGAAGCTTTGTTGGTGGAATTCTTTCCCATTGTTGCTTGATGTACAACTTCAGTTGTTCAACAGTCCAGGTCTCCGTTGTCATATTTTATGCTTCATAATGCGCCACACATTTTCACAGGTCTGGACTGCAGGCAGGCCAGTCTTGTACCCGCACTCTTATACTACAAAGCCACGCTGTTGTAACACGTGCAAAATGTGTCTTGGCATTGTCTTGCTGAAATAAGCAGGGACGTCCCTGAAAAAAATGTTGCTTAGATGGCAGCATGTGTTGCTCCAAAACCTGGATGTATCTTTCAGCATTGATAGTACCATCACAGATGTGTAAGTTGCCCATTGTGACAGTCCCCGCCGTCCTGTAGCGGGGCGGGCCCATAATCAGGGGCACCTGGGCCCGGTGTCCCTGTCTCTTATTTAAGTGGGCCCAACTAATTCATTTTGTTCTCTCCCTCTCTCTTTTTAGGACGTCTCGCTGCGCCGACCGGTAACAGAGCACCTTTTTGCACAGCTGCACATCTTTGCACCTTTTAATTTATTGACTTAAACTATTGTAAATAAATACTTCTATTTTTCTAATCCTCTCGTTTGTGTCTCCTCCTTGTCACTGTCCTCTGAGCCACGGGCACGTGACAAGAGTGGGGGCTCGTCCTTTAAATTTAATTTTTGTAGTCAGTGCATTTAGTTTTTGTAAATTTATTTGGTTAAAGTTTGTTTTTAGCCTGTTTTTTGTGTTGGGGCTTTGCCGCGCGCTGATTACATGATTAGAATCCGGTGCGCACCTGCTGATTGCGCGTTCGTTCGTTTGTTTGCGGGGACACGCGAGAGGTTTGAAGCCAAATTGGGTTTTTTTATCCGAGGTGAAGGTAAGTGCTGTCTCGTGCTGCATGGTGTTTTGGAGTCCTTCGTTAGGCTTTAGTGGCTTTTCTCATAAGGAGATTTGCCTGCTTTTGTTTTGTGAGAGCAGCGGTGAACGTGGCTACAAGCTTCGGCTTGGGAGAGCGTCCGTGGTGTTCTGGGGGTTGTCAGCTTGCTGGTCGCTGCTCAGACCCATCGGGTTTTAGCACATAAATACCCACCATATGAGACCGCAAGAAGACTAGGTTAAGCAGGTAGATTTGGGTTAAGTAGTTCAGGGCGGGGGACTCCGAGGGACGTGCTGGCCCTCAGCCTCGGTTATGTGAGCTTGACAGTTTGTATTCAGTTCAGTTCACATTATTTTTTTTTGTAACCATGGCTTCTGTTTCGCATTTTTTCTCCACTCCTGAAAGTTTTTTGGAAAATTGTCAAAAGAAACACTTATTGCAGATAGCTAAACACTATGGCATTACAGTGGGAAATAATATACGCAAAGATGATGTTAGAGATATAATCACTGCTGCGCTCTTTAATAAAGGCGTCCTGAGAGGGGGAGAGCAACAGTTGGGTTTATATGTCAATTCTAAACCCGAGCTGTCTGTTTTGAGTTTTGAGCAGCGTAAGGAATTAATGTTGCTGCAAATTGAACAAGAGAAAAGCATAAAAGATGCTGAAATTCAACTGGAACAAATGAGACTGAGAACTGAAGCTGAAAGAGGTTCAATTGGAACGTGTCAGACAAGAGACTGAAAAAATGAGATTGGAATTGGAACACTATAAATTGAATTTGATTCGGGATGGTAAGGTTATAGGCGAGGTGAGTCTGTCCTTATGCATGGGATGGAGCTGGGTGTGGTCTCCGTGCCGAGGCACACAATTATGTTAGAATGTGGGTTTATTAATGGTCTGGTGATTGTAGGCGTGCGCCCCGCTCTGCCGCTTCCTGGAGTTTCATTGATTTTAGGCAATGATTTGGTTGGTAGTGCGGTGTGGCCGAGGTCTCCTTTGCCCGTGGTGACCCCTGAGCCATGCTCATTGTCTCTGCTTGAAGAGCAGTGTCTAGAGGTGTTTCCGGTTTGTGTCGTGACTCGCGCTCAATTTCATGCGTCTGAGTCAGATGTGCTTGAGAGCTCAGTCTTGTTGCCCGAGCTCCCCGCATCTGTCTCTGTGAAGGAATGGAGTCAGCATCAAAAGTCTGATCCAGCTCTTTCAGTTTTTTTTGAAAATGTTCTTCCAGGTGACAAGGTACAGAGTGCTGCTCATGGGTACTTCATGCAGGAGGGTCTCTTGGTGCGTAAGTGGGTCCCATGTCATGGTGACTTCGTTGGTGAGCCCATTTTTCAGATTGTTGTTCCTGAGATGTTTCGTGATGTGCTCAGAGTTGCCCATGATGACTCTGGTCACTTGGGTGTGAAGAAAACACTGAAAGCACTGTTTTTACAGGCGTTCAGTTTAGACATTCGTCATATTAAAGGTTCTGATAACTTGTTGGCTGATGCTTTGTCACGTGCGCTAGTTTAAAAAAGGAAAAAGCAAAGTTGCCTTAATTTTGTGCCTGTCTCTCTTCTGCCTCTCCCCAGTTTCAGGCGCTGGAACTCTGGAGGTGCAGCAGAGGACATGTGTGCTAAGCTTGTGACTTTACCAATTGGTGTCATCTTTAGCCTTGTATAGCTAAGTCTAATTTGATTCCTTGCAAATGGTAGAACTTCTCTTGTTTTATAATGGAAAATAGAAGAAAAAACTTAGTCCTATCAGATTTTAAAGTAGTTTGTAAAGAGAAAAATGTATAGCTGAATATAGGTAAGCTGTAAATGTAATTTTGGTGCAACAAAAAAATATATAATGTAGTACTACTAACAAAAAAGAAAAATTGTGCTGTTTGCAATTGGTTTGGAAAGTCCTTAGGTGGATCTGGGCCCGGTGTCCCTGTCTCTTATTTAAGTGGGCCCAATTAATTAATTTTGTTCTCTCCCTCTCTCTTTTTAGGACATCTTGCTGCGCCAACCGGTAGCAGAGCGCCTTTTTGCACAGCTGCACATCTTTGCACCTTTTAATTTATTGACTTAAACTATTGTAAATAAATACTTCTGTTTTTCTAATCCTCTCGTTTGTGTCTCCTCCTTGTCACTGTCCTCTGAGCCATGGGCACGTGACACCCATGCCATGGGCACTAACACACCCCCATACCATCACAGATGCTGACTTTTGAACTTTGCGCTGGTGACAATCTCGATGGACTTTTTCCTCTTTTGTCTGGAGGACACGACGTCCATGATTTCCAAAAACAATCTGAAATGTAGACTCATCAGACCACAGCGCATTTTTCCACTTTACGTCTGTCCATTTCATGAGCTCAGGCCCAGAGAAGGCGTTTCTGGGTGTTGTTGATGTATGGCTTTCACTTTGCATGGTAGAGTTTTAACTTGAACTTGTAGATGTAGTGATGAACTGTGTTAACTGACAATGGTTTTCTGAAGTGTTCCTGAGCCAATGCGGTAAGATAATTTATACAATGATGTCGGTTTTTAATGCAGTGCCGGCCGAGGGATCGAAGGTCAGGTGCATTCAATGTTGGTTTTCGGCCTTGCCATTTATGTGTAGAAAGTTCTCCAGATTCTCTGAATCTTCTGATTATATTATGGACTGTAGATGATAGAATCCCTAAATTCCTTGCAATTGAACATTGAGAAACATTATTCTTAAACTGTTTCACGCAGTTGTTTACAAAGTGATAATCCTTGCCCCAACATTGCTTGTAAACGGCTGAGCCTTTTGGGGAGGCTCCTTTTATAACGAATAATGACACTCACAATTAGTGTCCTCAGCTACCAAACACTGAGTGTTTTGGTAGAAGGAAAGGTGATGTAACACAGTGGTGAACATACCACTGTCCCAGCTTTTTTGAAATGTGTTGCAGGCATCCATTTCAAAATGAGCAAATATTTGTTTATCAGTTTGAACATTAAATATCTTGTCTTTGTGGTGTATTCAATTGAATATAGGTTGAAGAGGATTTGCAAATCGTATTCTGTTTTTATTTACATTTTACACAGCGTCTCAACTTCATTGGAATTGGGGTTGTAGTACTGTGCCTGTGGTCTTCCATTTCCTCACTATGTTCCTCAAAGTGGAAACTGACAGATGAAATCTCTGAGATAGCTTTTTATATCCTTCCGCTAAACCATGATGTTGAACAATTTTTGTTTTCAGGTCATTTGAGAGTTGGTTAGAGGCTCCCATGTTGCCACTCATTAGAAGAGATGCAAAGAGGGGAAACATTTGCAAATGGCCACCTTAAATACCCTTTCTCATGATTGGATTCACCTGTGTAAGGAGGTCAAGGCTCAGTGAGCTTACCAAACCAATTTTGTTAGCAGTAATTAGTGCTAAATGTATTCAAATCAATAAAATGACAAGGGTGCCCAAATTTATGCACCTGCCCAATTTTGTTTAAATAATTATTGCACACTTTCTGTAAATAGTAGAAACTTCATTTTTCTTCTCAAATATCAGTGTGTTTGTCTGCTATATGATATATTTAACTGAAATTTCTGATCCAGACAACCAATGATTTATAAATGAAAATCATGAAAATTATCAGGGGCGCCCAAACTTTTACATACAACTGTAAGTTTTGATAGCAGATAATTCACGGGTAAAAAATTATTTCATTCGAGTCCAATAAACTTGGCTGAATCATTTTAAAATTCCACTAATTCCATTCAACGCATCAAACGTCTAGTTTTAAGTATTTTCCACTCATCCGTGACATTCCTTTAACTCATTTGAAATCTTTAAAGTAAGATGGAAAAACCCTACTAACCGATGACATCATCACATACATTCAAAAACTGACTGTGGAATCTACAGTAAATACCTGGCAAGGGAGCAATGGGGAAAAAAATTAAGTTTCCCCACTTTTGCCATGTGGTGTGGCTGCACTGGATTCTGCATGAAACATGAACAGGAAGGATTTGCCAAATGCGGGCAATGAGTGTGGAGGTGTGCCAAGCTGTAGCTACAGCCCATTATCATGTAGCCATTTGGTGCCATTTGTTGGTGCAACAAATGGCACCAAACTAAGTTAAGTATAAGAACAACCTTATAGTTGACTGGAGTAACACCGATGTTACTCAATTCCTTCTATCATCAAATCTGTTTCTTTTAAAACCATCTCATGCAACACAGTCCAACATCAACAATATGTACCTGCAATATGCATCATCTTCAAATAATCTAAAGACATTTTGTTTCGAATTACAATACGTGACTTGGACAATACATTTTAACATACAATGCATCAACTTTTTATGACTTTTCAAACTTCTACTTAGAAGATGAAGTATGTTCATTGTTTCAGTTGAACGTGTTCATTATTATTATTATTATTGCTTTACAGAGAACAAATTGTGAAATATGTAGAAGTAAGGATCCCGCGCTATCATCTTGACAACTTTTTCTTCATCTTCTTTCCCAGCTTCTCAAGGAGCACGCGTGAACATCTACGAGTTTTCATGTGCCTTTAACATCGAGTTCTCTTTTAAAAGCTCAAAAGAGCGTGGGAGAAAGACCACTGCAATTAACTCATCACAAGTATACAAATATAACATTACTAAACATGCTTGTTACTGTTTGGAAAGCAAAAGAATCATGGAACAGCTATCCAGGAAAGACCATTAATAATGTTGTGTGAAAACATATTCCAAGAGCTTAGTTAAAAACCTCTGCACATAAAATTGCCTTTGCAGATGCGGAGGAGGGGCACTTTTGTTTTGGACACTATCCCATAGGCTTGTGAAAACACTTTGACCCAACTATAGAATCCATGTTCTAAGGCCAAAATTGTGTTTTATATGACTTAAGGGAAAATTTATTCTACACCTTAGCATCAGAGCAACCGCTCATGTGTACACTTTTGATATATGATTCTATATAGTTGTTTGTGTTGTTCATCAATCCCAAAGGAGTTGGAAAAAGTCATTGTACAACCTCAATTCCAATGAAGTTGGGACGTTGTGTGAAATGTAAATAAAAACAGAATACAATGATTTGCAAATCCTCTTCAACCTATATTCAATTGAATACACCACTAAGCTAAGATATTTAATGTGCAAACTGATGGACTTTTTTTTTCTTTTTCCCCATCTGCATATATAGTAATGTTAATGCCACACTGGCAGAACCATTTGTGAACATTAATACACATATATGCAATTTATTCTTGCAAGACAGAAGGTATGTAGTGCGTGAGTGAACATGGTGTGCATGTGTGACCCCCATCCGCCCTTCCCGATCAGCCTACAACATCCTACTACAACCCCTGGCAAAAATTATGGAATCACCGGCCTCGGAGGATGTTCATTCAGTTGTTTAATTTTGTAGAAAAAAAGCAGATCACAGACATGACACAAAACTAAAGTAATTTCAAATGGCAACTTTCTGGCTTTAAGAAACACTATAAGAAATCAGGAAAAAAATTTGTGGCAGTCAGTAACGGTTACTTTTTTTGACCAAGCAGAGGAAAAAAATATGGAAACACTCAATTCTGAGGAAAAAATTATGGAATCATGAAAAACAAAAGAACGCTCCAACACATCACTAGTATTTTGTTGCACCACCTCTGGCTTTTATAACAGCTTGCAGTCTCTGAGGCATGGACTTAATGAGTGACAAACAGTACTCTTCATCAGTCTGGCTCCAACTTTCTCTGATTGCTGTTGCCAGATCAGCTTTGCAGGTTGGAGCCTTGTCATGGACCATTTTCTTCAACTTCCACCAAAGATTTTCAATTGGATTAAGATCCAGACTATTTGCAGGCCATGACATTGACCCTATGTGTCTTTTTGCAAGGAATGTTTACACAGTTTTTGCTCTATGGCAAGATGCATTATCATCTTGAAAAATGATTTCATCATCCCCAAACATCCTTTCAATTGATGGGATAAGAAAAGTGTCCAAAATATCAATGTAAACTTGTGCATTTATTGATGATGTAATGACAGCCATCTCCCCTGTGCCTTTACCTGACATGCAGCCCCATATCATCAATGACTGTGGAAATTTACATGTACTCTTCAGGCAGTCATCTTTATAAATCTCATTGGAACGGCACCAAACAAAAGTTCCAGCATCATCACCTTGCCCAATGCAGATTCGAGATTCATCACTGAATATGACTTTCATCCAGTCATCCACAGTCCACAATTGCTTTTCCTTAGCCCATTGTAACCTTGTTTTTTTTCTGTTTAAGTGTTAATGATGGCTTTCGTTTAGCTTTTCTGTATGTAAATCCCATTTCCTTTAGGCGGTTTCTTACAGTTTGGTCACAGACGTTGACTCCAGTTTCCTCCCATTCGTTCCTCATTTGTTTTGTTGTGCATTTTTGATTTTTGAGACATATTGCTTTAAGTTTTCTGTCTTGACGCTTTGATGTCTTCCTTGGCCTACCAGTATGTTTGCCTTTAACAACCTTCCCATGTTGTTTGTATTTGGTCCAGAGTTTAGACACAGCTGACTGTGAACAACCAACATCTTTTGCAACATTGCGTGAAGATTTACCCTCTTTTAAGCGTTTGATAATCCTCTCCTTTGTTTCAATTGACATCTCTCGTGTTGGAGCCATGATTCATGTCAGTCCACTTGGTGCAACAGCTCTCCAAGGTGTGATCACTCCTTTTTAGATGCAGACTAACGAGCAGATTTGATTTGATGCAGGTGTTAGTTTTGGGGATAAAAATTTACAGGGTGATTCCATAATTTATTCCTCAGAATTGAGTGATTCCATATTTTTTTCCCTGTGCTTGGTCTAAAAAAGTAACCGTTACTGACTGCCACAATTTTTTTTTCTTGATTTCTTATAGTGTTTCTTAAAGCCAGAAAGTTGCCGTTTCAAATGACTTTAGTTTTGTGTCATGTCTGTGATCTGCTTTTTTTCTACAAAATTAAACAACTGAATGAACATCCTCCGAGGCCAGTGATTCCATAATTTTTGCCAGGGGTTGTACGAGGTCTGTCAGAAAAGTATCGGACCTTTTTATTTTTTGCAATAACCATATGGATTTGAATCACGTGTGATTGCATCAGCCAAGCTTGAACCTTCGTGCGCATGTGTGAGTTTTTTCACGCCTGTCGGTTGCATCATTCACCTGTGAGCAGGCTTTGTGTGAGCAGTGGTCCACCCCTCTTGTCGGATTTGTATTGCAAATAAATGTCTGAACAATTTGGAGCTGTGCTGCATCAGTTTTTTCCAGAAACTGTGAGAGAACTCCAGGTGGACACCGTTCGGAAATTTCAGATGGCTTTCAGGGACCATTTTATGGGGATTACACAGATTAAGGAGTGCTCCAGCCGGTTTAAAGACCACCCACAGCATCTGAAAGCGCGGCACACTCTGAGCGCCAATCGTCAGTTTGACACCCCGCTGAAACAACCAGATCATTTCCAACGTGAAGGCTTTGTTGATCTGGGACGTCGTCTGACTTCCACAAAAAAGGCATAAGGCGTGGACATCAGCACTTTTTCGGCACATTCCACTGTTACAGGAGTTTTTTTTCATGGAAAAAGAAGTGGATGGATGCGCCACCGTGCCGCTCATTGCGCGGGACAAAACCACCTCCGTGTTGGTCTCACAGGACGGCTTTGAGATGGATTTCAGACAGCTGTCGGTGGCTTTTTAGTCGTGTGACTATCCGAGAAATTGTGCATGAGCTGGACATGCCCCAACATGTCCTGTGAGGCTTCATCACGGCGTTGCTTTGCGCCATGCGGCTCCGCCGCGACGCGCGGAATTCCTCCGCATGTCTGTCTCAATGTGCCGAAAAAGTGCTGATGTCCACATCTTCCACAATTCCTGTGCTAGTCAGAGGACGTCCCGGATAAAACACAGCATACAGTTTAGAAATGAATGGCACATTCCACTGTTACAGGAGTTTTTGTCATGGAAAGAGGAGCGGAGTAATTCCACGCGTCACGGCGGAGCCGCATGGCGCAAAGCAATGCCGTGATGAAGCCTCACAGGACATGTTTACAAATGTTGCCCACACAGTTTCACCACATGTCCTGCTCATTTTGGACAGAATCACAACAGAAACCATCTCTCTCTGCAACTCTTAGGACGTTTGCAGTTGTCAACAATCTCTTCAAAACTAGTCCTTCCTCCACAAACTCGAATCAAAAACTCATGTGTGACCTGCCAGATGACCTTCGCTTATATAGAGCAAAGGTGAACAAAAGTAGGTGTTGGGTCATAACTTAGGGTCCTGTCTCATGGGCTGCAACAGCGTGCGAATGGCAATTGCGAGAGACATTTGCTATGTGTTGCTCTTCCCTCTCTTGACTAGCAGGGCATTGTGTCTGGATTTTGAACAGTTCAAAGTTGGCGAGGCGAGAAGGGTCCTTACCATACAGTCTCACACACTTCCAGAGCCATGGCAGGTGTCAGGAAGCACTCTGAATGTAGTTCCTGCAACTCATAATGTGTGAGAATCGTGAGAGAACTTTGTGAGGGGTTGATAATGGATGAAACTACATTCTGAGTGATTAGAGACCAAATGTAGGATGTGACATTCCTCATGGGAGACACACATGAGCTGCCCTGGGAGCACAGCAAAATAGCGGAGATGATCGGAGAGAGACAGGGCTTCTGGAAGCGGCTGAGGGAGTCCAGCATACTGGTCATTCCCAAGAACCAAGGAGGATATCTGTCCACAGGAGGATGTTTTAGGCAGTCCAGCCAGGAGCTCTTCTACGCTGTGATGGTGGCATGCAGCCACAGCATTTCCACAGCGTCTGTTCACATAATAGCAACATAATAGCCAGATAATACCACATGAACACTTTGTGCGCAAACGTCATTATTTCAGCCACGATTGACATCAGACATCCATGAGAATGCCACATGGCATTCCCGCACAAATCAGATTCTTGAATCTGTAAAGGCTGCACTCGACATTCACTCAAGTGCCATGCAAAATTTATTGCCACCCTGTGAGTCCATGCAAAATATGGCTGATATTTGGGTGACATACACTGGCATGTCATTTGTACCACTTTAGTGAGATACCAACTTGGAATGTGTCACTCATTCACGTCTCCAACCCCTTTACGACAGTTACAGAACAGCGAGATAGGACCCTTACAGTGCATCTTTATCCATGTCTTTTGTCTTTATTTATGTAAATATAAAATGAAATAAATTGAAATTGAATTAAAAAGTGTGTAAACAAACAGAAAGCATAAAAAAACAAAAAAACAAAGTGGACGCCAGACCATTGTCTCCCACAGATGGCGGATGTCAGGATTGGATATATAAACCAGACGGACAAGGTTTCCAGACAGAAACGGGAGTAAGTGTTCTGACACAATTGTACAATGCAAACAATCACTTTACTGAAGGAAATTATGAGTTTTCAAAAATTAGTAGGAACCAGTACAAAGGCAAACTAAGGCTATAGGTAAATGGGTTGGCATTCAGTGGGTACGGCAAAAATCAAGGCCTCTTAACTTGAGGGAGTCATTAGAGGTAACAGATCTAGAAAGTAAGTAAATGGCATTCAGTGGGTGTGTTTCAGTTCAGGGACCACATCCTTTGACGACTGCATTCATCAACTGCATGCATAGGGCAATGACTAGGCCATCTCACTTTGAAGGCTCATTGGAATGTGGCCACTGAATGCTGCCTTCTTTCCCCAAAAACAAAGGAGACACCAGGTGTATCCTTTGTGACCCAAGTAAGCGTCATTGCACATTTTTTATTCCCCAAGACAAAATTGTTGGTGAATTAAAAAAACAAACAACAACATATATATATATATATAACAGAATTACAAATTATGTAAATTGTAGAATTATGAATCATGTCATTTGTAGAAAGGCCCAACCAGGACAAGAGTTGTGAATTAGTTGAAGCTATAAACTCTTTGTGCATCGCATCAGTTGCCGATATTGTTTGAGCTATGTTAACTGCGTTGTCCCTGTCAAATAAACAAATAAATTAAATGAAATTAATGCTATCTGCTGCAGGATCGACCAGATTGGCAGTTAACAACAATGCTACAGCCCCTGTGCCAGGGAACAGAGAGGTCTTTATCAAGGAAATGACAGAACGGAAATCAAAATTCTTGAGGTACCAAGTACTTTCCTTCATTGAGAATTTAGTGCTGGATAGCGGCGTGCATTATTTCCATTCTTCTATGTTTTAAAGGCAATGTCACAACAAGTTAGATTTAGGCTGTTAGTGACCATGCGATGATACACTGGGATTACTCTGTACACTTCCATGACTGCATGCAGTCATTGTGAATGTACTCATGCGTATGAGTGCATTTGCAACAAACAGCTACAGAGACTGCAGAAAACAAAGTACTCATGAGTACTAGTTTTTCCGAGTGTTTCCGACAGTGTTTACATAGCTTTGAGGAAAACATCTCAGTCACAGATTAAATGCAAAGTTTAGATAAGTGTGATGCTGTGTTATGATGACTCATTTTTAAGTGATAACTTTTCATTTTGATGCAGTTATGATAAAAGCACATGCAGTAAGTCTTCTCACAGTGGAGAGTGGCTGCTCCACTGTGAGAAGACTTACTGCGTGTGCACATCCATCATGAACGCAGCCTGTTAAACAGTTTCCGCTAGAGGCTCACCTTTGTGCACACTTATAAGTGTTGTCATCGATATAACTGTGAAAAATCGAATAAGAACATCTGTGTGATAAGACACTTTGAAACACATCAGAGAGTTCTGTGTGTGCTTGCATGTTCACGGTGGGAGCTATAACAGAGTTAAAACAGTGTGCTGCCCTGTAACAGAGAACAGACACTGCACACATCAAGATCCAAAGTCCAACAGACTCTCTCAAAGTAAAATAAAAATAACAAAGCCACCAGCTCCACTGAGGAGAACAAAATACAAAAGGAAGAAAACTGAACAGGGCACTCACCCACTTGTAGAATGATTTCCAAGATTAAAAATGTAAAGTCCAGACCATCAAAGAAGTTGTCATGCTTGGATTGCACGCGATCACCAGCCGAAGAACAATGTCCAGGTCCACTCCACCAAAAAAGATGTCATGCACAGATCACATATGATCGCCAGCCAGAGAATAATGTCCCATGGCAGCTCCGCCGTCAGCTACTCACAAAGTTCTCTCTTTGAAACTGCTTAATTTCTTGCCACTCTTGGAAAAATGTGAGCTCCTCAATCTAGAGCCCATGGATCCCCACGGTCAAACACACTAGTTTTACATTAATTTCACTAACACTGGTCAAAAAAAATAAAAATAAAAAATTCTTGCTGGACTTTAAGAAGTGATTTAGGGTTATTTTGGGATGCTGAATCCAAATATGAGCTCAGATGTCCTCACACATCACGTTTTTTGCAATCTGCATGTTCCGTATTGGTGGATTACACAAAAGTTGCTCATTCACTCATGAGTTTGACGCCACTAATCATGCACAAAAGCAGCTTCAAAAGCATAGTTTTTAAACCAGGTTTCGCAAAATGTGAACAAGAGCTGTAATATCGTTTATGGCGCCAAAGAGGTGTGCGAGACTGCAGCTTTTGCTTCAATGCTTGATATGAGAAATATGTTTTCATATCCTAAAAACATGATGTGATTGGCAAAAACTAACACCAGATTCGGATTCAGTGCTCCAAAATTACCAAAAATCCGTTGAAAAGCTCCATGCAAGAAAAATCGTGTTGACCAGTGTAATCAAAAATTTAGTATAGAGTCAGACCTATCTATCTATCTATCTATCTACCTATCTATCTATCTACCTACCTACCTACCTATCCAAACATACACACACACACAACATTAAACATTACCTGGATTTGCAAAATGGTGAGACTCAATTTGCCAGTTGATTTATGTCATTATCCTCTGTGGTCATGAATTTTGGGCAATGACCAAAAGAACAAAGTTACGACAGAAATGAGATTCCTCCATTGGGTATCTGGGCTCACACTCCTGGACAGGGTGAGAATCTTGACTATCTGGGAGGGACTCAGAGTAGAGCCACTGCTTCTTTGCATCGAAAGGAGCCAACTGTAGTGGTTGGGGCATCTGGTGAAGATGCACCCTGGTCCTCTCCCTAAGGAGATCTTCCAGGCATGTCCAAGAGGAGACCCCAGGGAAGACCCAGGACATGCTGTAGGATTTATGTTTCCCAGCTGGCTTGAGAACATCTAAGGTTCCCGAAGAAAGAGTTTGAGGACTTGCCAAGGATAGGGAAGTGTAAGAGGGGCTGCTTGGTCTACTCCTGGGTCACATATCTGATACATAGGAGAAATGAATGAATAAATGAATGGCTTTGTGAAGGTTCCTCTAAGCTCATGCTCAACAACTGCAGGTCAGGTCTGGAAGCACCTATGGTGTTCTATGTTGCTGCATCTACGAAGTCCATACCACTGAGGTACCTAGTCTACATTTATAGACTAGCTTTTAAGCCTTTGAGGTCCATGGATTCACCAGCAAATCCAAATCACATTTTTGTTGTCCAGACTCCTGAGGGTTAATGTCCTCTGCTTGAACTACTTTGTTTGCCGCTGATGGTGTAAGTAGTCACAAGAAGTCAGACTGAGATCACAGCTTCTGTCAAAGGCTACATAACTAAATAGCACAGACTCTCACTTTACTGGCTCTCAGCAAAAGTAAATGACTCCTTCAACCAACTGCTTTGAAATCAGCTTCAATCCATCAAGCTGGGCTTCCAACGGAAACATGTTTAATCTTTTGATTCACGTGTCTCTTACTGAGTATGAAAGTATAAAAGTTGGCAGCATCTCTTCAGAAGATCAAACTGTTTCCCTGGTCAAAATAGTGACATCATCAATCTAAAATTGTTTAAATTGATTTTTGGAAAAGAAGAATGGATAAAAAAAAACTCAAGGTTGGCTGCCTTGGTTTCCAATTACCCTGAGTCTTTTTTTTTTTTCAAAGATTGGTGTCTCAAAAGATGAGTCATCAATATATTCTGCTTTCATATCAACTTCCACTCAAAGCGTAATCCAATTACAATGTTTTGTTACTTTTGTTGTCTTTAAGTGGGCTTGAAAGGGCAAACATCAAGAGGAAGAGGACTGTGAATGAACGAGTCCGTACTGGCAGAACTCAGACATCCGGTGCAGCGTCACTCCAAGAGGTTAAAACCCAATTTAAGCTGCGTCACTGTTGTAAAGGCTTTATCTGAATTGACATTTTTAACAAATTTAGGATTCAAATACAAATACTGCATATGTTCACTGAAACGCAAGGGTACAGTGACATATTTTCTAGGTTTTTACCAATTGAAAGGATAATGATATAAATAATGTCACCTGTGCTGTACAGCCAGGCTCCCTATCACTGCTGAGATGGAAAAGAATGTTTGCAGAACTGACCCGTACTTTAAAAATGAGTTTAACAAAGAGGTATATCCGTGCACGAGCATATGTGTGTGTGCATCATCCTTTCTACACGTGCCCGTGCACACATTTTCTTGAATGAAGACACGTTCAAACTCACACAGGCATTGAAAATGCTAAGTATTTCCACCCCGCCCACACTGCAGCCATCCATTATCCTTGTCCCATTATTCAGCATTGCCTTCTCTCTTGTCTCATCCTTTCTTGTACTCTGCTGTACTTCCTGTTTTTACGGCAACAGGACCAGAATGAAGAAAGAGAATTACGTCGGTTCATATTGTTAAATGGACATTACATACATAACAGCTGCCACAGATGATGCCAAAGCACTTAAAAAGAAGCAGTCAATCAGGGTTCTTCGGTCACGACTGCTACCCTTAAGCTGCAGTTACGTCAAATTGGCCCCTTCCAAACCTTTACGACAGAAAAAAAAAGATACAGCTGGCAAGGTTTGAATATCAAACTACTGTTCTAGGTTTGTTTTTCTTGAAAAACACACAAATCTTTTCTTCCATTAAACAATATACCATTTTAACATTTTATTTCATTTTATTGATCACTAGTATGAAAGTTACCAAATGAGGAGTACTGTGTATATTCGGAATTTTAATCTGTTGAAAGTAGCCAAGTTTGGCTAACTTTGTGAACACTAACAAAGATTAAAAGCTCTTGCATTCGGAATATAAAACCAGGTCAACCCCATAATTAGGGAATAACCCTGTTGTGTCTGATGATGTTCATGCTGGTTATACGGTTGCAAATTGAGGTTTATCTACGACGCGTTAGCAGATCCGGTAAAAAGGAGTTTTATAGCAACTCAGTAAAATGGACATTTGCGACCATATAATAGCATGAATATCCGCAAATCATCAGACATGAGGGGGTTATTCCCATTCTAATCCAATTCCATTGTTTGTATGGTTTATTTTTCTGTAGGTAATTCAGTTGGCGAGGCTTATCGTGATGCAGCATCGTTCCAACAGCGGTCAGGGCGCAGAGTAATCCATTAAATGTGAAAATCCATCAAATGTGAAACAGTAATTCTTTATCAGACTCCACATCGATACTTTGTATGGTAACATAAATTCACCCATTTCGGCAGTGCTACAGATGAGTGATCTGTTACAGCAGTTCATTCAAGAATTGCTCCTTCCAGTAAGTTGCAAGATGAAGAAATTGTACGCAATGTGCAATTGTTAGAGGACAGGCACAAACAAGATACAAGAGAAGCCTACCATGCCACTCGGATGCTGCGCCAAGCAATCATGCAGGTAGAAGAAATGGAGTGGCTGCTTTTACAAGAGCACATTACAACCAAAGATGCAGAGGCTGCCATCCCTACATGCCTCTTCAATGTCCTGGCCTGGATCATCACCGCAGATACTTCAATCAAATATGGAAATGCCATCTCTCTGGATGTACCTGCAAGAGTTTCCAAGTCAGTGAAGACATGAGTCCTTTCCATTGCACAGGACATCATCTACTCTACAAGAAATGGACAAATTCACACGCCAAAGCACATATCCTTGGCTGTCAGCGCGCATCACAAGACTGGAAGTATGTATGGCTTCTACCCTCAACCGACTGGGTCACTGCATTTCCAAAAGCAATCTCCAGGACGTGGAGACAGCACTTGCAGAAATACGTCCTCAGCAGCAACATGCCAGTCTCTTTCCAAGCAACATCCCACCAAATGTCCCAGTAACGTTTGTTTGGGACAACGACAACCGAGAAGAAACAACCACACGGAAAGGAACGGCCCACTGCATGAATGGAATTGTGGTCCAGGCAGCAGTTTCTGGATTTCAGCCAGAAAGCACACACAAGGTCACAGAAGATCTGTGCAAGAAGAGCCCAGACAACTCATCGACTTTCGCTAAGTAGATTTGTAAATCTGTCACACAAGCATCATTAGAAGATACATAATCATGATAATTCACTAGACGTGCATGCTTCACTGCAGTTCTGTGGTTACACTGCAGATCAAGCAAATGTGTTGGTCCTGCTCAGGTTGCTGGAGCAGCTGAGCTCCTGACAACTGTGGATCGGTATATAAGAAAGGAGTCATGGTGCAAGGATTGGGTGTGGTGGCTGGCGTGGTTGTCAGCCAATCTCACGTCCAACAGTTGGTGACGTGCAGGAGATGCAAGGGTGGTCTGGTTTCAGTGCCCAAGTGTGCAAGGAGGCTGCTGTACCAGAGCCGCACCACATAGGCTCTCTACCTAGCTGACCTAATTAAACCCTATGTACCGGCCCGGGCTTTGCGTTTTCAGGATGCAGAACTACTTTGTGTCCCAAGGGTGAATAAAAAGTCTGCGGGTCATGGACGTTGTGTCCTGCAGACAAAAGAAGAAAAAAACATTTGTTGCCAGCTCAAAGTTCAAAAGCCAGCATCTGTGATGATATGGGGGTGTGTTAGTGCCCATGGCATGGGCAACTTACACATCTGTGATGGCAGCATCAGTGCTGAAAGGTACATCCACGTTTTGGAGCAACACATGCTGCCATCCAAGCAACATCTTTTTCAGGGACGTCCCTGCTTATTTCAGCAAGACAATACCAAGCCACATTCTGCAGGTGTTACAAGAACATGGCTTCGTAGTAAAAGAGTGCAGGTGTCTGCAGTCCAGACCTGTCGCCCATTGAAAATGTGTTTGGCGCATTATGAAGTGCAAAATATGACAACGGAGACCCCAGACTGTTGAACAACTGAAGCCGTACATCAAGCAAGAATGGAAAAGAATTCCACCTACAAAGCTTCAACAATTAGTGTCCTCAGTTCCCAAACGCTTATTCAGTGTTGTTAGAAGGAAAGGTGATGTAACACAGTGGTCAACATACCACTGTCCCAGCTTTTTTTGAAATGTGTTGCAGGCATCCATTTCAAAATGAGCAAATATTTGCACAAAAACAATAAAGTTTAACAGTTTGAACATTAAATATCTTGTCTTTGTGGTGTATTCAATTGAATATAGGTTGAAGAGGATTTGCAAATCATTGTATTCTGTTTTTATTTACATTTTACACAACGTCACAACTTCATTGGAATTGGGGTTGTACATATTTAGTCACGTCCCTCATGGTACAAAACAAAGTGGAAGTGTTGCTCTCATTCATGAATCTGGGTTTGCATCCTTGACTCTCTGCTCTGCCCAGGATACTATGTATAGGCAAGGTCAGAAGAATAAAAATCAACCATGTTATTTTGTCACCGTATATAGGCCCCCGGGCACATATTGTGAATTCTTAGATGAATTTGATGAATTTATCTCAAATTTGGCAACCCGTGCCAATAATATTCTGATTGTTCGTGACTTCAACATTCACATGAATAAGACTTCTGAACCCCTCTGAAAATCATTCATGGACATTATAGATGTATGAGGATTCCAGCAATGCATTCAGGGTTCGACTCACATCAGTGGAAAAACCCTGGATTTGGTCCTCGCCCATGGTATCACTGTCAGAAATACTGACATTGTGTCTCTTGCATCAGTGGTTTCAGATAACTCACTTATTAAGTTTACAGTCTCTTTGCCTTGTCCACTGGAACAAGACAGTTATTTATCCTCATGACGACACATCAATTCCTCAACTACAATTGAACTTGGAGCCAGACTGCCTGATAGCTTAGCGTCACTGTCGGAACATGACCGTAGATAGTTTTGTGGTCAGCTTCAACTCAGCACTCATGACCATACTGGACATGATGGCTCCAGCTATATTACCCCACCACCACCACCAAAAAAAACCACTCACCTTAGTTCACTGATTACTTACATGGCCTCAAGCATACGTCTAGAGGTCCAGAGCAAAAAATGACGTAATTCAAAAAGAGAAGTATTCCACCTAATGTGATATATCAGTCAGAGAGCTGCGTGTCGTCAGAGAGCTGCGTGTCGTAACTAGAGAGCTGCGTGTCGTCAGAGCGAGCTGCAAAAAGTTTGTACCTGAGTTTTCAGAGGTGGTGTTTGTAGTTGCCATCTGCCACGCCGGTGTTTGCCAACCCGGACAGTGGGAATACCACCTCAACCGGCAACTTAGCCCCGCGACTGGACAGCAACAACGTCCGAGGCCCGCTCAACGTGGTGAATTCAATGAGGCCGCGCGCTGAGTTATTAAAGCCGCGCGTCACGAGTGCCGCTTCCCCGAGGCCTCGTGCAGCCACCGCGGATCCATCAGTGCGGAAACACTGAGGCCGCGCGGCAGCAGCGCACTGCAGATCCATCCCGGTGACAAACAACGCAGGCTGTTAACATCGGCGATCGACAAGCTGCTCATAAGCCGACCATGGGGCCTAAGAAGGTTCTGACAGCAGAGGAAGGTGACGATATTAAAAAATCTCTGGACTTTCTATCAGAGGAGATTTCTGTTGTGAAGCAGCAACAGAAATCAATCATGGATCTGGTGGAGGAGGTGAAGGCATTACGGCTCCAGAACGCCGAGAAAGACCGGCATCTGGTGCAGCTGGAAAATAGAGTGGCTGAATTGGAGCAGTACACCAGAATTAACGACGTCATCATCACAGGTCTTCACATCAAACCACGGTCCTACGCACGGGCGGTAACAGATGAGAGCGGAGGGGATCCCAGTGAACAGGAGGTCAGCTCTGTGGAAAAACAGGTTGCTGATTTCCTCCTATCTAAAGGTATAGAAATGGATTTAAATAACATTGAAGCGTGCCACCCTCTGCCCCGGAGAAATGACGGTGATAAACGAACCGTCATCATGAGATTCATCAACAGAAAACACAAAACAGCACTGTTAAAACAAGGAAGAAAACTGAAAGGGACAAACGTATTCATCAATGAACATATCACCAAACGGAATGCCGACATCGCCAGGAAAGCACGCTTCTTGAAGAAACAGGGAAAAATCCAGCACACATGGACTTCAAACTGTTAGGAATGTACAACAAAATCAACAGAAATAAGCATTTATTTGTCTGTGGAGATTTCAATATAGATTTTTTAAACCCTCACAATCATTCACAAATTACCTCATTTATAAACACCTTGTGCTGTTTAGGACTGTTTCCAACCATCATTCATCGTAGCAGAATAACTATGGACTCAACAACTCTCATTGACAATATTTTAACTAACGTTATATCCGGTAATCTTAGTGGGGGACTACTGGTCAGTGATATCAGTGATCACTTGCCAGTTTTCTCAGTCTTTGCATTGGAGGGTTGTTGTATGTATCAAAGCAATATCAAATTCATGAGTAGAAAAGTAACACCTGAAACAATTAATAATTTAAGGGAGGATTTATCAAGTCAGAATTGGTCAGATGTTTTTGTTGATGATGTTGACAGGTCATATGATGCTTTCATTTCCATTTTTTCCAGTTTGTATAATAAACACTGTCCATTTGTTGACAAAATATATAGAAATCAATATAGCAACAAACCATGGATAACTAAGGGGCTTCAGAGGGCATGTAAAAAGAAAAACGTACTATATAAACAATTCATAAAAATACGAACTAAGGAAGCTGAAAGTAAGTATAAAACATATAAGAATAAGTTAATCAATATCATGAGACTCAGTAAAAAAAACATTATAATGAGTTACTTGTCAAAAATAGAAATAACATCAAAAACACATGGAACATATTAAATGAAATAGTAAAAAAGAATAGAGTAACTAGAGATTATCCTTCATTTTTTCAGAGTAACAACTACATCACGATTGATAACGACGAGTCTATTGCTGAACACTTTAATGAATACTTCGTTAATGTGGGTAAAAATCTTGCCAGTAAAATTGACTCATCAACTAATAACTTCTGGGTAAATAATTCAACGTTTAACAAATCTGTTTCAATGTTCATTGGTGGTACTCATGAAAGGGAAATATTTGATCTGGTTCATGGTTCAAAAAGTAAGAAATCGACTGATTTTAATAATTTGGATATGGCTTTATTAAAAAAAGTTACTGATTGTATAGTAAAACTGTTCAATTATATTTGCAATATGTCACTAAGTACTGGTAAATTTCCTTCTCAAATGAAAATAGCCAAAGTAATTCCTCTGTTTAAAACTGGTGACAAACACATTTTCTAATTATAGACCTATATCACTCCTGCCACAATTTTCCAAAATTTTGGAAAAAATATTTGCTAAAAGATTAAATGATTATTTACTGAAGCATAACATCATTTGTGAAGAACAATATGGATTCAGAAGGTCTCGAACTACATCACATGCTTTGATGGACTTTGTGGAAAGTATAGCAATTGCAATTGACAATAAACAATACACAATAGGTGTTTTTTTTTATTTACAGAAAGTGTTTGACACAATTAACCATGGAATACTATTAAGTAAATTGTCAAAAACTATAGCCATTTTGTATAAAGTCAAAGACCTACTGCCGCAAGAAGGGTTACTTACTTTATATCATTCTCTGATGGTACCATATATGACATATTGTGTTGAGTCATGGGGAAACACTTACAAATCAAATACCAATCCAATATTCCTTTTGCAAAAACGAGCCATACGAATCATCTGCAATAAACAACATCGTGAACCAACTCATTCTCTATTTGTGTCTTTAAATGTATTAAAATTCATTGATTTGGTCGATTACATTACAATTCAAACTTTATTTCGAGTGAAAAACCAAGCCTTACCGAGACATGTCCAGAGTCTGTTCCGATTGAGGGAATCCAGATATAGTTTAAGAGGTTGTGCAATTTTTATGAAACCACCAGTAAGAACAAATGTAAAGGGTTTTTGTGTGTCTGTGGTTGGGGTGAGGAAATGGAACAAATGTTCAACAGAGGTTAGAATGAGTAGTACCTTAGTGAGATTTAAGAAACTACTCAAAAAGAACATTATGTCTAAGTATCATAAAGAAGCAAATATAATTTGATTTATATGGAATGTTCAATTTATAAGTGGGACTTATTGTATATTTGAATGTGTGGGTATGTATATGCGTATGTAGATATATAGATATGGGTAGGTGTATATGTATATAAGTGACTGTGTATATGTATGTATATATTTATGTTTGTAAAGTATATATGTATGTATATAGGTATATGTGGCACAGCCCAAGCAGAGGGTCACCCCCAAGAGCCTGGTCTGCTTGAGGTTTCTTCCTTATAGGGAGTTTTTCCTCACCACAGTTGCCTAGTGCTTGCTCTGGGGGTTGGTAAGGTTAGTCCTTACTGGCGTAAAGTGCCTTGATTCGACTTTCTTGTGATCTGGTACTATATAAATATAATTATAAGTGAAAAGTATATTGATGTGTATGTCTGTGTGTCGACATGTAGTAGTGAATTTATATTTATGTAAATATGACTGATTAGAATTGTTGGACTTGTACTAGCAGGGGTGGGCGCTAATAAGCTTTGCTTCAGCCCACACCCTTTCGGACTCACTAGTTTTGTCTGTGTTTGTTTGTGGAATTGTTCATTTTTTTTCTATTTTAATATTTTGTGTGCCGAATAAAAAAAAAAAAAACTTAAAAAAAAAAAAACTTAAAAAAAAAAATATAGTGCTAGACATGTTAGCTTCAAAATCGGCTTACTACTCAATTACGACTTACGATTTGATTAACAGAAATGAACATAATTCAAAGTTCCTGTTCAACATGGTAGCAACACTTATTCAAGGACAACCACATGTAAGTCACTCTCCATTTATAGCCCAACCTTTCTTTGACTATTTTGAGAAGAAAATAGAAGACATTCAGTTAAATATATCCTAGCATGCCTTAGTCTGGACACTACACCTTGTTATAGAATTGGGTGCCATCACAGATACATCACTTATATTTACAGAATTTGATATTATTTCACGAGGTATGTTGACAAAACTTGTAACTTCTGTCAAAAGCACAACCTGTCTTTTTGACCCTATACCAACAAAACAGTTTAAGGACCTGCAACCTACTCTTGGGCCTATTGTGTTGGAAATTATTTATTTGTCACTAATCATGGGATCTGTTCCTAAATGTTTCAAATCTGCAGTGATTAAACCATTACTTAAAAAAACCTACCCTTGACCCTAGTCTACTGAAAAAGCATAGGCTGATATCAAACATATGGTTTTGTTCTAAAATTCTTGAAAAGTGTTTTTACAGCTCATGGACCACCTTACTGAGAATAATCTGTTTGAGCCACTGTAGTCTGCATTTAGAATGCAACATTCCACAAAGACAGCTCTCAGTGAAGTGATAAGTGAGCTTCTGCTTGCAATGGATTCAGACATCACTACAGTTGTGTTACTGTTAGATCTTAGAGCTGCATTTGATAGGGTGGATCATCATATTCTACTTGATAGGTTGGAGAATCATTTTGGGATTACTGAGAATGTCCTTGCATTGTTGACATCCTAACTAACCAGTCACTTCCACTGTGTTCCATACAATAACACTACCTCTAACCTTGTTGACATGAAATACGGGGTTTTATAGAGGTCTGTCTTAGGTCCCCTGCTTTTCCCCCTTTGTATAATGCCCTTGGGCACATACTGCGGCATTATGGGATTACTTTTCATTGCTACACTGATGACATTCGGTTATACATGACGATAACCGCTGGTAATCTCGCACACATTAAGTTCTTAGAGGATTGCCTTGCATCATTTAAAAGCTGGATGTCCAGCAATTTCTTATTTTTAAACTTGGACAAGACCAAAATGATCATCCTTGGTCCAGCGAGACATTGACATCAGTTTGACCGGCTAATGCTTAATCTAGGCTCATATGTCATACATCAGATTGACAAAGTGAGGAATCTTGGGGTGATTTTTCATCCCAATTGACCTTTGATCTACTTCAGAGATATTACAAGGACTGCTTTCTTCCACCTGCAAAATATAGTGAAGACTCATCCCATCCTGTCTATTGCTGATGCTGAGACTCTGATCCTTGCATTTGTCTCTTCTAGATTGGACTTTTGAAATATTCTATTCTCTGGTTTACTGCAGTCCAGCATTAGGGCTCTCCAGTTAGTTCAAAATGCTGCTGCCAGAGTTTTGACAGGAAGCGGAAAGTTCGACCACAGTATACCAATTTTGGCATCACTTCACTGGCTTCCTGTCTCCATGAGGTCGGATTTTAAGGTTCCGTTACTAACCCATAAAATTGTTCACGGACTAGCACCTCTCTACTTAGCTGACCTAATTACAACCTGTGCACCAGCCTGGGCTCTGCATTCTCAGGGTGCAGGACTATTTTGTGTCCCTGGGGTGAATATAAAGTCTGCGGGCCACAGAGCTTTCTCTTATTGTGCCCGTTTTGTGGAATGATCTCCTTGCGGAAATAAAACAGTCAGACTCCGAAGAGACATTCAAATCCAGACATAAGATGCATCTATTCTCCCCCATGTATAGCTAATGTAGCCGGGTGGAAAAAACATCATGCCAATTATAATTAATCCCACCTGAGGGCATTTCTGTATATGGGGATACCCCCTGGGATCATATGAGATTTTGGGGCTATATAAGAGGCCATGAGCTTTAGGACGTCATCTCGTCTTGTCTTCCTGGTTGCAACTCACAGCGGTTGTCAGTGTAGATGTTCCCGGCGCTTGAAGGTAAATCAGCTATTATTGTGTTGATGGGCTGCTTGCAATGACTTTTCCATATGTAAAGTTCTATTCAGAAGTGTGTAAATGTTCTGAATGTTAACCGTGAGCTGTCTGCTCTTTTAAAGTACGAGCCACTGCAGTAATTTTCTTTCCTCACCATTTGTTATTTCTTTTACCCCCTTGGTTTTATGCATTTTAATAATTTTGTAAATTTTCAATTAGAATAATGAATTGTAAACTAAAATCACAGATTTATTTATCCAGAATATATATATATATATATATATATATATATATATATATATATATATATATATATATATATATATATATATATATATATATAGTGGGGAAAATAACTATTTGACCCCCTACCAACAAGAATTCTGGCTCACACAGACCTGTTAATTTTTCTTTAAGAAGCCCTCTTATTCTGCACTCTTTACCTGTATTAATTGCACCTGTTTGAACTTGTTACCTGTATAAAAGACACCTGTTCACACACTCAATCAATTACACTCCACAGCCAAGAACAAAGAGCTGTCTAAGGACACCAGGGACAAAACTGCAGACCTGCACAAGGCTGGGATGGACTACAGGACAACAGGCAAGCAGCTTGGTAGAAGACAACAACTGTTATGATTATTTATTAGAAAGTGGAAGAAACACAAGATGACTGTCAATCTCCCTCGGTCTGGCATTCCATGCACAATCTCACTTTGTGGGATAAGGATGATTCTGAGAAAGCTCAGAACTACACAGGAGGACCTGGTCAATGACCTGAAGAAAGTTGCAGGACCACAGTCACAAAGATTACATTAGTAACACATGATGCTGTCATGGTTTAAAATCCTGCAGGGCAGCAAGGTCCCCCTGCTCAAGCCAGCACATGTCCAGGCCCATTTGAAGTTCACCAGTGACCATCTGGATGATCCAGAGGAGGCATGGGAGAAGGTCATGTGGTCAGATGCGACCAGAATAGAGCTTTTTGGAATCAACTCCACTTACCATGTTTAGAGGATGAGAACAACCCCAAGAAAACCATCACAACCGTGAAGCATGGGGGTGGAAACATCATACTCTGGGGGTGATCTTCTGTAAAGGGGACAGGATGACCGCACCATATTGAAGGGATGATGGATGGGGTCATGTATTGTGAGATTTTGGTAAACAACCTTCTTCCCTCAGTAAGAGCATTGAAGATGGGTCATGGCTGGGTCTTCCAGCATGACAATGACCCCAAACACACAGCCAGGGCAACTAAGGAGGGGCACTATAAGAAGCATTTCAAGGTCCTGGAGTGGCCTGGCCGGTCTCCAGACCTGAACCCAATAGAAACTCTTTGGTGGGAGCTCAAACTCCGTGTTTCTCAGTGGCAGCCCAGTATCCTGGCTGATCTAGAGAAGAACTGTGTGGAGGAATGGGCCAAAATCCCTGCTGCAGTATATGCAAACCTGGTCAAGAACTACAGGAAACATCTGACCTCTGTCATGGCAGACAAATGTTTCTGAACCAATTGTTAAGCTCTGTTTTTCTACGGGGTCAAATACTTATTTTATGCAATAAAATGCAAATTAATTATTTAAAAATCATACAATGTAATTTACTAGATTTTTTTTTTTTTTTTTTAGATTCTGTCTCTCACAGTTGAAGTGTACCTATGATAATCTCCATTCTTTGTAGGTGGGAAAACCTGCAAAACTGACAGGGGGTCAAATACTTATCTTCCCCGCTATATATATATATATATATATATATATATATATAATTCACCATGCTACACTGGCATAGTATGGAACTATGCTTCCGATCCCTTTAACTTATCGTATGAACAAAGGAACAGGTCTCGGCCTCACTTCATCTAAATTCTGGGTCTGTTAGTGAAACTCAGGGCTAGCTGCCTGTGATCACCTTAGTATTCTCTCTGCTTTCCTTTCTATTTACTGATAGTGAATGCATACCTCGGTGCAATTATTTCCGGCCGACAGATTCTGCTCTTTTTCTCTCTGTCCCAGGCACTGATGACAATGCAAGGTTGAGGGTTGCGCACCACAGGGTTCTGTACTGACGACGAGATACCCTGGCTGAAGCTGACTCAGCACACTGCAGCCTGCTTTTGGAATGTACTCTTCCATGTGGACAGCTCATGCTGTGGCTCAATGATGATGTGATGGGTGGATGCTGGCTTAGCACCCCAGGGCGCTGGATCTATCTTACAACACTTTGCCTGTGGCGCCAATGACTTTGTGCTCATCTCAGTAATGCTCTTTGTTTTTGATGATATTCTGGTTTTTCTGTTTCCTGATTCTTCAGCTTGGTAAAAACTGTAAAAATCTTGTTAGTGTTAGAATGGCCTAAGCATTGGATCACCCCTCTGATTCTGGTCTGTTTGAGGTTTTCCCTCAGTATTATCAGAGGGCGCTTTTCCTTAAGCCCCTGTCACAGTGGCGTATTCGTAGAGCTGCTCATTACAGTGTATCGTGTACGCTGCAATGAGCAGCTCTCCGCCCACTTCACGTGGAGTTTTTTCTCAATACGCAGCAGTATGTTGAGGGCTACGTGTGTAGGACGGAAGAAATTAAACATGTTTAATTTTCTTCGGCGTACAGCACAGCATGGAGCCTTCACGCGAGTACACGCAGTGCCGTGCTACTGTCCGCTACTGTGAGCCCGCCCACACTGCAACACGGTACTGTACACCATTTCACACCTCCTGCTGGGCTCCATTGTTCTTCTGGAGCTATAAATACTGCAAGATTGTTGCTTCACTTTATCATACTGGACTCATTATATGAGGACTGTTCACTGTGTCGCAAAGCTGACTGAAGCTCGCTCTCTCTCTCTCTCTCTCTCTCTCTCTCTCTCTCTCTCTCTCTCTCTCTCTCTCTCTCTCTCTCTCTCTGTGTGTGTGTGTGTCTAATCAGAGCTGTGACTCTTTAAAATAAACACGCACTTGCTGCATGTAGGTGCGATCATCAGATGACCAGATTGATCAGGTCTGATCAAATCAGCGGACCTGATCGGAGCAACCGGAGGTTTAAAAGTTTAATGAGTCACAGCGTTTCATTCAGGGCAGCCTTTACCACAGCCAGACTCAGCAGCATCTGTACACAAAGAAAGTGATCCACCTAGACAAAAAAATAATAATAATAATGTTAAATGACTCTGTTTTTGAGCTGCACCACACCATGCAGTAGAGAACAGAGCACACTTCCACAGAGGCAGAAAATAGCACCGAACTGGTTTAATAGCGGCATGGTACATGCGACTGTGTGCACACATTAAAATGCGAACACACGCAGCTGCAAGTGTGAACAAACACTGTAAAAGGCTGAGTATGCATGTATTTCGGGTGTATTTAAATGAAACACAATGCTGCAATGAGCAGCTCTAAGAATACGCCAACGTGACAGGGGCTTTACCACTGTTTGCTCTAGGGATTGGTAAGGTTAGACGTTACTCGTGTAGCATCTTGAGGCACCTTTGTTGTGATTTGGTGCTGCATAAATAAAATCAAGTCAAAATAAAAGAAATTGAATTGTAGGACTGTGGCTGTTTATGAGAAATGGACATATACCGGTGTCACAGACCGAATGGTCCCCCCTAAAAATTTGGTCCACCCTTCCTTCACTGCACATGCATCATTAGCTGCGGTTCACAGATTTTCACTTCATTTCTGCTTAAAACTACACTCCAGTAATCATCGATCTCAGCAACAGATATCTGAAGTTTTTGTGCAACAATCATTTCCACATAAATTCAGCATTATTTCATAAAAAAGACAGAGGAAATGATCAGAGTGCCGTGGCTACATGAGTTGCTAGCTGATGCGTTCACTGCGCATTGGTCATTTCAAAGCGTCACTGAGTTTCACCTTGTGTCTGCTTGAAATGGCCTCGTTTCTGCTTAAAACTGACTATATAAGGATTTAAGAGGTAATCCATTTGATCGCGTTGGGTTAAGAGATTCAGTCTTAGACGAGCGGCTGAGCTCCGAAATGATGTATGCACAGTGGAGGCAGGGAGGACCAATTTTTAGTACAGTCTGTAACACCTGTTATCAGTCTGGGTGTTGGTGGTTGGTGGTCATGGCGGCAATTTGGTGGATGTGGTGACATGTGGCACCTGTGTATGTGCCAAGACCTGTTGGACCTTAGCTATTGTCAAGAGGTGGGAATGGATCTGTTGTCTGCCTGGGTGGTGCCATGCAGGACGCATGGTAGTTCTATAGTTTGGTGGATGTGGTGTTGTGTGGCACCAGTGCATGTGCCAAGACCTGTTTGACCTTGGCTATTTTCTAGAGGTGGGGATGGGCCTTCCAGAATCCAAGGGGGTTCCATTTGGTGATTGCTCCCAGACCTGTTTGACCTTGTGGTGGGTGTACTGTCTAACTTGTTTTAGGATTTTTCTTATAAGCGTAACACTTTTCATTATCTTGGTGTTGAACCCATAACCAAATTAAAGTGAACTAACTTACCTCTTCATCACCTTCACCCTCTTATTCACTCCATGACTCTCTTGACTGACTTCCAGTCTTTCTAGCTCTTTCCTTCACTGCTCTCTCTATCTGACTCTCCTTTTCCCCTTCTCACTCCTGCAAAGAACTGCCTTTCCCATACACAGCAGGAATGGTTATACCCAAAACCAAGAGAGAATTACTAAGAAAACATCTCTGGTTACCACCGTCTCCGTGGCTATGTCCCTTACCAATTTTTACAACTGGTCTGTTTGAAGTCACAAATGAAAAATGACAACACTGACTCTGACCTAAAAAACAGGTTGGCCAATTAGACAGTTCACACAAGTGCATATTATTACATGAACAAAAACAGCCTCTGATTAATACATCAAATAAGTAAGGTAAAGAAAATTCAAAGAATTCAGGAAAATTCAATGATTCTTATACAAATACACTCTATGTTGTTGGAGCCAATCCCAGTAGTCACTGGACAAGAGTCAGCGCTAAATAAATACACATCCAATATATTAAAAATGAATTTGATACATAGACTAACAGTCCATGTAGCTACGTTTTCCTTCTACATTCCTTATTTATGCATAACAAAGACACAAAACCTTTTGACAGTGAACATATTTAATGTATGTTTGTCCATTGCAAATTGGGCAGCCAATTAACAATAGCATTATTGATTCAATAAATAGACAACTCAGTTTCCATCCATCCATCCATTTTCTATACCCGCTTACTCCAGTTAAGGGTCACAATGGTGCTGGAGCCTATCCCAGCAGTCATAGGGCGTGAGGCGGGGTGAGGCTGTGAGGCAACAGTGCTAACCACTAAGCCATTGTGCTGCCACAACTCAATTTAAATGGTCATTTTTACGAACAGGTAGTGCAAGTTGGGAAAACATTGAATGCACTGTAAAATACTCTACATCAACAATGAAAAACAAAAAAACAAAACCAACACTAAGTCATGACCAGAGCCGGTCCAAGGCATACGTCAACTACGCGGTCGCTTAGGGCCTCCACGCCACCAGGGGGCCCCGAGAGCACCGAGACGTTGTGATAAAAAAGTAAATATATACATGAAATTAAAATAATATTGAATAATTTAAACGAAATTGTATTACACCTGAAAAAAATAAATTCATTTTGACAAAATACCAATACTAGGTTAATTGATGCCTCCTGTTGGCTGCTGCCATCGTTGGGCAAATTTAGATGCACCGCTTGGGTCAGGTGGTCGATGACTAATCGTGAGGAAGGAAGTGAGTGCAAGTCATGGCTCAGAAAAGAAATTATCCCTCTGGAGCGGAGAAAAGAAAAAAGAAGTTGGAAGACGAGAAAAAACAACAAGACAAAGGTAGGTTTGCATGTCCAATATTACAAGTTTTGTTGTCATTATTTGCGAAATGCTCCAGTCGTTTAGTGTAAAGTGCTTTAGGTGTCTTAAAGTCAGAGTCGATTGCTCTAAGACTGCAAGGAAACTCAGCTTCCCCTAAAATGTCAAAAAATAAGTGATCAAATATATACTGTTGTGTGTACATGTCATTGACTAAATATGCGCTACAACGCGCTCAACTTTTGTTCAGAATCAGCTTCTTATCACTGGTAACGATGTGGCTTTCCTCTCACTCAAACCCGCAGCTTCACAGTGCTTTAAACAGTGTGGACGCTGAGCGTCCACAGAGTTCAATAGCGACACAAAGAGTGCAGCGAAACGAGACGAGTCATTGGATAAATGCTGGGCTTTGTCCCGCCCATCGGACGCTCAGCGTGTCTGGGGGTCTATGGGGCAGTGGGCTGGCCCGGGCGCTCAGCTTCTGCATGATGATTGGATGATCTGTCTGAGGCTGAATCCTTTTTTGATTGATAGCGAAATGAGCGAATCAGCGATCTTTTGGTGTAAACATCCGTGGGAGCATTTTTTAATTTTCATTCTGTTCTGAGTTGAACCGGAGACTTTCCTAATCCTTTTAGCGGGATTTTCTTTGTTAAAAATGACTAGAGACAAATCGAGCTTATATTTCTGGTGTTTTTTTTTTTGTTTTTTTTTTTTGTTTTTTGTAGCTGCTTGTGTTTGGAGACTGACTTCTATCACTCTTTCTGACTTCTATCGCACTTTCTGTCCCTACTGAGCAGCGGGTGCTGCTGAGCTCCTCCACCGTCACAAAGCACTCACAGGCGGACAAACTTCACACTAGCCTCGCGCCAGTCCCAGCTAGCGAGCTAGCTAGGTAGCAAGCTGCACATAATGGCAGACAATTTGAAAGTTGTGGACCGGATTTTGGCGAAGCCATTTGATAGTCTTCCTTACGAAGAAAAACTTAGAGTTAAACAGCAGGGCAGATCAACTCCTCAGATTAATTTGGTGCAAAAGGTGGGGAAAAGTAGCTCAGCTCTCAATGGTTTGCAGGCCAAAGTTAAAGCAATAGCCCCCAGTGCAATGTTTGTGCATTGCTATGCACACACATTGCTGTTATGTTGTGGATTTCTATGTTCATTTTGGAGATTATTTAAGTATTGTATTTTTTATTTAAGTATTTAATTTTGATTACAACTTTATTTTTCTGTAAGATAATGTGAATGTCATTTGATTCTATTTTGTATTTGGATATTGAACATTTTGCACACCATTGCACATCTGAAAGAAATTAAACTATTTAACGTGTTTACTATAAATGCAGTCTCCTGCCTGCTGATGTTACTTTCAAATAGTTAAATTCATGATCCATACTTATACATCACTCTGTATGTAGAAGTTAAAACATATTTATGAGTTTGCTACTGAGGTTAAAAACAAGAATGACACCTGTATGATGTAAGATAATTACAAATAATGTTAATGATTGTGGGTACGTTACACACATAACAGTGTAGCCTATGGAATAATGAGGCATCTGGTGCTGAGGTGATGGTAGGGGGGCCCCCAAATGAAATTCTGCTTAAGGCCCCATAAAGGCTTGGGCCGGCCCTGGTCATGACCAAATCCAGAGTATATCAAGACCGACACAAAGTCAAGCCTAAGGTAAGACGAGATAATCAAGATCAGGACCGAGTCACTGTGAATCCCACACTATGTGACGTACTTATAATAATATGCAAACCACAAGCACAAATGATCTGGATTATCCACAGTTCCATACAAGCAATCACAAAGACATCATCAAACAGAGCTGAAATCAGTTCAACCATCTTTATGCAGCACTTATCGTCCTCATACATGTCAACCCCTTTGAGGGTCCATCTGTATAACCAAGCGAGAAAATCCGTAAAATCAGCACAAAATCCTTATAACCTCCAAATCGCACCAAAATCAGTTTTATTACAGTACACACAACCGCATAGCAGTATCACATAACTGGGTTTTTGTCCACATATTATGAGTTGCCACAATGACATTAAAGTCAGGATCATTAGTATTTTCTCCACAGTTGAATTTCAAATAATAGAGATCTAGTATTCATGCGTCAAGCTGAATTTTATAGAACTGAATGTGTCAAATTTAGTTATTTTTTTTACAGAAAGAAGAACTGTGTGTCCCCAGTGGAAATACATTAATAAAATCATGAAAAATAAATTGAATACTATAATGAACAAAATAAAACATACCTCAGAACTTCATCAAGTGTATCGAAAATCACCTCGCCAGTGCCGATGTTGCAGACGAGCATGTCGATGATCCTCGACTTCCCATATTCGATACCATATATTGCAGCCTTTTGTACTGCAATATATCGATACCATTATCGATTCCGCTTATCGATCCTATTCCTTACCGATACCTCTTGTGATTTTTTTTTTGTGTACTAAAAGTAGGCTTTACAGGTTTTCTATGTCAGCGGGTCAAAGAGATTTTTCTTATCGTGCACCCGCTCTGTGGAACGGTCTTCCTGCGACCGTGAGGCAGTCGGAGTCCGTGGACATTTTTAAGTCAAGCCTTAAAGACTATTATTATTCTCTTTCTTATGAATATTTTTTTTATTTTTTATCTGTTTTATTCTTTTACTTCTGATTTTAATTATGTATTTGTATTCTCGTTTCTTGACTACAACATGACAAGAGTCCCAGTTAGTGACTTTAATCCACACAAAAGCGACTCACGATATTTTAATGGCTTTGAGAGGAGTTAAGAATCAAAGAACCACGAGCCAGTGGTTCGAAGCATTGCTCCTTTGTTTCAATTGACATCTCTCGTGTTGGAGCCATGATTCATGTCAGTCCACTTGGTGCAACAGCTCTCCAAGGTGTGATCACTCCTTTTTAGATGCAGACTAACGAGCAGATCTGATTTGATGCAGGTGTTAGTTTTGGGAATGAAAATTTACAGGGTGATTCCATAATTTATTCCTCAGAATTGAGTGAGTCCATATTTTTTTTTTCCCCTCTGCTTGGTCTAAAAAAAGTAACCATTACTGACTGCCAAAATTATTTTTCCTGATTTCTTATAGTGTTTCTTAAAGCCAAAAAGTTGCCATATGAAATGACTTTAGTTTTGTGTCATGTCTGTGATCTGCTTTTTTTCTACAAAATTAAACAACTGAATGAACATCCTCTGAGGCCGGTGATTCCATAATTATTGCCAGGGGTTGTACTTGCTCATCTCCACTGAGTGTGCAGTGTGTGTCCCCCACACAAATGGCATGCAAGTGTGCGATGTGCCCCACCCCCTGCAACACAGATGGCGTATGGTTGTGTCATTCCCCCCCACACCACCAGTGTATAGTCGAGGTGCAGCTGAGGTTGCAAATCGTGGCTGCAGTGCAGTGTGTTCATGATCAGCAAAGTGCACACAGCTGGATGGCTGTCATGTCCATAATGGCAGAGCTGACAGCCTGACAGGAAAATCAGCATGGCCAGCTTATCTATGTGAGCGCATTGCTGCAATGGGAATGTGGGCGTGTCGATCATGTACTGATTGACATGGTCACACGCGCATACACGCACTACAGTTATGTGTATGTCAGGGGGTCGTGGTTGACGTGATCACATCATGTGTTGGATGACATTTGAAATTATACAGGGAGGGGCCTGACCACCACCCACGGCCAGTGCTGTGGTCCTGCAGCTTGCGCCGCTCCACATCACAGCTGACCGCGGTGTCATCACAACATAAAGCTGGGGACACATACGAGGTCTATTAGAAAAGTATCCAACCTTATTATTTTTTTTCAAAAACCATATGGATTTGAATCACATGTGATTGCGTCAGACAAGCTTGAACCCTCATGCGCATGCCTGAGTTTTTCCACGCCTGTCAGTTGCGTCATTCGCCTGTGAGCAGGCTTTGAGTGAGGAGTGGTCCACCCCCTCGGCGGATTTTCATTGTCAGGAAATGGCGGAATGATTTGGGCTTTTTTTTTCATCAGAATTTTTTCAGAAACTGTTAGAGACTGGCAGCTGGAAACCATTAAAAAAATTTATCTGGCTTTCAGTGAAAATTTTACGGGCTTCACAGAGAATGAGGACTGTTACTACAGCTTTAAGGACAGCTTTAAGGACGGCTTTAAGGACGCTCGGCGCGCCGCGCTCCATGCCGCCATCGAGAGCCACAAACCACCGGATCATTTCTAAACGGATGGCTCTGTGGAGCCGGGACCGTCGTGTGCACTTTCTCTGGTTGTCACAAGAGCTGGACATCAACCATTTTCCGGCAGATTTCACTTTTAACAAGAGATTTTGTCATGGAAAGCCAAGCGGAGGCTTCGCGCGTCACGATGGATTCGCTACTGGAGCGAGAGAAAACCACCTCCATTTTGGTCTCACAGGACGGCTTTGAGATGGCGTTCAGACAGCTGTTGGTGGTTTTTCCATCGAGTGATTATCCGAGAAATTGTGGATGTGCCTGGACATGCCAGAACACGTCCTGTGAGGCTTCATCACGGCGTTGCTTTGCGCCATGCGGCACCGCCGCGACGCGCGGAATTCCTCTGCCGAAAAAGTGCTGATGTCCACGTCTTTTCACAATTCCTGTGCTAGTCGAACAACATCCCGGATAAAACACAGCGTCCAGTTTGGAAATGAATGGCACATTCCACTGTTACAGGAGTTTTTGTCATGGAAAGAGGAGCGGAGGCTTCGAGCGTCGCGGCGGTGCCGCATGGCGCACAGCAACGCCATGATGAAGCCTCACGGGACATGTTCTGGCATGTCCAGGCACATCCACAATTTCTCAGATAATCACTCGATGGAAAAACCACCGACAGCTGTCTGAACGCCATCTCAAAGCCGTCCTGTGAGACCAAAACGGAGATGGTTTTGTCTCGCTCCAGTAGCGAATTCATCGTGACGCGCGAAGCCTCCGCTCAGCTTTCCATGACAAAATCTCTTGTTAAAAGTGAAATCTGACGGAAAATGGTTGATGTCCAGCTCTTGTGATAACCAGAGAAAGTGCACACAACAGTCCCGGCTCCACAAAGCCATCCGTTTAGAAATGATCCGGTGGTTTGTGGCTCTCGATGGCGGCACGGAGCGCGGCGCACCAAGCATCCTTAAAGCCGTCCTTAAAGCTGTAGTAACAGTCCTTATTCTCTGTGAAGCCCGTAAAATTTTCACCGAAAGCCAGTTACATTTTTCGAATGGTTTCCAGCTGCCAGTCTCTAACAGTTTCTGAAAAAATTCTGATGGAAAAAAAGCCCAAATCATTCCACCATTTCCTGACAATGAAAATCCGCAGAGGGGGTGGACCACTCCTCACTCAAAGTCTGCTCACAGGCGAATAACGCAACCGACAGGCGTGGAAAAACTCACGCATGCGCATGAGGGTTCAAGCTTGTCTGACGCAATCACACGTGATTCAAATCCATATGGTTTTTGAAAAAAATAATAAGGTCGGATACTTTTCTAATAGACCTCGTATTGTCACATGTGCTCCAATCACCCATGTGCAAGTTACAGTGCACGCATGTCTGCAACTGATGACGACATGGCAAAAAATAAAAACAGACTGGATCGACCCAAACATGTCTCAGCTCACACGGCGATGAGCATGCAGTCAAAGCTGCACCTGACCGTCGTCTCATTGCTATGCACAGCTGGGAAACATAGAGTCCACCCCTAAAAATCGGTCCGCCTTTTGCATCTGCGCATGTGTCATTTTGGACCACAGCAGCACATCTGAGACAGACTCTCTTCACCCAAAGCAATCAAATGGATTCATGGGATTATTAACCATCAGATAATAAAGGTAAAACCTCTTAAATCATTCTAAAGTCAGTTTTAAGCAGAAACGAGGTGAAATTCCACCACACTTTGAAATGTCTGGCGCACTATGAACACATCAACTAGCAGCTCATTTAGCCGCAGCGCTCTAATTGCTTCCACCGCCTTTTATGATGAAATAATGGTGAATTTATGTGGAAATTATTGTTGTACAAAAGTTTCAGATATCTATCGCTGAGATAGATGATGACTGGAGTGCAGTTTGAAGTAGAAATGAGGTGTTAATCCATGAACCGTGTCATCAGGGGGAGCCTATTTTTAGGGGGACCGTTCTGTCTGCGACACTGCCTCATGTGATCATGATATGAGTACATCAGGTCCTTCATGTAAAGAATAAAAGGAAGCAAAAGTCATCAATGTCAGTTCAGTGCTTCCAGGAGGATAATTGTTGTATTGTTCACTCTTTATAACAGGAATTAAATATTAAAAAGTGCGGTTGTGGGTTTTTTGTGTGTTTTTTTTTTTCTTTTTTTTTTTACAGTGAGAACAGAATCATGGCCAGTAACATGATTGTCTTACATTTAAACAGTACATTCGTTGTTCTTATAATGTTCTGTGCACTCACATTATTTTGTACTTTACACATTTCCGTTGATTTATGCACAGCATATATAATCTGTCTAGCATGTAATCGTTGCTGCTGCTGTTGTCTGAGTGCAGTGTACATCCTCGCTGTCGCCCCAGCATCGTTCACGCCTGTCCAACCGTGTGTCCCTCCAGAAAGCAGGTAGAATGTTTCGCTGTTCGGCAAAACAGGGTTTTTTTCTGATTTTTTCATATGGTTTCAGCTTCTTTTGCCCAACTTTGTATTATGTGTGAAGGGGACATAAATCTTACCAAAAAATGCAATCAAGTCCTAGATAAGACAGAAACTCTCAAAAGCTGGTTTCAAGACCGGACCTGAGACCAAGACCAATCTGGAGTGCTACAACACTACTCAAGATAAATACTAACAAATCAAGTAATCTTTGAAAAAAACAGAATATGTCATTTGTTTCAAGTTGTTTAATGTTTGAGCAGACCAGGTAGCTTACTGGGATATGATTTGAAGTGCCAATACTTGTGTTTGATTCCTGATAACACTTTCTGTCTGTGTCCATGAGCAAGACACATAACCTGCATTGGTTATGTGGTTACTTCACTAGTCAAGACACACAGCCTTGGCTAATGAAGTAACCTGCAGTATCCCAAAATAAACCCCAGCACCAATGGGCCTCAGAGCCCATATAGGACTTACTACTTTAACAGATTTTTTTTTTTTTTTTTTTTGGTAAAATTTTTACACATTTAAAAAACTGTCAAATTTAATAATACAAATTATATTTCTCTTTACTGACTTATAATAATGAACAATACTACCAATTATATTTCAAAAGAACCCTGTTATGTTACAAAGAACAGAATCAGTCAGTATCAATTATAAATTGATGATGTTACTCAAAAGCAAAACTGAATGCAATTATTAAACTGCATGTATGTTAATGGACATACAATACTGTCAATGCATATTTTTACCTTTCATATTACAAATTTTTAACTTTAAACCAAATGTATCACTGAAAATCATGTGGATCTGACTGTAAATCTTAGTCATTACACCCATCATAAGATTTGGATGACACATATTAAACAAACACAACAGGACTAACTACCCTTTAAAACTCCAGCTGTTTATGTCATTTTCACAACTTTTTCACCTTTTAAAATGTTATAATGCAAGGTGGATAAAATATTCAAGACCAGGCAGACAGATTGCTAATTTTCTCAGTTTTTCTTCTCCAACAGACCAGATTCAGATTATACTGTCATTGTTATTTCCATTCAAATAGTCTCTTTGTGATGCGTGATGGAGGTTAACCCCCTGAAGTTAAAGATAACACCAATGTTCCCTTTGAGTGAACCTGCCAGAATATTACAACACAACATTTCTGTCAGACAATTACCACCAAATAATGGGATTCACTCCTAATTTCTTAATTGACAAAATATTAAGGTCCACTGATATTAAGAATTGAAAGCAAGAGCTCGTCACAGGCCTGAAGGAATAATTAGTCATCCTTTGAACCAAACGTGAGCAAACAGCGTGCATACTAAACACCCAAACATGGCTTATTTTCTCTCTCACCCGTACGCCATTTCTTTTTTCTCTTCCACCTAAACAATCAAACGCGTGCTTGTCTCGCCTTGGGAACCATTTACTTTTTTAAGGGCCACATCAAGCACTTAAGAAGAAAGAGTTTGATACAAGTCAGGAAAATGCCAAAGAACGAGGGCATAAAACGCCACTCCATGCAATACCGATATCACATCAAACTTTACCTCAAGGTAAATGTTCAGCCTTTTCCATTTATGAATATTGCTGTTTTCACCACTAATGGTTTTGTTTTGCAGCTGAAAGATATGCTGTGTTTGAGGAAGACAAAAATGCTATATTCATTTCACACTGGCCTCATTCTTTGCCCTCGTCAATGTTTTCCTGCTGCTGTCCCATTACATGGTACATGGTAAATGGACTGCATTTATATAGCGCTTTTCCATCTGCATCAGATGCTCAAATTATGCCTCACATTCACTCCGATGCTGCCATACAAGGCGCTCACAACACACCAGGAGAAATAGGGGGTTAAAGGCCTTGCCCAAGGGCCCTTAATGATTTTCCAGTCAGGCAGGGATTTGAACCCATGATCTTCTGGACTCAAGCCCAACACCTTAACCACTAGACCATCACCTCCCATAATGATTATAGAGAAATCACAAACTTCAGTTAGTGCATAAATTGTGAATGTTTGCACTGAAGATATACAAATTGCAACTTTTCCACAACTGAAATGGCGTGCTAATTTCATTTTATTCTATTTATTTATTCTGTCCCTTTGGCTTCTGTTTATTCAGTTGTACAACTGAATTCAACTTATTCATACCTGACACATAAATCTCACTGCGAACAGAATGTCGACTATCATTTAGTGTTTTGGTTTTGGTTTTTGGTTTGTTTTGGCATTCATAGTGCAGACTGATCTGGAAATATATTTTTGGTGGTGCGTTCGGGTGCCGTGGTAAAGAAGTGACAATAGAGTTTGACTAATGTTCAGGGGTGAAAGTAAGCCGGAACGCAGAGGTACGCCGTACCGTGAAGAGATATACAGTCCTCTACAGCCAGTACGCAGGGGTACGCCTCGGAAGAGCAACTTTCATCCCTGCACCTTTCAATTTTCAAATGAATTTCTCTAAAATAAATGTAAATTTGATGAATACGAGGCCTGTTAGAAAAGTATCCGACCTTTTTATTTTTTGCAAAAACCTTATGGATTTGAATCACGTGTGCTTGCATCAGCCAAGCTTGAACCTTCGTGCGCATGCGTGAGTTTTTTCCCGCCTGTCGGTTGCATCATTTCCTTGTAAGCAGCCTTTGTGTCAGGACGTGCGCTGTGTGCGCCGCGGATTTTTATTGCGAGGAAAATGAATGAATGGAGCAGCGCTACTGCATCAAATTTTGCCAAAAGCTGGGCGACAGCCAGGTGGAAACCATTCAGAAGATTCAGACGGCTTTCGGTGATGATGCTATGGGCGTCACACAGATTAAGGAGTGGTTCAACCGGTTTAAAGACGGACGCACAGTGGTGGAGAGCGCGCCGCGCTCTGGGCGGCCATCGACATGCCGAAATGACAAGATCATTTCCAAAGTGAATGCTGTAGTGATGGGGGACCGTCGAGTAACCATCAGAGAAATTGCAGAAGAGGTGGACATTAGCACTTTTTCGGCACATTCCATTGTGACCAAAGAGTTGGGCATGAAACGAGTGGCGGCGAAATTTGTGCCAAAGTTGCTGACGGTGTAGCAAAAGCAACGTCGTGTTGAAGTCTCACAGGACATGCTGGACTCCATACAAAGTAATCCCAGCTTTATGGACACCATAATCACCGGTGATGAGTCCTGGGTGTACAGGTACGACCCGGAAACCAAATTCCAGTCATCACAATGGAAGCATTCCACGTCGCCACGACCAAAGAAGGTGCGCCAAGTGCGCAGCAACATTAAGGTCATGCTGACTGTTTTTTTTTTTTTACTCCTGCGGTGTGGTACACCACGAGTACGCACCACAGGGTCAAACAATAACCTAGGAGTACTAAGGGATGTCCTCCGTCGCCTCCGTGATGCTATATGGCACAAGAGACCGGAGTTGTGGGCCACAGGAACGTGGTGCATTCATCACGACAATGCTCCAGCACATTCCTCGAACTTAATTCAGACTTTTTTGACTAAAAACCAAACTCCTGTGGTTCAACAGGCTCCTTACTCTCCTGATATGGCCCCTTGCGACTTCTGGCTGTTCCCAAAACTCAAGAGGCCATTGAAAGGAACGCGTTTTGAGATGAGAGAGGACATTATGGCTGCAACGATGGTGGAGCTGCACTCCATTCCGAAAGAGGCTTTTTTGGAATGCTTCCAACAGTGCGACACTGCTGGGAGAAGTGTGTGAAGTCCCAAGGAGACTACTTCGAGGGTGATTAGGTTTCCAACGCTCCAGGTAAGCCAGTTTTGTTTCCCCGGCCAAAGGTCGGATACTTTTCTAACAGACCTCGTACATGAAAATCATCAACGCAATGTGCCGCCCGTGACGTGTTGAAGAAGGAGATTTTAGTGCATTGGACAAATGTTATCATTTGTGTGTTCAAATAAAAAAACATCAGCAGGACCCTAGAAGCAATCAAAAAGCCTGCACAAGCATTACTCTGTGCCACCAGCAGGTGGCAGTGCATTTTCCTTTTCTCTGTTATTTTCAGAAAAAAAAGAACAGATTGTTGCATTGTTTAATGATGTTGAAGTTATGTTGTTTTTCTTCTGATGTTACTTCCCAAAAAATGATGTTTGTACTTTACTTGAAAATAAATGTTTTGCTATAAATTATGTTACGTGTCTTAACATCATACATCATGCACTCACGGACATGCACAGAGTTTAAGAATCTCAAAGTCAGAAAAGAGCAGTGTATTTAATATGATGGGTTAGAGTTAGGGTTGAGGGTTAGGGTTTAGGTAAGGTTACATGATAACCCTTGAGCAAAAATTTTTTTTGAGTAGCACATTTCTTGCAAGAATCCAATCTTACTTTCACCCCTGCTAATGCTGCATCATCTGTGCCAATAGCGAACCGTAGTCTCATTTGCAGTGGCGGCGCCAAGGGGGGGCTTGGGGGACTTAAGCCCCCTCAATAATGAGCCCCCAATAATTCTGCCAATAATGTGAACAGCGACTGACATATTTGTGGATCTCAACTGCAGTTTTGCGCTGAGAATGTCTGCATTGCTGTTACCCTGCCCATCACCCCAGCAGCTTGTGAGAGGAGCTTCTCATGTCTGAAGCTTCTCAAGACATAATTGAGGAACAGCAGTGGAAACAAGTGTACCAGCAACCTTGTTGTCATTTCAGTTAACTCGAGGAGGGCAAAACAGCTGGACATTGATGCTGTCATTGATAAATTTGCTGCCCACCACAAGAACAGGCGCATAGTTTTGAAGTAACGTGTTCTTTGGATGTTTGCCTTACACGTAACTTGGGCTAGATTGTATACAAACTTCATAAAAGAATCACTTTTTTGTATATTGTTTACAACTAAGTTTCTCAGGCTATATATTTTACTTACTTTTATCGAATGGTTATGACCTCGGTGTTAAATTGGCAATAAATCTTTGATATAGACGATTTGTGTAAGGTTGATTCCATGCATTGTCTTGAGCACCATTTCAGTGAATTCAGTTTGTATACCTATGTGCAAGTTTACTGAACTTGCAATCATTCTAAGTGATGTGTGTGTGCATTGATACCACATTTTAGAGGAGTACGGGTGACTCAAACATATACCTTGGTATTTATAAAGCAATTTGCTATATATTGTTCATTTCAACAACATTTTGTGGAACTCCTCCAACTTTTACCTCAGCCCCCCCCAACAAAAATTTCCTGGCGCCGCCACTGCTCATTTGAGGGTGGATGACAAAGGAGTTAAATGAAAGCACATATGACGTATATGGCATACATTCGGGGACAGCCTCAGTGTCATTATTCACATTAAATCTCACTAAAATTACTGACACAACCTCTCCCAATTGTCTTGTCTTCCCTTCTCCACTGCACTTTTCGCAACTGCTTCTGTGAATGCAGCCAAAAACAATACAGTACACCATTTTTCCATTAAGCGATGCTGTGTTTGTGCAGGTTGTCGCCAGAAGTGGGCAAATCCCGCAATATCACACGGGTTCAAACGAGACTGCAGTGCCCAATTAGGATGCTACCTAGTACAGTGGCTGAGAGATGCCAGGACACTTCCAAATTAAGAAATTCTGTAATTTATGCAACAAGTAACTACATCACAAAACATCTTACAAATTGAGAAAATGCTCGCTAAAACAGAGAACACAAGCGAATACAACCTACAACATATGAAACAATTTACAGGAATTTGATAACAAATTTACAAAACATGCAAAAATACATATGATTTGCATATGATTTGTCATTTGAGAGTTGTTTAGAGGCTCCCATGTTGCCACTCATTAGAAGAGATGGAAAGAGGGGAAACATTTGCAAATGGCCACCTTAAATACCCTTTCTCATGATTGGATGCACCTGTGTAAGGAGGTCAAGGGTCAATGAGCTTACCAAACCAATTTTGTGTTTTCACTCAGGGTTGCTACAGCAGACCCAAGGTCAATCTGCATGTTGATTTGGCATACATTTTCCTTTTTTGGGGGAGGGGGGGAGTTCTTATACCAAAAAAACTGAACATAGCATTCATAACCATCTGTTTGTTAGTGCAGTTAGCTACAACAGCAAATTGATGTGTTGTCATAAGGTTTGAATGAGACCTTCATGTCTACATGGGAGTGGGCCGCCTCATGGGTGCGGCCATGTTGTACCACTATGTTGATACAGCAGCCCAAAAGGGACATACTTACTCTGTCTTTCACACTTTTCAGTTGCAAACCTGGTGATAAAATAATAATAAAAAGTAATCAGTAGTCACTCCCTGATACACTGTTTATTGGTTGCTAGCGCAGGCTAACAAGTTTCAAAGCCTTCATCCTTAGTGAAATAGAGGATCACGCATATTGCTTATCACAAGAGAAGGTTGGGGAGCATAAAGGAATAAAAATAGGAAGGGAAACAATATTGTGAGCAGCAATGGCATAATGCAGACTGCAACCTCACCACTAGGTGGCAGTAAATCCTACAGACTGTAGCTTTAATGCACGCAACACTGTTGTGTGGTTTGGCTGACATGAATTATATTGTCATTTATTGTAAATAAATTAATTCCTTCATGATCACAAACCCCCAAATTATAAATAAGCGGATTTTCTTAAAAACTGTAAACTCATAAAATTATTTCTGTTGGTTAAACGTGCAGAGTTAAAGCATTTGTCAACATATAGGAAGATTTTGTTTGTCTTCTCAGAAGTTACTTGTCAAAAGGGGAAGCACATGGCTTGACCATCTTCATGGTGTTTAGAGGCCCTCTCTCTGTCTGATGCCTTTTTCAAACAAAGAGACAGCAACCCCTCACAGAACAAAGACTTTCCACATAAATGTGCAGTGGAAAGAACATTAAAATGGATTAAGAGTGAGCACATGTGTGCAGCACAGAGATGACACCATCATGTTGTTCCTAGACAAAGCCACATGTGTCTGACTGTGGGGACAACTCTGTGTGTGTGTGTGTGTGTGTGTGTGTGTGTGTGTGTGTGTGTGTGTGTGTGTGTGTGTGTGTGTGTGTGTGTGTGTGTGTGTGTGTGTGTGTGTGTGTGTGTGTGTGTGTGTGTGTGTGTGTGTGTGTGTGTGTGTGTGTGTGTGTTTCCTGTCAGCAATGCCACTCCTGCCACCTTCTGGATCTCTGTGGGACATGGCAGAACAGGAGGATGAAGCAGCAGAACTGGGACAGAATACCTTTAAATGATTACAGTGTTAAAATGTTTCTTTTGAAAGTGTGATTTGATTATTTTTACTGAAATAATTTGCATTTTGTCATACTAAATATCAATCATGATTTTGATACATTTGAAGACAAGCAGCACCTCTCAAGCTCCATCAGGTTGGATGGGGAGCGTCGGTGCACAGCCATTTTCAGATCTCTCCAGAGATGTTCAATCAGATTCAGGTCTGGGCTCTGGCTGGGCCACTCAAGGACATTCACAGAGTTGTCCTGAAGCCACTCCTTTGATATCTTGGCTGTGTGCTTCGGGTCATTGTCCTAATGAAAGATGAACTGTCACCCCAGTCTGAGGTCAAGAGCGCTCTGGAGCAGGTTTTCATCCAGGATGTCTCTGTACATTGCTGCATTCATCTTTCCCTCAATCCTGACTAGTCTCCCAGTTCCTGCTGCTGAAAAACATTCCTACAGCATGACGCTGCCACCACCCTGCTTCACTGTGGGGATGGTATTGGCTAGGTGATGAGTGGTGCTTGGTTTCCTTCCAAACATGATGCCTGGCATTCACTCTAAAGAGTCCAATCTTGAATTTTGTTTCTGATGTTCTGAGTGTCCTTCAGGTGCCTTTTGGCAAACTCCAGGTGGGCTGCCATGTGCCTTTTACAAAGGATTGGCTTCCGTCTGGCCACTCTATCTTACAGGCTTGATTGGTGGATTGCTGCAGAGATAGTTGTCCTTCTGGAAGCTTCTCCTCTCTACCCATAGGAATACTGGAGGTTCTTGGTCAACTCTCTGCCTAAGGCCCTTCTACCCTGATTGCTCAGTTTAGATGCATGGCCAGCTCTAGGAATAGTCCTGGTGGATCTGAACTTCTTCCATTTGATCGCAGCCACTGTGCTCAGTGGGACCTTCAAAGCAGAAATGTTTTTGTACCCTTCCCTAGATTTGTGCCTCAAGCCAATCTGTCTCGGAGGTCTACAGACAGTTTCATCGACTTCATGCTTGGTTTGTGTTCTGACGTGCACTGTCAACTGTGGGACATTATATGTAGACAGGTTTGTGCCTTTCGAAATCATGTCCAGGTGGACTCCAATTAAGCTGTGGAAAGATCTCAAGGATGATCAGTGGAAACAGGATGCATTTGAGCTCAATTCTGAACTTCATGGCATGGGAGTGGTTATGTTAGGGTTTTAAGGTTAATGGTCGGGATAGGGTTAAACGTAGTGAACTAATCTTGACCATGTCATGAAAATGTGATGCATTTGATGATGGTGTCATGAAAGAAGTGTGAGATGGGCTGTGTGAAGCAAAACAAAGTTGCTTTTTATATTTGTGTGTGCTTTTTTCTTTGATTGTGTGCATAAAGTTAATCATATTTGAATTTGTTCATCCTCATTGTATGCCCCTTTAATTTGGAACTTTGAAGATTTTTTTTTTTTTTTTTTTTTTTTTTTTTTGTCGTGTTCGGAAACTGGAGGGGATGAACTCATTCATTACATCTGCTAAGGAGGGAATTTATTTTTTTTGGTGCTATTTGTCTGTTTCTAAGATTATGCAATCACTCCAAAACTGTTTTTTTCTTGAAACAACTGTATTTATAAACTATTTATTAATTTCTCAATTAATAATGCACAGATCTCAACATCTTAAAAAAAAAAAAAAATCTGACACGTACAGTGGCAATATCTGCAGTTGGGCAAATAAGTATTTTATCCACTGACGATTTTGCAAGTTTTTCCACCTACAAAGAATGGAGTGGTCTGTCATTTTTATTGTAGATACACTTCAACTGTGAGAGACAGAATCTAAAAAAAGATTCAGAAAATCACATGGTATGATTTTTAAATAATTAATTTGTATTTTATTGCATGAAATAAGTATTTGATCACCTACCAACCAGCAAGAATTCTGGCTCACACAGACCTGTTAATTTTTCTTTAAGAAGCCCTCTTATTCTGCACTCTTTACCTGTATTAATTGCACCTGTTTGAACTTGTTACCTGTATAAAAGACACCTGTTCACACACACAATCAATCACACTCCAACCTGTCCACCATGGCCAAGACCAAAGAGCTGTCAAGGGGCACCAGGGCCAAAACTGTAGACCTGCACAAGGATGGGATGGACTATAGGACAACATGCAAGCAGCTTGGTGAGAAGGCAACAACTGTTGACGCAACTATTAGAAAATGGAAGAAACACAAAATGACTGCCAATCTCTCTCGGGCTGGGGTTTCATGCAAGATCTCACCTCATGGAGTAAGGATGATTATGATAAAGCCCAGAACTACATGGGAGGATCTGGTCAGTGACCTGAAGAGTGCTGGGACCACAGTCGCAAAGATTACATTAGGAACACACAACGCCGTCATGGTTTAAAATCCTGCAGGGCACGTTAGGTCCCCCTGCTCACGCCAGCACATGTCCAGGTCCATTTGAAGTTTGCCAGTGACCATCTGGATGATCCAGAGGAGGCATGGGAGAAGGTCATTTGGTCAGATGAGACCAAAATAGAGCTTTTTGGTATCAACGCCACTCGCAGTGTTTGAAGGACCCCAAGAAACCCCAAGAAAATCATCCCAACTGTGAAGCATGGGGCTGGAAAGATGGTCTATTTTGCAAAGAAACTGGGAGGAAAAAAACCTCCTGGTTCTGCCCCTTTATCGGATCAGCTCCAAAATTTAATTCTTCCTTGTCTGTGTATCTTTTCATTCACTCACTGCATTTTGTTGGTCTTGCCAAAGCCCAGGAAAGTGTCTCCAAAGTAACCAAATGATGCTGGATGCATCCTGTCACACTGTAATGTTAACAAGAAAAAAAAGTTTCCAGTGCTTGAAATGTGCCAGGTTGTATGTCTTTACAAGCTATTTTTGAATAAGGCGTTGTGGGGAGCGGTTACAACTGTATACTGTAAGGATACTGTTCAGTACTATATGTTACCCAACATCAATGAGATTCTGAGACTCATCTGGTCTACTCTGAAAAACGTGGGTATCAGAAAAACATCTATAAGTTATAACTTCGAGAAACTTCAGAAGGTCCCTAATTTACAGTATCAAGTCTGACACATCCTGGGATCTGCCTGACCCATATTCCAGAGCCAGGAAACTTGTTCTCACCACCTCCACCAGCAGCCTGGTCCAACACAGGTTAGGCCCTGCTGATCCTGATCCAGTGTGACGCTGTGCTAATTCCCTGGTGAAAGCCACCCAGTCAGTCCAATGAACCCTCAAAACCTCAAGGTTTATATGAACAAGCTCTGCTCTTGAATGGGAACTAGGCCGGTAATAACAGACCTCAGAATGAAAAAAAATATATGTTTTAGACCAGAGATAGTGTGAACAGTCTAACCCCATTTGCATTTTCTTTTCCTTCAGGTTTTGGAAGAATGACGAACACACTTCCTGTACAGCAATGTATTTATTACAGCCCCCCGTTTTTGAATTTAGGGTCACACAGCCTCCTGTCTGTTTATCCTACAACTCATTTACTACACTGGGTCTGGTTTCAGGGCCAAGGGAGGACCAGACGAACGAAATGTAAGATGCAGCAACTAAATTGGTAGCAAATGTATATCCTTTGACATGCCTTTTGCACCTAATGCGTATTTCAAGTGCTCTGCTCGCCTTGCTCCAAGACGCAGGGATGGTTCGCCTCTGAAATAATATTTCAACAGTGGTTACAGACACAAAACCGGCGCCATCACGCAGCTTGGGCTGCTCCCACCAAAGTGCAACATAAGGGATTTTCATTTTATTTCTGGGAAGATATTATAGTTTGCTTCAGAGTGGAATTAAAAGGGTCATATTAGATCTTTTTAACAAGCAAATGTAGGTCACCAGGTGTCTTATTAAAAACAGTTATAGATACACCCACTACACAGAATACATCATATACAACCCCTGGCAATAATTATGGAATCACCGGCCTCGGAGGATGTTCATTCAGTTGTTTAATTTTGTAGAAAAAAAGCAGATCACAGACATGACACAAAACTAAAGCCATTTCAAATGGCAACTTTCTGGCTTTAAGAAACACTATAAGAAATAAGGAAAAATAATTGTGGCAGTCAGTAACGGTTACTTTTTTAGACCAAGCAGAGGGAAAAAAATATGGACTCACTCAATTCTGAGGAATAAATTATGGAATCACCCTGTAAATTTTCATCCCCAAAACTAACACCTGCATCAAATCAGATCTGCTCGTTAGTCTGCATCTAAAAAGGAGTGATCACACCTTGGAGAGCTGTTGCACCAAGTGGACTGACATGAATCATGGCTCCAACACGAGAGATGTCAATTGAAACAAAGGAGAGGATTATCAAACTCTTAAAAGAGAGTAAATCATCACGCAATGTTGCAAAAGATGTTGGTTGTTCACAGTCAGCTGTGTCTAAACTCTGGACCAAATACAAACAACATGGGAAGGTTGTTAAAGGCAAACATACTGGTAGACCAAGGAAGACATCAAAACGTCAAGACAGAAAACTTAAAGCAATATGTCTCAAAAATCGAAAATGCACAATGAAACAAATGAGGAACAAATGGGAGGAAACTGGAGTCAACTTCTCTGACCTAACTGTAAGAAACCGCCTAAAGGAAATGGGACTTACATACAGAAATTCATCATTAACACCTAAACAGAAAAAAAACAAGGTTACAATGGGCTAAGGAAAAGCAATCGTGGACTGTGGATGACTGGATGAAAGTCATATTCAGTGATGAATCTCGAATCTGCATTGGGCAAGGTGATGATGCTGGAACTTTTGTTTGGTGCCATTCCAATGAGATTTATAAAGATGACTGCCTGAAGAGAACATGTAAATTTACACAGTCATTGATGATATGGTGCTGCATGTCAGGTAAAGGTACTGGGGAGATGGCTGTCATTACATCATCAATAAATGCACAAGTTTACGTTGATATTTTGGACACTTTTCTTATCCCATCAATTGAAAGGATGTTTGGGGATGATGAAATCATTTTTCAAGATGATAATGCATCTTGCCATAGAGCAAAAACTGTGAAAACATTCCTTGCAAAAAGACACATAGGGTCAATGTCATGGCCTGCAAATAGTCCGGATCTTAATCCAATTGAAAATCTTTGGTGGAAGTTGAAGAAAATGGTCCATGACAAGGCTCCAACCTGCAAAGCTGATCTGGCAACCAAGGGCGTAGGTTTGGTCTCAGCTTTGGTAGGGACAATACCACCCCCCCGCCCCCCTGCCCACCACCACCACCCCCTAACCCACTCATACCATTAGACGCACAAGTACAGCATAATACATAACATATGACGACATAATGCTGAATAATTTAACACTTTATTTACATTATTAAGTGTGTAGGCAGACAAACAAATAGCTTAAATAACAAAATTGCACCCAAAATCACGAATCTATTCTATAGGCTAACTTGTGGAGCTAAAAAAAAAAAAGTTTTTGCAACCAAGATGTATAATCTATTCTCTTCATCAATAATGCAGTTGTAGGTATCTGGCAACCTAATTTGCCAACAAAAAAAAGGGCTTTACAATGATATATATGGTGTATTATGGTAAACGTAAGCCTGTGATGTCATAACGCAGAGGAAAAACATGGAAGTTTCACACTAGTGCGCTGCTGATTCTCATTACCGTAAGTTCTCATGTAAGCCCTCACGCTGAAAAATTTCAACACTGACAGCAAGCCAAGAACCCGTGCTTTCCAACAGTATGCTATATGTTGCATATATTACGGTAAAGTGCGTTCGGTGACTTTTGAAACGAGGGAAAAGTATGAAAAAGAGCGCAAAAGTGACAGAAAAGTACAGACAGACAGCAAACATAAATGTAGTATTTTTTGAGGAAAAGGCAGGGTGTTAGTGTCATTTGTGAAGGTGTGTGTGCGTGTTTGTGTGGGTGTGCAGTTTATTTTAAGTGTGGCGCACAGCATTGTTTGCAAGCCCCTCCCCCGCCCTTCTTGTTTTTCTGCACCGGAGCAGTGTTGCCAGATATGAAATATGAAACTATCGTACCAAAACCTCAAAATTATCGTATTTTGGGAGAAATTATCGTACACAAACAAAACGCATACAACATAGCTATTTTAGCGTTTGTTTTTTTTAATTTACAAAGAATTTTATGTCACATTTTTAAACAGTAATTATAGTAATGGGGAAACTATGGCACAAAAAGAACGCAAATGCACAAGCAAATGCACTACCAGACTAGAAAGATTTTTTTTTTTCTGTGAAGGGACACAAACGTGTTAATTACCAGACTAGAAAGAGTCGAATTCAACCTCGAGGTCGCTGTCGTCATCCGATGCAATGGCCACTTGTGCAGATTTTGTTGAACACAGAAAAAAATGTTGACACCTCCATAAGGAACTTTAACTTTTTTTTATTCTTCTTGTATATCTCTTTGCTCTTGTGTTTTGTTCATTTGTTATTGCATTTGTTGAAATAAAGTTTCGAAAAAAAAAGATGTTGGTTGGGGAATCTTCCTGTCACGGTAAAGATTGGATGGGAACTCATTACTTTGTATGGAGAGGGGGCGGGCTTTCAAATGACTGTCCCGGTCGCCCAAAGCCAGCATTTGATGTCGCCTGAGTGCAACACCTGCAAAATGATTCTTGGGTGTCAGAGAGAGATGCGTGTTTGGGCAACCAACTGAAATTATCGTACATATTGGATTTTTTCCCATTATTGATCGTACATTTATTGATCGTACAGAGGGCAAAACTATCGTACAAATACGATAATTATCGTACATCTGGCAACACTGCACCGGAGCCACCCATCCTCTGCGCTCTGGGACCTCCCACTTTACAAATTAAGCACTGCCTGCCACGAGATGCGCTTTGTTTACGTCCATGTGAGAAGAACGTGAGCTAATGAAACTGCAACATGGGTAACCCTGTCACTCTGGCACGTCGAAAACACAAAACGTGACGACTAAAATTATAGTATCGAGTTCGCAAAAAAATAGTGAATGATTTTGTTATATAAAAAAAATTCTAAATATTGGTAGGGACTATTTTGCCATCCCAAAATATTGGTTGTGACTTGTCCCTATGGTCCATATGCAAACCTACGCCCCTGCTGGCAACAGCAATCAGAGAAAGTTGGAGCCAGATTGATGAAGAGTACTGTTTGTCACTCATTAAGTCCATGCCTCAGACTGCAAGCTGTTATAAAAGCCAGAGGTGGTGCAACAAAATACTAGTGATGTGTTGGAGCGTTCTTTTGTTTTTCATGATTCCATAATTTTTTCCTCAGAATTGAGTGATTCCATATTTTTTCCCTCTGCTTGGTCTAAAAAAGTAACCGTTACTGACTGCCACAATTTTTTTTTCCTGATTTCTTATAGTGTTTCTTAAAGCCAGAAAGTTGCCATTTGAAATGACTTTAGTTTTGTGTCATGTCTGTGATCTGCTTTTTTCCTACAAAATTAAACAACTGAATGAATATCCTCCGAGGCCAGTGATTCCATAATTTTTGCCAGGGGTTGTATATACAGTTCAGCATATAAACCAGGGGTGTCAAACTCATATTCACCGAGGGCCACATCAGCATAATGGTTGTCCTCAAAGGGCCAGGTGTAACTGTAAAACTGTATAAATGTAACCAAATATTATGTATAATACATGTAACTACTCCGTAACATATTGTTAAATAACTTTCTGTATTTATTACTCAAGGCCTTTAATCCCCTTTTGCTCCTGGTGTGTAGTGAGCACCTTGTATGGCAGCACCCTGACATTGGGGTGAATGTGAGGCATAATTGTAAAGCACTTTGAGCATCTGATGCAGATGGAAAAGCGCTATATAAATGGAGTCCATTTACCATTTACTTATTGAAGTTACAAATATTACATATACATTTGCATAAATGCAAAAATGTGTTTGCTTGTTGCTCTGTTAACAATAATCCTTAAAATCCCATATTTGTCAGGTTAAGAAACCCACATTACTCCACTGATCAATGATCAAACTATTCAAGTAAATAAAGAAACATTTAAATAACAATAATAAAACATTTTTGACACAGTTGAGAAGGTCAGAATAATATAGAAATTAATAATACAACCAACCAGATGCTAAGAACATGTGTGACAGATGTAACATTTTACAAAAATAAATGACTGAACACAGCCTTGCAGGAGTAAACATTTGTCTGCATAAACACAACACAAACAACAAATACATTGCTACGCATAAGGTAGTATATGTAATAAACTGAAAATAAAATAAAGGTTGTCTCAATTCACAACTATGAGTTGAAAATGATGAGTATATACTGCCTGTCCTTGAACACACCAAGTGGATCCCCTCTCCATCATCCTCATCCATTCATCATGTTCTGAAAACAACAAACACAAAACAAAATGCGAGCACAATCATTAAATTGCACTCAGTTTAACTATTTTATTCTTGGTTGAAATACATTTTATTACCATATATTTTAATTAGGTTTTAAAAAATGCTTACCTGTCTGTTTTCTGGCCAGGTGTCTGACACCGTTTTCCTTTGGTCATTGTGTCAGTGTCTGGTTTTAGCTCTTGTGCTGTGGAAATCTGTAAAACAGTGTGGAGATTGTCATCAGTGAGGCGTGATCTGTGCTTGGTTTTGTTCAGATTCATTATTGAAAACATCTGTTCGCACAAATAGGTGCTCCCAAATATAGACAGAACACGGGCAGCATGAAGTCGAAGCTGTGGCATCACACCAGGGGGCAGAAGATGGTACAAGTCCTCGATTTCAGCATCCTGGAACTTTGCTCTCAGGCCACTGTTGCTTTGAAGCTCGATTAAGTCCATCTGAAGGTGATGGGGCACACTGCTGACATCGGTCGTGAAAGGACTGGAAAAGATGGCAAAGCTCGAGTGCTGTGCTTTGAAGTCAGAGAAGCGCTGATCAAACTCTCAGTTTGGTAGCCAACCTGGTACATGAAAAAACACCGGGAACTGAGGCCGAAATGTTCTGACAAACAGAAAAGTGGGCAAGATTGCCCTGTTCCACTTGGCACTTCCATAGGTCAAGTTTCCGCTGGAAACGTGATCATGTCAGACATCTGCGTGATCATTTGTTTGCGTCCCTGCAGCCTCTTATTTAGTTGGGCAAGATGGTCAGTTATGTCACATAACACAGCAAAATCACACAGCCAGTTTGGATCAGCTGGTTGAGACATGGGTTTTCCTTTGCTCTGCATGAAAACAGCAATATCTTCCCTAAGCTCAAAAAATCGTTTGAGGATTTTGCTCCTACTCAGCCACCGCACTTCTGTATGGTACGGCACGTCTTCGTGCTCTGAGCCCATCTCCTGCAAGAACAGCTAGAACTGGCGATGATTCACGCCACGTGCCCGAATGAAGTTCACTGTTTTCATGACTGTTGTCATTATATTCTCCATCCCCAGCACCTTTCCACACAAAGCTTCTTGGTGGATAATGCAATGATACGTTATCAGAGGCATGTGACACTTACGTTTTTGCATTTTCTCCTTCATTAATCCAACCAGGCCCGTTTTTCTCCACTCATTGCAGGTGCACTGTCTGTTGTTAATCCCACCAATTTTTCCCAGTGCAATCCAATTTTACTTACGGACTTCTCCACCGCTTCATAAATATCCCGTCCCGTTGTGGTCCCATGCATGAAGCTACATCCAAGAGCTCCTCGGTGACCGAGAGGTCCGACTTTATGCCTCTAATAAAAATAGATAGCTGTGCCGTGTCCTTGTTGTCTGTGCTTTCATCAGCAGCTAATGAAAAAGCTGTGTAACTACGTGACTCTTTGGTCAGCTGTGTTGACAGTTTTCCTACTAGCTCCTTGACTCGGTCCGCGATGGTGTTTCTAGACAAACTGACATTTTTAAAAGTCTTGGTCTGGCCGGGGCACACCTGCTCACACACCTTCAGCATGCACTGCTTCAAAAAGGCACCCTCCGAAAAACACTTTGAAGCGCGAGCGATTTCTTCAGCCACAATAAAGCTAGCTTTCACTGCCGCATCATTTTTTGGTGGTGGCTTTTGTGAACACATTCTGTTGCGATCACAGTTTGCCTTTTAATTCTTTCGCAATTTGTTGTTTTTCTTGAAGGCTAACTTGTCGAAGTAGATTGTACTCTTTGATGACCGTCACCGCCTCATAACACACAAGACATATCGATTTTTCTCCCTGAAGCACAAATATATTCGCCTTCCCATCTTTCATGAAACTGCCTTCCATCTGCATCAATCTTTTGCTTCCTGGACATTGGGGATTATTTGTGGATATTTCTCAGTCTGATGAATCTCACTTGTGGACACTGCGATGTAGTGGCGGGATGCTGTCACCAGAGGGGTTCTGGCCATCACTTCGTGGGTAACATAATCACTGTGTATTGTGGGAAATGTAGTTTATGGTCAAAACACAATTTAAAGCAACATAGACCTATTTTAAGACAACCTGTTTTTTACGACCAATTAAGCACTTGCGGGCCAGACAAATGATGTGGCGGGCCACATCTGGCCCATGGGCCTTTAGTTTGACACGTTTATGTTTTTTCATCCCAAGTCATATTTAAACATTGTTAGCAATCAAGTGTCAGAGTGCTCCACTCACGGTTGAGCAATTAACTGTGTCAGCATAGTTACAACAACTATTAGCATAGCAACACAGTCCAATTTATTCTCCGTCAGTTCATGGTGACATTACCAAAAGTACATTAATCTATTGGTTCGTGATGGGGGGCATAAAATGGTCCACTTTTCATGACAGGGGCATGAAATGTGGGGTGACACCGGGGGGGGGGGGTGGTATGGTTAGGGGAGGGTAGATACTTATGCTATGGTTATGGTTAGAGTTAGGAGAAGGGGGAGGGTTATAAATAGCAAAATAAAAAAACATGTCACAAAAATGGGGAGCTTTTCCTGACAGGGGCACAAAATAAATCGTAGCAACAATGGACCATGTCAAGGTTGTCATTGTGCTAGTCAGACATTTTCCACCTACTGAGAGGAATTAAACATGCGCAAATCATTGCTGTGTTCTTGGTTGTACAGTAAACCAATAGAAATACCCTGGATCATACATTTTGTTTTCTATTGGTTAGTGGAAATCAGGGAAGGAGGTGCTTGAAGGCCACAATAAAGTCTGGTGTTCAAATTGTAACTACATATACATCTGTTGGACACATTTAGTCACAGGCAGTGTTTTTAGTAAATTTCACATTTTCCAGAGTATACAGTGCCCTACAAAAGTATTGTAACACTTGGTATTTCACAATTTTAATTGTTTATGTCATTTCAAAAACAAAAAATACAAAAAATAAAAATTTATGAAATTATCTTCCTTAAAACTCCCCAAATAAAAAGTGAAATTTCCCATCGATGGGATATACAGGCTTATAAGGGGTTAAACTCAAACTGGAAGCAAATCTCTACAACTTGATATAAATTAATTAATAATTACTAAATTCATAATTACTGTAATTAATAACAAATGTGTCATTTGTTTGGTATATAAGGCACAGCAGAGTGTAAGTCACTTTTTTTTTTTTTTTTGCTAGTTTAAGAGGTCCTGTAGTGATCATGATGTATGTAAATGCATTGTGATTTTTTTTTACTCTGCGTTTGGATTCACTTGTTTAAATGAAGGCAGGCTGATTTAAAAAAAAAGCTGGCTGGGGAAAAGTGTTAATATTCTGATAAAAAGTCTAAATGTACAAGTAAAAAGTAAAAAAAAATTAACCAGAAAAAAGTCACAAGACATCTCTGAGCCAGATAATGTCCCAAACAGTTCACAAAAATACAGCACTCCCATCATCTGCTTGCATGCTCGTTTGTACCTGAAATAAATATAGACAAAGCATGAAGTGCAGGAGTGAAAGCGGAGTGATGTCATGCTGATAGTGATATCAGTATAATGACCTACATGTTTTTGGCCTTGCATGTCCTATATTTTTCCTCATTTCTTAACTTTATTACAAACAAAAGCAACAGCGGCCTCAACGAGGACCCTGCAATTAGCACCAAGATTTCATAAGCAACTTGTGTTGTATTTAATTTTACATGTTAAAATGAGCGCATATGTATGCAGAACATACAGCTGTTTGATTACTAACAAGGTTTAAACATGACTAACATTGTAAAAGAGTCCTTTAGCAGACTGTCTTGTTATGCATGGAACGTTTTTCCATAAAACAGGTGCATGACACAGCTGCAGACTGCAACTTATGGACACTCTTCCGTATTAATATTATATGTGGAAAAAAAATTGGTATTCTCCCAAGTATGTAGTACATAACAGGCACAAATGGGTCGAAAATCACTCCAACATTCTTAACTTTCTCATGATGATCAATTACACAATTATCTGTGTAGGGATGGCCGGTGTTTGACATTTAAGTCTTTTTGGAATTTAGAAGTGGAAAATTAAGTGACATGCTTTTTATTAACTACATTCAGACAAGCCTACAGTCTCCCAGTTTCAAATACATTAATTCCACACATTCCATAATTGTGACACCTGATCAAGAGCTGCAATGCAAAGACAAAAACAACAAAGGGCCCAACATAGAGCCTTGAGTCACCTTAAATATAATTAAAATAAATTCCAGCATCATGCTATTATTGAAACTACACCATACTCTCTTTGATAAGTATTAACTGAAACATCACAGCAGCAAAGAAATACCAAAAGGTTTTCCAGGCATTCTAACTCTATACCCTAATGACTCCTTCGTATACCTGTTACATTAAATAGAAAGAAGCTGCAACTCACCATGTTCTCTCTCACCTCAAAGGGGGTACATGGCATGGAGAATGGGTACATCTTTCCCACAGATATGGTCTTCTAGAAAAAAATGTCATGGGAATCTTTAACAAGTGCAAACTTTTGCAATAGCTAGAGAATGTCTGCATGCAGTCATATTGTGCATCTGATTTTTTTGCACAATATGACCCCCTTGACCCCTTTAATGTTTGGCTTCTGACCAAAAGGTTGCAGGTTTGAACTGCAAAGTCGGAGTGTAAAACTAAAGAAGCAGTTGTACATGCTTTCAAAAATGACCACTGAGCTGCCTTTGAGCCAAGCATCTCAAGTGGTGCAGTGCACTGGCACCATTAGCAGTCTGTGGTTTCACTGGGCTGCTCCCAGCTTCGATGAATGTGAGGCAGGGTGCTGCAAGACCCTGTGTGCTCAAATCCCCCCCAAAAAAGTTAAAAACAGACATTAGTGCAGATGCAACCAGGCAGCCCACATACGGGTGAAACTGAACTATATAAACAAATAAAAAAAATATACCTTATGTTAATAAGAAATTCCCCCTGCTAGTGTACTTTACCCAAGTGGTGCAGTTGCTGTGGTCAGCCATCTTGCAGCAACATTTTGGCCGAGATTGCTCCTGAACTCTCTAAAAGATGACTTTGGCCATCTCATTTTCATTTAAATGGCTCAGTGGAGTCCCATTTGCTCTCTGCTTTTCTGTGCAGCCCAACAGGCTCAATAAAATCCAATGAGCTGATGAAAACAGGAAAAACCTATCTGTTGTCTATGCAAACAGCATATGGTTTGCTCAGTTTGGTTGCACATGGCAGCACTCCTTCGACTTCATTTGCTCCTCTGTATCCCATAGTCCTTTCACCATCTGGGCAATTATGAAGTTTCCTTCTCTCTAAGCTTCTTTTGTTTGGTAACACTTTACAACAACCTTATTTAAGTATATTTATAAGGTCGTGCGTGGGACAGTAAGCACATAATGATATTGTGATATTTCGGGGTGAAAATGGTCATAAATACCTGCAACAAATAAGTGCAATTTTAATGTTGAAGGGAATTGGAGGCCACTTTGGTGCCAAGTCTTCATTACTGACGTTTCTGTTTGGCGTGAGAAGTCCATTAGTACACAGCAATGCCTTTGATTTTTGTATTACTCATGAAATCACCATTACTGCTGTCCTGTGCTCTACAATATGTGGTTTGGTAGTGGGTGTCTGGGTGGGAGTGGTGGTTGGAGTGGCATGCTGGGCAGGCTGGCAGGTGCCCCATCTCAGTGGAGTGGGTTGTCCTCTGGATGGCTGGTATGGGTGTGTGGCTAGAGCCAGAAACTGTGAGATCCCTCCCATTTGCTCAGTTGGATGGGGGCCTCGGTCTCAGGAGGAGTGGCCGTGCTTGGGCGTTGCCAGCTCTTTGCCCAGTGTAGTTTCAGGTGGCATTGGCTCAACTATTCTGTGGTGTTTGGCGCACTCTGTTGTTAAGGCTGGGGTCTGTCCTATACCTGGTGCTCACAGGGTTGGGTTGCACTTGCACAGAGACTGGCTGGGTACAGGTCCTTTCACTGCATGTGTCCTCTCCCATCTCATTACAGCAATAAGCCCATAGCATTGTGATCAGCTGCCTAATGTTGTGTAAGTCCCCGTTTTGCCACGAAGCATGGAATCAGCTAGACCTTGAAGGTGTACTGTGGTATCTGGCACCAAGACCTTGGCAAATCCTTTAGATCCCATAAGTTGTGAGGTGGGACCTCCATGGATAGGACTAGTTTGTACAGCACATCCCACATGAACCTTTCGCTGGTTGACCGGTTTGCCTTCCTTGGACCATTTTTGATCGGAACTGACCACTACAGACTTGGAACATCCCACAAAAGCTGCAGTTTTGGAGATGCTCTGGCATAGTCATCGAACCATCACAAATTGGCTCTTGTCAGAGTCACTCAAATCATTGTGTGTCCCCATTTCTCCTGCTTCAATACATCAACTCTGACGTCAAAATGTTAACTTGCCGCCCGATATCTCACCGACTAACAGGTGCTATTGCATCGAGATAATCAATGTTATTCACTCTGGCTGCTATTGATCATGATGTTATGGCAGATCTGTGGATAACTATTATTCATTACTCATGGATTTCTAGCTATTATACACACATGTACATTTACAAAACTCACATTTAGACTTTGTGCTTTCTAACTTGCTAGTAACTCTTCATACATCAAGTGTCACGTCTGTAAGCATGCTGCAAGTTTGGCACATTGCTGCATCCAACACATCATGGAATTGTCCCAGGAGCTGGATGGCAACCACCCAGGCAAACACTGGTCTAGAGCCACCTCTCGAAATTAATCATGTATCTGCCAAATCGTGGGTGTCCCCCTGGCCTTTTCTATCCATTGGAGTCCTCAACACTGATGCACCAACATGCTGAATCACACCCAGAGAAACACCCCACAGGACCAAAGTGTTGTAGCTGGCAGTCTCTCACAGTGCAGTTGCCACTTCCCATCTGCACGTCTCTATGACTATTAGACTCATGCTTTAGGATGCTTTATATTCAAAATGTTTTGAGTGTGGATGTGTGTATACACGCCCACACTCAAAGTACACATAAAGTATACTATCATTTTTGCACGTGTGTTATTTATCAATACATATATGTTTCAGTATTATACTATAATATGAGAAATGTTTCTTAGTGTGTTTATTTGTTTCACTACTCCAGCGAGGTGCTTGGACCAGTTTCCACTAAACCTTCTGTGCACATCTACACTGACCCCAGACTTGTCCTTAAAGGGTTTGTTTTGGCAAAGGCCAAGGTCATCAGGTCAAAATTTTGGTTTATCTGTCTGTTTGGCCCCTTCTCCTCCCTGGTCCTTTGACCAACTTACACTAAACTTGATATATTGATGACAGTCATCCCCAGAACTGTGTGTAAAGGATTTTCAAAAAGGTCAAGGTCAGTGGGGTAAAAGGTCAAAATTATGATTTTCACTCCCATATCCAACAAACTTGGAACACATAACAATGTGGACTTGCCAAAGGTTATTCATTGGGTTCAAAGTCACTGGGTCAAGGGTCAAACTTTTAAGTTTTTCAAGTCCCAATTTGCATCAAATGTGGCACATATATGGAGGTGTGCTCTGGAATTGCTCAAGCAAGGTCACATTTGCTCATTTTTGAACACTGCCCCAATGACCTCAAAGTCATTGACCTCGAAGTCATTGGGCCAATGTTCAAAATTTAGGTTTTTCCAAATGTGGTTACATACAGACCAAATGTGGCACATACTTAGCTGGATTCTGAAATTGTCCTGGCAAGGTCAGCCAGAGGTCAGTCATTCAGATTTAAGTTGTAAACGTCACATTGTCATAGCCTTTACTGTCTTAATTCTCACTGGTACTATTGCTTAGTTTTTAGAAGCTAGAATTATCTTATTGTGGCTAAACATTTTGCACAGTACTGTGTATGTTAGCCAGACAAATACATGACACCATACATGGATTACAAGATTACACTGTAATCTGTAAAGTCTTTGTGGGACAACTGGCAGTTCAAGTACTTCTTGTTTTCTTTTGAAAACCACTGACTTGGCATGAGCAACAGTTTGCACACAAGCATATGGGCTCAACTTAATGTAAAATAAAGCCCATAATCTTTTTTGCACCCACAGGAATTATTCGATGCACGATCTAAATTCTCAGAAAGGTCCCTCACTGCCTGCCTGTCTTCAACGGACTGTCACCGTCAGCTAAACATTGTGCTTTATGATCATTTGGATGAATCTGCCTGTGGACCTGGAGGAGTTGGATATGTGTTGTCATACTGTGCAGTGATCAGCAGCCATGCATGTAGCTGTCAAGAAACTGCAGATGTTTAAAAGGTAACCTTCTCCCTGCGGCAAAGTTAAATTAATGGTGCTATTACAAACACCTGTCAGACACGGCCCATATTGAACAAAGCTCAAAGTCTTCAAAAAAGTAGCTCGTTTGTGAGGTTCTTTTGCAGGGGAACGTCATTGTAACTGCAGAGGTAGCAGGGCTGCAGGGTTGAGGACGTGATGGACGTGACTTCCTGTTCATCAAATCCCCACAGCACATTTACTTTACTGAGTGAGTTGGCCGATTTAAATATTTTGTTGTGCCGGGGCCTAGCCCGGGAGTGCTGTTCCTCAGCTGTCTCTTCGTGAGTATTTGGCAGATCACACAAGTACCGAGAACCTTAATAACACTCCAAGTTTTTCTGTCTGTTTCCCTTTATGGTAGATGATGAGCAAAGAAAGAACAAGCATTGTTTGGCAAACGCGGTAATTACTAGATGGAATCAAAGAAGAGAACGTGAAGCTAGCCTCCCACTGCCAATATCTGCCACTGGATTGTTTACATTTTTTGGGCAAAATTAAATAAAATACGGACAGCAAATCAGAGCCTGAAACTGGGTGTGATCTGTGTTAAAAGCAGTGCTGTAAAACAGTGAGCAATCACAAACACTTTCAAGATGTTTAAAAATTTTGTGACACTGGTGCACATTGTGAGCTATAAAACATGAAGAATCTGATGTAATTGGTGCAGACGGGGTTAATATATATTTTTCAGATGATTTTTGCAGGCAGGATTTTTTTTCGTTCATGCATCTTAATTTCAGCTTGAATGTGGATTTGGCTTCTCAGTTATTTTGATGCCTGTATACAGTTAATGGCTGCTAAAATTAAAATATAATGGAGATTCTTTTCCATTTTGGAGCAAGCAGTGAGCGATTTTATTGGAGAAGGGTAAAAACTGACAGGAGTGGTGCAGATAATCAGTGGAATGGTCTGTAAGTCGGGAGAGGCATACAGAGTGATGTGCACCGCTGTACTTTGGCAAAAGCATAAATATACACATGCATATCTATGTGGCAAAAGTAGGTGACGTGGACATGTGGGTAAGAGGTGCTATAATTGGAACCTCCAGTTCTCTGATCAGAAGCCTCCTGATTCTCCTCTGCAACATAAATCCAACTCCAAATCCAAAAGACTGGATGGAACAACATTGTGGTTCTCCCCGCATGGCATTGCCGAAGTCACTACTGCTTTCGTCGAACAATGCCATGCTTTAACTTGTAGTCTTTCCTATGGACGTATATCTTAATTCGTGATGGGAACTTCCATAAATATTCACATAAAACTTGGTGTTGGTGTATTTTTGTTGAGTGTGGACCAAAAACAACAACAAAACAAAACAAACAAAAAACCCCACAACTTTAAGTTTAAAGTGATTGGACAACAGAATATACAGGATCTTGAACTGATCAAGAACTAAATGTGCACAACATTGGCGCATTAAGACATAAAGTTATATTTTTGGTCTAAACACAATACACCAAAGCAACACAATGATAAAGTAGATGGTTTTCTGTGAATATTGACGTTCCGATCGCAGACCCACAGACAATTGAGTGCGCTTAATTTAAATAAAAGCCTACAGGAAAGACTCGAATTGAAAGCATGACATTGTTCGAAGAAAGTGGTCACAACTTTGGCAGTGCATACCATGCATGCCCCATGCTATGCATGCATATAATGCTATACTTCTTAAATGCTAATATTATTGTACCCCTTGAATTAAAAATAAAGTCTGCACTTCAATCACTTCGTGTTATTTTAAACTCCACAGTGAAGGTGTTCAGAGGCAACATTACAAAAACTACCACTGTCCAAACACTTATGGATCTGACTGCATTTACTCTTCTCACACTCTCGCTTTGAGTGAACTTTGATTTTTAACTGAGTGCACAATCTGATGGGCTAGAAGCTGTTGCTCCTCTTTTGATGACCCTGTTCATAAAAAAAAAGATATCAAAAGAGGGACAGATCACTGTGCACATGGGAAATGATTTTTGATGGCAGCTTTTAGTACAATTTGAAAGTCATTATAATTTGCATCCCCAAATAACAGCAACAACAATAAAACCCAACATCAAAAAATGGAGCAGTATCCAATGATAGCTAAACAAGGGTTTGTTCATGACCTCAGATTAGTCAACCTGTTTAAAGTGTTGTGCTGCCCTCTGCTGCTGAAGTGAAACAGAGCATTGCCTCATAAAATTTAGAATACTTGTCACTCTGAAATAAGAAGAAAAAAAAACTGTTGTTCAAAACTAACATTTTGAAATGAGTGTCATTCATTTACCTTTTAATATATATATAACAAATGTGGCGTTGTGTGTAAAATGCATCATTGGTTCAAGAGCAAGTTTTATTGTCTCAAAATTTACTACTTGTCAATCTAAAAGTAGGAAAAGAAAAATGTTTTTAAAACTGACTAATTTGAAATGAAGATCATTCATACAATATACCTTTAAAAATATATAATTTGGTGTTTTGCGTAAAATGCATCACTGGTACAAGAACAAGTTTTACTGCCTCAAAACGTATACTTATTCTAAAACCAGGATTTTTTTTTTTTCAAAACTGACTACTTTGACATTAAGACCATTAGTTTGGATTATTCAGTTACCTTTTAAAAGAAAATATAAAATTGCTTGTTGCTATTACTGTTACCATATGCAAACTGTGAAATGATTTGGCACCATTTTTATTTAAACTCTCCAACATCGAGTCATACACAACCGTAACACTAAGCTTTTAGCTTGAAATTCATCTACAGCTTCGGTGCCATGATGTCAGAATCAGAATAGCTTTTATTCACCAAGTATCCAGAAGAATGCAAGCTATTTGACTTCAGTTTGAGCTGCACGCGTTCTGTATGCCATGTATAAATATACACTAAACACTGAATAATTCACAGTAAAAGTGTAAATAAAATGTGCAATAAGAAAAAAAAAATGTGTGAAAGAGACTGAAGTTATTCACGAGGCAGATGAATTTGAGTTTTTTGGCAGGTTAAACTGTTCATCAGTGTGATGGCCTGTGGAAATAAACTGTTTCTGTGCCTCATGGTTTTGACGTACAGAACTCTGTAACATCGACCAGAGGGGAGGAGCTTAAACAGTGTGTATCCAAGATGTGAGGGGTCTGCAGAGATGTTATCAGCTCGCTTCCTGGTCCTGGTGGAGGGCAGGCTGGCTCCAATAATTTTTTTTTTTTTTTCCTGCAGTCCTGACAGTTGAAGTCTGTGCCTGTCCTGTTTGGAGGCAGAGGGAAACCAAACAGATGGAGATGAACAGGGCAGACTGGATGTGTTGAAGATGATGAGCAGTTCCTGGGGCAGGATGAACCTCATGAGCTGTCTGAGGAAGTACATCCTCTGCTGTGCCTTTTTCCTGATGGAGTCTAAGTGGAGGTCCACTTCAGATCTTGGGAGATGGTGGATCCCAGGAACCAGAAGGTATCCACAGTAGGCACAGTGTTGTTAAGGATGGGGGGTGTTACTGAAGTCAACTATCATCTCGACAGTCTTGAGCGGGTTCAGCTCCAAGTTGTTCTGACCACACTGTATGCAGCCTCATCACCATCCTGGATGAGTCCAATGATGGTGGTGCTGTCCGCAAACTTCAGGAGTTCATCTTTTTTTGGTTAGATTCCTGCTCCCTTGCGATAAGTGACATATATGACCCAACGTTTCTCAAAAATAATGACTTTCAGACTTTTCATCCATTAAGTCCTTTAAAATAATATACAACAGCGAGAAAAATCAAATCAAGGTTTATTGGTTACAGTACCCTGGTTCAGACAGAGTCGGGATTTTTCTGGCTATCTTGAGGTCCACTCTAATTTAGTGAGTCCACATTTAGTCTCTGCTAAACATCCATTGAACAGAAAATATGACCAAATATAAACATTGCCGAAGACAATGTTTCTACACAAAATGTCAAGTGAACAAACAGCTTTTTTGCAGCATGTAAACTGACTCCTCGTTTCAGTAAGAAACACTTTGGTAGTTTCAGCTCTGACATGTCTTTGTGGAAAGTCTCAGACAGGAGTGTTTGTGGAATGGACAGAGAGAGGTCCCGACAGCATTCAGCTGTCTGAGGATGTGCTGGAGCTGGAAGAGGAAGACTCACGTTTCCTCTTCTTCTCCTTCTTCTTATGGTGTTTCCCATGTTCCTTTTTGTGCTTTTTGCTTTTCTTCTTGTAGCTTTTAAGTTTCTTGCTCTTCCTTCTCTCCTCTTCATCAGTTGAGGAGCTGCTGCGTTTCTTTTTCTTCTTCTTAGCCCCCTCGTCACTTGAGGACGAGTAAGACCTGCAAAACAACAGTAAACGCCAAACGGAGTTACGTATATATAAGTTAAATAACATGACCTATCAAGACAAGACTTGGAGCGTGCTCTGGCGTCACACGTCACCACATCTGCCTGACCACGAAACCACCCCAGGTCCTGGATGGCAACCACCCAAGCAGAATCACATTAAAAACAAACATCTGAATGACAAAATATTTCATCGTCACTGTTGTAGACCTCATGTTTTTGGCATTTAACTGTCTGGTATGTGTAAAACATTGCTTTTTTTTTTTATACAGGTTTTGTCGCATACCTGACTTGTGGAGAAGAAAATATTTTTTGCACTGATTTTACCATGAATTGTTTTCGTTCACTGAATTAGTCAAAAAGAGACATTAATACTGCAGGACTGCTTTGATCCACGGCATCCGCATATTTACATGACAATCATCAACATGCATTTCTGTTACGACAGTCATATGACTACACATGTATAAAAGTTGCTCCATGTGCTCAGGGTGGGCGGTATGATGTGGACTGCACAATACGTCAACACTGTGATAATACAGAACGCATGTTGAGCCAGTTTTATTTCCTTTGTTAAATACACAAAGGAAAAAACAACGCAAATGAAATAATGAAAAATAATGTTCATTTGGTGCAGCTCTGATCAGCCACAGATGGCGGTGGCCTGGGCGGCTCTATCCAATTTGGTGCCCTAGGCAAGATTTTTTCAAATTGTTTTTGGAAATCATGGACGTTGTGTCCTCCAGACAAGAGAGGAAAAAGACCGTCCAGATTGTTACCAGTACAAAGTTCAAAAGCCAGCACCTGTGATGGTATGGGGGTGCAGGGCTTAACATAAACCAATTTGCCCCACTGGCCCACAGGGCCAGTAGAATTTAGAAGTTAGTGGCCCACAGTGTGGGAGCACTGGCCCATGGTTTTGCACGCGAGAGTTCATGATATTCCACCTTGAAATCCTGCAAATAAAACTGCCTATATAATAGATAGAAAAAAAAAACACCACAAAATAGTCTATCTAGAAATTCTTTGGTTATGCAAACCGATTGTTTCAGCAGCTGTCCGAGTGGCTGGTCTCAGACGATCTTGGAGGTGAACATGCTGGATGTGGAGGTCCTGGGCTGGTGTGGTTACACGTGGTCTGCGGTTGTGAGGCTGGTTGGATGTACTGCCAAATTCTCTGAAAAGCCTTTGGAGACGGCTTATGGTAGAGAAATGAACATTCAATACACGAGCAACAGCTCTGGTTGACATTCCTGCTGTCAGCATACCAATTGCACGCTCCCTCAAATCTTGCGACATCTGTGACATTGTGCTGTGTGATAAAACTGCACCTTTCAGAGTGGCCTTTCATTGTGGCCAGCCTAAGGCACACCTGTGCACTAATCATGGTGTCTAATCAGCATCTTGGTATGGCACACCTGTGAGGTGGGATGGATTATCTCAGCAAAGGAGAAGCGCTCGCTATCACAGATTTAGACTGGTTTGTGAACAATATTTGAGGGAAATGGTGATATTGTGTATGTGGAAAAAGTTTTAGATCTTTGAGTTCATCTCATACAAAATGGGAGCAAAACGATAAGTGTTGCATTTATATTTTTGTTGAGTGTAGATCTAAAAATTGAAAAAAATATCCTTGGCTCCTTTGGTAATGTTGTCACCTTGGGATTCCACAAAGGCAAGCTGGTTAGACTTTTAAACTAGCTTCAAAACACCAAGGGTCTCCCAGGACCAAGCATATACTTTACTTACAGCATACGACGGATAGGCCCTGCAGATTTGGCAGAAAACCTCATTCTTATCTAGGTCATGACCAAGCCACGGCCATTTCTGTGGCCAGGTCAGGACAAAACCTCTCTTCCTCTTGTTTCTTTCATATAGCCTGTCTCTCTCCCTTAACTCATCATCACTAAGCTTCCTCTTCTGGCCAATTCCTTTAGCAAAACTCTTTCCTGGTTGTTGTCCGGGTTTGGGTGGACGTAGTTTAAACATATTTCAATTCGAATCTGAAAGCATTCTGTTAGATTTGCATCTTGTTCATCTTGTTTTCTTGCAGCTTCCCGCGCATTTAAAGATGCTAACAAACATTGCTGAAGATCGGCGACGGAAACGGCCAAACGCACGCTCCACGCATCAACAACATACATTTCAATATGTGCGAGATTCTGCGGGAGCATGGAGCATGGTTAGGGATGGGTATTGATAAGATTTTATCAATATTGATACCATTATCGATTCTGCTTATTGATCCGATTCCTTATCGATTCCCTTATCAATACCACTTGTGAATTTTCTGTGTACTAAAAGTAGGCTTTAAAGGTTTTCTATGTCAACAACATTTTATTGAGTCTTAAAATAAATAAATATGAAATTGGTCACTGGATCCTTAAACTCTGGACCTAAATAAACTCTACATGGTGGCTCCTTGATCTCTGAATATAAATAGAAATAAACAAAATTTGTAGTTTTTGTCAAAAGCATTTCCTTTCAGACATTACTGGCATGAATGTCTTTCCATACCTCTGAGCTGAACTCTTACAGCTGCCTGTGCTTCATGTCAGCATCAGTTTAATTCATAAAGAATGCAGGACGTCTCGTTTTGGGAAGAAAAAAAATATTTTAGTCGATTGTAGTTTATTTTCTGTATTACAGCGTTTGAAAAGAGGTGTCATTTTATTTAAAGCGGCAATTCATTTTGAAATTATTAATTCCGACCGGACTGCGTCTCAGCAGAGAGCCGCGTAGCATTTGGAGCTGTGCCAATGGAACGGAGGATGATTCTCTTTTCTTGACTGCCACAAGAGGGGGAGGTGATGGTCTAGTGGTTAAGGTGTTGGGCTTGAGTACAGACGATCATGGGTTCAAATCCCCACCTGACTGGAAAATCACTAAGGGCCCTTGGGCAAGGCCTTTAATCCCCTATTGCTCCCGGTGTGTAGTGAGCGCCTTGTATGGCAGCACCCTGACATCGGGGTGAATGTGAGGCGTAATTGTAAAGCACTTTGAGCGTCTGATGCAGATGGAAAAGCGCTATATAAATGCAGTCCATTTACCATTTACATCCCATCCCACTTAGCGACTTTAATCTGAACAAAAGTGACTCACAGTCACAAATGACATTTTAATGGCTTTGAGAGGAGTTAAGAAGTGGACTTGCTGCTCTTATTATTACTATCATTGCTGTTGTTGTTACTATTATTATTATTAATATATAAATTTAAAAAAATTGCAATTTTTAATACATTTGACTCTTTTACGACAACAAGCCCTGAGGCATTAATTATTATACAGAAAACAAATGCACACAAATGTGCTGAAATGCCAACAGCTAATGCTAACTTTAACATTGAAAACACCATAGACATACTAACGCATTAGCATCGGTCCCGTTTATAAAATACATCTATCAACTGTTTCAGAAGGCCATAACAGGTGGGTTTAACATAAAAGAGTATGTATTACTCACAGGCATATGCTCTTTAGGGTGTTAGCGGGGAAAAATTAAGATAAAGTCCAACGACCCAGCAGATGGAACCATTGCTTCAATGGTTCACGCTTCCAAGTGCAGTCGCTCTGCAGAAGCGGTTGATTACAGACACGCCGGAGGGTCTGCAATCAACGTAGAGAAATGATAATTTGCCCGACAAAGACCCTCAAAAACAACGGCCGCTCTGAAGGACCGATAAGGGAATCGCTAAGCAAAAAGACTATTGATACCGGTGGATGGAATGATTTCTTAACAATACCCAACTGGAGATGTGAGATGTGGTCCGCGGTGCAAGAACAAAACAAACAAAGAAGAAGAAGAAGATCAAAACCAACATGGCAGACTCTGTGAAGTTTCATGACACGAAGATGTGAAGAAATTCGACTTTGCTGCCGCAAAATATGGTAAAATAAATAGAATTTTGCATATTTTTGTGGCCCGTAATGGCCCAAAAGTGGGCCAAATCGGCGCCGGACCAGCGGGCAAATGGCTATGTCGAGCCCTGGGGTAGGTTAGTGCCCATGGCATGGGCAACTTACACATCTGTGATGGTATGGGGGTTGTTAGTGCCCATGGCATGAGCAACTTACACATCTGTGATGGCACCATCAATGCTGAAAGGTACATCCAGGTTTTGGAGCAACACATGCTGCCATCCAAGCAACGTCTTTTTCAGTGACGCCCCTGCTTATTTCAGCCCGACAATGCCAAGCCACATTCTGCACATGTTACAACAGCGTAGCTTCGTAGTAAAAGAGTGCGGGTACTAGACTGGCCTGCCTGCAGTCCAGACCTGTTGCCCATTGAAAATGTGTGGCGCATTATGAAGCGCAAAATATGACAACGGAGACCCCGGACTGTTGAACAACTGAAGTCGTACATCAAGCAAGAATGGGAAAGAATTCCACCTACAAAGCTTCAACAATTAGTGTCCTCAGTTCCCAAATGCTTACTGAGTGTTGTTAGAAGGAAAGGTGATGTAACACAGTGGAAAACATACCACTGTCCCAGCTTTTTTGAAATGTGTTGCAGGCATCCATTTCAAAATGAGCAAATATTTGCACAAAAACAATAAAGTTTATCAGTTTGAACATTAAATATCTTGTCTTTGTGGTGTATTCAATTGAATATAGGTTGAAGAGGATTTGCAAATCATTGTATTCTGTTTTTATTTACATTTTATACAACATCCCAACTTCACTGGAATTGGGGTTGTATAATAATTGTTAATTAACACAGACACGAACCTTTTAAACATATAAAACTGTAAAAACCCTTGATTCATGAGGATTTTCACCTGGGTTTTTAACTTCGAAGGAACAGATTTGAAAATAAAAACAGTCCAGGTTAAACTTTTGCTCAGAGAAAGTCATTATTAAAGGGGTCATACAGTGCAAAACTAATAAAACCGTGATATAATACAGTCACTGTTTAAAAAGTGAAAAATACAGTGATATTATTTTAGATGAATGGCAGTGTAAGACATAATTTACCTTTTCCCAAATTTTCTGTCTTTGCTCTTTCTCCTCTTGTGTCTTGCTTTGCGGTCATCAACATCACGGGAACCTTCCACAAACAGTAAATTGAAGACAACAGCATCACACAACGTGGACTAGAAAATGTCTTATTCCTGGGAAAAAATAAGATACTCTGAAGAGTAGCTCATAGAAAGTTCATATTTCCACCAACACCACTAAAAAAATAAGGAAACTGTGGAAAGTAAAATTTGAAAAGCAGGGCTGAATCTATTGCAAAATGTAACCATTCTGACTGGCACAAGCACCTTTAGTCTGTGGGCCCAAAAAAATAATGCTCTAGTTAAGAAGTTTCTTACAGCCCCCACCCCCCACCCCTGGAACTTATGTTGATGGTACCAGCATGTTCCCAGGTCACATAAGGCATCATTTTCACTTGTTGTCATTGGCGCAATCTTGTAGGTAATTTTGACAACAGCCATTTGTCTGCGAGAGGTCAGTCAAAAAAGCCGATTTCATGTCTTTACATCAGATCAGATAGAATATGGGCTTGGTAGCTCTAGGATGTAGCTGTAGACAGCCACAACAAAGGGTGGATTGACAAAGTCACCATCAAGTCACTCTCAAGTCATGAATGAGCAAGTCTCAAGTCATAATGACCACCAACTGTTTTCAAGCTGACTTGAGACTTGACTTGGGATTTGCAGATTGATGACTTGAGAATGACTTGACAGTGACTTTGTCCCACCTCTGTTATACAGTAAAGTAGTCAAACTAAAAAAAAAAAAAAAAAACTTGCTTTGTAATGGCACCAAGCCGCAGCCAAACAAAATGAGTCAAAATCTGCAGAAAGACATAACAGAAAGGGAGAAAACTGGTGATTTGGATGCCAGGTACATTAACAGAGAAGCAGGCATCAGGTACCTGTGGGATTGGACGTTGTGTGAGATCCAGGGAGTTGCTCTCTGCTTCTTTCTTCAGTAAGTTAGTGTTTAAACGACATGTTGCACGTTATTTAATGTCCCAGCTAGCAACACATGAAAGTATTCATGATTGTAAGCCTATCTGTGCGCATGTGGTAGTAATTAGTGTAGAGCTGAAACACCTAACCGAGTTAATCGATTAAAATCAATTATTAAAATAGTTGTCAACTAATTTAGTCATCAATTAGTTGCTAAATAACTTTGTTTTACCACAAATGTTTCGTTTCTTCCATATAATCAACCGAGCTTTGCTTTGAATCTTGAACCAATGAAGGAGTGCTTCGAGCTGCTGCTTCGTTGGTTTCATTTGTTTTATTTCGCTTTATCTTAATTTTTCCCCACTAAAACCCTAAAGAGCATATGTCTGAGGAATATTTACCTTTTTACGTTAAAAAGACCTGTTATGGTCTTCTGAAACAGTTGATAGATGTATTTTATGCTAACGCTGATGCTGACGCATTAGCATGTCTATGACGTGTTCAAAGTTAAAGTTAGCATTAACCTGCTGGGATTTCAGCATGTTTGTGCATTTGTTTTCTGTATAATAATTAATGGCTCACCATTTGTTGTCGTAAAAGAGTCAAATGTATTAAAAATAAATTTAAAAATATTATAATTTGTATTTATATATTAATAATAATAGCAACAATAATAATAGTAATAATAACTAATAATGCTACAATACATTTTTAGAGAAAGAGACATGAGTCACATGTGTCATTGTGAAATGACCACAAAGTTTACAAGTTATACAGATAATATTGCACATATAATGAGTCAGGCTCCAGTTTTTTTATTTAGATTTTATGGTTAACTGGTTATGCTAACTGCTCATTTGCAGCAACAAAAATACCTCTTTTTTTCACCATATATTTTATAACATTTATATGTTTCAATGTTGTTTTATGGCAACTCAGCACTTTGATAAAGCAATGCCATTTGAAATAAATATTTTTGTTCTTTATTATAAACTGTTTTATTCTTTATTATTTTATATTTCAACAGCCAAGGGACATTTGACAATTTGTTGATGGAAGGAGAGAAAAATTGTTTCCCTGCCACATTTTTAAAAAAATTCCCCGCTAATCTGATTAATCGCGTCGAAACCCCATCAGATTCATCGATGATCCAAATAATCGTTTGTTGCAGCCCTACATGTGAATGTGCATATTTAACTGTATATTCATTATTTACCTACAAGTTAACTGACTCTTGTCAAAATTACCTGCCAGGTTGTGCCAATGTGCAGCACGGTTGCATAGTGGTTAGCACTGTTGCCTCACAGCAAGAAAGTCATGTGATCAATTCCCACCTGTGGCCCTTTCGTGTGGCGTTTGCATGTTCTCCTCGTGTTTGCATGGTTTCCCTCCAGGTGCTCTGCCTTCCTCACACATCCAAAGACATGCAGGTTAAATCAATCTGAAACTTTAAATTGTCTGTAGGTGTGTGTGTGTGTGTGTGTGTGTGTGTGTGTGTGTGTGTGTGTGTGTGTGTGTGTGTGTGTGTGTGTGTGTGTGTGTGTGTGTGTGTTTGTCTATATGTGCAACAGACTGGCGTCCTGTATAGGGTGCACCCCGCCTCATGCCCTATGGCTGCTGGGACAGACTCCAGCCTCCCTCCTGTTACCCTTAATTGGACTAAGTGGGTATAGAAAATTGATGGATGGATGGTTGTGAAAATGACAAGTGACCTGGGAGCATGCTGGTACCATCAAACTGAAGTTTTTTTTGTTTTTTTTTGGGGGGGGGGGGGGTGCAACAAAAGTGCATAAGTCATTATTCATGTCATGGACTACTTCTCTGCACAAATTGTTGCAGAAATTTGTCAGTGAGTTTTTGAGAAAACGTGCACATGATGTTATAATAATGTTTTGGATTTTTATCAGCACTGCAAATCAACAAGTCCCAAAAGTCTGTTTAGTTATATGTCCCAGAATTTCACAAGTGTATCTTCGGAATTCTTAAAAAAATATCCAATTCAAAATTTAAGAAACACTCGCAGGGCCAACACATACAGACAGATAAACTCCACACAGAAAGGACCAGGTGGGAAGCAAACCTGGGACCTTCTCCCTGTGAGGCAACAGTGCTAACCACTAAGCCACTGTGCTGTTATTTACTCACTGTAAATGCCCGGTCACACGGCGATCGCTGAACGCAAATCGTCGAGAAAAGTGGACAAATGAGCCTGGACGTCTCCCATCACTGAAAAGCCTGCGAGTCCAGAGCGCATAAAAGAATGAAACAAAACCGAACTAACAAAAGAAAAACAAAGCGAACAGCAACCTTGACGATTTAAACAAAATCAAAACAACATTCATGATAACGTGATTTGATAGCGAGTAACAGACCAAGCACCAGCCTGTGAAGTCTGCAGCCAGTCTGTGCGCTCCACAGCACCTGCAGCTGCGATCTGGTTGTCTTGACAACAGGTTTGTCTTCACTACAACGTGTGCGTGCTCATGCACGCTACAGCCCGAGATGGCTGCAAACGTGCGTAAATAGTTAAAGCAGTTGATAAAACGTTCTTGTCACTATTATTTCTGTATGAAAACATTGCTTTTTGTCTCACACATGGATGAGTTACGCTCAGGTCGTCGGATCTTTAGTTATTGATCTGTTCAGATATTGGCAATGTTCGTGCAAGACGTCAGACTTGGGAGGCTGGACAAAGTTGGACGACAATCAAACAGAGCGCTGACAGTACGGGAATTACGCAAACGATGAGGAACCATCAAGACAGAAAGCAAAACGGAATACGAACGAATTGACGTTGTTGTCAGGATTTGTTCACATTTTTCAACAGTTTGAAAATTATGAGGAAGCGCCAGCTACAGGAACGAAGCTGGACGACAGTTAAACGATGTCTCAGAAAGTCAACTTTCTTGTTTCATTTTGGCTTTGGTGTCCTTCATTAGTGCTATGTCACTGGGGCTTAAGTAATTTTTAAAAAGCTAAAGTTGAGTTCAGGTATTTTTTAACTGGGTATGCTTACCTCTACGATCCTGTCTGCCGCATCCTATCTTCTCATTTTGTGCTGCCGCGGGGACCTCATCTTCACTCTCCTCACTGCTCGTACTGCTTACATCGAGGACGATGTCCTTTTGAGGGTCAACTCTGACAAAGTTTCTGCACTCAAATGTCAGGTGGCCCGCTGTGAAAACAGCAGCACCAGTGAGAATGGCTGAACAAGTAAAAAGGAAAACTGGAAAGATTCATTGCTTTAATATTTGACACAATATGTGTCACTAAGGTGTTTGAACATAAAATTTGTCAAGAAGTGTGCAAAGAACCAAGACCAAGAAACAACAGTGAGGAGTATACCGTATATTCCCCGTAATTAGGGTTAAGCATAGGCTTAATAGTGTGAAAGTGAAACTCTGAGGAGTGGTCAATCTATTAATATATAGTGTCACAGTCTACCCAGCTGTAACATGGGTACCGGCCTTGGCTGGGGAAATGACTATGGCTTGTATTTTGTCATTGCTTAGTTTTTCCACCAGAGAGCGATCTGCAACCACCCTGTTGTGAACATACATTTGTGGAACACAACAATCAGCTGACAGAAAAAGAATGAGCAGCACAGAAACCATCTGTTTTCATGGTAAGCTGCTAGTCATCATTAGAAATACACAAGTTAAACAATAATTAAAAAGTACTGTGGCTCTGATATGCTCTTAAATGTTTTGTATAGATAGCAATTTTATTCATCAAAATAATATACTTTCATGTTATTTTGGTGAGGATTCGTTACATATACAACACAAAACAAATGTAAAGCCCCAGTCACACAGCACTAACGAAGGACACAGAAGCCAAAACAAAACAAAACTTTCGGAGACCATCCTCCAGCTTCATTTCTGTAACTGGCGCGTCATCAGAATTTGCAAACTGTTGAAAAATGTGAACAAATCCTGACGACAACCTCAATTCGTCTGGATTCCATTTTGCTTTCTTGACGGTTCCTCATCGTTTGCATAATTCCTGTACCGTCAGCGTTCCATTTGATTGTTGTCCAACTTCATCCAACCTCCAGCCTCTCAACATCTCTGGCTTCGATGTGCGTGTGCACGCACACGTTGTCAAGACAACACAGCTGCAGTGAGTCTGTGGACAGCGCAGACTCACTGCAGAAATGATCACACGCTGGCACTTCGTTTTGATTTTGTTTTAAAGCGCCATGGTTGCCGTTCACTTATTTTTTCTTTTGTTCGTTTCGGTCTTTTATGTGCTTTGCACTCACAGGCTTTTCAGTGATGGGAGAAGTCCAGGCTCATTCGTCCACTTTTTCTCAACGATTTGTGACTTTGGGACTTTTTCCTTTGTTCAGTTAACGCTGTGTGTCATGTGACCGGGCCCTTACAGGGCAACATTCTATTACAAGCTCCCTCGATCCAAAAAAGTCCAAAAATGGGATGAAATAGCTTAATCTTGTTTCATAACAGACTGTCTCATAACGTGCAGATCTGGCAGCTGGCTGGGTTATAAAGTGCAGACCTGGCAACCCACCCGAAACAAAAGAAAAGGAGCTTCACCCTTGAACAAAACCGCAACAAACACTGCTTCAGCTTAAAATTTTTACCCCTATGGAGCATGATCAAACAAGTTTCAAGCAATAGCCGCTAAAAATACCCTGTTTGAAGAAATTTGAATATGACTGAAGCCAATAAGACTAAGAATACTGAGATGCTAACCATGTGCTATCAATGATTTCAAGAATTGGACAGTTAAAAAATTGGATCCTGATTACAAATCGGGTGCCAGGATGACAAACGTGGCTCAAGAAGTTAATACAGTGCTTCAAAACGTGCTCGAATTTGCTATTCGGGAATAAATGAAGCTAGCATGAAGCTGGACTCTCTGGCGATGGTGGCAGAGAAGAGAACTGCTGGACATTATGGATGATGTCAGTCACCCTCTGCACACCGTCATCAGCAACCAGAGGAGCCTCTTCAGCCACAGACTGCTCCTTCCCAGGTGCAGGATCAACAGGTTGAAAAACTCCTTTGTCCCTCAGGCCATCAGACTATACAACTCCTCACTCAGGGGGAGGAGGAGTAACAGGAAGACAGAGGTCGGGAATGAGAATGAGAGGCACAGTAGTAGCCAGTAAACCATCATTGATCCTTATATCTGGTATTTATATTGTGTATTTGTATTTATATTTGCAAACTGTTTTTCTTTTTTCTTTTTTGAGGCTGTGTGCTTCTTACCCTGTGTGCTGTTGTACAATGCTGCTGGAATCGCAATTTCCCTGACAGACTCTTCCCAAAGGATCAATAAAATTCTATCTAATCTAATCTAAATGCGAAGGAATGGCACTGTGCGGAATAGCACTCTTAAGGGAAATCTGTTTGTGCCATGTGTTTCTGGGGAAAAAGAATGTCAGCTGATATATTGGCATGTCGGATTATAGAATCATCAAATATTGAAACTGGTATCGGTCTTAAAAATTCTGTAGCTGTTAGGACTACTTAGAATTACTATTATTGATTAATTGTTTGGGGTCTTTTTTTTAATCAAACCTCTCTGATCTCTGCTTCATAAATGTGAATATTTTCTGTTTTTTTTTCCTCCTCTCTTACAGCAATCTGAATTTCTGGGTTGTGAACAAAACAACACAAAACATTCGACAATGTTGTCTTGGACCGATGGAAACGATGAACATTTTCTGCCATTTGGGCGAAAACTAATCAAGACAATAATGGACAGATTAATCAATAATGAAGATAATCGTGAGTTGCAGCTCCACATTCAACCAAACGTGAACAAAAAGCCTGAAATGTTTCATGTAAAGCGACGCTATAAGTTTTCAATAAATCATACTTACGATATCCACATTTCTTGCACCCAGCTCTGATGTTGTCTTTATTGGGACCTGTGACATATAATGAGTTATTTTAGTGGTTTATCCGACCATTACATTAATATCTTCCAAATTAACTTTGCAGTTACAGTTAGCATCAGTCTGTGTGACCCCATGCTGCTAATATGAGTCTATTTCAGCAATGCTTCCACACGTTTTATTCACTACATTAGTAAAAGTGAACACATACCTGGAACAGCCATGCGTCTTTAAATTAAATACCAAAACAGCTCAAAAAATAGCTGTTTATTAGAGAAAAGCGGGCATGTTACACTTCCGTGCGCTCACTCAAAACACTGTTCCTGCTGACGTCTTCACGGTGCACTGCCGCCACCAAGCGGTCTGGAGGCTAATGTACCAGATTGTGTTTTCTTTGAATTTGATGACTTTTTTGTTTGGAACATTGTGAAAAAAGTTCAAAATATTGCTCTATTACTGTTACCAAGAGAATATTAACATTATTTGTTTTGTTCTCTGCAGTTTTCTGGTATTTATTAGTTTTTGTTTTCTTTTTGAATGTGATAGGTTGCAGTGATAGATGAGGAAGTGCAACAATATACACTCAACAAAAATATAAACGCAACACTTTTGGTTTTGCTCCCATTTTGTATGTGATGAACTCAAAGATCTAAAACTTTTTCCACATACACAATATCACCATTTCCCTCAAATATTGTTCACAAACCAGTCTAAATCTGTGATAGTGAGCACTTCTCCTTTGCTGAGATCATTCATCCCACCTCACAGGTGTACCATATCAAGATGCTGATTAGACACCATGATTAGTGCACAGGTGTGCCTTAGACTGTCCACAATAAAAGGCCACTCTGAAAGGTGCAGTTTTGTTTTATTGGGGGGGGATACCAGTCAGTATCTGGTGTGACCACCATTTGCCTCATGCAGTGCAACACATCTCCTTCGCATAGAGTTGATCAGGTTGTCAGTTGTGGCCTGTGGAATGTTGGTCCACTCCTCTTCAATGGCTGTGCGAAGTTGCTGGATATTGGCAGGAACTGGTACACACTGTCGTATACGCCGGTCCAGAGCATCCCAAACATGCTCAATGGGTGACATGTCCGGTGAGTATGCCGGCCATGCAAGAACTGGGACATTTTCAGCTTCCAAGAATTGTGTACAGATCCTTGCAACATGGGGCCGTGCATTATCCTGCTGCAACATGAGGTGATGTTCTTGGATGTATGGCACAACAATGGGCCTCAGTATCTCGTCACGGTATCTCTGTGCATTCAAAATGCCATTAATAAAATGCACCTGTGTTCTTCGTCCATAACAGACGCCTGCCCATACCATAACCCCACCGCCACCATGGGCCACTCGATCCACAACATTGACATCAGAAAACCGCTCACCCACATGACGCCACACACGCTGTCTGCCATCTGCCCTGAACAGTGTGAACCGGGATTCATCCATGAAGAGAACACCTCTCCAACGTGCCAAACGCCAGTGAATGTGAGCATTTGCCCACTCAAGTCGGTTACGACGACGAACTGGAGTCAGGTCGAGACCCCGATGAGGACGATGAGCATGCAGATGAGCTTCCCTGAGACGGTTTCTGACAGTTTGTGCAGAAATTCTTTGGTTATGCAAACCGATTGTTTCAGCAGCTGTCCAAGTGGCTGGTCTCAGACGATCTTGGAGGTGAACATGCTGGATGTGGAGGTCCTGGGCTGGTGTGGTTACACGTGGTCTGCAGTTGTGAGGCTGGTTGGATGTACTGCCAAATTCTCTGAAACGCCTTTGGAGACGGCTTATGGTAGAGAAATGAACATTCAATACACGAGCAACAGCTCTATTGTGGACAGTCTAAGGCACACCTGTGCACTAATCATGGTGTCTAATCAGCATCTTGATATGGCACACCTGTGAGGTGGGATGGATTATCTCAGCAAAGGAGAAGTGCTCACTATCACAGATTTAGACTGGTTTGTGAACAATATTTGAGGGAAATGGTGATATTGTGTATGTGGAAAAAGTTTTACATCTTTAAGTTCATCTCATACAAAATGGGAGCAAAACCAAAAGTGTTGCGTTTATATTTTTGTTGAGTGTAAAAGCATGCGCAAAATGATGCAGAAAATGGCACTAGCAATGACTGTGTTAGCGTTGTTAGAGGGCCTTGCAAATGGTGCAATCCGATGTGAGCGTGTATTCAGGGAACGCGAAAATTTACTTGCAAATGATGATAATTGGCTCATAAGCCAATTTCATGTACCAAGGCCACTGTTATAGTCCAGCAGTTAAGGGATAGAATCGTGCACTTTTTTACAAAAGCGCCAAACTTTGTCCAGGGACTCTTTAGTTTATATTAAGTCATGTCAAAGCGGGAGACATTTGATTTTAGCCCTGTATCCTGCTTTTTTTAAAAGGGTGTTTGCATGGTTATAATACAGTGTATATTTTGCTATTAATATGACAATACGATCATATGGTTATTATGTAGGGGGCCAGTGATCAAGACTGGACATTGTTAAGCTGTAGAGAATGGCTACTGCAACTAGTGCAGAGCTATACTGAGCTTATGTGATCATGTATCGTCCGTCGTGCAGCGTCATACGTCGTCGTACATCCTTATACATTAGCAGGGTGGTATGTTTAAAAATGGAAAGAGGTACAGGACTCATTTCAGGCTTGTAGGGATCTTTAACAGGCCTCTACCTCTGAGACATAAAATCAGGTCACTGTGATCTTCCTAGCATGAAAGCTGTAGAGAGTAGTTCATTAAAAATATTCATGAAACATTTGTGCATATCTAGGAAGTCTGCCAACCAGGTATTTACAATGTTTTCAGTTAAAAAATATGGTGATAATCGTCTTAATACCAATAACATAAAATAATAATGATAACAACAACAATAATAATATTAGTGGTTATGGCCATAAAAACAAAATTGATTTCTTGTAATTAATAAAAAAGCATTTCTTTCCATTCAAACACTGTTGTTATTTTAGATTGTAAATATGTTAGAGTGCATGAGTACCATCTTTCCTTTGCCCTATGCTCGCAAACAGCTACATTGCATAGGTATATTGATATTCACAATGAGTTAGACAATATTTAGTCACTTTCCCTAGATTAACGCTTTTTCTAAGAGTGTAAGCACACTGAAGTACATTTGAAGCATCCCTACTTAGCCTTAATACATTTTCATAACCTTCAAGTTTATATTATGAACTTAAAAAGACATTTGGATAAGAGTTTGTCAAGAATTATATGCTGTAGAAGGCTGAAAATGGTTATTCTCTTAAACCCAAGTTTTTAGAGTGTAGATGTTTATGGATTCAATGTCTCCCGATCTTATATACTTCAGGACACTATAAAGTACCTCTGATAAAGTTTTGGCGCTTTTGTATAAAAGTGCATGATTCCCCTAAAATTTGTCCCTTAGCCGCCGAACTATTACTGGAGTTGTGCGCAGAAATGCAGCCGGCCCAAAGCACAACACGTCGAGGAGCCAGGGGTTGTCTGTGCCCACATAGGTGCTGACCACACTGGGCTTTCTGGCAACAGGGGCATTCCAGTGGGAGGAAACATTTTCATTCCATCAAAGTTCAAATCATATACGTTGGGTTGGGAACAGGCTAGAGGCTGACACTGTGTGTGATGCACAGTAAATTTTGCAGAGTAAAATTTACTCTGCTGGGATAATGTTTGGTCCCAGTCCAAACAGAGTTAAATATACTCTACCACAGGGTTAAATCAACTCAATGCAGTATAAAATAACTCATATTGGAATAGAACCACTTGAACTGACAAGACGGTGTCACCGACCGAGCGGTCTGCCCGAAAACTCAGTCAGCCCTGCATTCAGTGCGCATGCATCATCAGCTGTGGTTCACTGATTATCACCTTGTTTCTGCTTAAACTGCACTCCAGTCATCATTTATCTCAGCGACAGATATCTGAATCTTCCGTACAACAATTTCCACATAAATTCAGCATTATTTCAAAATAAGACGGTGGAAGCAATCACAGCACTGCAGCCACATGGACTGCTAGCTGTTGCATTCACTGCCCGTCCGTCATTTCAAAGCGTCACCGATTATGGCCTAGTTTCTGCTTAAAATGGCTTCGTTTCTGCTTCAAATTGACTTTAGAATGATTTAAGAGGTTTTACCTTTTCATCTGATGGTTAATAATCCCATTAATCCATTTGATTGGTTTGGGTGAAGAGAGTCCGTCTCAGACAGGCTGCTGAGCTCTGAAATGACACGTGCAGTGGAGGCAGGGCGGACCAATTTTTAGGTATGGACTGTTCAGTCGGTGACAACGGTAGAGCTGATTTCACTCTACAATAGAGTGTAATTTACTCTATTTAGATTGGGACCAAATGTTATCTTGGCAGAATATATTTTATTCAGCAAAATTTACTGTGTGGGTGGCTATGTGGATAAATACTTTATTCATGTCATTGTTCCGAACAAAAACCAGCGCGGGCACATTTGGGCATGTGTGTATTCAAATATGTTTTGCAAATATGTTGCATCCCTGTCTTTTTTTAACCTGTGTGTGTGTGTGTGTGTGTGTGTGTGCACGTGCGCGCGCACTGCATTGAGCTCACAGCGTTTACGGCCTCACACACACATGCTCCCACTAACAGTTTTCCATATCATGTTTATTCGGTGTGACAGGGTATGAAATAAACTATCCCTGCGTGTCTCCACATCATTTCCAGTCATCTGTAGCTCACACTTAGTATAATTTCTTTTCTGTGCTCATGTTGTGTGATCTCACAGAGGGGGATTCCTAGCTCCAAGGGCCTATTTACATGCAGTTGCATATTTAAATATGGGTGTGAAAAGGGAGGAGCTTGGGTACATCTGCACGTGTGCTCAATTCCACGTTGACTTGGATGTACAAATGGAACATGCTTGGATCCATGTGTACGCACACTTTGATACATCTGGATATTTTTGTGCTTAAATACAACCTGATATTCTCCACTGGCTATTTAGCAACTTTTCAAAATGCAGTACTGTACAGTGTTGCCACAGTTACTTTGAAAAGTTACTTTATTACAACCCCTGGCAAAAATTATGGAATCACCGGCCTCAGAGGATGTTCATTCAGTTGTTTAATTTTGTAGAAAAAAGCAGATCACAGACATGACACGAAACTAAAGTCATTTCAAATGGCAACTTTCTGGCTTTAAGAAACACTATAAGAAATCAAGAAAAAAAGATTGTGGCAGTCAGTAATGGTTACTTTTTTAGACCAAGCAGAGGAAAAAAAATATGGAATCACTCAATTCTGAGGAAAGAATTATGGAATCACCCTGTAAATTTTCATCCCCCAAATTAACACCTGCATCAAATCAGATCTGCTCATTGACATTGACCCTATGCCATGACATTGACCCTATGTGTCTTTTTGCAAGGAATGTTTCTGCAGTTTTTGCTCTATGGCAAGATGCATTATCATCTTGAAAAATGATTTCATCATCCCCAAACATCCTTCAATTGTCCAAAATATCAACGTAAACTTGTGCATTTATTGATGATGTAATGACAGCCATCTCCCCAGTGCCTTTACCTGACATGCAGCCCCATATCATCAATGACTGTGGAAATTTACATGTTCTCTTCAGGCAGTCATCTTTATAAATCTCATTGGAAAGGCACCAAACAAAAGTTCCAGCATCATCACCTTGCCCAATGCAGATTCAAGATTCATCACTGAATATGACTTTCATCCAGTCATCCACAGTCCACAATTGCTTTTCCTTAGCCCATTGTAACCTTGTTTTTTTCTGTTTAGGTGTTAATGATGCCTTTCGTTTAGCTTTTCTGTATGTAAATCCAATTTCCTTTAGGCGGTTTCTTACAGTTCGGTCACAGACGTTGACTCCAGTTTCCTCCCGTTCGTTCCTCATTTGTTTTGTTGTACATTTTTCGATTTTTGAGACATATTGCTTTAAGTTTTCTGTCTTGATGATTTGATGTCTTCCTTGGTCTACCAGTATGTTTGCCTTTAACAACCTTCCCATGTTGTTTGTATTTGGTCCAGAGTTTAGACACAGCTGACTGTGAACAACCAACATCTTTTGCAACACTGCGTGATGATTTACTCTCTTTTAAGAGTTTGATAATCCTCTCTTTTGTTTCAATTGACATCTCTGACTGCCACTGACTGCCACAATCTTTTTTTCTTGATTTCTTATAGTGTTTCTTAAAGCCAGAAAGTTGCCATTTGAAATGACTTTAGTTTTGTGTCATGTCTGTGATCTGCTTTTTTTCTACAAAATTAAACAACTGAATGAACATCCTCCGAGGCCGGTGATTCCATAATTTTTGCCAGGGGTTGTAGTTACTTTATAGTTACTTTGTACAGTTACTTATTAGAAGCTGTATGTTACTTTATTAGGAGCTGCCAACAACTTGTAAATAACAAGTAACGTAACTAATAAAGCAACTAGTAATGTAACTTGGTTACTCTTTAGATTGCGGAATCAGCAAAGTAACTAATCAGCAAGGTAACTAGTAGTTACTTTGCTGAGTACTCAATCTTAAGAATAACCAAGTTACATTACTAGTTACTTTATTAGTTACATTCAGCAGTTGCAGACAAGTTTTCCACAGCTGCTAATGAAGTAACTGCATAAAGTAACTGTAAAATGTAACTGTATAAAGTAACTAATCAAGCAACTTTTCAAAGTTACCTTTTCAACACTGTGTATGTATGTATGTGTGCTGTAAGACATTTTTGAAACGATTGTTCCTCTTGCTTGCCTCTACTGGTGGTTGGCTATCACTTCCTGTTCCGGAGCACAGCGGTGTTTTTCTGTATCTGTTAGCTGTTTAATCTGCGCAGTTAGATTGATCTAGTTATCTAGATTACGATTTGTTTCCCAGTGTAATCTTTACGTGCCTTAACTAAAGCACTCCTTCTGCTGAATCACCTCTAAATTATTTACACATTATTCACTTTACGTGTTTTTAGGAATCCGCTAGCTTAGCGTAGCTACTAGCTCTTAGCCGATTTAGCATGGCGTCTTCTCCTGTCTCTCCCGCACTTTTCTGCTCTGGGTGTGAAATGTTTAGTTATTCCTCGGCCTCCTTTAGCAGTAACGGTACTTGTAATAAGTGTAGCTTATTCGTAGCTTTGGAGGCCAGGCTGGGCGAATTGGAGACTCGGCTCCGCACCGTGGAAAATTCTACAGCTAGCCAGGCCTCTGTAGTCGGTGTGGACCAAGGTAGCTTAGCCGCCGTTAGTTACCCCCTGGCAGATCCCGAGCAGCCGGAAAAGCAGGCTGACTGGGTGACTGTGAGGAGGAAGCGTAGCCCTAAACAGAAGCCCCGTGTACACCGCCAACCCGTTCACATCTCTAACCGTTTTTCCCCACTCGACGACACACCCGCCGAGGATCAAACTCTGGTTATTGGCGACTCTGTTTTGCGAAATGTGAAGTTAGCGACACCAGCAACCATAGTCAATTGTCTTCCGGGGGCCAGAGCAGGCGACATTGAAGGAAATTTGAAACTGCTGGCTAGGGCTAAGCGTAAATTTGGTAAGATTGTAATTCACGTCGGCAGTAATGACACCCGGTTACGCCAATCGGAGGTCACTAAAATTAACATTAAATCGGTGTGTAACTTTGCAAAAACAATGTCGGACTCTGTAGTTTTCTCTGGGGCCCCTCCCCAATCAGACCGGGAGTGACATGTTTAGCCGCATGTTCTCCTTGAATTGCTGGCTGTCTGAGTGGTGTCCAAAAAATGAGGTGGGCTTCATAGATAATTGGCAAAGCTTCTGGGGAAAACCTGGTCTTGTTAGGAGAGACGGCATCCATCCCACTTTGGATGGAGCAGCTCTCATTTCTAGAAATCTGGCCAATTTTTTTAAATCCTCCAAAACCGTGACTATCAGGGTTGGGACCAGGAAGCAGAGTTGTAGTCTTACACACCTCTCTGCAGCTTCTCTCCCCCTGCCATCCCCTCATTACCCCATCCCCGTAGAGACGGTGCCTGCTCCCAGACTACCAATAACCAGCAAAAATCTATTTAAGCATAAAAATTCAAAAAGAAAAAATAATATAGCACCTTCAACTGCACCACAGACTAAAACAGTTAAATGTGGTCTATTAAACATTAGGTCTCTCTCTTCTAAGTCCCTGTTGGTAAATGATATAATAATTGATCAACATATTGATTTATTCTGCCTTACAGAAACCTGGTTACAGCAGGATGAATACGAGGTCTGTCAATAAAGTAAGGGTCCTTTTTATTTTTTTCAAAAACTATATGGATTTCATTCATATGTTTTTACGTCAGACATGCTTGAACCCTTGTGCGCATGCGTGTGTTTTTCCACGCCTGTCGGTGACGTCATTCACCTGTGAGCACTCCTTGTGGGAGGAGTCGTCCAGCCCCTCGTCGGAATTCCTTTGTCTGAGAAGTTGCTGAGAGACTGGCGCGTTGTTTGATCAGAATTTTTTCTAAACCTGTGAGACACATCGAAGTGGACACGGTTCGAAAAATTAAGCTGGTTTTCAGTGAAAATTTTAACGGCTGATGAGAGATTTTGAGGTGATTCTGTCGCTTTAAGGACTTCCCATGGTGCGAGACGTCGCGCAGCGCTCTCAGGCGGCGTCATCAGCCTGTTCAAGCTGAAAACCTCCACATTTCAGGCTCTATTGATCCAGGACGTCGTGAGAGAACAGAGAAGTTTCAGAAGAAGTCGGTTTCAGCATTTTATCCGGATATTCCACTGTTAAAGGAGATTTTTCTAATGAAAGACGTGCGGACGGATCCGCGCGTCGGGACGCAGCCGACGCGGTGCGGCGGCACAGGAAAAACACCTCCATGTTGATAACCATTTGTAAAATCCAGGCGGCTTTTGATGGCTTTCAGTGGAGTGAGTATATGAGAAATTGTTTAACAGGCAGGACATGTTCCAACTTGTCCTTAAGGCTTTCAACAGAGGTGTTTTCCTGTGGCGGAGCGTCGCGGCGGCTGCGTCCCGACGCGCGGACCCGTCCGCACGTCTTTCATTAAAAAAATCTCCTTAACAGTGGAATATCCGGATAAAATGCTGATGAAACCGACTTCTTCTGAAACTTCTCTGTTCTCTCACGACGTCCTGGATCAATAGAGCCTGAAATGTGGAGGTTTTCAGCTTGAACAGGCTGACGACGACGGCGGCTGAGAGCGCTGAGCGACGTCTCGCACCGTGTGAAGTCCTTAAAGCGACAGAATCACCTCAAAATCTCTCATCAGCCGTTAAAATTTTCACTGAAAACCAGCTTAATTTTTCGAACCGTGTCCACTTCGATGTGTCTCACAGGTTTAGAAAAAATTTTGATCAAACAACGCGCCAGTCTCTCAGCAACTTCTCAGACAAAGGAATTCCGACGAGGGGCTGGACGACTCCTCCCACAAGGAGTGCTCACAGGCGAATGACGTCACCGACAGGCGTGGAAAAACTCACGCATGCGCACGAGGGTTCAAGCATGTCTGACATAAAAACATATGAATGAAATCCATATAGTTTTTGAAAAAAATAAAAAGGACCGTTACTTTATTGACAGACCTCGTATGTTAGTTTAAATGAGTCAACACCCCCGAGTCACACTAACTGTCAGAATGCTTGTAGCACGGGCCGGGCGGAGGATTAGCAGCAATCTTCCATTCCAGCTTATGATTATCAAAAAACCCAGACAGAGCTTTAATTCATTTGAAGCTTGACTCTTAGTCTTGTCCATCCAAATTGGAGAGTCCCAAAAACCAGTTTTATTTGGTTATTATCTATCGTCCACCTGGTCGTTACTGTGGAGTTTCTCTGTGAATTTTCAGACCTTTTGTCTGACTTAGTGCTTAGCTCAGATAAGATAATTATAGTGGGCGATTTTAACATCCACACAGATGCTGAGAATGACAGCCTCAACACTGCATTTAATCTATTATTAGACTCTATTGGCTTTGCTCAAAAAGTAAATGAGTCCACCCACCACTTTAATCATATCTTAGATCTTGTTCTGACTTATGGTATGGAAATAGAAGACTTAACAGTATTCCCTGAAAACTCCCTTCTGTCTGATAATTTCTTAATAACATTTACATTTACTCTGATGGACTACCCAGCAGTGGGGAATAAGTTTCATTACACTAGAAGTCTTTCAGAAAGCGCTGTAACTAGGTTTAAGGATATGATTCCTTCTTTATGTTCTCTAATGCCATATACCAACACAGTGCAGAGTAGCTACCTAAACTCTGTAAGTGAGATAGAGTATCTCGTCAATAGTTTTACATCCTCATTGAAGACAACTTTGGATGCTGTTGCTCCTCTAAAAAAGAGAGCTTTAAATCAGAAGTGCCTGACTCCGTGGTATAACTCAGAAACTCGTAGCTTAAAGCAGATAACCTGTAAGTTGGAGAGGAAATGGCGTCTCACTAATTTAGAAGATCTTCACTTAGCCTGGAAAAAGAGTCTGTTGCTCTATAAAAAAAAGCCCTCCGTAAAGCTAGGACATCTTTCTACTCATCACTAATTGAAGAAAATAAGAACAACCCCAGGTTTCTTTTCAGCACTGTAGCCAGACTGACAAAGAGTCAGAGCTCTATTGAGCTGAGTATTCCATTAACTTTAACTAGTAATGACTTCATGACTTTCTTTGCTAACAAAATTTTAACTATTAGAGAAAAAATTACTCATAACCATCCCAAAGACTTATCGTTTATCTTTGGCTGCTTTCAGTGATGCCGGTATTTGGTTAGACTATTTCTCTCCGATTGTTCTGTCTGAGTTATTTTCATTAGTTACTTCATCCAAATCATCAACAATGGTTTATTAGACCCCCATTCCTACCAGAGCTGCTCAAGGAAGCCCTACCATTATTAATGCTTCGATCTTAAATATGATCAATCTATCTTTGTTAGTTGGCTATGTACCACAGGCTTTAAGGTGGCAGTAATTAAACCATTACTTAAAAAGCCATCACTTGACCCAGCTATCTTAGCTAATTATAGGCCAATCTCCAACCTTCCTTTTCTCTCAAAAATTCTTGAAAGGGTAGTTGTAAAACAGCTAACTGATTCATCTGCAGAGGAATGGTCTATTTTGAAGAGTTTCAGTCAGGTTTTAGAATTCATCATAGTACAGAAACAGCATTAGTGAAGGTTACAAATGATCTTCTTATGGCCTCGGACAGTGGACTCATCTCTGTGCTTGTTCTGTTAGACCTCAGTGCTGCTTTTGATACTGTTGACCATAAAATTTTATTACAGAGATTAGAGCATGCCATAGGTATTAAAGGCACTGCGCTGCGGTGGTTTGAATCATATTTGTCTAATAGATTACAATTTGTTCATGTAAATGGGGAATCGTCTTCACAGACTAAGGTTAATTATGGAGTTCCACAAGGTTCTGTGCTAGGACCAATTTTATTCACTTTATACATGCTTCCCTTAGGCAGTATTATTAGACGGTATTGCTTAAATTTTCATTGTTACGCAGATGATACCCAGCTTTATCTATCCATGAAGCCAGAGGACACACACCAATTAGCTAAACTGCAGGATTGTCTTACAGACATAAAGACATGGATGACCTCTAATTTCCTGCTTTTAAACTCAGATAAAACTGAAGTTATTGTACTTGGCCTCACAAATCTTAGAAACATGGTGTCTAACCAGATCCTTACTCTGGATGGCATTACCCTGACCTCTAGTAATACTGTGAGAAATCTTGGAGTCATTTTTGATCAGGATATGTCATTCAAAGCGCATATTAAACAAATATGTAGGACTGCTTTTTTGCATTTACGCAATATCTCTAAAATCAGAAAGGTCTTGTCTCAGAGTGATGCTGAAAAACTAATTCATGCATTTATTTCCTCTAGGCTGGACTATTGTAATTCATTATTATCAGGTTGTCCTAAAAGTTCCCTAAAAAGCCTTCAGTTAATTCAAAATGCTGCAGCTAGAGTACTGATGGGGACTAGAAGGAGAGAGCATATCTCACCCATATTGGCCTCTCTTCATTGGCTTCCTGTTAATTCTAGAATAGAATTTAAAATTCTTCTTCTTACTTATAAGGTTTTGAATAATCAGGTCCCATCTTATCTTAGGGACCTCGTAGTACCATATCACCCCAATAGAGCGCTTGCTCTCAGACTGCAGGCTTACTTGTAGTTCCTAGGGTTTGTAAGAGTAGAATGGGAGGCAGAGCCTTCAGCTTTCAGGCTCCTCTCCTGTGGAACCAGCTCCCAATTCTGATCAGGGAGACAGACACCCTCTCTACTTTTAAGATTAGGCTTAAAACTTTCCTTTTTGCTAAAGCTTATAGTTAGTGCTGGATCAGGTGACCCTGAACCATCCCTTAGTTATGCTGCTATAGACGTAGACTGCTGGGGGGTTCCCATGATGCACTGTTTCTTTCTCTTTTTGCTCTGTATGCACCACTCTGCATTTAATCATTAGTGATCGATCTCTGCTCCCCTCCACAGCATGTCTTTTTCCTGGTTCTCTCCCTCAGCCCCAACCAGTCCCAGCAGAAGACTGCCCCTCCCTGAGCCTGGTTCTGCTGGAGGTTTCTTCCTGTTAAAAGGGAGTTTTTCCTTCCCACTGTAGCCAAGTGCTTGCTCACAGGGGGTCGTTTTGACCGTTGGGGTTTTACATAATTATTGTATGGCCTTGCCTTACAATATAAAGCGCCTTGGGGCAACTGTTTGTTGTGATTTGGCGCTATATAAAAAAATTGATTGATTGATTGATTTCCACCACGGTGGATTAGTGGTTAGCACTGTTGCCTCACAGCGAGAAGGTCGTGGGTTTGATTCCCACCTGTGACTTTTCTGTGTGGAGTTTGCATGTTCTCCCCATGTTTGTGTGGGTTCTCTCCGGGTGCTTCCTCCCACATCCAAAGACACGCAGGTTAGGTGGATTGGGAACTGTAAATTGTCTGTGGGTGTGCGTGCGGATGTGAATGTGTTTGTTTGTCTATATGTGGCCCTGTGACAGACTGGCATCTTGTCCAGGGTGTACCTCACCTCACGCTCTATAATTGCTGGGATAGGCTCCAGCACCTCGCGTCCCTTGATTGGAGTAAGTGGTTGAAGATGAGTGTGTGTGAGTGTGTGTGTGTTCCTATTCCTGATCACTTTCCCATGAAGGCAGCTGCGGTTTGTGTTGGGGGTTAATTGAACACAGCCAGCGTCAGACAGTCAGATGGAAAATGTGGAGACATGTGGGGCCCTCAGACATGCTCTCATCATCATCCTGGGGCCTGTTCTGTCATCATGGTGTCTGTGACTTTGTCACACATGAACACACTCAGTCTGTATCTCTTGATCGTCGCATCAGTGATCAGTTTCATTCTGGCTTATTCCACTTTTCTTACGGTAAAAAGTGTGTCGCCAGATGACAATAATCAGTTTCACTCAGCAAAACGATGACTGATCCAGTACACATTAACTTGTTTTTGTTTTTTCATGTGTTTTAAAGTTTAAAAACTAAAAAAAAACTAAAAAAAACAACACTTTTTTTAAAGTGATAAAACATTTATGCACATTCCCGATCTGTTTCTGGAATAACTTTTCTTCAGGAACAAAACACAATCATTTTCTATTATTGAAATTTTTTGCTAATTTTCCTGAGGAGGTGACACATTATGTGATAAAGGTGAAAATTGGACCAATTGTTTGTATGAGTCTGAGTTTCCCTTTATGTGATTTACATTTCCTTTTTAATGCACGAGAAGAAACCAGTGAAAATCAATTGTTTCACCAGACTGGATTTTCTGCTGTAGTTGCAAATATAACTGACAATCAGAAACTTGTGTGTTGCTAATATAAGCGTTTGGTTGCTCGGTTTGCAAAATGAAACATGCAGTAAAGTGCTGCAGTTATTGAGGTTGCACACTGCCCTTACTGGCAGTTTTTTTTTTTTTTTTTTTTTTTTTTACACAAACCAAAATCAAGGGTGTCTTTCATATCTGGACTTAATGATCATAATTTAAAAATAATAATAAATACATTGCATTTCATCCACTAGAAGGTGTAAAGAGTACAAAGTCTGAGCTCAGTGGAGCTCACAATGGAGCAAATAGTTAGCGTTCTTCACTCTCTATTTCTTGCTATGTCCATAACACAGCCATACTTAAGAGGTGGTGGGGTGGGGGGTTCTCTGACCCCCCCCGTCCTGCCCCAAATTGAATGGTAAATGGACTGCATTTATATAGTGCTTTTCCTTCTTAATCAGAAGCTCAAAGCGCTTTACAATGATGCCTCACATTCAGCCATTCACATACTGATGCCAATTAATAATTGGACCACAAAAAGAGGTACAAAATGCAGTTGGGGGAGCTTCAAAACATTTATATTTCCCTCTTATCTGTAATTGTTAATATTGCAATACATTTTCCATATTCATGTTGGAAAAAAATATGTAATATATTTCAGACACCCCTGAAAGTTAGTTGAACGTCTCACCTGCCTGCCCGCACTTCCATCATTACAATGACTCCTTTAAGTTTATGGTGCTTGGTGCCAGCCAGATGGTTCTGTAGGATGTTAATGTATGTGAACTAGTTTGTTGAATGAATGCATTTTAATTTCTTACTTTCAGAGATACTGATTTATGTCCCTACCAGTTGTCTGCCTAGGTGATTGCCATCCAGAACCAAAGGCAGTTCCATGCGTATGGGGATGCACTTGACTTGACAGATGAACATTAACATCAGCGAGTATCTAACTTTTGCCTTAAGTTACAGTTTAACAAATCCACTCATGCCATGTGTTTTAGACCTTGCACCATAAATAATGAATTATTATCCTTTTTTTAAGCCTAATTTCTACATAGTCATAATGTGGACCAACGAAAGACAGTTGCATTTGTTCAGCATTAAGATGCGACAATGAATCTGCAGTAAAAGTCATCTTGTGTGTTATAACACATTTACCCAAATGACTCAGGCGGAGTCTGTCACATAAACATCTCTTCTTTATTTTCTTAGAAACTGAATAAACATGCCCTCACGGTGTGCTGAGTCTGTTATTACCTCTGCAGCCTCTGTGCATAACAGCAGGGGGGGAATTGCATTTGTAATAAAGGAGAAATGAACACAGGCGTTAATTTTCATATAAAGCAGCAGCCATTGGAGAATACAGCATTCCTCTAAACGTAGCCAAGAATTTTCTTGGTTTGAATCTCTGTTGTTACTCAGGCAAAAATGGCCAGCAAAATGTATGTTCTGTATATTTGGATTTTGCATGTTTCAACATGATTGGGAATTTGTTTGTATTTTGACTCATTTTGACCCCTTCCAAAAATGTCTGACTGTTTGAAAATTTTCAGCATCCTTCAAGTAACCCAAATCTTCAACTTTCAAACCTAATTTTCAAGCTTCGGCCCCCGAAAGTGTTGCCAAACATTAACATTGTTCTCTACTATGTTTAAATGGTAAAACGAAACAACAAAAATGAGTTATGATCAATGTGTTTACAGTATCATCCAACAATTTTGTAATTTTATGAAAGCCCCTGCACCCTATCTCCTAAGCCATGCAAAGCAGCACAGTGCAAGTGGTAGTGTACAACTGATGCAGTTATCATTTGCATGCACAGTGCCCATGGCGTGTAAAGTAAAGTATAATTACATTTCATTTGTATCAATCGCTGGCGTGTTTATAAAGTTTTGATCAAGTGCAGTGCCTGCACATTGCTATCACACAGAAGCATAAATCAATAATGCCATAGTCCAACAAAAAAATCTGGTCTAAAGTCCAGCACAGAGTTCACAGGGTGCGATATTCAGACACACTTTAAATGCTGTAGTTCTAGACAGTTTACACAGTTTTTATCTTACTTTTAAAGCGCTGCAGTGGAAGGGTCTGCATGTCCTGAAGCTCTTGTCCTTCAATGGACTCACTATTCTGCTCCTCACAATGAATCTTCACACAGTGGTGAATGCAACATGTTTATCCAAGTCTGACAGCAGTGACTATGCTTTTCCTGGCTTCCAACATTTTTGTAGGACTTCGACAGGAGTTTTTTGTACTTACTGCATCCTCTCCCACACTTTGTAAATGCAAATTTCTTTACGTCGTTAGAAAACCTCTCACATCTGATTTCACTTTCTTAATGGCAATGTGCTCATACTGGCCAACTTGTGTCTTAAAATGGATGACAGATGACAATTTGATTGTCTTATTACCCGGGGTCATCAAAATATGCCCATCAAATATTGCAAAGGCTTTTTGTCCATCCGTCAGTCCATCTGTCTGTCTGTGCTTGGCATAAGTCCAGTCCTATTACTGCCCGACTCTTGAAATTCACAGGGAACATTCTTGGGACACAGACCTTGGACAAGTTAAAAGATGGCTAACCTTGATGTATTTTAAGAAGTTAAAAATTAACATTCAGTATCAATCTGATCCGTTTTGTTTTTGAGTAACGCGGGTGACAACAAATTAGAGTACAGCTGCACCGTGACGTCAGGCACTGGTCTCTTCAAAACCACTTTGTTTTGTGTGTTTATATATATATGTTTCTCATATATTATGGACATAAAAACTAGCGAGAAATAAATACTTATAAAACTGAAAACTCTATTTTTGGAACCTAATAACACCTCTGAACTTATTTACAAGAAATTTCACCGAGGTTAGCATGGTGATGTCACTTCCTTCCTAGTGTAGCTACTTGCTAACAGCGTCACTTCTGGTATATTATGTAAAAGCTAGTGAGAAATAAACACTTCTAAAACTGAAAATACTTTTTGGAACCTAATAACACCTCTGGAGTCATCATTTACAAGATATTTTGTGAACGTTAGCTTGCACGCTAGCCTTCGCTAACTCAAAGCTAACTTCCGATGGAGTTAAATTTGTCTCATTAATAAGTGCAAATGCACAGAGGGTGATCTACAAATATTTCTTGATTTGCACAACATGAACAAATGATTTGATTTGAACGTACAAATTGTATGTAAGGCAATAGGACCTTAATAATTAATTCAACAACTGCAAATTATAAAGAACATAGGGTGTTTTAGCATTGCGTTATATTTTTATATTACAGCCAAAACATACTCATGGCTAATTAGGTAACTAAATCACTTTTGCACCCAAAGCAATTATTTGTGCTCAGATTTCACACTATGTGCAGTGAGGAAATAAGTATTTGAACACCCTGCAATTTTGTAAGTTCTCCCACTTAGAAATCATAATTTATTTGTATGATACTGCTGCAACTAAGTATTTGATCACCTACCAACCAGCAAGAATTCTGGCTCACACAGACCTGTTAATTTTTCTTTAAGAAGCCCTCTTATTCTGCACTCTTTACCTGTATTAAATGCACCTGTTTGAACTTGTTACCTGTATAAAAGACACCTGTTCACACTCAATCAATCACACTCCAACCTGTCCACCATAGCCAAGACCAAAGAGCTGTCTAAGGACACCAGGGACAAAACTGTAGACCTGCACAAGGCTGGGATGGACTACAGGACAACAGGCAAGCAGCTTGGTAGAAGACAACAACTGTTATGATTATTTATTAGAAAGTGGAAGAAACACAAGATGACTGTCAATCTCCCTCAGTCTGGGATTCCATGCAAGATCTCACTTTGTGGGGTAAGGATGATTCTGAGAAAGCTCAGAAACTACACAGGAGGACCTGGTCAATGACCTGAAGAGAGCTGCGGGACCACAGTCACAAAGATTACATTAGTAACACATGATGCTGTCATGGTTTAAAATCCTGCAGGGCAGCAAGGTCCCCCTGCTCAAGCCAGCACATGTCCAGGCCCGTTTGAAGTTCACCAGTGACCATTTGGGTGATCCAGAGGAGGCATGGGAGAAGGTCATGTGGTCAGATAAGACCAGAATAGAGCTTTTTGGAATCAACTCCACTTATCATGTTTAGAGGATGAGAACAACTCCAACAAAACCATCCCAACCGTGAAGCATGGGGGTGGAAACATCATACTCTGAGGGTGCTCTTCTGCAAAGGGGACAGGACAACTACACCGTATTGAAGGGAGGATGGATGGGGTCATGTATTGCGAGATTTTGGCAAACAACCTCCTTCCCTCAGTAAGAGCATTGAAGATGGGTCATGGCTGGGTCTTCCAACATGACAATGACCCCAAACACACAACCAGGGCAACTAAGGAGGGGCTCCGTAAGAAGCATTTCAAGGTCCTGGAGTGGCCTGGCCAGTCTCCAGATCTGAACTCAATAGAAAATCTATGGAGGGAGTTGAAACTCCAAACCTGAAACATTTGGAGAAGATCTGTATGGGGGAGTGGACCAAAATCCCTGCGGCAGTGTGTGCAAATCTGGTGGAAAACTACAGGAAGTGTTTGACCTCTGTAATTGCAAACAAAGGCTACTGTACCAAATATTAACATTGATTTTCACAGGTGTTCAAATACTTATTTTCAGCAGTAACATACAAATAAATTATTAAAAAAAAATCATACATTGTGATTTCCGGATGTGTTTTTTTTTTAGATTATGTCTCTCACAGTGGACATGCACCTAAGATGAAAATTTCAGACCCCTCCATGATTTCTAAGTGGGAGAACTTGCAAAATCGCAGGGTGTTCAAATACTTATTTTCCTCACTGTAAATAACATAAAAGAACTGGACACATCCCAAGTGCACTTGTGCCATCTTAGATCATGCATTATAGAATGTCAAGATAGGGCCCTCAAACATGGCTTTTACACAGTGAGACCAGCTCAGTGTAAAATGGCTTTAATAAAGCGTTAGCAATAAAATCTCAATAGAACAATGCACCTGAGTTTAATCAAGAGATGGAAACAGTCATTCTCCCCCTCACAGGCTTCTCTACAAGCCATCAGAAGTGTCAACAGCGTGAAGATTACTCCATCCAGTTTAATGTACCAGTTAACTCACATGTGAAATGTCTGTTCTTGTTCATTATTCAAATCTTCGTGCCATAACACAGATCAAACATGAGCTCCAAACTGTGGTATTTTGGTGGTTCCTTGAGCTTTTTTCCTCCACTCTGAATATTGTTGTCATCCTGCTGTGCGGAGCAGACTTGTAATAACATCTGCGGATTTGGCTGAGGGGGACGGAGTAATGTTTAGGTATTAGAGAATGTCCCACAGAAAAAGAACAATTTAAACCCAACATTTTTTCCCTACAGTTACATAAACATAAGGCCTGTTGAGAAAGATCGTGAAGTCTTTTGCTATTCCTTTCTCTTCAGTGAGCATTACTTATGTTTTTGTTTTGGACAAAAAAAGGTAATTTTACCAGGAAAAAATAAAATAAAATAAAGGAATGATTTATGGCACTATTGGTTAGAGTTAAAGGTGTACCACTTCTGGGTTTTTTTAAAGATTGAATTCATGAAAAGGATTTTCTTTGTCACCACTATAATTTTATTCCTTAGCATTTAAATAAGGGATTCATAATATTATAATGACAATATATCAAAATCTGCTGTCTGGAAAAAAAAAAACTGAATTTCAACCCCTGAAGGGTAGAAATTCCAGCGATCACACGGCCATGACATACATTTGGTAGTGATGTCATAGAGCATGTGACGACTGCCAATAAGAGTAAAGAAAGGCAGCGTGACATCACCTGGTTTATCACTCAAACAAAATAAATTAAATCAAGATGGCAGAAAAAACTCTGAAACAACTTATTTCTATAAAAATCCAATATGTTTCTCATATATTTTGTAAAAATTAGCAAGAAATAAACACTTCTAAATCTAAAAACATTGCTTTTGAAACCAGATAACACCTCTGAAGTGATTTACCAGACATCCTATGGATCTTAGACTGCATGCCCGGGAAACACGCATTACCCAAGAGGGTCATATCACAGATAAACTCAAAACCTCACGCATATGTGCACATGCTTCCTCCTGTGGATGCCATTACAAGTAGAGGTGGGCAGATCGATCCTAATATTGATAATATTGATACCAACGCTGGTATTGATATTGAACGATCCTTGTGTATAAAGATCGATACTCAAGCTTTTTTTTTCTCTCCTGCACGCACTGACTGCTGCGCACGCAGATTCATCAAAGTCTACCCTCTGTCTGTAAGAGCAGCGCTGCTCTGTGTCACACAACACAGAGCAGCGCACCCTTGTATTGTGGTCTGTCAGCCCTCTACCTCAGGAGATTTTAAGTTGTGTTGAGTGATTTTGTTTTAAACAAAAATGTTGATTGTGATAATAAAGTATTTTGTTGTCACGTACAATGTTTGGCGAAATTCTATCGTAGGTCTTTTGGATCCTTTGCATCTATGAAGCTTAAATATGAAAAAGTATTGGTATCGGTATCTATATGATACCAATACTGGGCCTGTATTTACTTGGTATGAGATCAATCAATCAATCAATCAATACCAAATCGATCAATACCAAAATTCCCGGTATCGCCCACCTCTAATTATAAGTGAAAGAAAACTTTCCCTATGGAATTCCCCCAGGAAAATGTTGTACGTTCTCTTCATTAATGTTACATAAATAAACCTACATTATAATGCTTGGATTTTCTGCAGAAGCAAAGTTTTTCTCAGTTTTGAAAGGCTGTACAACTTTAAGGTAAGGTACCCTGATAATGTAGACCTCTGTTATACTGTTATTTTTGATGGATTTTCCAGTCAATTTGAGAAGAAAAGTAAGTCCTATCTAGGCCCTTAGGCCCACTGGTGCCTGTGCTTATTTCCAGATTCAGGAGCACCAAGTAGATGAGCATCTACACCTCACCCCAGATGGGACGCTTGACATAGGTTACTTCCCAAGCTGAGGCCGGTACCTATTAAGAGCTGGTTGGACTGGGACAAGGTAGAACTGGCTGACAGAGACAAGCAAAATGAGTGGGATTCAAACCTAGGTCTATATATTGGCATGCCAGCTCTGCATAATTTTTTGGAGAAATGTTTAACTGAAGAAAATCAAAACTTGAGCTCACTGAGTAATTTACACTCAAAATCTCCTTTGTAGCCTTATTGGCTACTGGGTTATAGTGAATGAATGAATGGAGCCTTTAATGTCATTGTACATATACATACATACAATAAAATTTGTCCTCTGCATTTAACCCATCCTAGTTACAGGATGGGTTAAACACAATCCAACCACTAGGAGCAGTGGGCCGCCACAGTCTGGTGCCCAGGGTTCAACTCCAGATGTAGAGACTCTCCCTTGGTAATGGACAGAGAAAGGAACAGACCCTAAATAAGCATGTTTTTTGATTGTGGGAGGAAACCGCAGTACCAGGAGGAAACCCATGCAATAATAAACAGTGAAATAAACAATGAGCAGGAAACCCTGTGAGACAGCATGTCGTTTGCATAGAGTTCACTTTGGTGATGGGTGATTTAATCAAAGTTAAAGCTAAATAACAAACTTTTTGTGGGGAAAAAACATGAAAACTGTGTAAATGGAGCAAATGCAAGCTTTGGGATCTTTGAGAAATTAAAACCAATGTTCCCTTCTCTTGGTTCAGTGGTATAAGATCTGTCATAGCTGAATTTTGTCTTTTTTTCTCTACTGTTTCTGAGAAAGTGTCCTGTTACCTGTGCCTTTCAAATAATTTAATACCACATTTAAAACCATAAGACAAGTGGTTCCTGAGATATGGCATAATGTCCATAGGAAAATATACAGTTGAACAGGTACAATCTAAAATTTCTATTATACTGGTGTGTGTGTGTGTGTGTGTGTGTGTGTGTGTGTGTGTGTGTGTGTGTGTGTGTGTGTGTGTGTGTGTGTGTGTGTGTGTGTGTGTGTGTGTGTGTGTGTGTGTTTCATTAATTCATTCATTTATTTATTTTTATCAGATTGGTATGAGTGTTGTGTAATCTGATGAAGGCTTTGCACAGAATGATTCCTGCTTCACATAATAGAAGCTGTCTTTTCACTGCAGTGTGACACCTCATATTTTCTGTGGGGAAAACGCATACTCAGTGGTTTTGTCAATTGCCAGTTTCTGCACACAGGAATCAGCAATTCACATCATCTTCACAGCCTGCAGCCCAGCCCCCTATCCAAAACTCATCACACATGATAGTACCTCCATGTTGCAGTGAGTCCAACTGAAGATGACTGGACCTGTTTCCATCCTGGTGCAGATTTCCCTGTTTCCAATGAGGTGATATTAAACAATATTTTCATGTTGTGGTTGTGCCGCTCACCAGAAGCCAGTTTGTCTTGGAACACTATACCACGATGTAATGCCCCTGATCTCAGGTTGATAAGGGTACACAAATCCCTCGACCCCTTTTCTGAGGGGACATCCTGAAAGAGAGCCATTGTTTCTGGACTTTGAATGCAGAGAATTGAAATGGTTTGGACATCTTCTAGGATGTATTTGGAATACTATCCGCTGGAAGCTTGTGGACATTATACATGGCAATGTCCCCAGGGTAGACCTAGACCACATTCATGTGATTATATATTCCATCTGGACTAGGAATGCCTTTGGTTGCCTCAGAATGAACTGAGAGGATGTGGTTGAGGAACAAGACTTATGGGCTACTTTATTTGGCCCACTGCCCTCTTGCTTGAGTGATGGACAAGTAAGAGGATGTTGGAATGATTGTTGACTTCCAACTCCCGTAGTAGATCTGTGGCAGAGAAACTGCATTGAAGATAGAGGGTTAGTGTTGCTGCAGTTTTTACAGGTCACAGATGGTGTTTGTAATTTATTTAAAACTCCAGAGAATTGCAAACATATCTGGGTGGTCCAGTATGGGCCCAAAGAAAAGCAAAGTTCTTTGTGATCCGTGCAAGTGGGTGCAAACTTTTAAAACAAACGAAACGCATCAAAAAATTATAAAAGAGGTCCGTTTCAGAGCTGTTCCCTTCACACTGCTAATACGTTCTGTCTGGTCAGCACCTGGCAGACTGGAGCAACATTGGGGGACACTGCAGTGGATGTTTTTGGATATAGGCCTGCTTGGCACCAGCATGAGTTCCAGGGCAAACAAACGTGTCTGACCTCAAGCGCCAGTTGTGGAGACTCCTGTCCTCACCACCTGACACGGTGTTATTCCCACAAGCATGAGCATGGGTGGTCAAGCAGGAAAAGGGAACTCTCTTTGGCTTGCTTTTGCACAACCTAAAACCCAGAAAGGTTTTATGCTTTTCTGACTTATTAAATCCTTTTTTTTTTTTTTTTTGGCATTTGTGTATTATCACTCATGTCTTTGTGTCTAAAATAAAACTGGATCCACATTGTTCTTTGGCCACTGCTGATTATTTCTTGTTTCCTGTTTGATTGTTTGTTGCTAGATGAGTCAAATTGCATCCGGAATTAATTTGAGTGATATATTCTGCATTTGGGTGTAGGTCCAGATCCTGAGTTGACACATACCATACTGACACATCTATATACATTTCATTAATGTTCATATTTTTTTAATTATACCTTTGTACTGGCCAGTTGCCAAAGAACCCCTTTGAATAAATATGTTTGAAAATTTAGTGAATATGGTGCCCTGCCCAGGGTGCATCCCACATCTTGCCCTGTGACTGCTGGGATAGGCTCCAGTACCTCTCCACCCGCACCCCCACCCAATGACCCACCCACCCATGACCCTTGGTTGGCGTAAGATGGAATAGAAAATAAATATCAAATATATACAGTAGTGTTCAGAATAATAATAGTGCTATGTGACTAAAAAGATTAATCCAGGTTTTGAGTATATTTCTTATTGTTACATGGGAAACAAGGTACCAGTAGATTCAGTAGAGTCTCACAAATCCAACAAGACCAAGCATTCATGATATGCACACTCTTACGGCTATGAAATTGGGCTATTAGTAAAAAAAAAAGTAGAAAAGGGGGTGTTCTCAATAATAGTAGCATCTGCTGTTGACACTACAAACTGAAAACTATTATGTTCAAACTGCTTTTTTAGCAATCCTATGAGTCACTAAACTAGTATTTAGTTGTATAACCACAGTTTTTCATTATTTCTTCACATCTGCGAGGCATTAATTTTTTGGTTTGGAACCAAGATTTTGCTGGTTTACTAGTGTGCTTGGAGTCATTGTCTTGTTGAAACACCCATTTCAAGGGCATGTCCTCTTCAGCATAAGGCAACATGACCTCTTCAAATATTTTGACATATCCAAACTGATCCATGATACCTGGTATGCGATATATAGGCCCAACACCATAGTAGGAGAAACATGCCCATATCGTGATGCTTGCACCACCATGCTTCACTGTGAACTGTGGCTTGAATTCAGAGTTTGGGGGTCGTCTCACAAACTGTCTGTGGCCCTTGGACCCAAAAAGAACAATTTTACTGTCATCAGTCCACAAAATATTCCTCCATTTCTCTTTAGACCAGTTAGTGTGTTCTTTGGCAAATTGTAACCTCTTCTGCACATGTCTTTTATTTAACAGAGGGACTTTGCAGGGGATTCTTGCAAATAAATTTGCTTCACACAGGTGTCTTCTAACTGTCACAGCACTTACAGGTAACTCCAGACTGTCTTTGATCATCCTGGAGCTGATCAATGGGTGAGCCTTTGCCATTCTGGTTATTCTTCTATCCATTTTGATGGTTGTTTTCCGTTTTCTTCCATGCGTCTCTGGTTTTTTTGTCCATTTTAAAGCATTGGAGATCATTGTAGATGAACAGCCTATAATTTTATGCACCTGCGTATAAGTTTTCCCCTCTCCAATCAACTTTTTAATCAAACTAAGTTGTTGTTTTGAACAATGTCTTGAACGTCCCATTTTCCTCAGGCTTTCAAAGAGAAAAGCATGTTCAACAGGTGCTGGCTTCATCCTTAAATAGGGGACATCTGATTCACACCTGTTTGTTCCACAAAACTGCCAAACTCACTGAGTGAATGCCACACTACTATTATTGTGAACACCCCCTTTTCTACTTTTTTTTTTTTACTAATAGCCCAATTTCATAGCCTTAAGAGTGTGCATATCATGAATGCTTGGTCTTGTTGGATTTGTGAGAATCTACTGAATCTACTGGTACCTTGTTTCCCATGTAACAATAAGAAATATGCTCAAAACCTGGATTTTATATATATATATATATATATATATATATATATAGTGAATATTTCATATGAAATATTTATAAGAGGAACATGTGATTTTGTCCAAACATGACACATATTTGTGGCACATATTCTGATTAAAGCCTGATTTGGAGGGGATTAGTTTTATATGGGTAGGTGGAGTAATGTCATTTCACCACACCACATCTGTAATATTTATGACCAATTCGCTTGTGAAAAGAAATCTGAGATGAGATGGGAGTGGCTACTTAATAAACAGGCCTGTTGCATCACCATCACTCTTAAAAGTAGGAAAGAAAGAAAGAAAGAAAATAAATTACCATGTTTTTTTTTCTTTTTCAGTTTCACATTCTCAGATCAGTGATAGAAGAGATCAGCATCAACAAGCACTTTCTATCATGTGTCTTAAATCAGCACCTCCAAATCCGAGGCCATGGTTCTCGACCGGAAAAAGGTGCTTTGCCCTCTTCAGGTCGGCGGAGTGTCCTTGCCTCAAGTGGAGGAGTTTAAGTATCTCGGGGTCTTGTTCACGAGTGAGGGACGGATGGAGCGTGAGATCGATAGACGGATCGGTGCAGCATCTGCAGTGATGCGTTCGCTGTATCGGGCTGTCGTGGTGAAGAGAGAGCTGAGTAGGGGGGCAAAGCTCTCGATTTACCGATCGATCTACGTTCCGATCCTCACCTATGGTCATGAGATTTGGCTCATGACCGAAAGAACGAGATCGCGAGTACAAGCGGCCGAGATGAGTTTCCTCTGCAGGGTGGCTGGGCACTCCCTTAGAGATAGGGTGAGGAGCTCGGTCACTCGGGAGGAGCTCGGAGTCGAGCCGCTGCTCCTCCACGTCGAAAGGAGTCAGTTGAGGTGGCTCGGGCATCTTTTCCGGATGCCCCCTGGATGCCTCGCTGGAGAGGTGTTCCCGGGCACATCCCATTGGGAGAAGGCCCCGGGGAAGACCCAGGACACGCTGGAGGGACTACATCTCTCGGCTGGCTTGGGAACGCCTTGGGGTTCCCCCAGAGGAGCTGGGGGAGGTGTGTGTGGATCGGGAGGTCTGGGCGGCTTTGCTTGAGCTGCTGCCCCCGCAACCCGACTCTGGATAACGTGGAAGAAAATGGATGGATGGATGGATGTTTGTACTCTGCGCAGAGGTGCCCTCTGTGCAGCCGTGCACATTCCATGTGCCACAGTAGAGCAGATAACCAAAGACGCAGTGCGGAACACACAGAGTTGAGGCGTGGACAGGAACGTGTGTGAGAATGTGTGAACAGATAGATAAAGAAATTCTGTGTAACTAAAACTCAAGTGTGTGTTGCCATGTAATCAACATGGCAACACACTTTTCTTAAGCATCCCCATACTTGAGATAAATGGCAGAAAACTGCTTTTCCACAGGTTGTTACGAACATGTCTATTCAACAGTGACTGACATGGTGCATTTAGACAAAACAAAAATCACAGAGGAACTCTTGTAATCATTACAAGAATCATTACCTACAAATATAAAACACAAACAAATAGGGCTTTCGACTACTTGAGCCCCTCTTACACAGAAGACGTGTGCAGCATTTAGCGCTTTTCACCCAACTCGCCACTATCCACCACAAACATGCCACTACTCACCACAAACACATTGCACACCACCACATGGATGATGTATGGCGAGTGTTTTGAACATGTCAAAAACACTCATCACTCAACTCTATACACACACACACACACTCACACACACACCATGTTGTGTGACAGGCTGGAAAGAGTACAAAGTTGATAAAACACTGGCCAGGAAGCAGCAGACGGCTCACAATGTTAAACACCACTGAACCCCACGCACATGCAATGGTCACACAGCGAGTATAGGGTGAGTATAGGGCAAGTAGCATGCCATTGGTTGCCACTAACACGCCACAGACACGCCTTCGGTGTGAGAGTAGCTTTAGGCCTTCTTAATCCAGAGACTTCCCAGGAGGAATTGCCAGATACTGTCAACTGTGCAATTTTCATAGCATGAAATTTTCTGAATTTCAGATTTTGGCCAATTGGCGCGCATCTAGTGATTTCATAGAATGACAGGTTTTCATGTTTTTTTTTTTGTTTTTTTTTTGATGAAAGATAACATCCTTTAAAAACTTCTAAAAATATATTTTTGATTTTTAACTTGTAAGGTGTGCACATGTACACACCTTACAATTATTTCATACACATTATGTTCATGTGTACATACAATAAATTCTTTTGACCAAAAGGCAAATTACTGTTTATGTTAATGGTTCTGCAGTTCTGGATGTTTCTATCTGGGAAATGTTGATGGTTGGGAAAACTGTCATATACACATTATTGCACAATTGCTGTCATCTGTGGCAGCGGGTAATGATGTGAGACACAATCAGTTTTCACTGTTAACAACACAGATGATGTTTGAGTTTTGACTGCCCCTAGTTGTTCAGGGTTGCCACAGCGGATCCAGTACAGATCTGCACTGGGATTTGGAATGGTGTGCATCAGATGCATTTCCTGACAAAATTCCAGTTCCAGGACCTACTCTGGTTCACTTTTAAGATCATGGGATAAGGTGTACCCAAAGCAGTTGCATTAACTACATGGACAATGATATACTTAATTGCTTTTCTGTGTTAAATTTCTGTGTGAGGTTATAGATTAATTCCTCTTTGTAATGTCACATAAATTATTCATGTTCAGCTAATTAAAATAGGGTGACTCTGCATTTAAATAGTCCTCTCACTGCCTGTTTGTGCTCCTCATTAAAGATAAAACAACTTCTGCATTGTCCTCCTTGTCATGGCAGGCATAAAAGTTAAATTTTTTTAGGTTTTGACAGCAAGCATCATTGCAGTGCATGGTTACATCGCTCACAGGTAGTGGTGGGGTAATTTTCCATTATCCTCTATCTGAAAACAATGGAATATCCAGTTTACATCTGTCATTTACAGACATGTGAATGCAACATAACCAGTGCAGTCTCACACCCAAGTTGTTTGATGCAAATGGTTAATTTTGACCAAACATTAAATATTTAACATATTTTATAGCCCACTTTGCATTACTGTGTGACATGCAGGAGAAATGTTAACAGAACAAGTTAAGATTTTCAAATATCTTGGGTGCACAGTGAGTGAGAACTGGAAATGTACAACATTAGGTGAAGATCGGAGTTGGAATGACAATGTCTTCACTTGCCAAGTTAGAAACTTTCTGTAGAAGTAAAAAGATAAGCTTCTGTGTGAAGCTGAAGCTGATGAGATCAACAGTTGTTTTGCTGTTGCTCTGTGGTTGTGAAGAATGGACCTAGAATGAAGAAATAGAGAAGAGGATTCTGGCTTTTGAAATGAAATGTCTCAGAAATCCCTTTAGGCATTGACGAATGAAGCGGTAAGAGCACAAGTGGAAAAACCTGGTGGGAAATAAACACCCTTACTCAGTATTGCCAAAAAAAGAAACTGACACATTAAAAGACAGCCGCGAACATTGGTGCATGCAATCATGTGTGGCCAGATTCCAGGAAGCAGGTCAAGGGAGTCCAAGAAGGAACTGATGAGTGACATTGAACGTTGGTTCATCAACTGTGCCTGCCATCCAGGAACAGCATACTCTATGATGAAAGAAGAAGGAGAACCCTAAGCCTAACCATAACCTTAACCACAACATGGATGAATGTTCCCTGATGACGCTGAAGTGAAACATAGAAATAGAAATGACCCAGGTGTCAAAGAACTTGTCTCCCCACCTGTCATTAAATGACACAATGGGTGTACCTAACTCATTACATCGTGATGGAAAAGGGCACTGACCAAGTGTAAAAATGTGATGAGTTTTGAGTAAGAATATGTTGACATAACTGGCATGTGTGCATTTAGATTGTGTCTAACTGAGAAATCAATCAGTCGATCAATCAATTAATTTTTATTTGTATCACCATTTACAACACCAAAATATGACTAAAGTGCTTTCCCCTGAAACTACAAACAGACAATACAAGGGTAAAATATAATGATGAAATAAAATCAAGAAAATAAATAAGTGTGCAGAAATCCAGAATAAATTGTCACAGCGCTAAGTGTTAAAAACCATTTTAAAAAGAATAATCTCCGCCAAGGCCATGGGGTCACTGACGCCATAACATCTACACGCCGTGGAATCATTGAACCTAAAAAAGTCTAACAATGATGTTTGATTGTAAAAAAAGTTTAATCTGCTGTGACTGGATAGCATGAATCCTTAGCGCTTGGCATCACAGTTTATTGCAACTTGCACCTTTCCTAGAAGCTACTGTCATCTGAGCACTGATATTGATATTGCATGTGCTTATAGACAAAAACAAATAAGAGACAAAATTCAATTTATTATTCAACTGAACTGCAAATATACACTCAACAAAAATATAAACGCAACACTTTTGGTTTTGCTCCCATTTTGTATGAGATGAACTCAAAGATCTAAAACTTTTTCCACATACACAATATCACCATTTCCCTCAAATATTGTTCACAAACCAGTCTAAATCTGTGATAGTGAGCACTTCTCCTTTGCTGAGATAATCCATCCCACCTCACAGGTGTGCCATATCAAGATTGTTGTATGGCTGGGGGGCCTGGCTGCCTTTTTGTTTCTGTCTTTTGTTTTTCCTTCCAGGTGGCTTGCATTTGGAACTGAGTGGCTGTGTTGCTGAGGTTATCAGGACCTCACCCTGATCACCTGCGGCTCGTCAGGACTCACAGCTGTGGTGCATCTATATGGATTGGAACATGGTGGCATTTAAGACTGGTGTATACAGTGTGTATTTGCCAGAGACTCGACCTTGTGACCAGACGGGTGAGATCGTCATCTCGGGAGCCATCTCATCATCAGTGGATGCAGAGAACGTCCAGGGTTTGATGCACGGTCTGTGAAAGAGGAGGGGGTGAGGTCTCACGCTCGTCAGCACACTTCCTGAGGTACGTTAGATTTTGTGACTAATGTTTATACAGTCAGTAAATGTGGTGTCCCTGACACCTTATTATATTGAGCTGTACGTTAGTCATGTATCGGCTTCCACTGCAGTGGAGTTTTGTGAACTGGATGTTCCATGCCTGCAGGTTGGGAAGCTGATTAGTAATTAAGCCAGGAAGTGTTTGCTGTTTATGTACACCTTTGAGTGGTCTCTCTGTGTGTTGAGTGTGGACTCACATAATGGTTCCTTCTTTCACAGACTCGGTTTGTTGCGGCCACCTGGGGGGTGTCGGCGGGGTCCTTGGGTCCGAACGGCTTCTGGCTCCGGACCGTTAGCGCTGCTGGGAGCGCACCGTATCACCACCACGCCAGACCGCACACTCTTTTGTTGTTTTGTATCACATCACTGTTATGTATTAAATTCAGTTAGCCTTTGTACCGTGCTCTGCTTATTTCATACTGGGTCCTTCAAACGCTGGTCGGTTCTCCGAGCTGCGTCCGACACATAACAAAGATGCTGATTAGACACCATGATTAGTGCACAGGTGTGCCTTAGACTGTCCACAATAAAAGGCCACTCTGAAAGGTGCAGTTTTGTTTTATTGGGGGGGATACCAGTCAGTATCTGGTGTGACCACCATTTGCCTCATGCAGTGCAACACATCTCCTTCGCATAGAGTTGATCAGGTTGTCAATTGTGGTCTGTGGAATGTTGGTCCACTCCTCTTCAATGCCTGTGCAAAGTTGCTGGATATTGGCAGGAACTGGTAGACGCTGTCGTATACGCCGGTCCAGAGCATCCCAAACATGCTCAATGGGTGATATGTCCAGCGAGTATGCCGGCCATGCAAGAACTGGGACATTTTCAGCTTCCAACAATTGTGTACAGATCCTTGCAACATGGGGCCGTGCATTATCCTGCTGCAACATGAGGTGATGTTCTTGGATGTATGGCACAACAATGGGCCTCAGGATCTCGTCACGGTATCTCTGTGCATTCAAAATGCCATCAATAAAATGCACCTGTGTTCTTCATCCATAACAGACGCCTGCCCATACCATAACCCCACCGCCACCATGGGCCACTCGATCCACAACATTGACATCAGAAAACTGCTCACCCACCATGCCACACACGCTGTCTGCCATCTGCCCTGAACAGTGTGAACCGGGATTCATCCGTGAAGAGAACACCTCTCCAACGTGCCAAACGCCAGCGAATGTGAGCATTTGCCCACTCAAGTCGGTTACGACGACGAACTGGAGTCAGGTCGAGACCCCGATGAGGACGACGAGCATGCAGATGAGCTTCCCTGAGACAGTTTCTGACAGTTTGTGCAGAAATTCTTTGGTTATGCAAACCGATTGTTTCAGCAGCTGTCTGAGTGGCTGGTCTCAGACGATCTTGGAGGTGAACATGCTGGATGTGGAGGTCCTGGGCTGGTGTGGTTACACGTGGTCTGCGGTTGTGAGGCTGATTGGATGTACTGCCAAATTCTCTGAAACGCCTTTGGAGACAGCTTATGGTAGAGAAATGAACATTCAATACACAAGCAACAGCTCTGGTTGACATTCCTGCTGTCAGCATGCCAATTGCACGCTCCCTCAAATCTTGCGACATCTGTGGCATTGTGCTGTGTGATAAAACTGCACCTTTCAGAGTGGCCTTTTATTGTGGACAGTCTAAGGCACACCTGTGCACTAATCATGGTGTCTAATCAGCATCTTGATATGGCACACCTGTGAGGTGGGATGGATTATCTCAGCAAAGGAGAAGTGCTCACTATCACAGATTTAGACTGGTTTGTGAACAATATTTGAGGGAAATGGTGATATTGTGTATGTGGAAAAAGTTTTAGATCTTTGAGTTCATCTCATACAAAATGGGAGCAAAACCAAAAGTGTTGCGTTTATATTTTTGTTGAGTGTAAAAGCATGCGCAAAATGATGCAGAAAATGGCACTAGCAATGACTGTGTTAGCGTTGTTACAGGACCTTGCAAATGGTGCAATCCGATGTGAGCGTGTATTCAGGGAACGCGAAAATTTACTTGCAAATGACGATAATTGGCTCATAAGCCAATTTCATGTACCAAGGCCACTGTTATAGTCCAGCAGTTAAGGGATAGAATCGTGCACTTTTTTACAAAAGCACCAAACTTTGTCCAGGGACTCTTTAGGTTATATTAAGTCATGTCAAAGCGGGAGACATTTGATTTTAGCCCTGTATCCTGCTTTTTTTAAAAAGGGTGTTTGCATGGTTATAATACAGTGTATATTTTGCTATTAATATGACAATACGATCATATGGTTATTATGTAGGGGGCCAGTGATCAAGACTGGACATTGTTAAGCTGTAGAGAATGACTACTGCAACTAGTGCAAAGCTATACTGAGCTTATGTGATCATGTATCGTCCATCGTGCGGCGTCATACGTCGTCATACATCCTTATACATTAGCAGGGTGGTATGTTTAAAAATGGAAAGAGGTACAGGACTCATTTCAGGCCTGTAGGGATCTTTAACAGGCCTGCACACACTTTTCTTTCCTTTATATTTGACATCCTTGACCATGAAAACATACCACTAGAACTTGGAATCACTTTTATGTCTTTATTAGTTCAAAAGTTATTGTATAAAAACGATTTTTCGGTAATGGCGGTTTTCTTCTGGATCTAGCTCCATAACATTTGAAGCTACATCAAATCTGATGACACCTTACAGAGTCAGTACAGATTCAGCTACAATTTGGTGTTAGTTGTGCATCTCTAGCTTCATTTGTCACCTCACACTGACTCACACTGATTTTCTATTTTCCCTATATTTTTGCATATTCTGGATCACCAGATCCGGAACCGATTATCACCAAACTTTGTTGTTTGATAGAACATTTGAGTACATTACACCCTAATTTTTTTCAAGTTCCCCCTATCCCGCAATGGTGAAGAATCCTTTAAAAAATTTCTGGATCCGGCTCGTGATCCGGATTACCACTAAAATTTAATCACTTGTTCCTCTTGTCATTTCCAACCACTCCACAAAATTTCATCAAAATCCATTCAAAACTTTTTGAATTATCCTGCTGACAAACAGACAGACAGACAGACAAACAAACAAACTCGACCGAAAACATAACCTCCTTGGTGGAGGTAAAAAAGACCCAATGATGATGCGTAGATCAGGGGAGAGCTTCTTCCAAGGTCTGGATCCGATGACTGAGAAAGCCCAGTCACCTCAATGGTTCAAGTTTGATCTATCCAAAATATGGAGACTGGATGACCTCAGAACCCTGTCTTGGTCACGTAGCACCAATAACTCACGCAGATATGGTGGTGCAGTACCATAAAGAACTTTAAAAACAAATATTAAGAATTTAAAATCAATTCAACAATGGATGGGAAGCCAGTGCAAAGCAGCGGGTCTGAGAGGAGTTCAGAACAACCATGGAGAAGGACTTTCGGTCAGCACCAATGTGCTTCTGGCGGACAATGAAGCATCTCAAGGGGAAAATCGGAAACCACTGAAGCTGTCTACAGTCAGGATGGGACTCTGGTGAAATCAACTCAGAATGTAATCTGCCACTGGAAGGAACACTTTGAGGAACTCCTGCATCAAACCGAAGCATCCTCTATAGTAAAGGCAGAGCTGGAAGCTGATGGAGGATTGTCATCAATATCCCTGGTGGAAGTCACTGAGGTAGTCAAACAACTCCACAGTGGCAAGGCCCTGAGGGTTGATTAGATCTGTCCAGAAATGCTGAAGGCTCTGGGTGAGGAGGGACTGTCTTGGATGACACGTCTGTTCAACATTGCATTGAGATCTGGGACAGTGCCTAAGGAGTGGCAAACTGGGGTGGTGATTCCCACATTTAAAAAAGGGGACCATCGAGTGTGTGCCAATTACAGGGGCATCACACTACTCAGCCTCCCTAGTAAAGTCTACTCCAAGGTGCTGGAAAGGAGGGTTCGGCCAATAGTCGAATCTCTGATTGAAGCAGAACAATGCGGGTTCCATCCTGGTCATGGAACAACCAACCAGCTCTTCACTCTCAAAAGGATCCTGGAGAGTGCCTGGGAGCATACCCATCCAGTCTACATATGTTTTGTGGACGTGGAGAAGGCGTATGATCGGGTATCCCAGGAGACACTGTGGGAGGTGCTGTGGGAGTATGGAGTGAGGGGTCCCTTCTCAGGGCCATCCAGTCTCTGTACTCACAAAGTGAGAGCTGTGTTCGGGTGCTCGGCAGTAAGTCAGACTTGTTTCTGGTGGGGGTTGGCCTCTGTGAGAGCTGCACCTTGTCACCAATCCTGTTTGTGATATTCATGGACAGGATATCAAGGTGTTGTCGGGGGGGAGGAGGGTTTCCAGTTTGGTGGGCTCAGGGTCTCATCACTGCTTGTTGCGGATGATGTGGTCCTGTTGGCTTCATCAGCCTGTGACCTCCAACACTCACTTGATCGGTTAGCAGCCGAGTGTGAAGCAGCTGGGATGAGGATCAGCACCTCTAAATCTGAGGCCATGATTCTCAGCAGGAAACCGAAGGATTGTCTACACTGGGTAGGCAATGGGGTCTTGCCTCAAGTGAAGGAGTTCAAGTACCTTGGGGTCTAATCTGGTGCATTCTCTATGGAAAGATAGATTATGCTTAGCAACAACTGACCCAATTGGTAGCATTTAGAGCAAGAACAGTGTAGGGCCCAGAATCGAACCTTGTGGTACCCCACAAGAGAGAGAAGCACTGGAGGAGGTCTTATCACCAACCATGACAGAAAAATTTTGGTCAGTCAGATAAGAAATGGAAATAGGGAATTTTGACATGGGATTCCTGCATCTGGGATGACGCCTTCCAATGCTGTCTCCTATGTCCTGACTGGATCATTCCCTGCACGTATGCACGTATGATGGCTTTTGCAGTGAAAGCTCTTTGATGTGGAGGTAAATTAGGGTAGGCAGAGTGTTTAGCTGAATGAGAGACGTGAAATCAAAGGTAGGTGTACCACAACTGTGCTCTGGGTTTCTCCCCCTCAGACTACCTTCATTCGACCATCTATGACTACCGTGTACCTCCCTGAAATCCCACATTTATTTAACTCATTTTGCCTCACATTTTTATCATATAGCATGTTTCTGTGGATCTGGACCCCTTTCAGCTCAGGTGTTCCTGGCTCCGAGGGATCCTGTGTTGGACCTACGTACGTGTCCAACACAGGATGGATTGAGAAAAGCACTTTGTTCCTTTGTGCTGTTGGGGGAAAATGTTGCCTGTTAATCACTTATCATGTTTTGCCAGTGGTGCCAAATTTTACCAACCACTGTTTTAGGAGGAGGCAGAGTGTAATCAATAGGCAGCACGGTGGATTAGTGGTTAGTGCTTTTGCCTCACAGTGAGAAGTTCATGGGTTTGATTCCCACCTGTGGCCTTTCTGTGTGGAGTCTGTATGTTCTCCCTGTGTTTGTGTGGGTTCCCTCTGGGTGTTCAGGCTTCCTCCCACATTTAAAGACAGACAAGTTAGGTGAATTGGAAACATTATAATTGTCCAGGTCTCCCTTGTCCAAGAGATCTCGATCTCAATGTGACTCATCTGGTTAAATTAAGAATAAATTAAAAATCAGTAGATATATTTGCAGGCTAACAGTGGAAAGCATCCTGATAGGTAAAGATTCTGTCAGCTGAGGATGTGTTCAGGCTCAGAGGAGACATGATTCCTGAGACACACTTGCTTGTCTTCACTGGATGTGGCTGCTCAGGTGAGTCACAATCTTATATTTAGAACAAGAAAACCAGAGAAGGTTGGAAAACTGGCATGCATAAGTATTTTATGTGGTCTCCACGAAGCCATAAATGAATTTTATGGCATGACGTCAAATGCAATATATTAAAAACAGCAATGAGCTATATAAACACTGCAATTTACATTTATCCATGTCTGAACTTGTAAGTCTGAAGTGAGTCCAAACAAAGCTTCTCTTACACCCTCTCTTCTCATTTGGTCTGTTTCATTTGCTCTCACTCTCATCGTAGCCTCGTTAGGATAAACCAACCCCCATATTTCTTTCCTGAGTCCAATTAAGTGCTAAAGAAGAGGCATTTTTCAAACAGTTTGATGTTAAGGTAGCGAACTCTTGTTCACTCTCGTGGGTCCTCTCTAACTGCATAATTATCTCCTGACTGAAGTGCACGCCGCAGTCGAAGCATTTTACGATTGTCCTTCTAACCGGAGCTGGATTGGACCTGCATTTAGACGACATTACGCCGTATGGTCCCTCTTTAAATTGATAGAGATACAATCTTCATGTGCCTCTTTAGGTAGATGTACCTCCAAAGTGTGTATGTGAACATTTGAGGGATGGAGGGTCACATTTGGAACATGACCAGAGGAGACCATCGCTGACTGAGCTTAATTGTTTTGCCAGTTCTGTCTGTTTTTAATCTTGAAGAACAGCCAGTGTCACTCTTTCCTCCCCACCTTTTTTTTTTTTTTTTTTTTTTTTTTGCAAACTATATAGCTGCCTCTTTTCTTAAAAGGGGTCATGTTAAACACTTTTTTAGCAAGTAAATAACCAAGTTAAAGTATCTGATGAACTAAGATCCTAGATAAGGAGTACAAACTGTGATCCAAACTTTTGTGCTTTGGGGTGTGAGTGATTTACTAAAAGTAAATGTGATAGCGTGTCGTAATGTGATGTACAATAGACAGACAGCAGCATGCAAATGAGGATTTTGTGAGTGTTAATGGCTACAAGCGCAAAATTAAATTAAATTAGCCCAGTTAAATTAAATTACTAGACACAGAATCAAAGCATCTCTTTACGCAGACCTACTGTACATGGAGGACAACGCAGTAATGCTGTTTCTAATGCTGTCTATATTGTATTTATTGTCACTATTTCGCCAGTGTTTGTTTAATCTATTTGTAAAACTGATTACACTCTGTGGTGTTACTGTATGCTCTGGGAGTCTGTTCCATGTATCCACCACTCTCATTGTAAATGAGAATTTCTTTAAATCCAGACGTGACCTTCTTTTCAGTAATTTCTTACAGTTTCTTCTGTTGTCTCCTGATAATGGGAGATTCGGAGTACTTTCAGTTGCAGAATGCGCTTTGTACTTTGTTACACACAAACTCTGCCACAACTGAGCATGTTCATGCACTGGTGACTAAAAAAAGAGAAGAAAAGAAAGAGAAAACAGTCTCCTGTTTCAGACATTTAATTCTTGTTTTATCCATGCAGTTTTAGAAAACCAATGATAATTCTGATGCATTCTTTCTTTTTTTTTTTTTTTTTTTTTTTTTTTTTTGCAATAGCTAGCCCAAGAATGTGCTCAAGCTCTGTTTGTCCTTTGTACACAGCTGTGATGTCCCACACAGACTCAGATACTGTATGTCAGTATTGTCTGTTTTTGGTTGACCTGTTACACATATTCTTAAAGAAACAAGGACAAAATAAAGATAAATATGGCCCACAATTACAGTGAATGATTTTTGTTGTTTGTTTGTTTGTTTGTTTTTAATCCTGTGTCGTCTGCGCTGGAACAGCAGTCTGTCAAGTGCAATCAGTTAATGCCGAAGTTTTAAACTCACAATATACAGATGTTATCAGTACCTCGTAAATTTTCTTTTGAACTTCATAAATTGTGTTGAGTGTGCAAGCCTAAACTAGTTGCATGTTTCACAATTTTGTGCACTCTATTGGACACACCCCAAATTGCATATTCATGATGGTCAATATGCTAAATTGGCAATATGTGCTATTTTTCCAATTTGGCAGATGCAATCCTCTCTGTGCACTGTTAGTCAATCAGCATGTATTTAGGAGTGCAATGGTGTTCATGGATGATTTTACACATGCAAACCTTTAGTAAATCGGGCCTTTAATCTGCATCATCTCAGTTCACCCAGCTCTAAATGGATACTGGCCTTGGCTGGGGAAGTCATCTCTGAGTCCCATCCAGGGGGAAGCATAGACTTTCATTTACTTCATGATATAAGCACCAGTATCAATGGGACAAAAGGGGCTATATAGGACTTCTCCTTTTCAAATACAGTGATATTGTTGCCTTAGGTCGCTGGCTACCATCGAAGTCTCACAACCATACATTAACATGGGATTTGAACCGAGGATCTTCTGGTCTCAAGCTCAACACCTTAACCACTAGACCATCACCTCCCCACTGATGTATATAGTGAGGGAGCATCAGCTTTGACATTTTCATCATAGTGCTGGTTTTTCTTGGCATGATCCAGTTCACATGTACCTCAGCGTTGAGGACGCCAGCAACTGGAGAGTTCCATGGGGACACTCATATTTCACCTGGCTGTGGCAGATAAATGGTTACTTTAAAGAGGTAGCCTCCCTGTGTCGCAGCTGTACTCTCTCTGATTCTGTGTTGTGTTGACTCCTCTCAATCGCTCCCATCGAAACATGAACTCACGATTTCCGGCATAGGAGGCGAATGTTCTAACCAGAAGGCCAAAACCAGGCCATACAAATGGGTCACCTTCAATTTGTTATCATGAAACAATCACAATAAATACTACAATTTTATAGGTCACCAAAATAAAAGGACACACTCTTTCAAATCTGGTCAACTTTGTTGTATCATATCAATCCAAAAAAACATTTTTTTTTTTTTTTTTGTTTCTCTGCCACCTAGTGAATGGTTAGTGTATGCTGGATTGATGGTGGATTAGGATCAGGTATGGTTCTCAGCGAGAGAGACAGGCCATTTACACACACATATCTAATAAATCATAGAAGTAAATGGCAATTACTAAATCATGTGGAAACTCAGTTAATAAATATGAGTAAATGATCTCATTATACTGTTGGGATAAACTCCAGCTCCCCATGACCAGTTGGAATAGGTAGATATAGACAATAAATGAATGAATGTATAGACATATTTTATATTAATTTTCAGTTTCTATGTATAACTATGAGTCTCACATGAATTATAATATAATTTTTTTGTTACCAGATCATCATCATCATTGTCATCACATTTAGCAATTCCAAGGGAGACACAAAAACAGTTTTACACAATATGGCCTCTTCAACTTAAATACATTCAGTAAATATATGAATGATTCCTTGCCCCAATTTCCATCGCAGATTTACTTTAAAACCCCCTTACTCTTCATGGAAAAGGAATTGACTATGTCTTTGAAACTGTGGTGTGTGTGGTCTGGCACCACCCACATGTATATCCTCACTTTGACAACCCGAACCTAAACATTTCCCTCTGTGAGTTGTAATCTAGACCCCAAATCTGTCTAGCCACTGTAATTTACAAAATCCATAGGTCACAGAAGCCAGGCAAGTTATGAGCAGAGAAGATGAGAGCAGAGGGGATGTTGACATTTGTAATTTAGATTTAGGGCATTCTGACCCAGGATCCAGATGCTGGGAAAAGGGAGTGTTTGCATGTGAGTAATGGTGCATGTGTGTGAGTGTACACTTTTTAAAAACATATCCACCATACAATATAATCTGTGAAAGCATACTCGTAGGTCTACTATATGTACTACATTAATGTGTGGAGGATTTGTTTTTGTTTTTGGGCATTTTACTTTTTTGATATTGAAAAGAAAACATTTCAGAGATTAGGACACTGATGGGAACAATGTGATAATAAGACAGCTGCAGAATGTTGACAGCACATAATTGTTTAAACTTTGATTATCTCTTTGACCCAAGGGAAAAAAATCAAATCAACATGACATTCGGTTTCTGAATCTGTTTATCGCAGCGGTCATCCGGTGAGACGCAGGATGCACCCTGCCTGGACAAGTCACCAGTCCGTCGCAACACAACAAACATGACATTTCTATCCAAATTTTCACATCAATAGAATCTTTCTAAAATAAGGTTGACCAAAAGAGCACTTAGAAACCATAAGGTTGTACTTGCTTTAAAGTTGTCTACTTCCAGCATATTTGTATAAACTGGCTTTGTTTAATGACTTCCACCCTGTCAGAAGAATGTCTCCAAACAGATTGTATTACCGACACCCTGCATGTGTTTTCTGCTGTTTTGTGATCGCTGTCGCGTACATAAATAACCATCTGCTCTGTTATACACAACCCCTACTACAAACAGGACATTGTCACATCCTTCCTACATATGGTTTGTTACTGTTTTATTGCCTCACGGGATGAAGGTAAAAAAAAAACAAATGTGGCTTTCTACTCTCTAAAGAAATCTCTATACTAACCAGCATTACAGAAGAACTGTTGACAACAGTATGCAACACTGATTTCTTCATCCCTACATATGAGTGGATTAAATTTAAAGTTTCATTTTACTAATGGAAACTTTTATATCAGGCGCCCAGTAAAAACTGGAATGTTAATTCAAACTGACTTCATGTGAGCAATGAAAATGACATTTTAACACACGTCTTTACTGAGCTTTGCAAACTGTTGAAGATGCTTCTCAGGCATTGCCTGTATCAGTAATGATTCTACTCTCTATTTAATTCCATAAATGTGTAATTTCAATTATGCCCAGTAGTTGAGTATAAGATGTGAGACCAAGACATTCTTACAGTCAGTTTTGCAGAGTTAAATTGACTCTGCAATGCGTACATAACAATATAGTGGTCAATCAGCTCTGTAATAATGTTAAATCAAGCTAAGTCTGAGAGTGGATGATGGTGTCCTGTGTATGTGCATGTACAACTGGCAATCGCCCAGGCAACAGCTGGCCCATCCCCACCTCTAGAATGCAGAGGTGGGACAAAGTCACCAGCAAGTCACTCTCAAGTCATGAATTGGCAAGTCACAAGTCTCAAGTCAATTCAATTTTTCAATTTAACCCCTTAACGCCCGAATTTATATAGCTGTATATAAAAAAATGTTTTGTGTGTGTTTTTGCCTTTAAGTAGATGGTAAATAATGTTGAGATTATTAATTTCACTTTTGCACAAAAACTAGATAGTAATATTGGGTATTCTGGTAATGACTTTATGTTATAATGTTATAATAATAATGATGGCATACAGGTCAATTTGTCTCTAACAGTTTCTGAAAAAATTCTGATGGAAAAAAAGCCCAAATCATTCCGTCATTTCCTGGCAATGAAACAACAACGAGGGGGCTGGACCACTCCTCACTCAAAGCCTGCTCACAGGCGAATGACACAACTGACAAGCATGGAAAAACTCACGCATGCGCACGAGGGTTCAAGCTTGTCTGATGCAATCACACGTGATTCAAATCCATATGGTTTTTGAAAAAAATAATAAGGTCGGATACTTTTCTAATAGACCTCGTATATAGCACCAAATCACAACAGAGTTGCCTCAAGGTGCTTCACACAAGTAAGGTCTAACCTTACTAACCCCCAGAGCAACAGTGGTAAGGAAAAACTCCCTCTGAGGAAGAAACCTCAAGCAGACCAGACTCAAAGGGGTGACCCTCTGCTTGGGCCTTGCTACAGACATAAATTACAGAACAATTCACAAAACTAATATGCAGGAAATGCTGTTGGTGCACAGGACAGGAGGGTCACCAGCACAAATACCACACCCATCTCTGGATGGAGCTGCACCTTAAACAGAGAGAGAGAAAAAAAAACAGAATCAGGCATCAGAAAGACAAGAAATACAGTATAATTTGTCAGCATTAAACAACAGAAAAACAGGAAATACTAAGGTGATCACCGGCCACTAGCCCAAAGCTTCACTAAAAGACCCAGAATTTAGGTAAAGTTGAGGCCGCGGCACGCTCCTTTTCCTAATAAAATGAATTAAAAGAGTAAAACGCGTAGAACGTAGCATAGCATATGCCAGTATGCTAGCCATACGAAAGGGAAAATAAGTGCGTCTTACGTCTGGACTTGAAAGTCTCCACAGAATCTAACTGTTTTATTGGTGCAGGGAGATCATTCCACAGAACAGGGGCACGATAAGAGAAAGCTCTGTGACCCGCAGACATCTTATTCACCCTAGGGACACAAAGTAGTCCTGCACCCTGAGAACGCAAAGCCCGGGCCGGTACGTAAAGTTTAATTAGGTCAGCTAGGTAGGGAGGTGCCAGTCCATGAACAATTTTATAGACTAGTAGCAGAACCTCAAGTCCCAAGTCAAGTCTCAAGTCATAATGGTTACCAGTTGTTTGCAAGCTGAGTTGAGGCTTGACTTGAGATTTGCCGATTCATGACTTGAGAATGACTTGACACCTCTGCTAGAATGTAACCATTTATCTGCTGTAGCCAGGTGAAACGTGGCCCTCTCCTTGGCCTTCTCTAGCCACTAAGATCATCAACACTAACAACATGGGATGTAGTCTCAGTTCCTGGGTGGTTAGTCACCCAGGCTGACAGCTGGTCCATCCCCACATCTATAAAATAACCAGCTAACTGCCACAGACAGGTGAACCAGCCACTGCGATCCTCAACACTCAAGCACCTACATGCCTATGGGTCATGGACAGAGGAACATACCACATGGCCAAAATGTCAAATCTGATGCGCCATAACAATGTAAGTGATTCTTCTTATCTGAGTCTCCCTAAGTAATAGTTAATTTGACACAAAGTCATTCTAGTAGTACCCAAGATTCCTCCAGAGACACCTCGTACCAATAGCATCCAGCCATCTCCTAAGGTCACTGCTTAGCATCCAAGTCTCCCAAAAAACAGGAAGCAACAGGACTTTGTTAAATGCAAGTCTGCAAATCTAATGTTAAACCAACTCTATTATTGTGTAAATGAACTCTGAGTTCATCAACTTGACTTCAAACTACAATAAAGCTGATTTAACACTGTTTTGAATGAGACCATCTGCACTCATTGCAGAGTTAAATTGACTCTGCAATGAGTACAGATGGTTCTTTTCCAAATAGTGTTAAATGAGCTCTATCATAATGTTGCATTAACTCTATCATTCTACAAATGAACTCTGTTGTGTTGTTCAACTTGATTTAACACTATTTTCAATGGGACCATATGTACTCAGTCTCCAAGGTATACTGTTTGTAGTATATGTTGTGTTTTCAATGGCAGTGCTATGGCCTTGTAACAACTATAATTTTAAATGAGAACACTGCAAAACTATAGAGTAGTTTTGCAGTGTTGACTGGGAGTTATTTGGCGAGAATCTGTGAAGTAGTTTTGACGTAATAAGCGTATATAAAGTGAAATCTTGATCCAGAATCCGGATTGGATCCGGATCACCTCCACATGTAATGCAATATACAAGAGCAATGAGAGATTTCTGACATCCGCCAATCTGGATCCGCTTTAAAGTTGGAGCATGGAGTCTTCCATGACCTAATATCTATCTGTGGTGCAAATTTGGTGAGAATCTGTGAAGTAGTTTTGACGTAATAAGCGTATATAAAGTGAAATCTTGATCCAGAATCCGGATTTGGATCCGGATCACCTCCACATGTAATGCAATATACAAGAGCAATGAGAGATTTCTGACATCCGCCAATCTGGATCTGCTTTAAAGTTGTAGCCTAATATGTATCTGTGTTGACAATTTCATCAAAACCCATGCAGGAGTTTTGACGTAATCCTGATAACAGTAATCCTTCTAGACTTTATGCACACACGGACAGAGACTGACTCAAAACTCATTTGCACACATGCTGCACACCTTCCCTCTTTCACCCCCCCCCCCCCCCATGTGTTTCTGCCCCCCAGCTTGGCTGGCTGCGCGGGTAACTGCTGCAGCCCATACTCCCATTGCCTCAATTCGGATGACGGACTGTTTCAAAGTCTAGCGTACATAAACTCAACAGAAATATAAACGCAACACTTTTGGTTTTGCTCCCATTTTGTATGAGATGAACTCAAAGATCTAAAACTTTTTCCACATACACAATATCACCATTTCCCTCAAATATTGTTCACAAACCAGTCTAAATCTGTGATAGTGAGCACTTCTCCTTTGCTGAGATAATCCATCCCACCTCACAGGTGTGCCATATCAAGATGCTGATTAGACACCATGATTAGTGCACAGATGTGCCTTAGACTGTCCACAATAAAAGGCCACTCTGAAAGGTGCAGTTTTGTTTCATGGGGGGGATACCAGTCAGTATCTGGTGTGACCACCATTTGCCTCATGCAGTGCAACACATCTCCTTTGCATCATCCGTGAAGAGACCACCTCTCCAACGTGCCAAACGCCAGCAAATGTGAGCATTTGCCCACTCAAGTCGGTTACGACAACGAACTGGAGTCAGGTCGAGACCCCGATGAGGACGCCGAGCATGCAGATGAGCTTCCCTGAGACGGTTCTGACCAGTTTGTGCAGAAATTCTTTGGTTATGCCAAACCGATTGTTTCAGCAGCTGTCTGAGTGGCTGGTCTCAGACGATCTTGGAGGTGAACATGCTGGATGTGGAGGTCCTGGGCTGGTGTGGTTACACGTGGTCTGCGGTTGTGAGGCTGGTTGGATGTACTGCCAAATTCTCTGAAACGCCTTTGGAGACGGCTTATGGTAGAGAAATGAACATTCAGTACACGAGCAACAGCTCTGGTTGACATTCCTGCTGTCAGCATGCCAATTGCACGCTCCCTCAAATCTTGCGACATCTGTGGCATTGTGCTGTGTGATAAAACTGCACCTTTCAGAGTGGCCTTTTATTGTGGGCAGTCTAAGGCACACCTGTGCACTAATCATGGTGTCTAATCAGCATCTTGATATGGCACACCTGTGAGGTGGGATGGATTATCTCAGCAAAGGAGAAGTGCTCACTATCACAGATTTAGACTGGTTTGTGAACAATATTTGAGGGAAATGGTGATATTGTGTATGTGGAAAAAGTTTTAGATCTTTGAGTTCATCTCATACAAAATGGGAGCAAAACCAAAAGTGTTGCGTTTATATTTTTGTTGAGTATATATGTGCAGTTGTTTTAATTCTGATGTGTGCCATTATTCCATTCAACTCATAATAATTGTGGATCAATTGCTGTATTTTTTGTCTGTGATATGAATTGCCCTTTTAGGGATCAATAAAGTTGTTTGAATCTTGAATCCTTCAAATCCTATATAAAGTGAAGGGTTCTTCCATGGCCTAATATGTATCTGTGGTGAAACTTCCATCAAAATCTATGCAGTAGTTTTGATGTAACCCTGCTAACAGACAGACATGCAGACAAATAAATAAACGCCGATGATTTTATTATGTCCTTGATGGATGTAATTATTGAGTTCTTTGGTTTGCATTTGTCTTTTAAAATTGCTAAAACTTCTGTGCCTTCCCCAGGGCTTCATGCCTGCTCTATAATCAAACAACAAAAGCATCTAATCACCTTTCTGAGGATAGCCGGTTCACACTGAAACTTCAAACACAGAATGGGTGTTTACAGTCACATTACTAAATACTAAATTGTCTTACTAATCTATTAGCTAGACTTTCTCTTGAGAGCAAATGGACAGACGTGCATGTCTGCACACGTTTCCCTTGCTGGTGTTTCCAGGTGAGGCGGTGTGGGCCTGTGTCATGTGATGCCTTTTTCCTCTTGATTGCTGCTACGATTTTACTGCCGTCTTGATTAGGCACGTGACTAACTGCAAACCCGCATTGGCAACGGACGAGCGTTTGGCAGAAAGCGAAGGTCTTCCAGAGCTTTGTACCGCAACAAGATTCAGCCTTGCGGCTTCAGGAGGCAAGACTCGTTCACCGGCAATTCGATTCTTCTGGCTGCGTGGAACAAAGTTAGACCAGCTTACCTCATTTCACACATTTGCGTAAAAGAGACATTTTCATTCTGCAGGCGGTCTCCACTACCTCATAGAAGAAAAATACTAACCACGCTTCACGTCCTGAGGAAAAACTGGCCAAGTTGACTTGGTGAGCGAGAGAAAATATTGGGGTTGTTTAAATGAAGGGGGTGGGGGTGGTGGGGGGTAGGAAATGTGAGCATTTTCATGCTGTTCTCAAGAATGGCTTGGATCTTACTGTGTTTCCTTAACTTGAATATTTTTCCAGGGGGTGAGGGGAGGAAACGGAGGAACAGGAGCTGTTACGATTTGTATCATGATAAATGCCAACAGAAATTGGGCAGCCATTTTTCCCCCCCTCTCTCCGTTAAAGTGCCTGCCGCACATAAAAAGATCCATTATACATCCGCCACATCAAAGGGCAATTCACAGTTCTATCATGCTCACTGCACAGTGTGTATGTGTGTGTGTGTGTGTGTGTGGTGGGGGGGGGGGGGGGGGGGGGGACCTAAATTAAAGCAACCATTTAAAACAATAAATCGGGGGTTGGTGTGTTTTCAGAAATCAAAGTCAGTGCAGGGTCTGTGATGCTACCGTGCTCTTGTGTGGTCTTTTGCTCTTCTGTCTCTTTCTCTCTTCCTCTCTTCTCTCACGTTTCCCTTTTTCTGCGGCTCTAAGCCTATGAGCTGGCACGGGCCCTTCCTCACAACACACCCAGTGGGGCTTTAAAAAGGCAGGGCCGGAGGTCTACGCAGCCACACTCAGTCGCTTGACAGCGAGAGCCGGCTGTGTCGACCTTTCCAGCTTCCGGGGTCACTGAGATTAGAAATGTGGACAGAGTGTGTGTGCAGGGCCCCCGAACTCCTGCTCATCCTTCTGGCTGCAGACTGGGCTGCTATGGAGAGCCAAGGTGAGGAGACGCCTGTTATTACTGCCTGTGGTTGGGATATTAGTGGCACTTTGTGGGCAGACAAACGGACACAAGCAAGGCTCAAGCAGGTAACCTCAACCTGGGAAAGGGTGAGTGTGTGTGATTGTGCAGATGGGAACTACAAGAGCTCTGGGTTTTAACCCCAGGGGAATATCTAGAAATGTGAAGTTTGTTATTGTTCATGTAAAAAAGGTTTGTTTGGTTACTTCACATGTGATTACTTGTTTTTCTAAAATGAGTAATGGGCTGTTTGCCTTTCTGCAGCCAAACTCAGGAAATCAGACCAATATTGGCTTCACTTCATTATGTACCTTTACATCTGAGAGTAGAGTTTAATGTGTGCTAACATATAAAATACAGAAAAGTAGTGCACTCTGTTGCCTTTCAGATTCTCTGGAATCTTATGTATCCCTATATGTTCCAAAGGTGAAAAAAGAAATCAGCAGGCCACTGGGCTCATGGCTTCTTTGTCTAGAATGATGAACTTGCTGACATTAGGGAGTCAACTTCTATTGAGCTTTTTCAAATGCTGACTTAAAGCACATCATCATTCTGCATTCGTGGCAAAAAAAAAAAAGGAAAAAAAAAAACCTTGTGGTAACCCCAAGCAAAAATAGGACAAGGCAAAAGAAATCAGTTTGGAAGCACCTGCATGTATAAACTAAATGAAAATGATCAGTGCAGTGGTGGCCTGGAGGTAGGAGGGGCATGCAATTACTTGATCAAGTCCTTCATCCCCTAGTTGTTCACAGTGTGTTAGCTGGGCAGCACCTCTGCATGTGTAAATGGCTGAATGTGGGGCATCATAATAAAGCACTTCCCCATCTACTTCAGCTGGAAAAGCACAAAATAAATTCAGTCTATTTGAAGTGTTTATAGTTCCAATTTTGATGTTATTTGTATGTCTTTTATTGTTGTAGTTGATTTTTTTTTTTTTCAGTTTGCGTGTCTGTTTTAATTGGTCTAACTGTTTTTAAATGTTTTTAATTGTAATGATGTACCATATTTGTAGTAATGTTTTGAAAACAAAAACAACAACAACATAATAATAATAATAATAATATTTCTGTTATTTGGTAAGTACCTGAACGACTTTTTGTTGGGGGCAGGGGATTCCGACAACACTTTAATGATATTTTATTTATATAGCTGGAAATTTCAGTTGGCTTTGAACTTGGACTTTTAAACTGTGATAAGACTGAAATGATGGTTCTTGGTCCAGTGAGACATCGGCATCAATTTGACCAGTTAACGCTCAGCCTCGGGTCGTGTGTCATACATCACACAGACAAAGTGAGGAACCTTGGGGTAATTTTTGATCCTACATTGTCCTCTGACCTCCACATTAGAAATATTACTAGGACTGCTTTCTTCCACCTGCAAAATATAGCGAAGATTCGTCCCATCCTGTCTATGGCTGATGCTGAGACCCTGATCCATGCATTCATCTCTTCTAGATTGGATTACTGCAATCTTCTATTTTCTGGTTTACCGCAGTCTAGCATTAGGGCTCTCCAATTGGTTCAAAATGCTGCAGCCAGACTTTTGACACGAAGCAGAAAGTTCGACCACATTACACCCATTTTGGCGTCTCTTCACTGGCTTCCTGTCCCAGTGAGATCAGACTTTAAGGTTCTGCTACTAACCTATAAAATTATTCATGGACTGGCTAGACCCTACCTAGCTGACCTAATTAAACCTTACGTACCGGCCCGGGCTTTATGTTCTCAGGGTGCAGGACTACTTTGTGTCCCTAAGGTGAATAAGAAGTCCACGGGTCACAGAGCTTTCTCTTATCGTGCCCCTGTTCTGTGGAATGATCTCTCTGCGTCAACAAAACAATCAGATTCTGTGGAGACTTTCAAGTCCAGACTTAAGACGCACTTCTTTTCCCTTTAATATGGTTAGCATACTTTTACAGTTGTGTTTTACGCTTTTTACTCTTTAATTCATGTTATTAGTAATTGGAGCGGGCCACGGCCTCAACTTTTCCTAAATTCTGGGTCTTTTAGTGAAGCTTTGGGCTAGTGGCCGGCGATCACCTTAGTATTTCTCTGTTTTTCTTGTTGATTAATGCTGGCAAATTATACAGTACTTTTTGTCTTTCTGATGCCTGATTCTGTTTTTCTCTGTTTAAGGTGCAGCTCCATCCAGAGATGGGAGTTGTATTCATGTTGGCGAGCCTCCTGTCCTGTGCTCCAATAGCATTTCTTGTATATTTGTCCGTGAATTGTTCTGTAATTTATGTCTGTAGCATGGCCCAAGCAGAGGGTCACCCCTTTGAGTCTGGTCTGCTTGAGGTTTCTTCCTCAGAGGGAGTTTTTCCTTGCCACTGTTGCTCTGGGGGTTGGTAAGGTTAGGCCTTACCTGTGTGAAGCGCCTTGAGTCAACTGTATTGTGATTTGGTGCTATATAAAGGAAAATAAATTGAAAAACAAATTGAATTGAAATTGGCTTTGGAGTTGCATTTACAGCCTTCCAATTTCAGCAGAATTAGGCAAACTCTACAGTATACACGGAGATGCACTGCTGCAGGAGTGCAGAAAATCATGGTATCAACAAAGGTGAAAACAGAAGAGGGTCATAGAAACATCACAGGGAGGTCAGCGAATTGGGCAAGAATGGAGAGGGAGAAGGAGCAAAATGTGGTAATGGACTAGAGTTTAGGGAAGTTCACAGTTTGGGAGAAGATAGAAAAGAATCAAATTAACGGCAACAGCAATGAAACAGTTTATCTGCAAAGTCTGATGTTTTTATAATACACCCTCAGGCTTGAGCACATAATCCTAATCCAAAGAGATGTAGCCATTCATGCATATTATATATAGGTTAAGAGAACAGAAGTGTTTTAAATCTGGATTTAAAAACTCAGCAGAATTAGACTCAGATCTAAGCAGGCAGGTGATTCCAACGAAAAGGGGAATGATAAGAGAAACCTGCTGACTTCTTTTTCATCTCTGAAATTCAGTGGAAGAACTTTGCCTGGGGCATGCAAAGACAGAATCAAGAATGCTTTAATGACTGTTTGTGTTAAACACTTGCTGAGCGTGTCCCCTCTCTTGATTAAAGACAATTCACAGTTTGGCTGAAAGAAAAAAGCAGAAAGTAGACGAGGTAAATCTGCAAGATGCCCAAACCTGAACAACTGTGTGATTCTGTTTCCGGAGCAGCACAGTTTGAGCATGAGAAGGAGCCAGCCTATTGGGATTCTCAGGCCAGAGCAACACTGGATGCCGCGCTGAAACTCCGCCCACGGGAACACCGTGCAAAGAATGTCATCCTGTTTGTTGGTGACGGTAGGTTCATGCTAGCACAATGGGATCCTGTCCATCATCCATCCATTTCTGTTGCAGATGGGAAAAAAAAAAACACTTTCATCCTCAATGCTGACATGTGACAGCGTTGTCATTGTACTAAGAATAGATGAGGGAAAGGAGCTGAGACAGTAGACTTTGGAGGTGTGACTCCATTTTGGGGGCCTGGCAGGTACTTCCTCACAATGGAGACTTTATGTTGTATTTTTAGGAGTTTGAGAAGTGGGTTAATGTTCCAGGCACAATTACAACAGATGCTGTCGCACTTTCAGTCTGGTCCTCGCGTGACATGTTTGTCCACAGTAAACATGTCCAATGAATGCAGATTTGCGGGATGTCTATTCCCAGATGGGGAGAGGTTGCATCTGGATCAGATTTTACCAAAAGACCTTTCCACAAATAATTGTCAGACATTTGAATATTTACAGCCGGTGTGGTATGAAAGTAATATTTGCAAGGCACAGACGTTTACAGATTTTTGGTTTCCTGGACTCCAACAAAATCCTGGTTCTGACTTGTTTAGTGGTGTTTAAAGGAAGTGTGTAGGAAATCTATATATTAAAAGCAGCGTGGCCTCTGTGTACGTGTATGTGTGCGTGCGTCTGTATGGATCTGATCATGGACAAACTGGGGAGAGCTGACATTTGCCATTTGGTATGCTTATGGACAACCCCAATTCCAGTGAAGTTGGGATGTTGTGTGAAATGTAAATAAAAACAGAATATAATGATTCGCAAATCGTCTTCAACCTATATTCAACTGTATATGCCATAAAGACAAGATATTTAATGTTCAAACTGAAAATCTTTATTGTTTTTGTGCAAATATTTACTCATTTTGTAATGGATGCCTGCGACATGTTTCAAAAACGCTGGTACACTAATTGTGGGTGTCATGATTGGGAAGGAGGATCAGCCATTCACAAGCAAAGATGGGGCGAGGATCACCACTTTGTGAACAACTGCATGAAGAAATAGTCCAACAGTTTAAGAACAATGTTTCTCAATGTTCGATTGCAAGTAATTTAGGGATTCTATCATCTATAGTCCATAATATAATCAGAAAATTCAGAGAATCTGGAGAACTTTCTACACATAAGTAGCAAGGCTGACAACCAACATTGAATGCCCATCTCCTTTGATCCCTCAGGCGGCACTGTATTAAAAACCAACATCATTGTGTAAAGGATCTTACTGCGTGGGCTCAGGAATACTTCTGAAAACCATTGTCAGTTAACACAGTTCGTCACTACATCTACAAGTGCAAGTTAAAAACTCTACCATGCAAAGCGAAAAGCCATACATCAAAAACATCCAGAAGCTCTGCCGCCTTCTCTGGGCCCGAGTTCATTTGAAAAGGACAGACACATAGTGGAAAAGTGTGCTGTGGTCTGATGGAGTCCACGTTTCAAATTGGTTTTTTTTTTAAATCATGGACGTTGTGTCCTCTGGACAAAAGAGGAAAAAGACCATCCAGACTGTTACCAGCGCAAAGTTCAAAAGCCAGCATCTGTGATGGTATGGTGTGTTAGTGCCCATGACATGGGCAACTTATGCATCTGTGATGGCACCATCAATGCTGAAAGGTACATCCAGGTTTTGGAGCAACACATGCTGCCATCCAAGCAATGTCTTTTTCAGGGACGTCCCTGCTTATTTCAGCAAGATAATGCCAAGCCACATTCTGCACATGTTACAACAGCGTGGCTTCATAGTAAAAGAGTGCAGGTACTAGACTGGCCTGCCTGCAGTCCAGACCTGTCGCCCATTGAAAATGTGTGGCGCATTATGAAGCACAAAATACGACAACAGAGACTGTTGAACAACTGAAGTCGTACATCAAGCAAGAATGGGAAAGAATTCCACCTACAAAGCTTCAACAATTAGTGTCCTCAGTTCCCAAACACTTATTGAGTGTTGTTAGAAGGAAAGGTGATGTAACAGTGGTAAACATACCACTGTTCCAGGTTTTTTGAAACATGTTGCAGGCATCCATTTCAAAATGAGCAAATATTTGCACAAAAACAATAAAGTTTATCAGTTTGAACATTAAATATCTTGTCTTTGTGGTGTATTCAATTGACTATAGGTTGAAGAGGATTTGCAAATCATTGTATTCTGTTTTTATTTACATTTTACACAACGTCCCAACTTCACTGGAACTGGGGTTGTATTTTGAGTCAAGGATGAACAATGCAAATACAGAAAGTTTATAGGACTAATATTTTCGGAGAAACTAGGAAAATTCTGTAACAACAGTGAACAATGGATGTTGATAATTAAATTCTGGACTCACACGCTGTTCCTTTTGGGGGTGGTAAATCTTCTATATATTTAAAGCCAAGTGGCTTCTCTGTGTACGTTTGCGTGCCTGTGTGTGTGTGTGTGTGTGTGTGTGTGTGTGTGTGTGTGTGTGTGTGTGTGTGTGTGTGTGTGTGTGTATGTATATATATATATGTATGTATGTATGTATATATATATATATATATATATATATATATATATATATACCTTCAATCATGGACAAACTGGGGAGAGCTGACATTTTCGGTTTGGTATTCCATTTGGTATTTTGTGTCAAGGATGAACGAGCCAAAATGGAACTATTACAGGACTAATATTTTTGGAGAAATTGCAGATATTATGTAACAACAGTGAACAATGGATGTTGATCATTACCATTCCAAACCATTCTAGTAACTTTGCATAATTTATTATCACCCTTGGAAAATGTCAGCTACCTAGAGCCCATGCATCCCCACGGGCAACGCACGAGTCTTACCTTAACTTATGATACCTTGTGACGATTCTGGGCTCAGGTCAAGCCTCAATACCCAGATCTTCTTAGTTGGGGTTGAGCCTCATACTTCTGCCTCCCAATCATATCTCTGTGGGTGGTCCTTCCAGAGTTTATCTAGTCTATTTTTTAAAGCATACAAGCTGGGGGCTACAATATTGCCACTTCTTCTGGGAGACTGTTCCAGTTGTTGACTATATGATATTTGAATGAATGCTGGTGTACCTTGAGGCGGACATACTTCTTCTTCAACTTGAAACAGTGTCTTCTAGTAGATATCCCAGTAGATGTTGTCATACTCATTAAAAAATTTGTACACTTCAATCATGTCTCCCGTCAATCTATGGAAGCATAGGGCAGGAAGCTCCAATTTTCTCAGGAGGGATGGGAACTGACGTATTGGTGTCTTATATAACATTCATAATTATCACTTACTGGGGCGTTCCCTGGTGGTTAGCATTACCTTGCAAGGGTGCTAATACTCTATAATGGCTCACCAAAGTTGGGCCAATATTGAAAGGCAGGCTGATAATGTCATTTTCTGCTCACTACTTTGGTGTCATCTGAAATGGAGTGTTTTTTTTTGTTTGTTTATATATATATATATATATATATATATATATATAGATAGATAGATAGATAGATAGATAGATATACAAAGTGGAGAAAATAAGTATTTGACCCCCTGTCAGTTTTGCAGGTTTTCCCACCTACAAAGAATGGAGAGGTCTGTAATTTTTATCATATGTACATTTCAACTGTGAGAGACAGAATCTAAAAAGAAATCCAGAAAATCACATTGTATGATTTTTAAATAATTAATTTGCATTTTATTGCATAAAATAAGTATTTGACCCCTACCAACCACCAAGAATTCTGGCTCTCACAGACCTGTAAATTTTTCTTTAAGAAGCCCTCTTATTCTGCACTCTTTACCTGTATTAATTGCACCTGTTTGAACTTGTTACCTGTATAAAAGACACCTGTTCACACACTCCATCAATCACACTCTAACCTGTCCACCATAGCCAAGACCAAAGAGCTGTCTAAGGACACCAGGGACAAAAATGTAGACCTGCACAAGGCTGGGATGGACTACAGGACAATGGGCATGCAGCTTGGTAGAAGACAACAACTGTTACTATTATTTATTAGAAAGTGGAAGAAACACAAGATTACTGTCAGTCTCCCTCAGTCTGGGATTCCATGCAAGATCTCACTTTGTGGGGTAAGGCTGATTCTGAGAAAGCTCAGAACTACACAGGAGGACCTGGTCAATGACCTGAAGAGAGCTGGGACCACAGTCACAAAGATTACATTAGTAACACATGATGCTCTCATGGTTTAAAATCCTGCAGGGCAGCAAGGTCCCCCTGCTCAAGCCAGCACATGTCCAGGCCCGTTTGAAGTTTACCAGTGACCATCTGAATGATCCAGAGGAGGCATGAGAGAAGGTCATGTGTGCAGATGAGACCAGAATAGAGCTTTTTGGAATCAACTCCACTTACCATGTTTAGAGGATGAGAACAGCCCCAAGAAAACCATCCCAACCGTGAAGCATGGGGGTGGAAACATCATACTCTGGGGGTGCTCTTCTGCAAAGGGACTGCACCGTATTGAAGGGAGGATGGATGGGGTCATGTATTGCGAGATTTTGGCAAACAACCTCCTTCCCTCAGTAAGAGCATTGAAGATGGGTCTTGGCTGGGTCTTCCAGCATGACAATGACCCCAAACACACAGCCAGGGCAACTAAGGAGGGGCTCCGTAAGAAGCATTTCAAGGTCCTGGAGTGGCTTGGCCAGTCTCCAGACCTGAACTCAACAGAAAATCTTTGGAGGTTGCTGAAACTCCAAACCTGAAAGATTTGGAGAAGATCTGTATGGAGAAGTGGACCAAGATCCCTGCTGCAGTGTGTGAAAACTTGGTCAAAAATTACAGACCTCTCCATTCTTTGTAGGTGGGAAAACCTGCAAAACTGACAGGGGATCAAATACTTATTTTAAAACGGCATATATATATACGCCTCCCACTTGCTTGATGGAACTAAATTCAATTGATTTGTTTCAGTACAATGTGTGTCATGATGACGCTGCTCTATCGCTATTTTGCGTATTGGTAAAATGTGTTATAAATCACCTCAGTTGTATTATCTAGTTTATTTCTCATTAACTATTACAAAATATGAGAAAAAAATACTGAACATATTACATTTATACAGAAATACAGCTGCCAGTATGGATTTGTTTTTTCCAAGCAACCAACCACTTTCCGGCTGCCATCACTTGGATTGGCCGCGGATTGGATTGGCACTTGGTCTCTTCACTGTAAAGGTCCCACTCGGACTGGAAATCAGTGACAGCTGGCCACTTTGTTACATGAGTGATAATAGGTGCTTGTGGGTTGTAAGCAGTAATAATGATAATAATAACATGATTTTATTATTTGTGTGTGTGCGTGTGTGTGTGTGTGTGTGCGTGTGTGTGTGTGTGTGCGCGCGCGCATGTGCATCTGCATGCATGTGTTTAGATTTTTCTTGAAAATCCAGTTCTTTGGGGAAAGCATATAAAGCTGTCGACTTGTGGATTCAGTTGATGTTCACATCCTTGACATGTTTTGTTTACTGAGGGCTTTACTTGATTTTTTTTTTTCTTCCCCCCAAATTGAGTTACAGTCTGAGCTGTTCAAACATGGTCTGAGCATATGAAGAGCAACTTTATGCATTTTTACTGACTGGACTTTTATTTTTTATTTTTTACTGATCACAAAGAAGTCACAGAGCTGTTTTTGAGCTATGGGAGTGACTAAAAAGTCCTATTTAAAAACAACAACTAGAAGGGAACTCAGAGAGGGTAAACCTCTTCTAAGGCCCCACAATCCCTTCAATTTAAATTTCACCCCAAGCAAAATTCTATCAGTCCATTACAGTGCCCCGTCCAAAAATCTGTTTTTATCCACAAGGTCTCACCATTACCTGGAGCTGGCCCAAAGAACACCAATGGATACATAATCACAAGATCCAGAGCTCTCACTGTTTCTCCTGATTGTAACCTTGTTCGTGATCGCTCAGCTTTACTTCTGATTACTAACCTGAGATCTTGTTCCTGATATTGATCGCTCATTTTGATCATTGTTCCATTCCCTTAATCCTGATCGCTGAACTGTGATTGTGATCGTTGATCCTGATCACTCACTTTTGATCATGTTCCATTACTTTAATCCTGATCGCCAAACTTACATTATGATTGCTGAACTGTGATCCTGATGTTTGATCCTAATCACTCATGTTTGATCATGTTGTTAACCTTTAATACTGATCGCCAAACTTACATTGTGATTGCTGAACTGCAATCCGATTACCAAATTTACATCCTGATTACTGAACTATAATTTCATCTTTGATCATGATCACTCACTTTTGATCATGTTTCTAACCTTTAATCCTGTTTGCCAAATTTACATCCTGATTGCTGAACTGTAATCCAATCTTTGATCCTGATCACTCACATTTGATTGTGTTGTTAACCTTTATTACTGATCATCAAACTTACATTGTGATTGCTGAACTGCGATCCTGATTGATCACTTTTGATCATGTTCCATTCCTTTAATCCCGATTGCCAAATGTACATCCTGATAACTCAACTGTAATCTGATCTTCGGTCATGATCACTCACTTTGGTCATGTTCTGAACCTTTGGCAACCATTCTGGTTGCCAAATTTGCATCCTGATTGCTGAAATGTAATCTGATCATTGATCCTGCATCACTCATTTTTGATCATGTTCCATTACTTTAATCCTGATCGCCGAACTTACATTGTGATTGCTGAACTGTGATCTTGATCTTTGATCCTGATCATTCACTTTTGATTATGTTCCATTCCTTTAATCCTGATCGCCAAATTTACATCCTGATTACTCAACTGTAATCTGATCTTAGATCATGATCACTAACTTTTGATCATGTTCCTAACCTTTAATTCTGGTTGCCAAATTTGCATCCTGATTGCTGAACTGTAATCTGATCTTTGATCCTGATCACTCACTTTTGATCATGTTCTAATTCTTTAATCATGATTGCCAAATTTACATCTTGATTGCTGAACTGTAATCTTGTCTTTGATCTTGATCACTCACTTTTGATCATGCGCCAAAGCTTTAATTGTAATTGCTATACTCGGATGCTGATTAGTTGAACTTTGATCCTAATCACATTATTTTTTCCTGAAATTTGATCCTGGTTGAAGTTCTTTCATCCTGATCACTCATCTTTTATCCCTATCCTTGATCTTGACCACCGAACATAAATCAAGATGGCTACTTACATTGATTTAACAGGATCAATGAAATCTGGTGTCGCAGACCGAACAGTTCCCCTAAAATTTGCCCCCCCGATGATGCGGTTCACAGATTAACACCTTGTTTCTGCTCCAAACTGCACACCAGTTATCATCTATCTCAGCAACAGATATCTGAAGCTTTTGTACAGCAATCATTTCCACATAAATTCACCATTATTTCATCATAAAAGGTGGAAGAAGTGATCAGAGCGCCACAGCTAAATGAGCTGCTAGCTAATGTGTTCACTGTACATTGGACATTTCAAAGCGTCACGGAATTTCACCTCGTTTCTGCTTAAAACGGCCTAATTTCTGCTTAAAACCGACTTTAGAATGATTTAAGAGGTTTTACCTTTAACATCTTATGGTTAATAATCCCATGAATCCATTTGATTGCTTTCGGTGAAGAGACTCAGATGTGCTGCTGTGGTCTGAAATGACGGATGTGCAGATGCAAAAGGTGGACCGATTTTTAGGGGTGGACCGTTTGGTCTGCGACACCAGATCAGGGATCAAAGCTCAAATGCAGGATTCTCCTGTTAATTCAATTCTACACCAACATTTAAAGGATTGTTCCTTAACACTAGGCTTACTTCACAAACTTTCAATAATGAAACATTTTTGAAACTTTGAAACATGTCTGTGTACATTTGCAATATCCTGATAGTAAATTAGTGAGCAGACAAACAAAGGATAAAGAAAACATGACTTCTTGTCATGTGGGGATTATGTCAGGTTGTTTGGTGTTTATTGTTTTCTGCTTGGTGTGGGGATTTTGTGTCTTTTGTGTCTACTCATGGTGTGGTTTGCTTGGTTTTTGACTTTACTGCACTCTCTTGGCTGGTGGGATTTGGGTGTGTCTGGCCTCTTTGTGTGTCACGCCCCCATCCCGTCTGCTCTCCCACACCTGCACCCCATCTGCTCTGATCACTCTTCTTATTTAAACCCTCTGTTTGCACACATGCTTCGCCAGTTCGTTGTTCCCTAGTGTCTTTGTTCCAGCTCTTGTTCACAGTCTTTGATCTTGTTTGCCATACCATGTTTTTGAACCTCTTGCCTGTTTATGACCTCATCTTTTTGTCTCATGTTTTGGATACTGTTGTTAATTCTGGTCTGCTTACCCGTGTACTGACCTTTTTCTGGCTCTATAGTAAAACCCGTTTCTACTCTAAGTTCTGGTGTGAGTCTCGCATTTGTGTCCAGCATTTTTGGGTCCAGGTTCCTATCACCTCTCAATGGATGTAACAGTGGTGTGGAGCTGAAAAGTGTGATTTGGGATGTAATTTTGCATTGTTATAAATAAGTGTCCCTTGAAAGAACTGTAATCCACTTGAACATAAATGTGCATATATTCCTAATTCCTTTCCCATTTATGCTTATTTAACATTTTATGATATAATTTATCATCTGCGTCAATTGTTATAGATCATACCTGTCAATCATTTCTCTCACAGGTATGGGCGTGTCCACAGTGTCAGCAGCTCGAATCCTGCGGGGTCAGATGGAGGGCGAGTCCGGAGAAGAAACTGTACTGGCCATGGACACCTTCCCGTACGTGGCCTTGTCTAAGGTGACAACATAACACTGCTGACTATAGATCATCACAGTACATCCAAAAAAAATTATACAAATAATGAAAAAATTTGTGTAATTTTGTCAGATAAAATTATTCATGGATTCATGTTTTGCTGCTTATCTGAGACGAGTCGAGGTGGCAGTAGACAAAGCACTACAGCTCACACTACCCCCTCCTGAGCCAAGTCCTCTAACTCTTTCTGGGGGATCCTGAGGTATTCCCGAGCCAGCTGGCACATATAATCCCTCCAGCATTCCCTGGGTCTTCCCCAGGGTCTCCTCCCAGTTGGATGTGCCTGGAAGCTCTCCCCCAGGGAGACGACCAGAGGGCATACTCACCAGATACCCGATCAACTTCAGCTGGCTCCTTTCAATAAGAAGAAGCAGCAGCTCTACTCAGAGTCCCTCCTGAATATTTCAGCCTCTCAGCCTGTCCCAAAGTATAAGCCCACACTGAAAAAAGAATAGTTGAACCAACTTTAAAAAGTATTACAATTGGTAAAACCTGAATGAATTAAGTTGTTTGAACTGTAAGTTAGAGTTGATCTAACTTGCAAAAGTAAGTTCATACAACTTAAGTCATTCAGGTTTTACCAATTGTAATACTTTTTAAAGTTGGTTCTTTTTCAGTGCAGATAACCGACAGAAGGATTTTTTTTTTTTTTTTTTTTTTTTTTTTTTTTTTGGTTTGTATCCACAACATCATTAGAGGAATTCATTTTGAGACTGCTGTGTTGTCTTTTTTTTTTCTTTTTTTATACAGTGACAACAAATTCATTACCAGTAATGTGACTGTGACTACATTTACATGCAGCTAATAACCCTTTCATAACTGGAATATTAGCAATAACCCGGTTGCGCACGGCCATGTAAACACCCGCAAAACCCCGAATATGCTCATATTCGGGTTTTTAAAAACCCGAATATGACCCCTGGGTTACTCCTTTTCTAACCCGAGTATCAGGTCATATAAACGCGCATCGGGATATCCCCATAGAAAGGAACATTATTTTGTGTTCTGTGCATGTCCTATCCGCAAGGAATCTTGGTCTTTTGAGTATGGCAACTACTTGTATGCGGTGCGCGCAACCCACCGGACACCACAGAAGCAGAGGTAAACAAGCACGGGGAAATCCAGATGCGGCACCACAGCACCACACTTTTGGAGCAAGGAGGAAACCGAATAGTTCATTAGTATCGTGAAAGACATGAATATAATGTCTTTTATTGACGTTAGAAAGAGGAAGAAGAAACGGAAATGAAGCATATTTGTGTCATGACGTTCTCTGTGCGTCTGGACGTTGTCCATGCGTCACTGTTTAGATGGGGATACTCCAAATGATACCAGTGACCATGTATACAGGAGTAACTCTGTCTGCTTAAGTATGTAAACGGGTTACTCCTAATGATTCAGAAACCGGAATATTGACCTTAACCCGAATATTAACGGCATGTAAACGTAGTCTGTGTTAGATTTAAACAGTACATTCATTGTTCCTCTAATGTTCTGAATGTGTGCTTCGCATTATTGTGCTTCCATATATTTGTTGATTTATGTCCATCATATGTCCAGCAGCATCTAATTGCTCTGCTGCTGTGGGAGCGCAATGTGGTACACAAAAGCATGCACAAAACCATCACCACTGTATCGTGCACGCTTGTCCGACCGTGTGCCGTGAAAGGCAGGTTGATAATGTCATTTTCTGCTCACTACTTTGGTGTCATCTGAAATGGAGTGTTTTTTTTGTTTGTTTTTTTTTGAAGATTGATTGACTGGTGGAATGTTTCACGGTTCCCCATTTTGTTTTTTGTTTGCGGTTTTTCAGCTGATCTCTGCTTCTTTCGCCCAACTTCATGTTATGTGTGAAGGGGCCTTAAGGTTTGCAGACATACTAAAATGATAAAACCAAAATGAAGCCATTTTTAGGTCTCTAAAAATCTTTGTCTTCTGTTTGTGTCTCTTTAAATGTAAAGGAACTAATACTTGCCACACCCTCCTGTGGTCCATAAGAGACAGCAGTCGCATCAGTTATGCACTTTGGGATAGCATCTCTTTTTGTGTGTGAGAAGCCCAGACTCATCAAACAAGGGAAAAAGCTGTGCCATCTTTTGTGATGCAGTAATCCCAATTTTAAAGCACAAATTCTTTGCATTTAGGTGGAATCAATGAATATTGTTGTTGTGCCCCAATGTTTAATGTCCATACAGTTTTTGTTTGTATCCAGTATGGTGTTTCAGACCTAAATTTTGCTCAGTCTCTACCTTGACACACACATATGATTCTGATTTTAAGAAAGTTTAACTTCAATGTGCAGTCATATTTACCTGTAAAAAATATAGACAGACTTTTAACATGACCCCTTATATTCATCAGTTTGTACCCCTTTAAAACTGTGCTGCAGTCTGTTTTTCCAGCCTATTCTTGACAAAGATTAGACAATTTCAGCAAAGTGTAACAGGTCTTTGCCATTAAAGATCCCTTACCTGCTGTGATGATAGCATTCTGCTCCAAATTATTCATTAAAACAGTAAGTGTGGTTTGTTTGGAATCAATAAAAGAGCAATTGAGTAATGAGTCATTATTACGTACCCAGTGCATGAGAAACTCATTCCACTGCCTCCTACAGCACAGAGAAACAACATGGAGCCATTTTGTGTTTCCGACAGGATTAAATCCCTGCTTTTATTTGTTATAACTTCACTGTTGTTGGACTATAGCCTGACTACCGACACTGTGGTAGTAAATCTTCTTTCACTGTTTGTGTTTCCACAGACGTATAGTGTAGATAAGCAGGTATCGGACAGTGCTAGCACAGCTACGGCGTACCACTGTGGAGTGAAGGCTAACGCTAAGACAGTAGGGCTAAGTGCTAATGCTGTGGCCTACGAGTGTAACACCACCTTCGGTAACGAGGTCTACTCTGTACTACGTCGAGCAAAAGCACAAGGTACAAAGAGTCGACAGTGTGACATGGAATGAAAACATCATCTCATTTCAGCCTTATCGAAAGATATGTGATGGCTTTATTGTACCTGCCTGAAAGTAAAATATGACTAATAAAACAATCATCTGATTACCCTGTTCCCTACTACTTGAGTTCAATGTTCAAAATATATTAAATTAAAAGATTGTTTTGTACTGATCAACATTCTCTTTTGTGACTTGCCAGTACAGCATGTTCAACATGTTACTATATTCTATATTTCATCATCAGCTATTCACTATGTCTATTAACAGCTCTATCTATGGTGTGTGTGTGTGTGTGGTGTGTGTGTGTGTGTGTGTGTGTGTGTGTGTGTGTGTGTGTGTGTGTGTGTGTGTGTGTGTGTGTGTGTATTTCTACTGGCCAGGTAAATCAGTCGGTATAGTGACAACAACTCGTGTCCAGCATGCGTCCCCGGCTGCTGCCTACGCTCACTCAGTGAGCCGCAGCTGGTACAGTGACGCTGATGTTCCTTCTAGCGCTCAGCAGGAGGGCTGTGTTGACATTGCCACCCAACTGGTCACCAACGTAGACATTGATGTAAGAACCCTAACCCAAAATGCATTCAGATGTTGAAATTAAGTAAGTGAGTCAATTGCAAATGACTCACTTTGCAATCAAAGCGCAAGAGCACAAGAAGTCTAGTTAAATAGTGTTGAATAATTACAAAACAGAATACAAGAATTATACCGTACTAGGTAACAATGGTTTGTCTTTGGTACTATGTTACTTTGGAGGATCCTTGGATACCATGGGAATGACTTTGTGTTAAGATGAGTGGTATCACTTGCATTGTGAGGAAACATCAGCTACGGCATTTTGATCATGTGTTGTGCAGGATCTAGTCCACAGCAAATGGACAAAGTGAAGGGGACACCCATGTTTCACCTATGGCAGATAGATGGCTATACTTTACACTCATTTGCCTATGTTGTTGTTGTCTAGGACCCAGAGTGGCTCTGTAGTGTGATGGCTGTACTGATACATGGCACCAGCACATGCCTTCACTTACAGCGACATGAGATTGAACAGAGATGTGATGAAACAAAAGAAAATATTTAATAAGGGTGACCCTTGTACTCCTTGCAATCTTTTCCCTTATAATTTGGCTGAAACCTTTTTGAGTATTCTTACTGACAATTAAACCAACAGATTCACTTGAAATTATCACCTCCTTGTTAGAGGTTCCACTAAAATATATATATATATATATATATATATATATATATATATATATATATATATATATATATATATATATATATATATATAAACTTTATGCACATGTAAACTAAGTTACTTCATCTTGGAAACTGACTCTGTTGTATCCTTTAAGGTCATTCTTGGTGGAGGGAGGATGTACATGACACCACAAGGGACACTGGATCCTGAGTACCCAAGCTCCAACTCTCGCAAAGGAGACCGCAAGGATATGAGAAACCTAATCGACGTGTGGCTAAAGGCCAACCCAGTGGTACTATTTAACATTACTGTCAGGTTCTACCAGATATCATAATGTAGCTATTCAAAGATGGATTTGTTCTCTGGTTTGTTTTTCAGAACAAGACATCACATTATGTTTGGCACAAGAAAGAGTTTGATGAGATTAATGTTGAAAGTACCGACCGTCTCTTGGGTAGGTACATAATACTGTGCAGTCTCTGCATAAAGATTCATCTCTGCATTGTGTGGGTGTCTATGTGTTACTCACGTGGCTAAAGTTTGATCATCAAAGTTGTGAAACTTTCTCGAGCCTTTCAATAACATGCCAGTAATTGTCACCTTAACAGCGAAGGATTCTTGACAAAGTAAAGTGACAGTTAACAGGTATTATCACTCTTCCCTGCAGAGATAACAGGCCAAGGGTTCATTGACAGTGTGATGATGGGTGTGTGATAATCCTGAGTGATATAAAGTGAGGCTGTCGGCAACACAGTAGTGTTATCAGGACAGTGTTGTTGCTTTTTGTGTATGTTTCTCCAGTGGGTTTGTACCCTGTGAACTCTGGTATAAGTGAAGCATGCCCTCGAGTTTCTAATGCAACATAATTCAATGCTATTGATTAGGTGCCAAACCAAACCAGCTGTAGGTGACACTGCCACTTTATAACAAGAGGGCTGTTGGTTCAAACTAGGCAGGGGTGTTATTTCAACAAATTTGGAAATCTATAAATGTTTGCATGGAATATGGAAATATACACAGAATAAACCATAGCAGGATAAATTTTGGGTCATTTGGTTCCAAAAACCTATATGGACGGAGACAGTGAAGATATCGGGTTCAAAAATCGCCAAAAATATCGCCAAACATGTCATATCTTGAGAACCGCTGCACCTAAAGACTTGAAATTTGGCTCCAAATGTTGCTTGACCCCAAGTTTATATTCAACTTCCATAGTAACAATAAGCCTATCTGGTGTTTTTTAAGAGTAATTGACAAAAAACCTAATTTCAGTACATATGTTACGATCAATTGTAACAAACAAAATCTGTGTAGTTTTTATTTCAGGAACATCAGTTGAGTATAATCATCACATGTAAAGAATGACATGGCCACAATGAACTAATTATAAGCAACAGAGTGGTTTTCTACGTCAACAGCACATACGTATACGACACACACATTACTTGAAATTTTCAAACGCTCCATATGGGTTTTTGGAACCTAATGACCCAAAATTTATCCTGCTATGGTTTATTCCGAGTATATTCCATGCAAACATTTATAGATTTCCAATTTTTTTTAAATAACACCCCTCCCTTTTCAAACCCTTGCTGAGGGTCTTCGGTGTTGATTGTTTATGGTCTCCCTGAGACTGTGTGGGTCCTCTCTGGCATCTTGACACAGTCCAGAGGTTAAGTGGTTAAAATTGCAGATGGTATAGTACCTATTGTTCAAACTACTGTACAGTTGCATGCAAAGGTTTGGGTACCACTTGACAATTACTGCAAGCATTTTTTTTTAAATAAACCAAAAAGAATCAGACATCTTTATGTAAAATTTGAAAAAATATATAATTTACATATATACGATGAATGTAAATGTACTGGATTTATGTAGCGCTTGTATGGTCAAATTGCTTTACAGTGGTGCCTCACATTCACCCATTTACACACACACAAACACACACACACCATGCAACTTAGCGATTAAGGACCTTGCCCAAGGCCCCTGAGAATTTTCATGGTCTGACAAGGATTTGAACCATATCTTGACCTTATGAAATTGTTGACTCAGATTTAAAGTAGAAAATAAACATTTTGGGCCAGATAAAGGTGTACGGTCAGGCAATTTAACTCATTATTCAAAACCAAGTGACTTTTTTCAATTTATTTTTATTTATATAGTGCCAAATCACAACAGAGTTGCCTCAAAGTGCTTCACACAGGTAAGGTCTAACCTTACCAACCCCCAGAGCAACAGTGGTAAGGAAAAACTCCCTCTGAGGAAGAAACCTCAAGCAGACCAGACTCAAAGGGGTGACCCTGTGCTTGGGCCATGCTACAAACATAAATTACAGAACAATTCACGGACGAATATGCAAGAAATGCTATTGGCGCACAGGACAGGACAGGACATTTGCATGTTAATTAAACTATAAGTGGAAAATCTAAAAAAACAGCTTGTCTACAAATTTCTGGCATGCTATTTGTTAAAACGAATATCCCTTATTTTTGTTTGTTTGTGTTTTCAGGCCTGTTTGAGCCAAAGGACATGCGATTTGAGGTTTTCCGGAACAGCACACGAGACCCCTCCATTGTGGAAATGACAGAGAAGGCCATTCAGATTCTCAGCAAGAACGCCAAAGGATATTTCCTTTTTGTGGAAGATAAGTAACATGTAAAACACCCACTCTGGCCCTAAAGGTTAAGACAGAAAAGGCAATTGGCTATATTAATAATATAGAAATTGAAGGTCAAACAGCCTCAAAGAGATTCTGGCAAACCGTCCGACGCCTCAGGAGGCAGAAGCAGCTCTCCACCAGCACTGTTTACGGTGCGGGTGGGGAGCTGTTGACCCTGACTGGGGATGTTGTCGGGCGGTGGAAGGAGTACTTCAAGGAGCTCCTCAATCCCATCGTCACGTCTTCCGAAGAGGAAGCAGAGACTGGGGACTCGGAGGCGGACTCATCCATTACCCAGGCCGAAGTCACCGAGGTGGTTAGAAAGCTCATTGGTGGCAAGGCTCCTGGGGTGGATGAAATCCATCCTGAGTACCTTAAGTCTCTGGATGTTGTGGGGCTGTCTTGGCTGACACGCCTCTGCAACATCGCGTGGCGATCGGGGACAGTGCCTCTGGATTGGCAGACCGGGGTGGTGGTGTCTCTGTTTAAGAAGAGGGACCGGAGGGTGTGTTCCAACTATAGGGGATCACACTCCTCAGCCTCCCCGGTAAGGTCTATTCCAGAGTACTGGAGAGGAGAATTCGACCGATGGTTGAACCTCGGATTCAGGAGGAGCAGTGTGGCTTTTGTCCTGGTCGCGGCACACTGGACCAGCTCTACACGCTCCATCGGGTGCTCGAGGGTTCATGGGAGTTTGCCCAACCAGTCCACATGTGTTTTGTGGATCTGGAGAAGGCATTCGACTGTGTCCCTCGGCACACCCTGTGGGGAGTGCTCCAGGAGTACGGGGTCCGGGGTCCTTTGCGAAGGGCTATCTGGTCCCTGTACGACCGCAGCAGGAGCTTGGTTCGCATTGCCGGTAGTAAGTCAAACCTGTTTCTAGTGCACGTTGGCCTCCGCCAGGGCTGCCCTTTGTCACCGGTTCTGTTCATTATTTTTATGGACAGAATTTCTAGGCGCAGCCAGGGTGTAGAGGGGTTCTGGTTTGGGAACCACAGAATCTCGTCTCTGCTGTTTACGGACGATGTGGTTCTGTTGGCTTCATCAAATCAGGACCTTCAGCGTGCACTGGGGTGGTTTGCAGCCGAGTGTGAAGCGTCCGGGATGAAAATCAGCACCTCCAAATCTGAGGCCATGGTTCTCGACCGGAAAAAGGTGCTTTGCCCTCTTCAGGTGGAGTGTCCTTGCCTCAAGTGGAGGAGTTTAAGTATCTCGGGGTCTTGTTCACGAGTGAGGGACGGATGGAGTGTGAGATCGATAGACGGATCTGTGCAGCATCTGCAGTGATGCGGTCGCTGTATCGGACCGTCGTGGTGAAGAGAGAGCTGAGTAGGGGGGCAAAGCTCTTGATTTACCAATCGATCTACGTTCCGATCCTCACCTATGGTCATGAGATTTGGCTCATGACCGAAAGAACGAGATCGCGAGTACAAGCGGCCGAGATGAGTTTCCTCCGCAGGGTGGCTGGGCACTCCCTTAGAGATAGGGAGAGGAGCTCAGTCACTCGGGAGGAGCTCGGAGTCGAGCCGCTGCTCCTCCACGTCGAAAGGAGTCAGTTGAGGTGGCTTGGGCATCTTTTCCGGATGCCTCCTGGACGCCTCGCTGGAAAGGTGTTCGGGGCACGTCCCACTGGGAGGAGGCCCCGGGGAAGACCCAGGACACGCTGGAGGGATTACATCTCTCGGCTGGCTTGGGAACGCCTTGGGGTTCCCCCGGAGGAGCTGGAGGAGGTGTGTGTGGATCGGGAGGTCTGGGCGGCTTTGCTTGAGCTGCTGCCCCCGCGACCCGACTCCGGATAAAGCGGAAGAAAATGGATGGATGGAAGGTCAAACAGTACATTGAACATTTTATTATAGAAACCTAATGAATAATTTACAAATGAAAATAAATAGTCAGATTGTGATTATACTTAAGTTTTGTTACCAAATTCACATAAAATACTTTAAGTTAAAAAAAAACTGCCACAAGTGCAAATTTGCAATGTCATTGTTTTATTACAACAGTACAAACACAACACAAGGCAAATCGTCAAGCTGTCTCTGACAATCACAATCTTCTTCTTTGTCTTTCGGCTGGTCCCGTTAGGGGTCGCCACAGCAGATCAATCATTTCCATCTCACCCTGTCCTCTGTATCTTCCTCTGTCACACTAACCACCTGCATGTCCTCTCTCAGTACATCCATGAACCTCCTCTTTGGTCTCCCTCTTCTCCTCCTGCCTGGTGGCTCCATCCTCAGCATGCTTCTCCCTATATACCCTGGGTCCCTCCTCTGCACATGTCCAAACCATCTCAATCTCACCTCTCTGACTTTGTCTCCAAACCGTCCCACCTGAGCTGTCCCTCTGATATGTTCATTCCTAATCTTGTCCATTCTTGTCACTCCCAAAGAGAATCTCAACATCTTCAGCTCTGCCACCTCCAGCTCTGCCTCCTGTCTTTTTGTTAGTGCCACTGTCTCTAAACCATACAACATAGCTGGTCTCACTACTGTTTTGTAAACTTTCCCCTTCACTCTTGCTGATATTCTTCGGTCACAAATCACTCCTGCCACCTTTCTCCACCCACTCCACCCTGCCTGCACTCTCTTCTTCACCTCTCTACCACACTCTCCATTACTTTGAACAGTTGACCCCAAATATTTAAACTCATCTACTTTCACCACTTCTACTCCTTGTAACTGCACTATTCCACTGGGCTCCCTCTCATTCACACACATGTACTCAGTCTTGCTTCTACTGACTTTCATTCCCCTTCTCTCCAAAGCATATCTCCACTTCTCCAGACTAGACTCAAGCTCCCTACTCTCACTACAGATCACAAGGTCATCTGCAAACATCATAGTCCATGGGGACTCCTGTCTGATCTCATCTGTCAACCTGTCCGTCACCACTGCAAACAAGAAAGGACTCAGAGCTGATCCTTGGTGTAATCCCACCTCCACCTTGAATGAGTCTGTCATTCCGACTGCACATCTCACCGCTGTCACACTATTCTTGTACATGTCCTGCACTACCCTAACGTACTTCTCTGCCACTCCAGACTTCCTTATACAATGCCACAACTCTTCTCTTGGCACCCTATCATAAGCTTTTTCTAAGTCCACAAACACACAATGTAACTCTTTCTGTCCTTCTCTGTACTTTTCCAACAGTATTCTCAGAGCAAACATTGCATCTGTAGTGCTCTTTCTCTGCATGAAACCATATTGCTGCTCACAGATCTTCACCTGTTTTCTAAGCCTAGCTTCTACTACTCTTTCCCATAACTTCATGCTGTGGCTGATCAGCTTTATGCCTCTGTAGTTACTGCAGCTCTGCACATCATCCTTGTTCTTGAAAATAGGAACCAGCATACTTTGTCTCCACTCCTCAGGCATCCTCTCACTTTCCAAGATTTTATTAAACAATCTGGTTAGAAACTCTACTGTCATCTCTCCTAGACATTTCTATGCCTCCACTGGAATGTCATCTGGACCAACTGCCTTTCCACTCTTCATCCTCTTCATAGCAGCCCTCACTTCTTCCTTAATAATCTCTTGTACTTCCTGATTTACTCTCACCACATCATCCAGCCTTTTCTCTCGCTCATTTTCTTTATTCATCAACTCTTCAAAATATTCCCTCCACCTTCTCAGCACACACTCCTCACTTGTCAGCACATTACCATGTGCATCTTTTACCACCCTAACCTGATGCACATCCTTTCCAGCTCTGTCCCTTTGTCTGGCCAATCGGTACAAGTCCTTTTCTCCTTCCTTACTACTCAACTTCTTGTACAGCTCGCAATATGCCTTTTCCTTTGCTTTTGCCACTTCTCTTCTCACCTTACGCCACATCTCCGTGTACTCCTGTCTACTTTCTTCATCTCTCTGACTATTCCAAACCTTTTTCGCCAACCTCTTTCTCCTTATGCTTTCCTGGACCTCTTCATTCCACCACCAAGTCTCCTTGTCTTCCTTCCACTGTCCAGATGTCATACCCAGTACTGCTCTAGCTGTCTCCCTCACCACATCTGCAGTACTTTTCCAGTTGTCCAAAATTGCTTCCCCTCCAACCAGTGTTTCTCTCACCGGCTCGCTAAATTTCACACAACAGTCTTCCTCCTTCAGCTTCCACCATCTGATCCTTTGTTGAGCTCTTACTTTCTTCTTCTTCTTTACCTCTAAAGTCATCCTACAAACAACCATCCTATGCTGTCTAGTGACACTCTCTCCTGCTACCACCTTACAGTCTGTGATTTCTTTTAGCTTGCATCCCCTATAAAGAATGTAGTCCACCTGTGTGCACCTTCCTCCACTCTTATATGTTACCCTGTGCTCCTCCCTTTTCTTAAAGTAGGTATTCACCACAGCCATTTCCATCCTTTTTGCAAAATCAACTACCATCTGTCCTTCCCCATTCCTATCCTTGATACCATATCTACCCATTACTTCCTCATCACCTCTGTTCCCTTCACCAACATGCCCATTGAAGTCTGCTCCTATCACCACTCTTTCATGCTTGGGCACACTCTCCACCACCTCATCTAACACACTCCAGAAATCTTCTTTCTCTTTCATCTCACAACCTACCTGTGGGGAATATGCACTGATGATATTCATCATCACCCCTTCAATTTCCAACTTCACACTCATCACCCTCTCAGACACTCGCTTAACCTCCAACACACTTTTAACATACTCTTCCTTTAAAATGACCCCAACACCATTTCTCTTCCTGTCCTCACCATGGTACAACAACTTGTACCCACCGCTGATGCTCCTGCTCTTACTTCTCTTCCACTTGGTCTCTTGCACACACAATATGTCTACCTTCCTCCTCTCCATCATATCAGCCAGCTCTCTCCCTTTACCAGTCATACTACCAACATTCAAAGTCCCCACTCTCATTTCCACCCTTCTAGTTTTCTTCTTCTCCCGCTGTTCGTGGCAACATTTTCCTCCTCTTCTTCGTCATCTTCGCCCAGCAGTAGCCCAATTTCCACCGGCACCCTGTTGGGCAATAGCACCGGTGGCGGACGTTGTTAACCCGGGCCGCGACCGATCCGGTATGGGAATTCGATTCTGAGTCTGCATAGTTGGGTTGGCTTGTTTTACGGCGGATGCCCTTCCTGACGCAACCCTCCTCATTTATCCGGGCTTGGGACCGACACTCAGAATGTACTGGCTGCACACCCCATGTGGCTGAGTTGACACTGACAATCACAATACATATCAAAATTCCACATCAGACAAATGAGTTATTTGCTGATGTGCACTTCTTTTTGTAAGTCTACTGGTCAAATGTTTAGTGCCACATAAAACTCATTGTTTTGTTGGTCTTTTACGAGGGAGAATCGATCACGGACACCATGATGGCATTGCTAAGTTGGCACTGACAGAAGCTGTGATGTTTGACCGAGCTGTTCAGCGCGCTGCGCAGCTAACCAGAGAGTCCGATACACTCACCGTGGTCACTGCTGACCACTCCCATGTCTTCACCTTCGGTGGTAACACGCCGAGAGGGAATCCTATCTTTGGCAAGTAATAAATTAACACTAACAACACTAACAATGAATGTAGACCACAATCAAAAGGAAACAAAACTCTGGGTAGTAAACAAAGTCACAACTTGAAGTCCCTTTCAACATGGAGCTGTTATATTCATGGAAACAAAGTAAAAAAGTCAGCAGATAATCAAGTTTTCCATGGCTGCATCCAAATACTCATGATATCTTACACACACACACACACACACACACACACACATATATATATATATATATATATATATATATATATATATATATATATATATATATAGTAGGTAAAAATCTGTCCCATCTATAATGTGTTAGAATTCTCAAGGTCTGTCATCCGGGCATTTAGCCTCTAGGGGCGAGGGTTTTGTCGGAGAAAACATCGCCGAGCTCAATTACATGTAATTTGGTCACTTTTCAAAGAGGTTAGACTCGACAATAAAGTCACTTTCATATACAATGGTTCATTTCGGGTCATCTTAGTGTATGAATCTCACCGTTCTAGGCAATGAGAGCTATCAGCTGGCTGTTAGAAGTAAGTTAAGACAAAACCAAACCAGTTGATTTCAACAGGCAATCAATGCAGCCGAGTGAGTTTTCACGAGCGGCCAGTTGCAGAAGTTGTACGAATTCTCACCTTCGGTTTAGCCACTTCGCCAAAGTGACGTGCCGCCGACCTTGAGAATACTCAGTGTGCATTTAGTACTAGTTGAATGTTACTCTGATGATTCACTACCTCCATAGTATACAAATAATGAATGTATGAGTTCAGTGGTACAAATATTTCATGAGGTGACAGATGGAACATTCCAGCTTTCACCAAATTAAATATTTGTTCCATTGAACTCATAAACATTCATTATTTGTTTTATATAACGGCTAAATAAATCATTTGATATTTTATTAATTTATAAACAACAGAAAAGGGACTTACATTTTTGGTGTTCCACTGGTGCTAAACAGTCCAACAAAACTTTAAATTGGAGTCCAAAATTGCGACGATGTAGACTGTGATGCCGTGCACTGACTTTGTGTACTTCCCCCAAAAAAAAGACTTCGGGTACTTCCTCAGTCTAGCAAAAAATCATATCAGAAATTTGTCCAGCTTTTCAAATATATATATATATATAGAGAGAGAGAGAGAGAGAGAGAGAGAGAGAGAGAGAGAGAGAGAGAGAGAGAGAGAGAGAGAGAGAGAGAGAGAGACAAAAGAAAGAGTTTTGCAGCTAGCTACTGGCCTGTGATGTCACCATAATTCCCAAAAAACATCTTGTAAATAAGTTCAGAGGTGTTATTAGGTTCCAAAAACAGCATTTTCAGTTTTAGAAGTGTTTATTTCTCGCTAGCTTTTACATAATATATGAGAAACATGTATATAAACACACAAAACAAAGTGTTTTTAGAGAGACCAGCCACTGACATCACAGTGCAGCTCTACTCTGACTGGCTGTCACACCTGCTACTCAAAAACAAGACTGAACAGATTGAAACAGAATGTGACTTTTTCACCTCTTAAAATATCTTTTAAAATAGGTCCAGGTTAGCCATCTTTGAACTTGTCCAAGGTCTGTGTCCCAAGGATGTTCCCTGTAAATTTGAAGACTCTGGCAGTAATAGGACTGAACTTATGCTGAGCACAAAGATACAGACAGACAGACAGATGCAAAGCCGTCACAATACCCAGGGGCCATATTTGATGGCCTTGGGTAAAAAGGACTACACTGCGCTATCCTATGATACGCTTGGAGCCTGGTAACCAAAGAAAAGCAACTTCCCACGAATATTCAAAGAACATAGACATGCATGAAAATGGTATCAGCATCCAATTAGCAGTGATATTGTGCAAATACACATCAGAAACCATTGCTAGATAGAACAGTTTCACAGCATACATGGGTATGCACATATGCCTCATCTGTAAACATCCAGGACAAAGGACATGTGGCGTGTTGGCAGCGAAATACATCCAAATTATGTCCCTACTACTGACTCACTTACCTTTAACATGCATTACAGTAATGGTTGGGTAGTAAGTCCTTAACTAACACTAGTACATGCTAAGTATAGTATTTGTATGCAGGGCATGAGTTTTCTGTTGGATTGCATTTCTTTATTAGTCTGTTTGCACATTTGGGACGTAGTCTATATGACATCACACATGCACGTTCATGTTACGTATGCCCCGTGTGTCTGTGCAACTGAAGAGATTTGTATAGGAGTGGATAGATCAGTCAGAAGACAGCAGGATGGGGTACCTGTGTTGCATTGTATTTAAGAAATAGAAAATAAACACGAGACTAAGAATGAGAGCATTTTGGACCAGTATGACAGGAGGCCCAACTTTTATTTAAAGAAACATTAAAGATAAAGATCAACTTTATTCATCCCGAAGGAAATTATTTTGCCAGAGTACAGAAACAGTCAAGAGTAAACAATGGGTAGTTAAATACACAATTACAGAAAGTGTTAGTATTAAATAAAAATCAATCAATCAATTTTTTTCTTACAATGGTACAACAAATTTATACGAAATGACTGGAAGACATATTGCATGAGATGTTTGGCAGTATTGCAAATAACTATGAATAACTGAATGAATCTGTTCCTAATGTATTCATCCTGCAGAAGGGGGAGGAATTATACAGATAGGAATGATGTTTTGTGGTGCACCTCAGTGATCTCAGTCTATGACTGAAGGTGCTCTGACAAGATGTCAGTGTGGCATGCAGGGGGTGGGAGGTGTTGTCCAGGATGCTGAGCAGCTTCCTCAGCATCCTCATCTCTGACACCTCCACCACAGACTCGAGCTCAACCCCCAGGACAGAGCCAGCTCTCCTGATGAGCTTGTTGAGTTTGTTCATGTCAGCCGCCTTCAGCCAGCGCACACTTCAGCATACAAGGTGATACTTGGAGACCGCCAAGCGATAAAACATCTGCAACATATTTCTGCAAACATTGAAAGATCTGAGCCCCCTGAGGAAGTACAGTCAGCTCTGACCTTTCTTATACATAGCATCTGTGTTTACAGTCCAGTCCAGTTTCTTGTCTATGTGGACACCCAGGTACTTCAATTAGTCCACAATGTCCACCTCTGTTCCATTGATGGTAACTGGGTTCGGATGGGTCTTCCGTCTTCTGAAGGCCACCACCAGCTCCTTCGTCTTAGATACGTTGAGCTGCAGGTGGTTGAGTCCACACCACTCCACAAACCTGTCCACCACACTCCTGTACTCAGCCTCCTGGTCACTGATGATTTAGATGAATTAAGAAATTATAAGCCTTGTGTAACTTTATGTTTTCATTTGCAAACATAGCAGGACTCAATACACATTTGAACTGCACCAGAGGATTGTTGCAATGTATATACAAGACTAGAAATTCTATTTCAATTGGAGACAGAAACTAAACTAACCACACACACACACCCTCCCAACACAGTATATATAAGTGATTCTAGTTGTTTCACTACTGTGTTAGATTTTATGACCTTTATTAAGTTATTCTTCACCACCATTTTTCAATATTCAGGTCTGGCACCAAAGAAAGCGGAGGACAAAATGCCTTTTACCAGCATCCTGTATGCCAACGGTCCTGGTTATGTGCACATAAATGGAACCAGAGGGAACATTACAATGGTGGATTACTGTAAGTAGAAACAAATGTCTTTCAAATCAAAAAAGGAGTGTGTGATGATGTGTATACAGAGAAAGAATTGATGTGGTCAGGAGTGACTCATGGTCATGCTTTTCTATGGAAAGCAAGAAGGAAATATGTTGTTGCAAGACATTCATTGTGTGTGGTACCATGTTCTGCTCCATAGGGTCTTTATGGTGTGCATGTAAATGTACTTAAAAGGGATTTTGTGTTTCTTTATAGAACAGTAGACAGCAGTGATCCAGTTAATTCTGCTCCAGTTCTACCCCATTTGAATTAGTCATTGCATCACTGTGCATACTGTAAGGTCCTATTAATACTGTACCTCTGTACTGCAGTTAATTCATTTTAAAATACACTTTTTTGCCTGTTTGAAGTCAACTCTCTTAAGAAGTCGAAGTTCTGTGTTGGAAAAACAAACCCAGCATAGCATGTAAATTAGGATTTATATCCAAAAATCACATTTCCAACAATTAAAAGTTTTATTAACAGAATGCAATGTTTTTAAAAGACATATATTCACAATTTTTGCAATGCTTTGTTCAGAAAATGACAGCCTTTTAAAGAGATCACCAAGAACTGCAGTGTTTTCGCAAAGCTATTTTGGACATAATGCAAAATTCTTTTTCCCAGCAGAAATATTTCATAGTTTTAGTTGTGTTTGTGTTCTGAGGTCACTGAGGCCAAACATCAGTAGTGTACGTTTAGAGCCTATTAAAGTCTTATTCTGTTAGTGGCCTACTGATTCAGGGATTACATAGGAAACATCCGAACAGATCAACTAAGTCTTAAGACGTCTCTGCTACAATACTCAGACTGAGTAAATGTTTAATGTTGAATACTAACTGTGTTAGCACTTTTGCCAACCGTTGGTAGTCTAATCCATTAGGACCACTTAATGCATGATTAGTGAGATTCTGTCTCTCACTGTTGAAGTGTACCCATGATAAAAATCACAGACCTCTCCATTCTTTGTAGGTGGGAAAACAAAATTGACAGTGGATCAAATACTTATTTGCCTCACTGTACAATATGGATAATGTCCTCAAGGCAGTGGCGTAGGGATAGACAGTGCAGCATGTGCCATTGCACTGAGGACCAGGACATACAGGGGTCTGTGAATTTGTCTGAACTAATTTATATTATCACAGTGAATCACACTTTTACGCACCATGTGCGCACTTCCCACGACACAGCTGATTCATTACCTTATAGCCTTGAAGCAAACCTATCTGTCATTGTTTCCCAATTTGTGAAATAGTTTAGTGCAGTATATTCCAAAATACTGTATTTTTAATGAATAATAGACTAAATTTACAATAAAGAATACTCATTTAAAAGAATAATATAATGTCTGTTGGGGTATCGCATAAGATGCTATGCAGTGATGAATACTGGGTAAACTGTGCGCTGCCTTCATGTCAGTCAAAGACATAGCTAGATTTATGACAACAAGTGACACTGAAGACCTTACGGAAAAAAGTCTTCTTATAAACATAAATCCAGCAGTAATAAAAGAAAAAGAGCATAGAAAAGAGCAAAGCTGAATAAATTAGCATGGCCAGTAGCCAGCCAGGACAGAGCAATGACTTTTCCTGCACAACTCTTCTCATTCAGGACCTGTTTCAAAGCAAATACTGCTGAACATTTCTCAATCTCTCAGCTTTCCAGGATGCTGGTTGTGGATAACATCCACCTTCGGTGAAGCCTGCACTGCGCTCCTCTTGTTTCTGACAGTGCAGTCAGCTGAGAGATTGTTTTCCGAGTTAAAAATGATCAAGACATGCCTGAGGAGCTCCATGGGGCAGGAGCAGCTTAGCTATCCTCTCCACGGAAAACTCAAGAGCCAGGGAGTTGGACATTGGGGATGTAATAGAGGATTTTTGCCCAGCACAAACCTCGCAAGATGCCCTTCCACTGAGCCAAATATTTTCCAAGGAACTTGAGATATTTTAATAATCTAAGTGTGGTGGGTTACCACGCTCCTTCCGTGTTTGATCACCGCTGTGCGCCAGTTTCGCTAGTGGTCTGTGTTTTTCACATTACACTTTTGCTGTTTGGTCAGAAGATCTTTAAATAAAATGTTAAAAAGCAAAAGAAAACAATAATATCTCTGTTCTGTCTTGTCATGCTATAGGCTTCATTTTATTTTCATCTCTTCTTGCCTTAAGGAGTATCATGTAGTTTATCAAGAACAATGATTTTGTAGTCGTTTCACCACCGCCACAAGTTAAACAGCTCCTCTCCTGCTGTCTGATGCGATAATGAAGTATTTTGGCTGCTGACTGTTGTGCACATGTGATTCAGAGGGTGTTAAATCTCAATTCTTGACCTCTTAAATAAATTCTAATACAATAACCCAAGTCATATATTTGATTGCAAAATCCAACACACTGTTGGTAAAATCTATATAGATCTCATAGTGTAGGCGGGTGCGTGCATGTGCGTGATTGCACGCGTACGCCTAATAACTTGCAACGTGCATAGGATTGATCCTAATATCGATACCAACACTGGTATTGATATTGAACGATCCTCGTGTAAAAAGATCGATACTCAAGCATTTTTTCTCTCCCGCAAGCACTGACTGCTGCACACGCAGAATCATCAAAGTCTACTCTCTGTCTGTAAGAGCAGCGCTGCGTTGTCTCACACAACACGGAGCAGCACACCCTTGTATTGTGGTTTGTCAGCCCTCTACCTCAGGAGATTTTGTTTTAAGTTGTGTTGAGTGATATTTTTTCAACAAAAATGTTGCTTGTGATAATAAAGTATTTTGTTGTCACGTACAATGTTTGGCGAAATTCTATCCTAGGTCTTTTGGATCCTTTGGATCTATGAAGCTTAAATATGAAAAAGTATTGGTATCAGTATCGATATCGGCGATACTGGGCCTGTATTTACTTGGTATCGGATCTTGGTATGGGCGTCTTTTCTTACCTTCCCAGAGTTCCTTGACTGGCTGCCTGGAGTTGGCTCCAGAACAGAAAAATGTCCAACTTTAGAGCATTTACAGCCTGGTACAAAAAAAAAAAAAAATTGGTTTTGCCACCTGAGTGACAACTGTATGTGGGGGTGGGGGGCGTGTTCTGTGTAAATGTGGGCGTGGTTGCTTTGAGTGACAGCAGCTGAGTGCAACAACTCCACCTCTCATAGTGTCCGACTGTAACTGGGAGTTCACTGGCAGCGGCCACTCGCTGTTGTGGAGGTGGTCTATTTGGTTGGAGTTTTGTATTACAAACACCTGGAATAATCTGGCTTGCTCTTTGTAGAAACATCCGAACAGATCCACTAAGTCTTAAGATGCCTCTGCTGCAATATTCAGACTGAGTGAATGTTTAATGTTGAATGCTAACTGTGTTAGCACTTTTGTCAGCTGTTGGTAGCCTAATCCATTAGGACCACTTAATACATGATTAGTGAGAAAATAAGCAGCTCGTAACGTTTAATGTCCACAACAAAGCAAACTATTATGAGAACCACCGCACTGTCCCCAAAAATATGATTTAATAAACACCCAAACTGGTGCTAGTCGATTAGCTTAGGTGGTTCAGACTTGAAGAGAGGGGCGTGTTCAGGCGTCTTTTGTCACACACTGACTCACCCACACTGACTCACTCACACTCCAACCCTTTATGCACTGAGTTCATTGTGAATCAGTGTAGGAGGAACACTTAACATGGTAACGCCCAGACATGGGCTGCATTTCGGCTGTTTCAGCCTTGGAAAGGTCAGACACAGGTGAATCGTTTGAGTGAAGGTCAAGGTCATTGGGGTCAAATGTCAGCCAGTAGCCAGCTGTAGTTAGAGTTGTCACGCTGAACTTACAGATGTCATTTAAAGTATTTTACTGCAGGTAGACCACAACTTTGGCAACATGACATGCGTTGAGAGTCATGTATGCACAAACCCTGGAGGAAACTCCCAGGCTTTTCAAAGTGTATATATACAGTCTATGGATATGACTTCCATACAAGTCGTAGCACGAGCACGAGAAAATCGAGTTTTATTTAATTATGTTTTAACAAATGTTTTATTGTTGACAATCATCAGCTATTGTCTTTATTGTCTTGGTGTTGTTTTGTTCCAACATCACACCTATAAAGACAATATTATTTCTTGGTTTCTGTACTGAAAATTACTTAGATTTGATTGTTATTTATAGTTTCTTTTATAGAATAGTAAAAAAAAAAAATCACTTTGGATTTGTATTAGACATTGTTTAGACATTGCAAATTTGATTTTTCTGTTACCCAGTGATTAAGTTGGGAAGAAAAATCCTTTGAATAGCATTGGAAGATGGGCAGCATGGTGGTTTAGTGGTTAGCACTGTTGCCTCACAGTGAGAAGGTCATGGGTTCAATTCTCACTTGTGGTCTTTCTGTGTGGAGTTGCATGTTCTCCCCATGTTTGCGTGAGTTTCCTCTGGGTGCTCCGGTTTCCTCCCACATCCATAGACATGCAGGTTAGGTGGATTGGAATCTTTAAATTGTCCGTAGGTGTCATGTGGGTGTGTGACTGTTTGTTTGTCTGTTTGTGACAGACTGGCATCCTGCCCTGGGTGTACCCCGCCTAGCGCTCTATAACTGCTGGGATTGGCTCCAGCCCCCCGCAACCCTTAATTGGACTAAGCGGTTGAAGATGTGTGTGTGTGTGAGCATTAGAAGACAACTTTGTAAATAGCTGTAGTTTTGACTTTAATTGGCTCAAACAGTCATAGAAATGTTCCAATTACTGAGTTGTCATAAAGTGTTCTTTAGAGTTTTTGGAATGTGCTGAAATGGAATTTGCAATTACAGATGTTTAACGGTCAGCATGGTGAAGGCTCTCTGCAGACACAGCACATATTTATTTTTGAGTTAAGTCAGACTGTACTTAAATGTTCAGTGACTCAGCATGCTGTCAAATGATAATGTATCTTGAAAGAATGAGTAAATAACTGTGTTACCGTAAGCCTGTGGCTGCAGTAATCTGGTGTGGGTCATGGTCAGGTTAAACGTTGTAGAAAAGTGCTGCATAGCATTGAATCCTTTTTCACTTTAACAGCCTATTCTTTTATTCTGTTAACAGCCATTCTTTGCTCTCATGTCTTTTTCTCTCTAGATGATGAAGAGTACATGCAGCAGGCCGCCGTCCCACTGGACTCTGAGACTCACGGGGGGGAAGATGTGGCCATTTATGCCAAAGGCCCGATGGCTCACCTCTTTCACGGGGTTAAAGAACAGAACTATGTGGCACATGTCATGGCATACGCTGCCTGTCTGGAACCTTACACGAACTGCCCTCCTCGCCAACACACCTCGGCCAGTGGTGTGAACACGTACTCCAGCCTGCTCTTTGGGCTGCTTAGTTGTTGTTGGTTACTGGTCAGATGACCACACACACTTGAACATGGACATCTACACAGTGCTGCAATCACTGCAAACAAATCACACAGACTGGTAACGGTCAAAACCATGTATGCCGTGTTAATTATATGCACACAATTAGTTACACAGGCTAATATACTTGCAAATATGAACATGTATTAACATACATTTGTACATCCAACTGATCACCTTGAAGCCAGTGAAGTTTTTTTTTATAATGAAGACCATTTACAGCCTGTGCGGATTACTAACTTGTTACAAATGATCATTTCTTATTTCAACTAGGTCATTGTATCTATGGGCTATGGCAATGTGACATTTGACCCCAATGACCTTGACCTTCAATCAAATGATTCACCTGTGTCTGACCTTGCCAAGGCTATTCTGGAATCCACCTAAGTGTGTACCAAAATTGGGTTGAAAATCAAATCCCTTGACCTTTGCCAAAATAAATTCTTTATGAGTAATTTTGAGATCAAACTTCATTGGCATGTCAAATTTGGTAGAAAAGGTTCTGGTAAGAAATGACCAATAAACAAATAGGAAGACATAAGCTTGAACCCAATTATTGATGTTTGGTAAATTTGGCCTTGATGGGGAATTCTAGATGCCATATCCATATGCGTGCCACATTTGGTATAAATCAGAATAAAAAGCTTATTTTGACCTTTGATCTCAGTGACTTTGAACCCACTAATTGACCTTTGGTAAATTTGTTTTGAATTCAGAATTCATTTATATGCGAGTGCCAAGGTTGTAGATGTTGGAGTCAAAAACTTTAATTTTGACCTTTGACTCAATGATGTTGATTCCATTGACTGACCTTAGGCAAATCTGACCTCATCTGGACAATTCCAGGATGCACCTCCATATGTGTACCAATGTTTGTCCAAATTAGAGTGAAAAACCTAAATTTTAATCTTTGACCCAAATGCCCTTACTCTAATGACTGACCATGGGTAACTTTGCACTCGCCTGAACAATTTCATAACCCAGCTACATATATGTGCCATGTTTGGTGAACATTGGAGTAAAAATCAATATTTTGCTGTTTGACACCATTCATCTTGAACAGTCCCTTTAACGGCATTCCCAGACTTGTGCTCATCCACATACCAAGTTTGGTGGAAATAGGGCCAAGGACCTGACAGGAGTATGAGGACAAACAGACATAAACGTTTCTCAGATTATAACAGGATTTTGTAGACACCTATCAAGCATTTGCACTAACCTATAATTTGCAATACACACATTTCTATCTGTCCTTATAGATACTTTGATAGAACTGTTGATGTCTTTGTCTGTCTCTGTTTTGGTTGGACATGTGACTGTGGTTACAGAAACCTGATCACTGGGCTGGCACGTAATGACAACTGTAACACCAACACTACAAGAGGGGTCTCTTACTTATAAGTATTTCTGGAAATCAGGTAGCATTTACATTTCTAAAACTTTGCAATTTTGTCTTTTTTTTTTGTTACAAATAATACACAACTGTTTTACAGTGGGGTAAAAAAGTATTTAGTCAGTGCCTGATTGTGCAAGTTCTCCTACTTAGAAAGATGAGAGAGGTCTGTAATTTTCATCATAGGTACACTTCAACTATGAGAGACAAAAAGAGAAAAAAAATTCCAGGAAATCACATTGTAGGATTTTTAAAGAATTTATTTGTAAATTATGGTGGAAAATAAGTATTTGCTCAATAACAAAATTTCAACTCAGTACTTTGTAACATAATCTTTATTGGCAATGGCAGAGGTCAAACGTTTCCTGTAAGTCTTCACCAGGTTTGCACACACTGTAGCTGGTATTTTGGCCCATTCCTCCATGCAGATCTCCTCTAGAGCAGTGATGTTTTGGAGATGTCACTGGGCAACACGGACTTTCAACTCCCTCAACACATTTTCTATGGGGTTGAGGTCTGTAGACTGGCTTGGCCACTCCAGGACCTTGAAATGCTTTTTATGGAGCCACTCCTTCGTTGCCTGAGTGGTGTGTTTGGGATCACTGTCATGCTGGAAGACCCAGCCATGTTGCATCTTCAATGCTCTCACTGATGGAAGGAGGTTTTGGCTTAAAATCTCATGATACGTGGCCCCGCTCATTCTTTCCTTAACACGGATCAGTCATCCTGTCCCCTTTACAGAAAAAACAGCCCCAAAGCATGATGTTTCCACCCCCATGCTTCACAGTAGGTATGGTGTTCTTGGAATGCAACTCAGCTTCTTCCTCCAAACACGACGAATTGAGTTTTTACCAAAATGTTCTATTTTGGTTTCACTGCACCACATGATATTCTCCCAGTCCTCTTCTGGATCATCCATATGCCCCCTGGCAAACTTCAGACGGGCCTAGACATATACTGGCTTAAGCAGGGGGACACGCTTGGCACTGCAGGATTTGAGTCCCTCTGTGTGTAGGGTGTAGCCTTTGTTACTTTGGTCCCAGCTCTCTGCAGGTCATTCATCAGGTCCCCCATGTAGTTCCGGGATTTTTGTTCACCGTTCTCATGATCATTTTGACCCCACGGGATGACATCTTGCGTGGTGCCCCAGATCAAGGGAGATTATCAATGGTCTTGTATGTCTTCCATTTTCTTACCCCACAGTTGATTTATTCACACCAACCTGCTTGACTATTGAAGACTATTATAGACTCACTCTTCCCAGCCTGGTGCAGGACTACAATTTTCTTTCTGGTGTCCTTCAACAGCTCTTTGGTCTTGGCCATGATTGAGTTTGGAGTCTGACTGTTTGAGGCTGTGGACAGGTGTCTTTTATACAAATAACAAGTTCCAACAGATGCCATTAATACAAGTAACAGGTAGAGGACAGAAGAGCTTCTTAAAGAAGAAGTTAGAGGTCTGTGAGAGCCAGAAATCTTGCTTGTTTGTGGGTGACCAAATACTTATTTTCCACCATAATTTACAAATAAATTCTTTAAAAATCTTACAATGTGATTTCCTGGATTTTTTTTTTCTCATTTTGTCTCTCATATTTGAAGTGTACTTATGATGAAAATGACAGAACTCTCTCATCTTTCTATGTAGGAGAACATGCACAATCAGGGACTGGCTAAATATTTTTTACCCCACTGTATGTTCCACTGACTGTTGCATGGTGTAACAATTTGTTGGGACTGTATCCAAGAATGTACTTTGTAAGCAATACTCTCAATGTATTTTTGTACCTTTACATTTGTTTACCAAAAATTAAGTTAGTACAGAACTAAATCTTATTCTCATTTTTGAGTGAACACATTAAGCCTTTTGAGAATAGTTACTGTATTTCAGGTAAAATCTATTTTTCACCCCCTTCCCCCACCCCCACATATGTTGTACAAAACAATTGATAATATTGATAATATGTAAATAAAAAGGGAGATTCTTCACAATTATCATACAACACAATTGATAAGGGTAATAATTAATAAAAAAAATTATCTCCACAACACTTTGATCTAGGGCTTTACATGTTTGTGTGTGTATATATATATATATATAGAGAGAGAGAGAGAGAGAGAGAGAGAGAGAGAGAGAGAGAGAGAGAATCAGTCCTGTTCAATGTTATAAAATCTTTTGGACCACATGTTGTTCTTGTTCCAATAATAAAATAAAAGATCTGTGCCAAATTTTATTGTAATTGGTCATTGTTCAGGGGTCCCTCACAAAGCAACTGGAACTGTACTGCAGATGTGGTGAGGGAGACAGCTAGGACAGTACTGGGTATGACATCTGGACAGTGGAAGGAAGACAAGGAGACTTGGTGGTGGAATGAAGAGGTCCAGGAAAGCATAAGGAGAAAGAGGTTGGTGAAAAAGTTTTGGGATAGTCGGAGAGATGAAGAAAGTAGACAGGAGTACAAGGAGATGCGGTGTAAGGCGAAAAGAGAAGTGGCAAAAGCGAAGGAAATGTTGTGAAAGTGTAGTGACACGGACCCACAACAGGGGGCGCAAATGAACGGTCAATAGATGAGCCAAAAGGTAACAATTTAATGTTGTGAAACGTGCACAACAAACATACAGACAATCTCAGAATATAATTACAGTCAAATTACAAAGGTGACGTGTGGGCAGGCTCGAGGATAGAAGACGTCTGTCCTGAGAAGAGCCGGAACCACACGATTTCCGCCCCCACAGAACCTGGTGAATACTGGAGCCGCCAAGTCCCGAATTCCCGAATGTCGGATCTGGTACTGCTGGCGAAGAACAAAGACAGTCAAGTATGGGTGTGTGTACACCCAGTAACAACAGCGGTGGGAATGCCACCTCCACCTCTCACTCAATACTTGCAGCGCGTCCTCAGAAGAAAAAGAGTGCCGTATTGCACAGCCTCCACAAAAGGACCGGAACTCCTGCAAACACTCACAATAAACAGATTCTCAATATTTCCACAAAGGCTGAGGATATTACCTCCAATGACGTATGATATCTCGGCGATGAGGTGGAGATGACGTCTGGTCTTTATGGAGTGCGATGATGAAGAATGTGTGACAGCTGTCAGGAATTAATGAGTGACAGCTGTCACTCCCGGCTGTGTCCGTGGCGGCAGCGCCCTCTCGTGCCTGAAGCCCGCACTTCAGGCAGGGCGCCCTTTGGTGGTGGGCCAGCAGTACATCCTCTTCTGGCGGCCCACACAACAGGAAAAGGCATATTGCGAGCTGTATAAGAAGTTTAATAGTAAGGAAGGAGAAAAGGACTTGTACCGATTGGCCAGACAAAGGGACAGAGCTGGAAAGGATGTGCAGCAGGGTAGGGTGGTAAAAGAGCACATGGTAATGTGCTGACAAGTGAGGAGTGTGTGCTGAGAAGGTGGAGGGAATATTTTGAAGAGCTGATGAATAAAGAAAATGAGCGAGAGAAAAGGCTGGATGATGTGGTGAGAGTAAATCAGGAAGTACAAGAGATTAGTAAGGAAGAAGTGAGGGCTGCTATGAAGAGGATGAAGAGTGGAAAGGCAGTTGGTCCAGATGACATTCCAGTGGAGGCATGGAAATGTCTAGGAGAGATGGCAGTAGAATTTCTAACCAGGTTGTTTAATAAAATCTTGGAAAGTGAGAGGATGCCTGAGGAGTGGAGATGAATTGTGCTGGTTCCTATTTTCAAGAACAAGGGTGATGTGCAGAGCTGCATGAACTACAAAGGCATAAAGCTGATCAGCCACAGCATGAAGTTATGGGAAAGAGTAGTAGAAGCTAGGCTTAGAAAACAGGTGAAGATTTGTGAGCAGCAATATGGTTTCATGCTGACAAAGAGCACTACAGATGCAATGTTTGCTCTGAGAATACTGTTGGAGAAGTACAGAGAAGGCCAGAAAGAGTTACATTGTGTATTTGTGGACTTAGAAAAAGCTTATGATAGGGTGCCAAGAGAAGAGCTGTGGTATTGTATGAGGAAGTCTGGAGTGGCAGAGATGTATGTTAGGGTAGTGCAGGACATATACAAGAATAGTGTGACAGTGGTGAGATGCGCAGTCGGAATGACAGACTCATTCAAGGTGGAGGTGGGATTACACCAAGGATCAGCTCTGAGTCCTTTCTTGTTTGCAGTGGTGATGGACAGGTTGACGGATGAGATCAGACAGGAGTCCCCATGGACTATGATGTTTGCAGATGACATTGTGATCTGTAGTGAGAGTAGAGAGCAAGTTGAGTCTAGTCTGTAGAGGTGGAGATATGCTTTGGAGAGAAGGGGAATGAAAGTCAGTAGAAGCAAGACTGAGTACATGTGTGTGAATGAGAGGGAGCCCAGTGGAATAGTGCATTTACAAGGAGTAGAAGTGGTGAAAGTAGATGAGTTTAAATATTTGGGGTCAACTGTTCAAAGTATCAGCAAGAGTGAAGGGGAAGGTTTACAAGACAGTAATGAGACCAGCTATGTTGTACAGCTTAGAGACGGTGGCACTAACAAAAAGACAGGAGGCAGAGCTGGAGGTGGCAGAGCTGAAGATGTTGAGATTCTCTTTGGGAGTGACAAGAATGGACAAGATTAGGAATGAACACATCAGAGGGACAGCTCAGGTGGGACGGTTTGGAGACAAAGTCGGAGAGGCGAGATTGAGATGGTTTGGACATGTGCAGAGGAGGGACCCACGGTATATAGGGAGAAGGATGCTGAGGATGGAGCCACCAGGCAGGAGGGGAAGAGGGAGGCCAAAGAGGAGGTTTATGGATGTGCTGAGGGAGGACATGCAGGTGGTTGGTGTGACAGAGGACAGGGTGAGATGGAAACGATTGATCTGCTGTGGCAACCCCTAACGGGAACAGCCGAAAAACGAAGAATCGTTCAGACATTTATTCGCAATTAAAATCCAATGAGAGGGGTGGACCACTGCTCACACAAAGCCTGCTCACAGGCGAATGACGCAACCGACAGGCGTGAAAAAACTCACGCATGCGCACGAAGGTTCAAGCTTGGCTGATGCAATCACACGTGATTCAAATCCATATGGTTTTTGAAAAAAATAAAAAGGTTGGATACTTTTCTAACAGACCTCATATACTCAACAAAAATATAAACGCAACACTTTTGGTTTTGTTCCCATTTTGTATGAGATGAACTCAAAGATCTAAAACTTTTTCCACATACACAATATCACCATTTCTCTCAAATATTGTTCACAAACCAGTCTAAATCAGTGATAGTGAGCACTTCTCCTTTGCTGAGATAATCCATCCCACCTCACAGGTGTGCCATACCAAGATGCTGATTAGACACCATGATTAGTGCACAGGTGTTCCTTAGACTGTCCACAATAAAAGGTCACTCTGAAACGTACAGTTTTGTTTTATTGGGGGGGGATACCAGTCAGTATCTGGTGTGACCACCATTTGCCACATGCAGTGCAACACATCTCCTTCGCATAGAGTTGATCAGGTTGTCAATTGTGGCCTGTGGAATGTTGGTCCACTCCTCTTCAATGGCTGTGCGAAGTTGCTGGATATTGGCAGGAACTGGTACACGCTGTCGTATACGCCGGTCCAGAGCATCCCAAACATGCTCAATGGGTGACATGTCCGGTGAGTATGCCGGCCATGCAAGAACTGGGACATTTTCAGCTTCCAAGAATTGTGTACAGATCCTTGCAACATGCGGCCGTGCATTATCCTGCTGCAACATGAGGTGATGTTCTTGGATGTATGGCACAACAATGGGCCTCAGGATCTCGTCATGGTATCTCTGTGCATTCAAAATGCCATCAATAAAATGCACCTGTGTTCTTCGTCCATAACAGATGCCTGCCCATACCATAACCCCACCGCCACCATGGGCCACTCGATCCACAACACTGACATCAGAAAACCGCTCACCCACACGATGCCGCACACGCTGTCTGCCATCTGCCCTGGACAGTGTGAACCGGGATTCATCCGTGAAGAGAACACCACTCCAACGTGCCAAACACCAGCGAATGTGAGCATTTGCCCACTCAAGTCGGTTACGACGACGAACTGGAGTCAGGTCGAGACCCCGATGAGGACGACGAGCATGCAGATGAGCTTCCCTGAGACGGTTTCTGACAGTTTGTGCAGAAATTCTTTGGTTATGCAAATCGATTGTTTCAGCAGCTGTCCGAGTGGCTGGTCTCAGACGATCTTGGAGGTGAACATGCTGGATGTGGAGGTCCTGGGCTGGTGTGGTTACACGTGGTCTGCGGTTGTGAGGCTGGTTGGATGTACTGCCAAATTCTCTGAAATGCCTTTGGAGACGGCTTATGGTAGAGAAATGAACATTCAATACACGAGCAACAGCTCTGGTTGACATTCCTGCTGTCAGCACGCTCCCTCAAATCTTGCGACATCTGTGGCATTGTGCTGTGTGATAAAACTGCACCTTTCAGAGTGGCCTTTTATTGTGGGCAGTCTAAGGCACACCTGTGCACTAATCATGGTGTCTAATCAGCATCTTGATATGGCACACCTGTGAGGTGGGATGGATTATCTCAGCAAAGGAGAAGTGCTCACTATCACAGATTTAGACTGGTTTGTGAACAATATTTGAGGGAAATGGTGATATTGTGTATGTGGAAAACGTTTTAGATCTTTGAGTTCGTCTCATACAAAATGGGAGCAAAACCAAAAGTGTTGCGTTTATATTTTTGTTGAGTGTATATATATATATATATATATATATATATATATATATATATATATATATATATATATATATATATATATATATGTATATATATATATATATATATATATATATATATATATATATATATATGTGTGTGTGTGTGTGTGTATACATTAGACTGTGCTATAGTAAATCAGTCTGAGCACATGTATAGTCTGTCATTAAAGTTCACAAGAAAATCAGTTTATCAATTCAATTTCAAACTGTTAGAAGAAAGCCATGCAAATACAACACCTAATAAGACCTGACAAAAACACAATTTACAAGATGAATAGTTTTTTTTTTTAAAGGGAAGTGTTTCACAGATGGTTGGAAATGTATTATAAAGTGTACTTTTATGACAGCTTAACCCATTAGATCACACTGTGATTGCAGCAATCAAACCTGTGACCTTATCGTATAACATTTGAGATGGCATTCCCTTTTCTGACCATTTTGCACAACATGTTCTCTTAATTGTTGGTACTGTAAGACTAAAGTATGTGTAATGCTAATGCCTGTACAGTCTCTCCGACCACATGTGAGCTGGAATAATCTCCCTGCAACCCAGTGACGGATGGAAAATATTGTGGTCATCTCTTGATCTGGGTTGCATATTTTTAATGGATTAATGCAGTTTTGGCATTGTCGACAGCACACTTTTCTGTCATTCAGAGTTCTGGCTTTTTTTCTATGCTGAAAGCTGTTATGGACAAAAAACAAAACAACCCCCAACTTAACAGAGATCCGGTGGTAGACATAGCTAACCTTAAAGTCCCTTTCAAAAACCACTAATGCGCTAACTGAAAATTTAACTGCGATAATGTTAAACTGACAAAACGCTAAAACATTTTGCTGAAGCTACTGATAATACATTTACAACTAACTTTTATGATATGAATTTAACTTTGGTTTGGGTTTTTGGTGCTAAAACCCTGAAAAACAGACCAAAAGAACCTAATTTTAATGCTGTATATTGTAGCATAAGATGGAGGTTCCCAAAAAAAAGTTTAGCATGCCAAAATGATAATTAAATAACTGAAATTAAACAGTTGTTTCCATTTAACACTCAACAACAACCATATCTCAGAAGGTCTAGCTATTCATGTTTCCATTTAACATACAGTTTATTCACAGTACAGTATAAAGTATGAGTATAAAATATTAAGACATTAAAAAATACACAGACAATCATTTTAATTTTAATTAATAATAATTAATAATTTTAGTGGAAGCTAGACTTAGAAAAGAGGTGGAGGTCTACAAACAGCATTATAGTTTCATGTCATGAAAGAGCACTACAGATGCAGTGTTTGTTCTGAGAATGCTCATGGAGAATTCTAGAAAAGGTCAGAAGGTGTTGCACTGTGTGTTTGTGGATTTAGGAAAACCTTCTGACAGGGTGTCAAGAGAAGAGCTGTGGTATTGTATGAGGAAGTCTGGAGTGGCAGCGAAGTATGTGAAAGTGGTGCAGGATATGTACAAGACAGTGTGACAGCCGTGAGATGCGCAGTACAAATGACATATGCATTCAAGGTGGAGTTACATTAAGGATTGGTTCTGAGTCCTTTCTTGTTTGTAATGGTGATGGACAGGTTGACAGCGGAGATCAGGCAGGAATCTTCATGGACTAGGATATTTGCAGATGACATTGTTATCTGGGCGATTTTAACATCCACACAGATGCTGAGAATGACAGCCTCAACACTGCATTTAATCTATTATTAGACTCTATTGGCTTTGCTCAAAAAGTAAATGAGTCCACCCACCACTTTAATCATATCTTAGATCTTGTTCTGACTTATGGTATGGAAATAGAAGACTTAACAGTATTCCTTGAAAACTCCCTTCTGTCTGATCATTTCTTAATAACATTTACATTTACTCTGATGGACTACCCAGCAGTGGGGAATAAGTTTCATTACACTAGAAGTCTTTCAGAAAGCGCTGTAACTAGGTTTAAGGATATGATTCCTTCTTTATGTTCTCTAATGCCATATACCAACACAGTGCAGAGTAGCTACCTAAACTCTGTAAGTGAGATAGAGTATCTCGTCAATAGTTTTACATTCTCATTGAAGACAACTTTGGATGCTGTAGCTCCTCTGAAAAAGAGAGCTTTAAATCAGAAGTGCCTGACTCCGTGGTATAACTCACAAACTCGTAGCTTAAAGCAGATAACCCGTAAGTTGGAGAGGAAATGGCGTCTCACTAATTTAGAAGATCTTCACTTAGCCTGGAAAAAGAGTCTGTTGCTCTATAAAAAAGCCCTCCGTAAAGCTAGGACATCTTTCTACTCATCACTAATTGAAGAAAATAAGAACAACCCCAGGTTTCTTTTCAGCACTGTAGCCAGGCTGACAAAGAGTCAGAGCTCTATTGAGCTGAGTATTCCATTAACTTTAACTAGTAATGACTTCATGACTTTCTTTGCTAACAAAATTTTAACTATTAGAGAAAAAATTACTCATAACCATCCCAAAGACGTATCGTTATCTTTGGCTGCTTTCAGTGATGCCGGTATTTGGTTAGACTCTTTCTCTCCGATTGTTCTGTCTGAGTTATTTTCATTAGTTACTTCATCCAAACCATCAACATGTTTATTAGACCCCATTCCTACTAGGCTGCTCAAGGAAGCCCTACCATTATTTAATGCTTCGATCTTAAATATGATCAATCTATCTTTGTTAGTTGGCTATGTACCACAGGCTTTTAAGGTGGCAGTAATTAAACCATTACTTAAAAAGCCATCACTTGACCCAGCTATCTTAGCTAATTATAGGCCAATCTCCAACCTTCCTTTTCTCTCAAAAATTCTTGAAAGGGTAGTTGTAAAACAGCTAACTGATCATCTGCAGAGGAATGGTCTATTTGAAGAGTTTCAGTCAGGTTTTAGAATTCATCATAGTACAGAAACAGCATTAGTGAAGGTTACAAATGATCTTCTTATGGCCTCGGACAGTGGACTCATCTCTGTGCTTGTTCTGTTAGACCTCAGTGCTGCTTTTGATACTGTTGACCATAAAATTTTATTACAGAGATTAGAGCATGCCATAGGTATTAAAGGCACTGCGCTGCGGTGGTTTGAATCATATTTGTCTAATAGATTACAATTTGTCATTCAAAGCGCATATTAAACAAATATGTAGGACTGCTTTTTTGCATTTACGCAATATCTCTAAAATTAAAAAGGTCTTGTCTCAGAGTGATGCTGAAAAACTAATTAATGCATTTATTTCCTCTAGGCTGGACTATTGTAATTCATTATTATCAGGTTGTCCTAAAAGTTCCCTAAAAAGCCTTCACTTAATTCAAAATGCTGCAGCTAGAGTACTAACGGGGACTAGAAGGAGAGAGCATATCTCACCCATATTGGCCTCTCTTCATTGGCTTCCTGTTAATTCTAGAATAGAATTTAAAATTCTTCTTCTTACTTATAAGGTTTTGAATAATCAGGTCCCATCTTATCTTAGGGACCTCGTAGTACCATATCACCCCAATAGAGCGCTTCGCTCTCAGACTGCAGGCTTACTTGTAGTTCCTAGGGTTTGTAAGAGTAGAATGGGAGGCAGAGCCTTCAGCTTTCAGGCTCCTCTCCTGTGGAACCAGCTCCCAATTCAGATCAGGGAGACAGACACCCTCTCTACTTTTAAGATTAGGCTTAAAACTTTCCTTTTTGCTAAAGCTTATAGTTAGGGCTGGATCAGATGACCCTGAACCATCCCTTAGTTATGCTGCTATAGACGTAGACTGCTGGGGGGTTCCCATGATGCACTGTTTCTTTCTCTTTTTGCTCTGTATGCACCACTCTGCATTTAATCATTAGTGATCGATCTCTGCTCCCCTCCACAGCATGTCTTTTTCCTGGTTCTCTCACTCAGCCCCAACCAGTCCCAGCAGAAGACTGCCCCTCCCTGAGCCTGGTTCTGCTGGAGGTTTCTTCCTGTTAAAAGGGAGTTTTTCCTTCCCACTGTAGCCAAGTGCTTGCTCACAGGGGGTCGTTTTGACCATTGGGGTTTTACATAATTATTGTATGGCCTTGCCTTACAATATAAAGCGCCTTGGGGCAACTGTTTGTTGTGATTTGGCGCTATATAAAAAAAAATTGATTGATTGAATTGATTGTACTGACAGTAGAGCATAGATTGAGACGAGCCTGGACAGGTGACATGAGATATGCTCTGGAGAGAAGAGGAATGAAAGTCTAGGAGCAATAATAGTGCACTTGCATGGAGTAGATATGCTGATGGTAGATGAGTTTAAATAATTGTGGTCAATTATCCAATGAACTGGTGTGAAGAAAAGAGGGTAGGCAGGGTGGACTGGGTGGAGAAAGGTAGCAGGAGTGATTTGTAACAGAAGGAAATCTGCAAGAGTGAAATACAAAGCCTACAAGACAGTAATGAGACCAGCTAAGGCTTAGAGATGGTGGCAGAACTGAATATGCTGTGATTTTCTTTGAGAGTGACTAGAATGGACAGGATGATGAATGAATATATCAGAGGGAGAGCACACGTTGGGCAGTTTGGAGACAAAGTAAGAAAAGTGAAACTACTATGTTTGGACATGTGCACAGGAGTGGCCATGGGTACATAGGGAGATGCTGAAGAGGGAGGCCAAAGAGATTTGTGGATGTGGTGAGGGAGGACATGTAGGTGATTGTTGTGACAAAGAAAGATGCAGAGAACAGGGTGTGACCCCTAAAAAAAGCAGTCCAAAGAAGAAGAAATTATATTTTAAAAAATGTTAGCTGACTTAAAGTAATATGATGTATGAATACGTTAGAAGCTAACCGGTCCACTAATGGTTTTGATGATTAGCTAATAACTTCATTTGCTACAGAAAATATTAGTTTCTCTAATTATCAGTTAGGTGATTAGCTGAACTGTGCCCACCACTGCTGAGTTGTGTTTTTTTTTTTTAGATACAACATTGAAACTCATTCTGTGGGATCACCACCCACAAGGGGAACTGCTGGGGTCTGGTGCACTGTCCCATGGATGGCAGTGAAAGTCGACGAACTCGACAGACCACACATGGGTTGCAGATTCTCATATAAAATGAGAATCGATTTAAAATTGGCAAATCGAACTTTTATAGCCAGCACTACTCTGGAAGCGGTTGCAAGGTACCGACAGGCCTGAAGGGCGACAGCCTCTGCTGTGAGGGAGACAAAGCAGCGGATGTGGGAGAAGTTTGGCGTAACCATGAAGAAGGACTTTCGGTCGGCACCAAGGTGCTTCTGGGGAGCCATGAGGCACCTCAGGAGAAGAAAACAGGGAACCATCCAACCTGTCTACAGTAACAATGGGACTCTGTGGACCTCAACTGAAAAGGTAATTGGGCACTTGAAGGAACACTTTGAGGAACTCCTGCATCAGACTGGAGTGCCCTCCATAGTAAGGGCAGAGCTGGAAGCTAATGGAGTATCCTCATCAATTTCCCAGGTGGAAGTCACTGAAGTTGTTAAACAACTCAGCAGTGGCAATGCCCCAGGGGTTGATGAAATCCATCCAGAAATGCTGAAGGCTCTGGGTGTGGAGGGACTTTCTTGGATGAGATGTCTCTTTAACATTGTGTGGAGGTCTGGAACAGTGCTTAAGGAGTGACAAACGTGGGTGGTGTTACCCATATTTAAATAGGGGGACCAAAGAGTGTGGGCCAGTTACAGGGGCATCACATTACTCAGCCTCCCTGGTAAAGTCTACTCCAGGGTGCTGGAAAGGAGGGTTCAGCTGATAGTCAAACCTCAGATTGAAGAGGAACAATGTGGGTTCTTTATTCTCAGAAGAATCCTGGAGGGAGCCTGAGATTATGCCCATGCAGTCTACATGTCTTTTGTGAACTTGCAGAAGGTGTATGATTGGGTACCCCAGGAAATGCTGAAGGACATGCTGTGGGAGTATGGAGTGAGAGGGTCTCTTTTCAGGGCCATCCATTCTCTGTACTCACAAAGCAAGAGCAGTGTTCACATTCTCAGCAGTAAGTTCGACTCGTTTCCCGGTGGGGGTTGGCCTCCACCAGGGTCACCAATCCTGTTTGTGAAATTTATGGACAGGATATCGATGTGTAGTCAGGAGGAGGAGGGTCTCATCACTGCTTTTTGCAGATGATATCGTCCTGTTGGCTTCATCGGCCTGTGACCTCCAGCGCTCACTGGATCTGTTCTCAGTCGAGTGTGAAGTGGGTGGGATGAGGCTCAGGACCTCTAAATCTGAGGTCATGGTTCTCAGCGGGAAACCGATGGATTGCCTACTCCTGGTAGGGAATGAGGTGTTTCCCCAAGTGAAGGAGTTCAAGTACCTCGGGGTCTTGTTCACGAGTGAGGGGACAAGGGAGTGTGAGATTGGCCGGAGAATCGGTGCAGCAGGGGCGGGATTGCATTCGCTCTGCCATACTGTTGTGACAAAAAAGGAGCTCTCACCTATGGTCATGAGGGTTGGGTCATGACAGAAATAACTACATCACGAAATAACTACATCACGGGTACAAGCAGCTGAAATAGGCTTCCTCAGGAGGGTGGCTGGTGTCTCCCTTAGAGATAAGGTGAGAAGCTCGGTCATCTGTGAGGAGCTCGGAGTAGAGTTGCTGCTGCGTTGCGTTGAAATAAGCCTGACAGGTGCCGAGGATGCGTGGCACAGAAAGCGGGTGGACACCTCATGCAGACTCACAGACACAATGTAGGAGTAGAAATGACTTTATCTTTGAAGCAGGTGAAGGTACGGTACACAGGCAGTCAGGCAGCGATGCAATAGTACAGACAGGGGTGAGGCAAAAGGCGAAGTCAAAAAACAAGCTGGTTTCAGTAACTCAAAGAGACAAAACACATGGGCTGGGGCAAAGACGACATCTGGAACAACAAAGCGAGGTTGAAGCACAGTAAAGCAAAACAGGACTACGTCAAAAGGCTGGAATGCAGATACATCATCTCAATAAACTGGCGGGAAAGTGAGGGACTGTGAGGGCTTAAATCATGGCAGGCTAATTAGGGCGTAAAATGAGGAACAGGTGTGAGGAAGGTTCTGGAAGGGGCGTGACCCAGCAAAACAAAGGTAAGTGCAAGAGAGTGTGGGGAGAGAAAAACGAAGCAGACCAAGAGGAGTAGGTGACAAAAAAAACTCCATGGAGAAAAACGTGCCCAGAGACCCACAGTGTAAAAGTGAACAAAACAAGGGGGCGAACTAAGAAATGAAGTGACAAACCAAAACAGAGAACAACAAGAATATAAAATAAGAATAAGAATATATAAAATATAACCAAAACTAGAGTGGAACTGATTATGGCTGAAGTATACAAACAATACAATAAACGATAATAAAATAGTAAAACAACCTATAGGTGAAACAGAAAAATAAATGATGACACGCAAACAAAACCAGAGATTACAGATAATGCAGGAAATGCAATAAATGGCTGAACACAAAATAAATGATAACAGAAAATAAAACCCATGACTAACAGAACACAGACAGATAATAAGACACTGAAGATAAATATTAACCAAAACCAATGACTAAAGCATAATACAAGAAATGATATAAACAGAACTAACACTGAAGTAACTTAAGGGACCAAGAGTGAAAGAATAAAAAGGTAGTACAATAAACAATCTGGCAAAACAACTACAGAAACTAAGGCAGAACTACACATTAGGAAAAAATAAGATGCACAGAAGATAAATGCTAAACAGAAAACAAAACCAATGAAAACAGGAGTATGACAAGAATAAAGACACAAAAGCTCAGAGTACAGAAGTGGAAATGAGTCCAGAACTGTGACAAATGGCCCTAAAGGGCCGGATCATTACAGAGCCAGCTGAGGAGGTTCAGGCATCTGGTAAGGATGCCCCCTAGACACCTCCCTAGGGAGGTGTTCCAGGCACAACCAGCTGGGAGGAGAAAGACCCAGGGTTAGGTGTAGAGGTTATATCTCCACACTGGCCTGGGAACGCCTCGGCATCCGCCAGCCAGAGGTGCTTAATGTGGCCCGGGAAGGGAAGTTTGGGGTCCCCTGCTGGAGCTGCTGCCAACACGACCCGATCTTGAATAAGCGAGTAAATAAGTGAACATTGGAACTCACTTTGTTTCTTTACGGACACAATGCACATAAACCATACTGGATAAACCATTTAGGTCGTTACACATAGGTTTTCAGAGGAGTAGTTTTGATGCTTAAATGGGGCAACTCCATGTGACCATCTTGGCAGTGACTCACTCCTGTCCAGTCCTTAGTAAAGAGAGGCAGCATGACAAGACTGTTGTGATAAATCAAGACTGAACACACCCCATTTCACAGTTATCAAAACAAGCACAGCTAAGGCTAACAGGCTAATGTTTATTGGTTGTAGACTGTGTGGTTGCTTTCATAATATGTGGCTTGAGTGTGTGTTTTAAAATCTATGACTAGCATAATGGCTCAGTAATCATGGTGCTATCAGTGGAGCTAATGTCACCAAGCTACCTGCTAATTAGTGATAACTTGGTGCTATCATACAAAGTAAACAAGGCTAAAATTTCACTCAACAGAAATACTGGAACACTGACTTCTTAGATGGTCAGTTTGTATAATGAACCACACAGCAAGCCTCTCTCAGATATTTCTATTAAGTGCACAGAAAGGACAAACATGTTGAGTCACCAGCAGCTAGCAGCCACTGCTAGCGGGCCCCTCGGTTCTGCTCCCCTGTACACACTTCCCTGTCTTTCAAAGTGAAAACACCACTAATTATCCATCCATCCATTTTCTATACCCGCTTACTCCAATTAAGGGTCATGGTATCCCAAAAGTCACAGGGCATGAGGTGGGGTACACCCTGGACCCCTGGTCAGGATGCCAGTCTATAGCAAGACCAACACCTCTAATTATTCATATCTTTATTCCTTATAGTAGATTAAACTGATGTTACTTTTAAAAAAAAAAAAACAATTTCAATTAATTTTCATTTATATTGTGCCAAATCACAACAAAGTTGCCTCAAGGCAACTCTGCCTCTACTGGTGGTTGGCTCTCACTGCGGTATTGTATCACTTCCTGTTCCGGAGCACAGCGGTGTTTTTCTGTATCTGTTAGCTGTTTAATCTGCGCAGTTAGATTGATCTAGTTATCTAGATTACGATTTGTTTCCCAGTGTAATCTTTACGTGCCTTAACTAAAGCACTCCTTCTTCTGAATCACCTCTAAATTATTTACACATTATTCACTTTGCGTGTTTTTAGGAATCCGCTAGCTTAGCGTAGCTACTAGCTCTTAGCCGATTTAGCATGGCGGCTTCTCCTGTCTCTCCTGCACTTTTCTGCTCTGGGTGTGAAATGTTTAGTTATTCCTCGGCCTCCTTTAGCAGTAATGGTACTTGTAATAAGTGTAGCTTATTCGTAGCTTTGGAGGCCAGGCTGGGCGAATTGGAGACTCGGCTCCGCACCTTGGAAAATTCTACAGCTAGCCAGGCCCCTGTAGTCGGTGCGGACCAAGGTAGCTTAGCCGCCGTTAGTTCCCCCCTGGCAGATCCCGAACAGCCGGGAAAGCAGGCCGACTGGGTGACTGTGAGGAGGAAGCGTAGCCCTAAACAGAAGCCGCGTGTACACCGCCAACCCGTTCACATCTCTAACCGTTTTTCCCCACTCGACGACACACCCGCCGAGGATCAAACTCTGGTTATTGGCGACTCTGTTATGAGAAATGTGAAGTTAGCGACACCAGCAACCATAGTCAATTGTCTTCCGGGGGCCAGAGCAGGCGACACTGAAGGAAATTTGAAACTGCTGGCTAAGGCTAAGCGTAAATTTGGTAAGATTGTAATTCACGTCGGCAGTAATGACACCCGGTTACGCCAATCGGAGGTCACTAAAATTAACATTAAATCGGTGTGTAACTTTGCAAAAACAATGTCGGACTCTGTAGTTTTCTCTGGGCCCCTCCCCAATCGGACCGGGAGTGACATGTTTAGCCGCATGTTCTCCTTGAATTGCTGGCTGTCTGAGTGGTGTCCAAAAAATGAGGTGGGCTTCATAGATAATTGGCAAAGCTTCTGGGGAAAACCTGGTCTTGTTAGGAGAGACGGCATCCATCCCACTTTGGATGGAGCAGCTCTCATTTCTAGAAATCTGGCCAATTTTCTTAAATCCTCCAAACCGTGACTATCCAGGGTTGGGACCAGGAAGCAGAGTTGTAGTCTTACACACCTCTCTGCAGCTTCTCTCCCCCTGCCATCCCCTCATTACCCCATCCCCGTAGAGACGGTGCCTGCTCCCAGACTACCAATAACCAGCAAAAATCTATTTAAGCATAAAAATTCAAAAAGAAAAAATAATATAGCACCTTCAACTGCACCAGAGACTAAAACAGTTAAATGTGGTCTGTTAAACATTAGGTCTCTCTCTTCTAAGTCCCTGTTAGTAAATGATATAATAATTGATCAACATATTGATTTATTCTGCCTTACAGAAACCTGGTTACAGCAGGATTATAGTGGGCGATTTTAACATCCACACAGATGCTGAGAATGACAGCCTCAACACTGCATTTAATCTATTATTAGACTCTATTGGCTTTGCTCAAAAAGTAAATGAGTCCACCCACCACTTTAATCATATCTTAGATCTTGTTCTGACATATGGTATGGAAATAGAAGACTTAACAGTATTCCCTGAAAACTCCCTTCTGTCTGATCATTTCTTAATAACATTTACATTTACTCTGATGGACTACCCAGCAGTGGGGAATAAGTTTCATTACACTAGAAGTCTTTCAGAAAGCGCTGTAACTAGGTTTAAGGATATGATTCCTTCTTTATGTTCTCTAATGCCATATACCAACACAGTGCAGAGTAGCTACCTAAACTCTGTAAGGGAGATAGAGTATCTCGTCAATAGTTTTACATCCTCATTGAAGGCAACTTTGGATGCTGTAGCTCCTCTGAAAAAGAGAGCTTTAAATCAGAAGTGTCTGACTCCGTGGTATAACTCACAAACTTGTAGCTTAAAGCAGATAACCCGTAAGTTGGAGAGGAAATGGCGTCTCACTAATTTAGAAGATCTTCACTTAGCCTGGAAAAAGAGTCTGTTGCTCTATAAAAAAGCCCTCCGTAAAGCTAGGACATCTTTCTACTCATCACTAATTGAAGAAAATAAGAACAACCCCAGGTTTCTTTTCAGCACTGTAGCCAGGCTGACAAAGAGTCAGAGCTCTATTGAGCTGAGTATTCCATTAACTTTAACTAGTAATGACTTCATGACTTTCTTTGCTAACAAAATTTTAACTATTAGAGAAAAAATTACTCATAACCATCCCAAAGACGTATCGTTATCTTTGGCTGCTTTCAGTGATGCCGGTATTTGGTTAGACTCTTTCTCTCCGATTGTTCTGTCTGAGTTATTTTCATTAGTTACTTCATCCAAACCATCAACATGTTTATTAGACCCCATTCCTACCAGGCTGCTCAAGGAAGCCCTACCATTATTTAATGCTTCGATCTTAAATATGATCAATCTATCTTTGTTAGTTGGCTATGTACCACAGGCTTTTAAGGTGGCAGTAATTAAACCATTACTTAAAAAGCCATCACTTGACCCAGCTATCTTAGCTAATTATAGGCCAATCTCCAACCTTCCTTTTCTCTCAAAAATTCTTGAAAGGGTAGTTGTAAAACAGCTAATTGATCATCTGCAGAGGAATGGTCTATTTGAAGAGTTTCAGTCAGGTTTTAGAATTCATCATAGTACAGAAACAGCATTAGTGAAGGTTACAAATGATCTTCTTATGGCCTCGGACAGTGGACTCATCTCTGTGCTTGTTCTGTTAGACCTCAGTGCTGCTTTTGATACTGTTGACCATAAAATTTTATTACAGAGATTAGAGCATGCCATAGGTATTAAAGGCACTGCGCTGCGGTGGTTTGAATCATATTTGTCTAATAGATTACAATTTGTTGATGTAAATGGGGAATCTTCTTCACAGACTAAAGTTAATTATGGAGTTCCACAAGGTTCTGTGCTAGGACCAATTTTATTCACTTTATACATGCTTCCCTTAGGCAGTATTATTAGACGGTATTGCTTAAATTTTCATTGTTACGCAGATGATACCCAGCTTTATCTATCCATGAAGCCAGAGGACACACACCAATTAGCTAAACTGCAGGATTGTCTTACAGACATAAAGACATGGATGACCTCTAATTTCCTGCTTTTAAACTCAGATAAAACTGAAGTTATTGTACTTGGCCCCACAAATCTCAGAAACATGGTGTCTAACCAGATCCTTACTCTGGATGGCATTACCCTGACCTCTAGTAATACTGTGAGAAATCTTGGAGTCATTTTGATCAGGATATGTCATTCAAAGCGCATATTAAACAAATATGTAGGACTGCTTTTTTGCATTTACGCAATATCTCTAAAATCAGAAAGGTCTTGTCTCAGAGTGATGCTGAAAAACTAATTCATGCATTTATTTCCTCTAGGCTGGACTATTGTAATTCATTATTATCAGGTTGTCCTAAAAGTTCCCTAAAAAGCCTTCAGTTAATTCAAAATGCTGCAGCTAGAGTACTGACGGGGACTAGAAGGAGAGAGCATATCTCACCCATATTGGCCTCTCTTCATTGGCTTCCTGTTAATTCTAGAATAGAATTTAAAATTCTTCTTCTTACTTATAAGGTTTTGAATAATCAGGTCCCATCTTATCTTAGGGACCTCGTAGTACCATATCACCCCAATAGAGCGCTTCGCTCTCAGACTGCAGGCTTACTTGTAGTTCCTAGGGTTTGTAAGAGTAGAATGGGAGGCAGAGCCTTCAGCTTTCAGGCTCCTCTCCTGTGGAACCAGCTCCCAATTCAGATTAGGGAGACAGACACCCTCTCTACTTTTAAGATTAGGCTTAAAACTTTCCTTTTTGCTAAAGCTTATAGTTAGGGCTGGATCAGGTGACCCTGAACCATCCCTTAGTTATGCTGCTATAGACGTAGACTGCTGGGGGGTTCCCATGATGCACTGTTTCTTTCTCTTTTTGCTCTGTATGCACCACTCTGCATTTAATCATTAGTGATCGATCTCTGCTCCCCTCCACAGCATGTCTTTTTCCTGGTTCTCTCCCTCAACCCCAACCAGTCCCAGCAGAAGACTGCCCCTCCCTGAGCCTGGTTCTGCTGGAGGTTTCTTCCTGTTAAAAGGGAGTTTTTCCTTCCCACTGTAGCCAAGTGCTTGCTCACAGGGGGTCGTTTTGACCGTTGGGGTTTTACATAATTATTGTATGGCCTTGCCTTACAGTATAAAGCGCCTTGGGGCAACTGTTTGTTGTGATTTGGCGCTATATAAAAAAATTGATTGATTGATTGATTGAAGGCGCATCACACAAGTAAGGTCTAACCTTACCGACCCCCAGAGCAAGCACACAGGTGACAGTGGTAAGGAAGAACTCCCTCTGATGATTTGAGGAAGAAAGAAAGCAAGAAGAAAAAAGCAAACCAGACTCAAAGAGGTGACCCTCTGCTTTGCCATGCTGCTGACACAATTTACAAAACAACTCACAAAACGAATATACAGGAAATGTTGCCGGTTCACAGGACAGGAGGGTTACAGAAACAGACACCACACCCACTAGCCCTAAGCTTCACTAAAAGACCAAGAATTTAGATAAAGTTGAGGCCGTGGCCCATTCTGTTTCCTAATAAAATGAATTAAAAGAGTAAAAAGCATAGTAACATACTAAGCCAGTATGCTAGCCATACGAAAGGGTAAATAAGTGTGTCTTAAGTCTGGACTTGAAAGTCTCGACAGAATCTGACTGTTTTATTGATGTAGGGAGATCATTCCACAGAACAGTGGCAAGATAAGAGAAAACTCGGTGACCCATAGACTTTTTATTCACCCAAGGGACACAAAGTAGTCCTGTACCCTGAGAACGCAGCGCCCTGGCTGGTACATAGGGTTTAATAAGTTTGGCTAGGTAGGGAGGTGCCAGTCCGTGAAACATTTTATAGGCTAGTAGCAGAACCTTAAAATCTGATCTCACAGGCATAGGAAGCCAGTGAAGAGATGCCGAAATGGGTGTAATATGGGCAAACTTTCTGCTTCATGTCAAAAGTCTGGCAGCAGCATTTTGAACCAATTGGAGACCCCTAATGCTGGACTGTGGTAAACCAGAAAATAGGACATTGCAGTAGTCCAATCTAGAAGAGGAAAAACGCATGAAACAGGGTCTCAGCATCAGCCAAAGACAGGATGGGATGAATCTTCCCTACATTTTGCAGGTGGAAGAAAGCACTCCTCGTAATATCTCTAATGTGGAGGTCAAAGGACAATGCAGGATCAAAAATGACCCCAAGGTTCCTCACTTTGTCAGTGTGATGTATGACACACGAGCCTAGGCTAAGCATTAGCTGGTCAAATTGATGCCGATGTCTCACTGGAACAAGAACCATCATTTTAGTCTTATCAGAGTTTAAAATTAGGAAGCTGCTGGACATCCATCTTCTCACTGATCCAAGGCAATCTTCTAAGGATTTTATGTGGATGAGATTACCAGCAGTTATTGGCATGTATAACTGAGTATCATCAGCATAGCAGTGAAAGGTAATCCCAAAACGAAACAATATGTGCCCAAGGAGTGCTATATAAAGGGAGAAAAACAGGGGGCCTAAGATGGACCCCCGTGGAACCCTAAATTTCATGTCAAGAAGGTTAGAGTTCATGTTGTTGTACACAGTGAGAATGACTGGTCAGGTATGATGTCAACAATGCAAGGGCACTCCCAGTAATCCCAAAATGATTCTCCAGCCTATCCAGTAGAATATGATGATCCACGGTATCAAACGCAGCACTAAGATCTAACAGCTCCAGAACCGTAGTGGTGTCCGAGTCCATTCCAAGCAGAACAACATTCACCACTTTAGTGAGAGCCGTCTCTGTGGAATGATATTTTCTAAAATCAGACTGTAGTGGCTCGAAAAGATTATTCTCAGTTTTGGTCCACAGGCTGCTGTGACACCACTATTTCCAGAATTTTAGTACAAAATGATAGATTTGATATCGGCCTTTAGTTTTTCAATACAGTAGGGTCAAGATTAGGCCTCTTAAGTAATGGTTTAATCACTGCAGATTCAAAACATTTAGGAACAGATCCAGAGGTTAAAGAGAGATGAATAATTTCCAGCACAGTCAGCCCAAGAGTGGGCCACAGATCCTTAAAAAGTTTTGTTGGTATACGATCAAATAAGCAGGTTGTGCTTTTTGTAGAAGTTACAAGTTTCATCAGCATGCCAAGTGAGATACTTTCAAATTCTGTAAATCTAGGTAATACCTCAGTAATGGCACCCACCTCAATAGCAGGGTGTAGTGCCTGGGTTAAGGCATGCTGGGATATGTTTAACCTAATGTCTTCTATTTTCTTCTCGAAGTAATCCAGGGAATCTTGTGCTGTAAAAGGAGAGCGACTTACAGGTGGTTGTCCATGAATAAGTGTTGCCACTGTGTCGAACAAGAACTTTGAGCTATGCTTGTTTTTGTTGATCATATCAGAGTAATAGGTCCGCTTTGTAGCCAATAATGCATGCTTATAGTCTAAGATAGCATCACGCCACGCAAGGTGGAATACTTCTAATTTTGAACTACGCCATTTCCATTCTAGACCTCTAACCTTATGCTTGAGGTCATGCAAGTAATCATTGAACCAAGGTGACTGTGTTTTTTTTTGGGGGGGGGGGGGGGGGGTTAATATAAGTGACAATCATGTCGAGTGTAGTTTTGAGCGCTGAGTTTAAACTATCTACAAGACTGTCTACTGACTGAACATTTTCCAAACATGAATCTAAGATATCAGGCAGTCTAGCTTCGAGTTCAGTCATAGTTGAGGAGTTGATGCATCGCCGTAGTGATAAATAAGGTTGTTGTTCCACTAAACACAGCAGAGAAACTGTAAACCTAATAAGTGAGTGATAAGAGACCACCAATGCAAGAGGCATGATGTCAATATTCGTGACAGCAATACCACGTGCGAGAACCAAGTCCAAGGTATTTCCACTAATGTGCATCGAGTCCTGAATGACCTTCAGCGGTTTTCATGGCTGAACTGTAGCATGCTCGGTAAATGGAAGTTAACATCAAATTTGACATTCATCCCCATTAGCATCATTATATGGTCATTTATTGTGGTGATTAGTCATAGTGACTAACATTGTTGCTGGTTAATATTCAGCAGAGAGTGTGATGGATTGCATCTGGTTGTGCTTCAGCCAATGTGGAACTCATAAACACAAAAACAAAATTGGATAATGGGCTGAAGGCAAGTGTCGCAATGAAGATTTACAACCTTTAGAAATCTTTCTCTGTGTTCCTTCAAAGGGCTCATGTTGTACACTTTATCAGGAAACTACTATAAATCACCATGTGGATTTTAAATTGTTTGAGGTCAGAAACATATCTGGTTGTCACTGAGGTGATGCAGCTTAAGAAATGCATTTTTAAGTCTCTAAAATTACCAAATTTAAAAATTTTAGGACCTCTTTCTAGCTCCTAAACTGTTGAACACTTGGGTGGCCTGTATGCTGGGTAGGCTTGTGAAAGAAAAGGTTCACTGACATTAAATTTACACCCGATGCTGTGATCTTTGCTGAATCAGTGGATTCTCTGACTGCAGCACTTGAAAAACTGAGTGAGGCAGTGGAGTGTCTGTGTTTGTGACTGTACTGGATCAGAACTAAGATCCAGGCTTCCTTGACTTGGCCATCAGAGTGTATCTGTATGTGGTGAAAGTGTTGGACTTGTAGAGACACTCACTTATTTCAACAGTGACATTCACACCTCTGGTTCCTTTAGCTTTGCAATTGAGAGATTACAAGCTTATAGAGTGATGACGTCGCTGAACAAAGGTGTTTGGCTATTCCGATATCTTTACAAGAGAATGAAGGTCCACGTCTTTAGGGTCCTTGTGTTACCTGTCTTACTACACGGTTGTAAAACTTGCAAGTGACTTATAAGGCAATGACTGGATGTCTTTGGTACTCTGTCCCTTCGGAAGATCGTAAGGTACTACTGAAATGACTTTTTTTTTTAATTAAAAAAGTGTTGACTGTAAGATAAGTAATATTAGTTGTATCATGAGGTGTCAGCTTTGTCATTTTGGCCATGGGGTGTGTTTCTCTGATCCAGTACATAGGTGCCTGAGTGTTGAGCACCCCAGTACCTAGAGAAGGCCAAGGCAATGCCCACACATCACCGGTCTGTGACAGATAGCTGGTTATTTTAGAGATATGGAGATGGACCAGCTGTCTGCCTGGATGGCTGCAATCCATGATTCAAGGCTGGGTGTGTGTTGTCGTGGATGCAGTGAAGCTCAGTACCAGCACATGCTCCCAGACTTGACTTAGCTTGCTTCTGTGCCTGTTGATTTGAAAAGAAAGGAACTGCAGCTAGCTACACCCTTTTCCTAAATGGGAGTGAGGAACAGGAGTAAAGTATTGGCTAAATATGTGGGTGTGCATGGCCTCTCCGGGAACCATCAACTTATTGTGGTGGAGAGGTTTGTGTGTCCCTATGAACCTGAGCGTTATGTTGTCTGGAGCCTTCCTGCTCCTGGTCCCATGGCAAATTGACCTCAGGCGAGGGGCCAGACTAAGAAAGGTTCATAATGACTCCATGGAAAAATGAGGAAGGCCCGGAGGAAGCCCCAAGCCCCCGTCTGGAGTCAGGCCTGGACAGAGGGCCCGTCAGTGAGTGCCTGGTGGGCGTGCTCTCTCCACCCAGGACTAGTTGTAGAGATTACATCTCCACACTGTCTTGGGATTGCTTCGGTATCCCCTAGACAGAGGTGATTAATGTGACCTGGGAAAGGGAAGTTTGGGGTCTTCTTCTGGAGCTGTTGACCCCATGACCCTATCCTGGATAAGCAGTTGAATATAAGTGAGTGAGTGATGTGGGCGTGTCACAGAGCACAGCAGGACTTCAGAAGTGAAGTAAATAAAGAGCGCTTCAGGTCAAAATTTGTTGTTGTGTGTTGTCATTGAACACTGGCACGTGTTTAGCGTGAAACCCAAACCATATGTAGCTCTTAACATCAGAGTTTGCAAAATAGGAGCCTTTTAAGTTTGTTGCTCTTTTTAACAAATACTTTACAAAACAGCTGTTAAAGAATAAAGAAACTATGCTGCATATTCACAAAGCAGATTAAAAATATTAGTTGTGGGAAGATGATTTCATGGATTTTTTTTTCTTGCTTTAATATACAGAATAAGTTATTACCACCACCAAGGACTGTCAGGGCATGGCACAAATCGGGTGGACACAAGTGCAAACTCTCACAGCAGGTGCGGTTAGAATTAGGTTTAATTGTAGAGACAGGCAGGGATTCGGTACACAGGTGGTCCAGCAGCAGCGTCGGCAAAGGTACAGACAGACATGAGGCAGAGGCTTGGTCCAAAAAACAGGCTGTGGTCAAAAAACATGGCGTGGAGGTATTCAGAGGCAAAGACAAGTAGTAGGTCGAGGGCAAAACAAGGTCAGAAATCCGGCAGGCTGATCAAGACAAGACGTGAAGCCTGGAAAGTGACATACATTCAACAATCAGGCAGTGAGCTGTGAGACTGAGGGCTTAAATAACTGGTGGTGTAATTAGTGGAACAAGATGGTGTCAAAGTTCTGGAAAGGGGGCGTGACTAGTGAAGAAGGAATATGCATGGTTGCAAGAGTGAGAGTGTATGAAAATGCAAAGCAGACAATCAAAGTGTGGGAGACAAAGACACGAGGCAGGTGCGGGACGTGAAGTGAACACAAACAAATGAGGACGACGTGAGAACAGAGCAAAAACAGAATATGATACTAGGGGACCAGGACAGAGGAATAATCATGGGAACTAAAAGCAAACCAAGATATAATAAGTATAAAAGAAAAACTACATGAGAACTGATCAGAAAATCAATACTGAAGCAAAACTAAACAGGAACTGACTAACAGAAAGCAAAACCCGATTTAAAAGTACAACAGAAATGAGAACAGCAGATAAACAAAACTGGTGACTACAGAATGGTGCAATAAATAAAAAGAACTAACTGATGAGCAATAAGTGACAAACGGAACATAATCAGAAGAAACACTTGAAGATAAATAATAACCAAAACCTGTGATTAAAGCATAATACAAAAATGTGATAAACAGAACTAAGCTAAGAATACAAGATGCTCAAAACAAAACCAAACCGGTGACCAAAGCATAATAGAAGAAATGAAATAAACAGAATCAAACTAAGACTGGAGTGACTAAGTGACCAAGAGTGAACAAATGCAAGGATAACAGAAACAAAACCAATGATGATAACATGATCATGACACAACATGGATAAAACACAGAAGGCACAGAATACAAATGTAGATATGAGGCCATACTAGTGACAGATGGCCCTACAGGGCTGGATCTTGACAAGGACGTTATATGATTGGCAGCATCTGTTTGCCTGTGTGCCTGTTTGTAACAGGATTATTGAAAAACTAATGAAAGGGTTTTGTGTGTGTGTTTGTGCAGATCTGGATGAAGGGATGACTCCTGGCCTTTGATCCTGATTACAGGATTATTGATCAGTAATTATCAAAGATAAGTGACTGAGACCAAATATATGTGATGAGGAATGAAAAGTTAGTCATCAGAATCAAAGTTCTGGATGAAATTTTAGCAATCGTGATTAAGCTTCACCAGTCAGGATCAAAGATCATGATCAAATATTAGTAATCAGAACCAAAGTTCAGGATGATCAGGATCAAATATCAGTTTTGATCCTGAATTTCATTGACTGGGACCAAATATACTTGAAGGATCAAAGGACAGTGATCAGAATCAAAGTTCAGTAGTCAAGATCAAATTTAGGTACTGGTGACTGCTTTGTTATAGCACTTTTATATCTCAATCATAATCCTGCATTCACACACCCTGTCAGCATGCTACTATGCAAGGCACACAATGTGGTGATTCAGGGCCTTGTGAAATGGTCCTTAATGATTTTCTGGTCTGACAGAGATTTGAATAAAGGGTTCTCTGGTCCTAAAGTCCCTGCTTTGAACACTAGACCATCATCCCCCCCCATAATCAGTATCAAATCTTAGAACTCAGCATTAAGCATCAGGCTGAAATTTAACCAATTTTATTTCAGCAATCTAGATTTTAAAAATCATGATAGTAGTAGTAGTAGTAGTAGTAGTCTTTATTGTCATTGTTATTTTTTACAAAGTCACAACGAAATTAAAAGTGCTTCGGCTCGTGAGTTAAGAGCAATAAATAGTTTAAGAACATATAAAAGAATAAAACATATTGCACTAGCTATAAACAGGAATAAAACATCTAAAAGAATAAAACATATATTACACTGTTTATGGACAGGAATGGTACGATCACAGATTGCACTGGGTGAAAAAGACCACCAGATGTATTGCATACTGAACATACTGATCACATTTTAGTAATCGAGATCAAAGGTCAGAAATTCATTTCAAAGTTCATGTTCAAACATTTGTAATCAGGACAGGATCAAAGTTCAACAGTGAATAAAAATTTCAAGATCAGATTTAGGTCATCTTGATCAAAGTTCAGCAGACTGGACCAAAAATCAGGATCAATGTTGATTAGTCAGGATCAAAAATTAGGATGAAAGTTTAGTCATCACGATTAAAGCTCAGTAGTCAGGATCAAAGTTTAATGTTCTGGACCTAAGATGAAAGTGGTAAATTCTTGCAATCAAGGGCTAGGTTTATGGATCAGGCTCAAGCCAGCAATCAGCATCAAATTTCAGTGATCTGGATCAAAGATGAATAATTGAGATTAGTGAATTGTCTGATATTTCAGCCATAGATCCAGTGCACTGTGGCTTTACATGGATACTTAAATATTTATTATGAAGGACTGGAACTTTGCTAAAGGCTCAAATTAAAGGAGTCTGTGAGACATGACTCTATTGAGTACGCCTGTATTTGCTCAAAGCAATGAAATGCTGTCTCCATGGAGTGGCAAATGGTGAGTGACTGTGCTTGCAATGAACTTGGATAGTACCACAGTACTGCTTCTGTTGGATGTTAGCACAGCATTTGATACAGTTGATTGTATATTGTTAGAGAGGCTCCTTCCACATCTGTGTAACACATCCGTGTCCCTACTGGTGCAGGTGGTGGGCGACCTCAGACGGTAATATACTGCAAGCTGTATTTGAACATTATAAAACCCTGTCTTTGGACTGACTCTGGGAAACGTTCCAGCGACACCAGGGAAAGATCTGTTGACTGCACGTAAAGTGTTGCTGATAGCTGGGGGCACATAAGACTACAAGGCCAGTTCCGAAGTTGGCCAGAGTCAAAGGTGGTATCCCTCCAGTTTAACTGGGGTTGTTCCCCAGTGGCTATGACATCAAGGTCCTCAGGGCTGATGAAGTTGATGGGTGAGCTGAGATGGTACAACTCTGCTTTGTTTTCTGACAGAAGGAAAGTCTGATGAATAGTCTGCAAACAACCACCTTCACTCAGCCTTCACTGGAGACAGGTGAGGCCCGGGTGGAGGTAGTGGATGTTGGCAGACTGGGATTCAGATCTGTCAACTGATGGACAATTACAGTTGTGTTCCACTTTACAGGTCCATGTTCTTTACCATTTGGCTGTTTGGACACTTTGTTAATACAAATACTGGAATTTATGAGAAGCTTTCTTGCATCTTCTCTTTCTTACCTGTTTGACAATTCTTTGTTGTACTTTGTTTTATCTGTCAAATTGTTATTGGTAGTAAGGCCAAAGCAGATGATCACTCATCTGAGTCTGGTTTGCTTGAGGTTTCTTCCTGCAATCACAAAAACAAATGTGCTTTTGCTCGGAGGCTGGGGGTAAGGTTAGACCCTTTTGTATGGCTAGCGTACTGGCATAGTATAGTTCTATGCTTTTTACTGTTTTAATTCATTTTATTAGGAACTGGTGCGTGCCACGGCCTCAACTTTACCAAAATTCTGGGTCTTTTAGTGAAGCTTAGGGCTAGTGGCCGGCAATTACCTTAGTATTTCCTGTTTTTCTTGTTGTTTAATGCTGACAAATTATACTGTCTGTCTGATGCCTGACTCTGTTGTTTCTCTCTGTTTAAGGTGCAGCTCCATCCAGAGATGGGTGTGGTATTTGTGCTGAAAACCCTCTTGTCTTGTGCATTTCCTGTATATTCCTTTTGTGAATTGTTCTGTAATTTATGTCTGTAGCATGGCCCAAGCAGAGGGTCACCTCTTTGAGTCTGCACTGAAAAAAATGCTACTTTGGATCAACTTAAAAAAATTGATGTAAATTGTTACAGCTATTTTTTTTTTTTGAGTTTCTCACAATGTATATTTATGATTTTGTAAAGTGATTCCAGCAGATTTAAACTAGAAACCACAATTTTCCATTAGATCAATGCAAATAAGTACTTTGAATGAAGTGCACTGTGTTTCACTTTTTTCAGTGTGGTCTGCTTGAGGTTTCTTCCTCAGAGGGAGTTTGTGTGAAGCATCTTGAGGCAACTCTGTTGTGATTTGGCGCTATATAAATGAAAATAAATTGAAATTGAAACCTTTATGACGCACCTTGGGGCAACTTTGGTGAGATATAAATAAATTTAATTGAACTATATGCAGGGTTTCTATGACAACAGAAGGAAGGGTTCTCTTCTAATTGTAACATTGGTATAAAAGTTTTACACAAACCTATCTTGCTCTTAATGCTTAACACACTCAAAAATAAATATTAGATATGTTGAAAAGGAATTCAAAATATGATTTCTGTTCTATTCCAAGGAGCATCCTGCTTGTTCTGTTCATTATATGTGCATGCCTTATCTAACATCTCACGCTGTTTCTCCTTGTGACCTTTGCTCTTTGGCTGCAGCTATAAAGAGGCCATGTAATGTCGACAGCATTCCTGATTTCAGACAGAATTTAAATCCACGTGGAATCGACACCATGGCTAACAATTACATTTTTATTGTATTATTGGTTTTCATATCAACACAGTGGAGTCTGTCTGTTCCAGGTGAGGTTGTGTTGGCTGCAGAAGGGGTGACATTTGGAAAAAAAACAAGCTTAGGGCAAATGTAATTTGTAAAATGTAAATGTGTGACATAGTAAAAATATATTATTAATCAGACTGTAATATTTGCATTAATGGTGAAACAGGCAATGACACCAAAATGATCAAACACTGTTTGCTCAAAAATGTTTTTCCTAATTCATGTTACAAATAATTTCATAAATGTCCAAAACAATAAATGTTCCAAATTGTGGTCATACTCCTCTTGACCAAAGTTTTACTCTGTCAAAATTTACAGAAAGAAAATTCAAAAAAGTCAAAATTGCTTGTCACCTTTCAAATCACTCATTGTGCATAGCCTCGAATGCTATTAAGACTGAAGTTCATACTCCTGATTTTGACCTATTTTCTTCAAATTCAAAGGTAACGGGGGGAAATTGTTACTTCTGTGCAATAGCACAGTCAAGAGTTATAAAACCCAAATTAATTTTTAAATAAATCTGCTTAAATTATGATAGCATTAAAAATGAAAGTGACAGTCTTGTTTTTTTGTCAAGTTTTTTGACAAACATTCAGTGATAGTTGGGAATACTGTCACATCTGTTTATTAACAAAGTCAGAAAAAAAAATATCTATTTAAAAATAGCTAATTTGTATATATGTTTTTACATAATCAGATACACTTAGCTTCAAGGTCATGTTCCTTTTCATTCCTGTTTTAGACAATTGTTTTGCTATATCACAGTTTAAGGACTATCAAACGGAGATCCACAAGTATGTTTAAAAAAGTCTTTCCTTTCAAATCACTTATCTTTGGATAAATGAAGATGTTTTTAAGACATGGGCTCCTGCTTATGACTAGCTATTAGCTCAGTAAAAATTTAAAGACAACAAAGCTACTACATCAAATTTCATAAAACATTGTTTCACCTTTTCAACTCCTCATCTTTGGATAAATGGGGGTGCTATTATGAGTCAAAGTACTGTTTTGCTTGCTCAGAGTTAACATACTACAAGCATACAACAATTATGTGTGGGAGGTCCTTCAGTCTTTTAAATGACTCATCTTTCAATAAATTAGGAATTTATTGAAACTCAATGTTATCATACCATTTTGTTTTTTCCAATACAAGGGTTTAAAAAAACAGCAACGACAACAACTGTCACAGTTTCGGCCAGATCTGGGGGTTTACTCTAGTTTTTCCTCTTTCTGTTGTTCTTTTCAGCTTTGATGTATTAATATTTATTTTCATCAGGAATTATTCTGTCATGTTTTTCTTGTCACTTTGTTCTGGTTATGATTCACTAGTTATTTTGTTTTCTTCATATGGTTATTTTCTGTTTTGACTTGTCACTTTGTTTTCTTTGTTACTTTATACTTTTGCCATCCATTCTGTTCTAGTTGTTTTCAGTCATTGTTTATTAAGTTATCACTTGTTCCTCTTGGTTATTATATTTGATGTACTGTTGTGTCAGGATTTGTTCTGGTTATTGTTTGGTCACTGTTTTTCTTATGTTTTGTCTTACTGCCTTGTTTTCTTAAGTCAGTTTGTGTTTAATGTCATTTTAGTATTTTGCTCCATGTCTCTTGTTCTAGTCTGTGCTGCCAGTTCATGTTTAGTTTAGTTCTCATGTTCATGCCTGCTTCCAGTTGTATTATGTTCTGCCATAGTTCCCTGGTTTTTCACACATCCGTCTGAGTTCTGTTTTACTCCACGCGCTGCACCTGCTCTGTTTTCATCCTTCTTCCATCTCCATCTGTGTTGTCAGGTCACTCCACTAGTTCTGTGCCCCCCTCTCACACTTTGTCCCAGTCTGCTTTGTGTTTTCATTTAGTCACATTCTTGACACCTGTTCACACATCTTTATCTTTTCTTCTCTCCACCATGTGTTCTCTTCCCTCACTGTCTTGCACAACATAGTATCTTTGTTCATTAGCCACGCCCCCTTTCTGGATCCTTCCTCTCACATGCACCTTGTTAACACCACTTGTTCCTAATTAGTCCACATGCATATAAACCCTCACAGTCTCACAGTCCTTCGCCAGATTGTTGTCGCTTCCAGCACACTCTCCAGCCTTCTTGTTCTTTGCCCTGTTTAGTCTCACCGTGTACCAGTTTTTTGCTCTGAGTTTCTTGACCGCGCCTTTTGCCTCAGCCTACATGCCTATGTTTGCTTGTGCCTTAGACCCCTGCCTGGAAATGACTAAGTTTATGCCTCGCCCTGCTTGTACCTCTGCTCTGTTACCTGATCACCTATGTGCCGAACCTCAGCCTGTAATAAACATGACGACTTCTTATACCACAAAGCCTGGTTTGGGAGTTTGTACCATGGGTCCACCTGCTCCTCATGTCGGGCAGCCGCCCGCCATGACAACAACAAAAAGGTCTTCATTAATTATGGCGATACGATCTGGAAAGCAGGGGAATGAAAGTCAGGAGGAGCAAGACTGGGTACATGTGTGTGAATGAGAGGGAGCCCAGTGGAAAAGTGCAGCTGCATGAAGTAGAGGTGGTGAAAGCAAATGAGTTTAAATACTTGGGGTCAACTGTCCAAAGTAATGGAGAGTGCGGTAGAGAGGTGAAGAAGAAAGTGCAGGCAAGGTGGAGTGAGTGAAGAAAGGTGGCACGAGGGAAAGGTTTACAAGACAGTAGTGAGACCAGCTATGTTGTATGGCTTAGAGATGGTGGTACTAACAAAAAGATAGGTGGCAGAGCTGAAGATGTTGTGATTCTCTTTGGGAGTGACAAGAATGGACAGGATTAAGAATGAACATATCAGGAGACAGCTCATGTGGGACAGTTTGGAGACAAAGTCAGACAGGTGAGATTTAGATGGTTTGGACATGTACAGAGGAGGGAGCCAGGTTATATAGAGAGAAGGATGCTGAGGCCACCAGGCCAAAGAAGAGTTTTATGGATGCACTTAAGAAGGACATGCAGGTGGTTAACACGACAGAGAAAGATACAGAGGACAGGGTGAAATGGAAATGACTGACCTGCTGTAGCGACCCCTAAGGGGAGTAGCCAAAAGAAGAAGAAGATTAAGTATGACCCTATTAAAACTCAAGAGTATACAGTACTGTCAGCTTTGAGAAATATTTTTTTAAAGTTAAAATGAAAACTTTGGAAAAACATTGTTTCATATTGTGACTGGAAGATATACCGTATCTTTGTGGTCAATGCCTCACATTCACCCCGATGTGAGGGTGCTGCCATGCAAGGCACCCAATACACACCGGGAGCAACTAGGGGATTAAGGACCTTGCCCAAGGGGCCTTCATGATTTTCCGGTCAGGCTGGGATTTGAACCGAGGATCCTCTAGTCTCAAGCACAACGCTTTACCACTAGACCATCACCTCCCCTTACTGGATCATACTCGAGACCAACTAGCCTCTACCAACTTAGCCAAAGGGGAATTCTTCACTCGCCAAGCTAGTAGGCACACCTTTCTAATCATAAATGGGGATGCTAATATGACTCAAGGTCATGCTCCTGTTTTTGACAAATGTATGGTAAGGTCAAAAATTAACAGACAACAAGGTTACCACAAAGTTTGTGTGTGTGGTGTGTGTATGTATGTATGTGATGGTGGGGGAATAGACCATGCTTTTGTTAATGGTTTGCATTTAAGAATGTGAAATAGTTTGTACCAGTTCCAACCTTTTCCATTTCTTTCGTACCAAACAAACTGAAATATTGCTCAATAATGCTCCACTGATCCAGTGAACAAGGTTGTCAAACATAATGCTAATCTGTACCACATTTGCTTTACCCATTGCTAATTGCTCATGTGAGAGATAAGATAAGTTATTCTGCTGAATAACAACCTGCCAGTATTGATTTGACACCGTCTTTCTTGTGTTCATAGAGGAAGAGCTGCATGCCAGTTACTGGAACAACAAAGCCAAACAGGCTCTGCACACGGCCCTCAATGTTCAACCTAATATCCATCAAGCCAAGAACATAATCCTCTTCTTGGGTGACGGTGAGTCTAAACAAAAGTTTATATATCAGTTCACTTAAAAGTGGGCAAACAAGCAATTTGAAGATGTGGCTGGAAAGTCTCCTTCTCCTTCATTAATGCGACTTACATCACACTGAAGACATGCTGTAATCCCTGCTTCAAACTCAAAAAGTAGGAGTTTATGGTTTGAAAATATTAGTATTAAATTATTAGAAAAAACAACAACAAAAAACTTTGGATATAGCTCAATCCACAGTCATGCACACATTTAATCATTCATTCATCATAAAACAATAGAGGTACAACGTGGGCAGTCTTAAAAACTAGATTGATAAAATCTCAGAGTTCAGTACTTCTGTGTTGAATTTACCTTTAGAAGTGTCACTTTAACACTCTGGGCTCTAACATGGAAATCTATAGTGCAAGGTCTAAAGTGCATAGTACAAGCGCATTTCAGGTGTGAAAAATTTCAATTTACTTTTTACAGTGTGCATAATCTTAGTGTGCAGTAAGTCGTAGGGTTCTAAAGTATTTAGCCTGTTGACCCCCAACATGTGAATCTGCTGAAAATCATGAATTATCCACAAACCATTAATGAAAATGTATGTAAACTGTGAATACCTGCAAATCGTTAATAATTTTGCTGCAAACCGTGAACACAGATCTCACAAAACATGAGTCGCAAATCTTGAATATCATTCACGATATATATTTTCTTTCTGTTTAAGTAGTTTGTGGATTTCCGTTTACCAATCAATTACTTCAGGAAATCTTAATCACAAACCCTATCACCACAAAAACAAAAAACAAAAAAAAAAAATGGGGGGAGGGTCGCGACACTTGGTGAGGCGGGGAGGTGAGCACTGAGCAGGCTCTCGTTTCTGGGGTCAAGTGGTTGGCCCCGCCGGGTGTGACACGCTCCAGGGACAGTGGCAGGTGGGGAGTTTGACTGGGGCCGTACACCTGTCAAACGGTAACGTACGTGTCCTAAGGCAAACTCAGGGAGGACAGAAACCTCCATCCGAGCAGAAGGGCAAAAGCTAGCTTGATCTTGATTTTCAGTATAAATACAGGCTGTAAAAGCAGAGCCTCATGATCCTTCTTACTTTTGGGGTTTTAATCAGTAGGTGCCAGAAAAGTTACCACAGGGATAACTGGCTTGTGGCGGCCAAGCGTTCATAGCAACGTCGCTTTTTGATCCTTTGATGTCAGCTCTTCCTATCATCATGAAGCAGAATTCACCAAGCGTTGGATTGTTCACCCACTAATAGGGAACATGAAAGAGTCTAACACATGCACGAGCTGTGGGGCAACAAAAGTGAGAGGTGCGCAGTCGTAATTCCACAGATGGTAGCTTCACACCACTGGTTCCTCATCCAAGCACATTGACCAATTCGTGAAGAAATTCATATTTTGCGAGATGTGCGTTCACGTTTCGGGAGACATTTTTTTATTATTCACGACTTGCAATTCACGGTTTGTGGATAATTCATGATTTGCAGCTGATTCATGTTTTGGGGGTTAACAGTTCTTAATTAATCATGAGTGTGTTGTGAAGTAAAATTCCCCAATCAGATCGTCATCTGCCGTTCAGAGTTATGTGAGCTTGAACCTGATGCATTGCTATTTAGATGGCGGACTCAGCAGGTGCTAGAAGTGAGGGAACGTGCACAGCATATCATGCTGGGAGCTGGATCCACCACTGCTGCCTGAGATGAAGCAGTTGAGCACCTTGTTTCAGCAACACCTCCCACTGGGGCCTGGTCATGGACAATCCCTTGACCAGTCTTACCTTGGTTCTCCCTGAATTTAAATCCAGAAAGGAAGAAAACCAGTTTAAAAATATGATCCGAACAGTTCAGAGTTGTTCAAGTTTGGTATTTTTCTGTTAGCTTTTTCTCTGATTTAATCTTAAATTTTTGTTTGTATTTCAGTTTAATTTTAGTTTGACGAGTTAAATGGAAAATGAGCATTAATGTGCATCCCAGTGTGTAAAGCAGTTGTGTACACACTTACTGTATGTGTCTGAATACTGTGGTGGTCTATGGCACAATTTCTTCGTGTTGGCCCGTGAGACCAACACACCAACACTGCACCCAAGCACATCTCATTTTTAGAGCCCCTCATGTTAAACCTTGGAAACTGTCAGAATTGTTTCTCAGAGACAGTCATGCATTCTTATCCTGAATTAGTTGCCTTTATAACAAAAAAAAAAAGTTGTGGGAACGCTGTTGTTCCAAAAGGTGAAACTTACAGATTAAATTCTATTAACATAGAACTTTAAGTCTCGTTGTCCAGTTAAAGTTAACGTGACTCATTACAGTGACTCATTACACTTCACTGCGTGTTAAAAATTAAGCTTAACACAGCGGGATTCCACGACTTCCTGATCAAGTCCATGTGTTGATTCAACATTATAAAAGTACTATTTAACTCGCTGAAGGTGTATTTTTGACTTTGCGATTCACATAAGATATGAGAAGAAGGGCTTTTGAAGAACACTGTGAGATTTCAAAGGTCATGCTGTTCCCTCATAAATGAAAGGTTGTCGGTTCCAAACCAGGATCAGTTTTTTTCCTATGAAGACTGCTCAGGCAGTTGCACTTTTAAAATGGAAGTGTTCAAGTACTCCCTATAGGGTTGAAAATATATTTACTTATTTCATAAAGTAACTGCCAATTATTATTTAAAACCACCAAAAGTGTACCTTTAAGGAAGAACCTATGTGAATTGTATAACTCGGCTTGTATAAAGTCAGAAAAAGTTTAAAGATATGTTAAAGCAAAACTCTCATTTTACAAATCTATGGCTGAATTAAGGGTTTATGATTGACAGCTCTCTCCACCCTGAAGCAAACACACACGTGCTGATTGTGGCACACTTAAGATGTTATCAGACTATTGGGATGACATTTAATTAACCCATAAATGACATGTTTAGAACCCCTAATACATTCATAAGTAGTGATAACTTTGACTGAACGATTTATTGTAAAAATATATGTAACTACAATGCATCTTAACATATTTCAGATTTTCAAGTATTATACAGTACAAAAACAAAAGTCAGTTTACTGGCCTGCTGTCTTACCAGCATTACATGTAATGAAGATGCAAAGAGAAAATTGGATGATAAGTAACTGAAAATGAAAAGATGAAATGTGCTCAGAGAGCACAGTGATGCCACACCAACAGTTGAAAATACCAGGCATGTGCTTTTATACAGTAACATGCACTAACAAAAAAAAATTAAATTAAATTAAAATCTGAACAAATTTTTTTCTATATTAGCATGGGGTTGAAAATTTGATCTTCACCTCTGAGCTTGATTGTTCATGATCTGAACTAAAATCAAATAATCAATCAATCAATCAATCAATCAATCAATTTTTTTTATATAGCGCCAAATCACAACAAACAGTTGCCCCAAGGCGCTTTATATTGTAAGGCAAGGCCATACAATAATTATGTAAAACCCCAACGGTCAAAACGACCCCCTGTGAGCAAGCACTTGGCTACAGTGGGAAGGAAAAACTCCCTTTTAACAGGAAGAAACCTCCAGCAGAACCAGGCTCAGGGAGGGGCAGTCTTCTGCTGGGACTGGTTGGGGCTGAGGGAGAGAACCAGGAAAAAGACATGCTGTGGAGGGGAGCAGAGATCGATCACTAATGATTAAATGCAGAGTGGTGCATACAGAGCAAAAAGAGAAAGAAACAGTGCATCATGGGAACCCCCCAGCAGTCTACGTCTATAGCAGCATAACTAAGGGATGGTTCAGGGTCACCTGATCCAGCCCTAACTATAAGCTTTAGCAAAAGGAAAGTTTTAAGCCTAATCTTAAAAGTAGAGAGGGTGTCTGTCTCCCTGATCTGAATTGGGAGCTGGTTCCACAGGAGAGGAGCCTGAAAGCTGAAGGCTCTGCCTCCCATTCTACTCTTACAAACCCTAGGAACTACAAATAAGCCTGCAGTCTGAGAGCGAAGCGCTCTATTGGGGTGATATGGTACTACGAGGTCCCTAAGATAAGATGGGACCTGATTATTCAAAACCTTATAAGTAAGAAGAAGAATTTTAAATTCTATTCTAGAATTAACAGGAAGCCAATGAAGAGAGGCCAATATGGGTGAGATATGCTCTCTCCTTCTAGTCCCCGTCAGTACTCTAGCTGCAGCATTTTGAATTAACTGAAGGCTTTTTAGGGAACTTTTAGGACAACCTGATAATAATGAATTACAATAGTCCAGCCTAGAGGAAATAAATGCATGAATTAGTTTTTCAGCATCACTCTGAGACAAGACCTTTCTGATTTTAGAGATATTGCGTAAATGCAAAAAAGCAGTCCTACATATTTGTTTAATATGCGCTTTGAATTACATATCCTGATCAAAATGACTCCAAGATTTCTCACAGTATTACTAGAGGTCAGGGTAATGCCATCCAGAGTAAGGATCTGGTTAGACACCATGTTTCTAAGATTTGTGGGGCCAAGTACAATAACTTCAGTTTTATCTGAGTTTAAAAGCAGGAAATTAGAGGTCATCCATGTCTTTATGTCTGTAAGACAATCCTGCAGTTTAGCTAATTGGTGTGTGTCCTCTGGCTTCATGGATAGATAAAGCTGGGTATCATCTGCGTAACAATGAAAATTTAAGCAATACCGTCTAATAATACTGCCAAAGGGAAGCATATATAAAGTGAATAAAATTGGTCCTAGCACAGAACCTTGTGGAACTCCATAATTAACTTTAGTCTGTGAAGAAGATTCCCCATTTACATGAACAAATTGTAATCTATTAGACAAATATGATTCAAACCACCGCAGCGCAGTGCCTTTAATACCTATGGCATGACCCTTTAAATAACTTAAGATATCTTTCATACATACATACAGGTTTAGAGAAAAATGTTGGTTGCACATAGCGCATTCAATATTTTTATTTAATCTGAGAAAAAAAATATTTTCATGAAGTCTAACATAACACTCAAGTTTGTACATGATAAAATGCAAGAGATATCACTGTTTGTAGATTGTTAATGCAGTTTGAAAAACACTGCTACATATTTACTTAATATTATTTTAAAATTAAAAATTTTCAGCACAGTTCTTCTTTCAGAAAACTTATGACATCATGTTGCAGATATGGCAGTCATACCTGCTGGAAGCAGGTGTAGTGAGTAGTCCCTTAATTCAGAGAGTAGTGACATGATGAGCTGAAAAAAAGAAGGTCACGTGACTCATGGAGCCATCTTTGTTGTGTGTTGGGGGGGTGTGGCTGGACATTTTGGTGTTCTTTTCTTTTCTTTGCTCTCCAGGTGGTATGAAAACTGATTTGTCTGTGGAGAAGGTGCTGGCTGAAGAGTCCTTCACCCTCATCAGCGTTATGTGCAGCACCTGTGGATGGTGCTCAAGTGCAACCTTGAAGACTTTCAGCTGAGGCAGATAATGAGATGGCGTTCTGCATTTGGGCCATGTGTGATTCAAGCAGAATTGCCGGGAACTCGACTTTGTGATGTTCGTTTGTGAGACGCTGAGGACCGTGCCTGGGTTTGACACATCGTGCCTGTGAAGGAAGAAGGGTGAGGGACACATGCTGTCAGCACACATCTGAGGTGATTAATTGTTTGACTAATTGTTGATAGTAACTTGGTATTTTGTTACGCAGTAGATTTGAATTGTGATGAGAATTGTGCAGCTCGCTTCTCACTGCCGTGGCGTGCGGAGTGGTAATCCTCCACCTGTTGTGACAGGCTGCTCATTTACATAGAGCTTAAATGCAGACCTGAATGTGTTGCTGATAGTGTGTGCCTTTTGAAGGATGTTGGTTGTAGCTGCTGACTTGCCTCACCTTTTCTATCCTTCGCAGAGAGTCGGTTTGTCGTGTCCACCTGGGGGGTGTTTGGCGGTAAAGTGAGTCCAGAAGCTCTGGGCTTCGATCCTTTTAGGCGCTGGAGAGCGTGCCAGCCTTCACTCCACCAGACTGACGCATCTTTTGTTCATACACTTTGTTATGCACCAGAGGGTGGAAAAAATAAATTGTTTTGTTATTGGAACCGCTTTCTGGTTATTTTAGCGCTGGGTTCCGTCAGACGCAGGTCCGCTCCTCAACTCGCGTCGACACATAACAATCTTGGGGCCAAAATAGCATTTGCTGTTATATATGTTGTATATATGTTATATATATGTGATGTAAATCCAGCTATTTTATTTATTTATGTGCTGAAAATGCCATGTTGTTGTGCATTTGGAAACACAAATCAACACAACAAGGGCTTCAAGATATACAGATTCCCTTGAGATCCGAACAGAAGACAAATTTGAGAAAATAAATTCAGCCGTGTGGGATGGACGCGACTTCATCGTCAAAGGTTTTGAGAGGTAAATTTAGTGTTTAGTCCCATATACAGAAAAACCATCCTCATATAAACCGGATGTTTTTGTATGGTTTTCCATGTATTAAACATTGTATATATAACGGATTTTGTATAACGGATTTTTGCTCACATTGGACAAAATGTCCTCTCTGATCGCAATGTATATCCATTAAAAAAAACCTCAGAGTCTGGACGTGCACAGTAACAGAGGTACAAAATTCAAGTTCAGCACTCTGAAACTTGCTGATTCGAGGAAAGTGGGATCATTTCCATGATTAAAAGCCCAACTGTTTATTTTTTCAAACTGTGCTCAGACCTGTAGTCTGGATGTACACCTGTTAAATCAGAGACCACAAAAGGCTGTGATTTGAGACTTTTCTGTTTTCACTCTTTCCTCTCATATTTTAATAGTTTTTGCAGTGCGCACGCTGATTACAAATGGATCAGAAAAGTCCAGAAATTTACAACACAGATTCAGAAAAAGAGGAAAACAAAGCTTTACTGAGGGACAAATTAGTCCAGAATAAAGTATAATCCAGCAACGGAGAACTTTAAAACAGTCACGCACGTCGGCATCATGATACGGAGTTACAGAGCTGCAGAAGCATAAATCAGCTTTAAAATTAATTAAATAAACCGTCATAAATTGTAAATTCTTGTAAATTTCATAGCTTATATTTTTTATTTATTTTGATAGTACTTGTACCCAGATGTGTTGCTGTATGTGGTTAACTGATTAAAAAAAAATGTTGAAAACATAAAATATTCGTTCAGTAGTTCACCACAATATAATTGTGTGGTGACTGGTGGACGAGGTCAAGAGTCTTGGGGGCCAGTCTCTAACAGACTCTAGTAGTGAGGGGGCTGCAGCACCTACTATTGGCCAGCGGCTGTATGTGCAATGCAAAACAATAAAAATAAAAACCAAAACTTTATGTTGCTAATATTTTCACAGATGCACTGTAGTTGAGCATAAAATCATTGACATATTCTTATTTTTGTGACTAGAAATAAACTTGCATTCTGCATGTGAACTTGCTGTGGCTGAAAATGATGCTTTGATTTGCAATAAAGGAAGGTTTGCTGTCTGTTGTTATGCAAAATGACTCGACAACTGGTGTAAAATGATGTCGAGCATTCAATTTAATGCAGACATCATGAACATTGTACTTAATATGACATTATGCAGCCTCAGCTGTGTCTCAGCCACTCCAGCTCTCACTGACATCCGGTGTCCCTGCAGGTATGGGTGTAACCACAGTGACTGCTGCCCGGATACTTAAAGGCCAACTTGCAGATAAGCTGGGAGAGGAAACCAGTCTGGTGATGGATACCTTCCCTCATGTGGCATTGTCTAAGGTCCGCCCTCCCCAATGGTCGCACAACATATTCAGAATGCTAAAAAAGAAATGCTTCCAAACACTTAAAACGACTTTTGTCTGTTACATCACTGATCACACCTTCACTGTGGAGTGGAATAGAGAAGGATTTTTATAGAAGGCAACAGATCAAACCTATGCTTGAGTCTCCTATGTGCTTTCTGACAATCTGAAACTTCACATCTTTGTTTGAAAAAGATCAGTCAAACTGTATAATTGGTGATATAACAGATACCTCATTTAGATTTGTGTCTTGGTGTCTTACCTTGTCAGTCTTTGAGACCTGCCTACTCCAGACAGATTTACTAAACTGTACCAAAGTGTGTGTAATCCTGATTCTGGTTGATATAAATGATGTCCAAGTCATTTTCAGTGACTTGGAAATGTCCATGTATAGTTTGTTCTGTGCAGTATGCAAACCGAAGCAAACTGAATTTGAACTTGAATTTGAAAAAAGCACAAACCAAACATGAAGTCAAAGGAATTGTCTGTAGACCTCCGACACAGAATTGTCTCAAGGCACAAATCTGGGGAAAGGTACAGAAATATTTCTGCTTTGAAGGTCCCAATGAGTACAGTGGCCTCCATCATCCATAAATGGAAGAAGTTCAGTTCCACCAGGACTCTTCCTAGAGCTGGCCACTTATCTAATCTGAACAGGGAGAAGGGCCTTAGTCAGGGAGGTGACCAAGAACCCGATAGTCACTCTGTCAGAGCTCCAGCATTTCTCTGTGGAGAGAGGAGAACCTTCCAGAAGGAAAACCATCTCTGCAGCAATCCACCAATCAGGTCTGTATGGTAGAATGGCCAGACGGAAGCGACTCCTGAGTAAAAGGCACATGGCAGCCCACCTGGACTTTGCCAAAAGGCACCTGAAGGACTCTCCAACCATGAGAAACAAAATTCTTTGGTCTGATGAGACAAAGATTGAACTCTTTGGCTTGATGTTATTGTACTTGGCCCCACAAATCTTAGAAGCATGGTGTCTAACCAGATCGTTACTCTGGATGGCATTTCCCTGATCTCTAGTAATACTGTGAGAAACCTTGGAGTCATTTTTGATCAGGATATGTCATTCAAAGCGCATATTAAACAAATATGTAGGACTGCTTTTTTGCATTTACGCAATATCTCTAAAATCAGAAAGGTCTTGTCTCAGAGTGATGCTGAAAAACTAATTCATGCATTTATTTCCTCTAGGCTGGACTATTGTAATTCATTATTATCAGGTTGTCCTAAAAGTTCCCTAAAAAGCCTTCAGTTGGTTCAGAATGCTGCAGCTAGAGTATTGACGGGGACTAGCAGGAGAGAGCATATCTCACCAGTGTTGGCCTCTCTTCATTGGCTTCCTGTTAATTCTAGAATAGAATTTAAAATTCTTCTTCTTACTTATAAGGTTTTGAATAATCAGGTCCCATTTTATCTTAGGGACCTCGTAGTACCATATTACCCCATTAGAGCGCTTCGTTCTCAGACTGCGGGCTTACTTGTAGTTCCTAGGGTTTGTAAGAGTTGAATGGGAGGCAGAGCCTTCAGCTTTCAGGCTCCTCTCCTGTGGAACCAGCTCCCAATTCAGATCAGGGAGACAGACACCCTCTCTACTTTTAAGATTAGGCTTAAAACTTTCCTTTTCGCTAAGGCTTATAGTTAGGGCTGGATCGGGTGACCCTGGACCATCCCTTGGTTATGCTGCTTTAGACGTAGATTGTGGGGGGGTTCCCATGATGCACTGTTTCTTTCTCTTTTTGCTCCGTATGCATCACTCTGCATTTAATCATTAGTGATCGATCTCTGCCCCCCTTCACGGCATGTCTTTTTCCTGGTTTTTTCCCTCAGCCCCAACCAGTCTCAGCAGAAGACTGCCCCTCCCTGAGCCTGGTTCTGCTGGAGGTTTCTTCCTGTTAAAAGGGAGTTTTTCCTTCCCACTGTTGCCAAGTGCTTGCTCATAGGGGGTCGTTTTGACCGTTGGGGTTTTTCATAATTATTGTATGGCCTTGCCTTACAATATGGAGCGCCTTGGGGCAACTGTTTGTTGTGATTTGGCGCTATATAAGAAAAAAGTTGATTGATTGATTGATTGATGCCATGCAGGCCTCATGTTTGGAGGAAACCAGGCACCATCCCTACAATGAAGCATGGTGGTGGCAGCATCATGTTGTGGGGATGTTTTCAGCGCCATGAACTGGGAGACTCATCACTATCGAGGGAAAGATGAATGCAGCTATGTACAGAGACATCCTGGATGAAAACCTGCTCCAGAGCACGCTTGATCTCACACTGGGGCGATGGTTCATCTTTCAGCAGGACAATGACCCTAAGAACACAGCCAAGATATCAAAGGAGTGGCTTCAGGACAACTCTGTAAATGTCCTTGAGTGGCCCAGCCAGAGCCCAGACCTGAATCTGATTGAACATCTCTGGAGAGATCTGAAAATGGCTATGCACCAACGCTCCCCATCCAACCTGATGGAATGGACAAAACTGCCCAAAGATAGGTGCACCAAGCTTGTGGCATCATATTCAAGAAGACATGAAGCTGTAATTACTGCCAAAGATGCATCAACAAATTATTGAGCAGTGCATGTGAATACTTATGTTATTTTAATACATTTGCAAAAAAAACCAAAACTTTTTTATGTTGTCATTTTGGGGTGTTGTGAGTAGAATTTTGAGGTGAAAAATGAATTCACTCCATTTTGGAATGAGGCAGTAACATAAAATGTGGAAAATGAAGCCCTGTGAATACTTTCTGGATGCACAATGTGTACATCTTCTGATTTGTTGAAAGAAAACTTGTTGTAAACTTGAACAATGATTCTTATGTTTCATTTATCATATGGACTTATAGAAAGTACAGGGACTGTGTGTACAAATGTCTGTAATTACTAAATCGTAGATGCAAAATAAATAAATAAAAAATTGTCACTATCCAAATACTTATGAACATGACTGCAGGTGTGTTTGATTGATGACCTGTCGAAACTGTATCTGACCTCATGTTTGTGTTTGGATCTGCAGACATATAATGTCGACCAACAGATGCCAGACAGTGCTGCAACGGGGACGGCATACTTATGTGGCGTAAAGGCCAACTATGGCACACTCGGTGTCACTGCAGCTACCACAAGGTCTAACTGTAGCTCCTCCATTGGTAATGAAGTCACATCTGTTCTCTACCGTGCCAAAAAAGCAGGTAAGCCCTGAACCAAACCTGGACCACATACTTTTTTAATTTAACTGTATGAGCATTTGTGTTTGCTCTGATATTGCTTAAACCTGTTTCAGGAGAAGAAAACATCTCAATGTGGACCAAACTCAGATATTCATGATGGTTGTTAAGTGATGACACTTATCATAATTTCCAGAGTATAAGTCACTCAGGAGTATGTCACACATATTATTATTATTATTATTATTATTATTATTATTATTATTATTATTAGTAGTAGTAGTAGTAGTAGTATTAATGAAATTTTATTTTGAGCACATAAAAAACAGAAAAGGAAAAAAATGCAATTTTTTGAGAAAATTTAACAAAAGGAATCCAAAAAAAAAAAGTAATCATAGCAACATTAATTTAAATATTACAAATTACATGCTCAAACACGGACAGGAAGACATTTTCACTTATTTGATCAAACCTCTTAGGTATCATAATTCCAATACATTTCAATACCCAACCAATATAAATACTTTCCATACATCCCATACAATAACACAATAACATACTAGCCAATTACCCACCGCACATTTGATTCATATATATATATATATATATATATATATATATATATATATATATATATATATAATGTGTGTGTGTGTGTGTGTGTGTATTGTGTATGTTTTAAGGGAAATCTGTTGGAATTGTCACCACGACCCGAGTCCAGCATGCCTCGCCTGCTGCGTCCTACGCTCACACCGCTAACAGAGCTTGGTACTCCGATGCTGACCTCAGTCCTGAGGCTATCCAAAATGGCTGCCATGATGTTGCTTACCAGCTGGTCCACAACGTAGAGATAAATGTAAGTCTAAAATACTCACTTTTTAAATTTAGTTTCATCAGTTAGTCCGTAGTCTGTCCATTGGCATTATTAGATGCCTATATACAAATAATGAATGTTTATGAGTTCAATGGTACGAATATTTCATGACGTGAAAGATAGAACATACCATTCAATGAGGCGAAGCCGTTATATGAAACAAATAAGCCATTATATAAAACCGGTAATGAATGTTTTTAGATTCTTTCAATAGAATGAATATTTAATTTAGTGAAAGCTGAAACAAACCATTCAACTCGGCTTTGCCTCATAATGTAACGGCTAAAACAGATCCTTGTCATTTGATATTTTATTAATTTATAAGTAACAGAAAAGGGACTTACATTTTGGTGTTCCACTGCTGCTGAAGACCAAATTGTAACGTGTAGTCCAGTGATGCTGTGCACTGACTTCGCACTCCCATGAAAAAAAAAAGACTTTGTGTAGTTCCTCAGTCCAGCCAAAAATCACATCAGCTTTTCAGCTTTTCATCTGAACAGCTCTTTATGCATCTAGACTGCCTACAGCAGACTGGATTTTGTGTGTGTATGTATGTGTTACAAGAATTAGCACTGTTAGTTAGCTCAATCAAATTGTCATCTCCCTTGTGTCATTGTCTCTCCCGTGTGTGTGTGCGTGCTCACATGACTGAATCGGCACTTGTGTGTGCATATACTATAAAAAAAGACTATGTACACCCTCAGTGCAGCGAAAAAAATTCACATCAGAAATTAGTCCAGCTTTTCATTCTAACTTCCTGCTAACAGCCGCCAGACAGTGCAGTGGATTTGTTTTGTGTGTGCGTACGCGCATTGTGTGTGCATGCGTGTGTGTGTGTGTGTGTGTGTGTGTGTGTGTGTGTGTGTGTGTGTGTGTGTGTGTGTGTGTGTGTGTGTGTGCAGAGTGCAATGGTACCTAACATATGGAACCAAATGTGGATTCTAAATGGAACCAAATTGCACTTTAAATGCATTACAACACAAATGTGAGGAATAATCCATGTCATGTGACATACAAAGCACCAATCAAATGACAAGGATCCACTCAGCTGTTATATAATAATTACTATATAATGGCAAGGGTCGTGGCCAATTGGTTTGTGCACTTGGTTTCAGTGCTGAAGGTTCCTGGTTCAAGCCCCACCCCTGCCACATTTCTCCAAGTTGCATTAGGAAGGGCATCCAGTGCCAAATCAAAATGCAGATCTACCTCAGATCTGCTGTGAAAACAAGGGAGCAGTCAAATTGATTTACTGTAATATTTATTATAACAGCAAATTTTCTGTGTAACACTGCTTGGTATTTTGAGCAAATTAAGCTTTTGTTGTTGTTGTTTAACGTTATATTCATGATGAATGTATAGACATTCAAAACATATTAAATTATGTATGAGCCATCACTGGCTGTCCTCAAGCAGATTTTTATTTTTATTTTTATTTTTCCAACAATGCACCATGTGGCCAAAAGGGTGAAGGCCATTTAACTAAAAAATAAAAATTATACATATGTATAATATGGATGAAACATGGTGGAAAGGTTGTGTACTAGTATAGATAGATAGATAGATAGATAGATAGATAGATAGATAGATAGATAGATAGATAGATAGATAGATAGATAGATAGATAGATAGATAGATAGATAGATAGATAGATAGATAGATAGATAGATAGATAGATACAGTAGTGTTCAGAATAATAGTAGTGCTATGTGACTAAAAAGATTAATCCAGGTTTTGAGTATATTTCTTATTGTTACATGGGAAACAAGGTACCAGTAGATTCAGTAGATTCTCACAAATCCAACAAGATCAAGCATTCATGATATGCACACTCTTAAGGCTATGAAATTGGGCTATTAGTAAAAAAAGTAGAAAAGGGGGTGTTCACAATAATAGTAGCATCTGCTGTTGACGCTACAAACTCAAAACTATTATGTTCAAACTGCTTTTTTTAACAATCCTGTGAATCACTATACTAGTATTTAGTTGTATAACCACAGTTTTTCATGATTTCTTCACATCAGCGAGGCATTAATTTTGTTGGTTTGGAATCAAAATTTTGCTTGTTTACTATCCCACCCCTGCCACATTTCTCCATGTAATGTGGAGTTGCGCCAGGAAGGGCATCCAGCGTAAAACCTGTGCCAAATCAACATGCAGATCCACCTTGGATTTGCTGTGGTGACCCCGAGTGCAAACAAGGGAGCAGCCGAAGGGACTTACTTTTACTAGTGTGCTTGGGGTCATTGTCTTGTTGAAACACCCATTTCAAGGGCATGTCCTCTTCAGCATAAGGCAACATGACCGCTTCAGGTATTTTGACATATCCAAGCTGAGCCATGATACCTGGTATGCGATATACGAGGTCTGTGAGAAAAGTAACAGACCTTATTATTTTTTTCAAAAACTATATGGATTGGAATCACGTGTGATTACATCAGACATGCTTGAACCCTCGTGGGCATGCGAGAGTTTTTTCACGCCTGTCGGTTATGTCATTCGCCTGTGGGCAGTCTTTGAGTGAGGAGTCGCCCACCCTCTCATCGATTTTTTCATTGTTTAGGAATGGCTCAGAGACTGCTGCTTTGTTTGATAAATTTTTTTTCAAAAACTGTAAGGCACAACTGAGTGGACACCATTCGATAAATTCAGCTGGTTTTCGGTGAAAATTTTAACGGCTGATGAGAGATTTTGGTCTGTTAGTGTCGCTTTAAGGACGGCCCACGGCGCCTGACGGTGATCTGCGCTCCGAGGCAGCAGCGTCTCGCTGTTTCAAGCTGAAAACTTCCACATTTCAGGCTCTGTTGACCCAGTTAGTCGTCAGAGAACAGAGAAGTTTCAGAAGAGGTCGGCATGAGGAGTTTATGCGGACATTCCACTGTTAAAGGAGATTTTGTAATGAAAGAACGTGCGGGCAGATTCGCATGTCGAGCCGGACCCGACCGCGGGGGGTCGCCACAGGAAAAACACCTCCGTTGGGAACCTTAACGGACAAGTTGGAACATGCCCAGCTGTTAATTTCTCAGATACTCACTTGTTGAAAGCCATCAAAAGCCGCCTGAATTTTACAAATGGTTTTCAACACAGAGGTGTTTTTCCTGTAGCGGCACAGACGGATTTGCCGCGTCGTCATGGAACCGACTCGGCGAATTTGCCTGCACGTTCTTTCATTACAAAATCTCCTTTAACAGTGGAATGTCCGGGTAAACTCCTAATGCCAACCTCTTCTGAAACTTCTCTGTTCTCTGACGACGACCTGGGTGAACAGAGCCTTAAATTAGGATGTTTTCAGCCAGACGGACACCACCTCCGACAGCGCCGCGCCGATCCGCTTTGTGGGCTGTCCTTAAAGTGAAAGAAACTCCACAATCTCTCATCAGCCGTTAAACTTTTCACCGAAAACCAGCTGAATTTCTCGAATAGTGTCCACTCAGATATCCCTCACAGGTCCTGAAAAAATTTTGATAAAGCAACGCACGCCGTCTCCAGCAGCGTCTCAGACAAAGAGATTCTGACGGCGGGGTGAAGCACTCCTCAGTCAAAGCCTGCCCACAGGCGAATGACGTCATCTACACGCGTGAAAAAACTCACGCATGCGCACAAGGGTTCAAGCTTGTCTGACATAAAAACATATGAATCAAATCCATTTATTTTTTGAAAAAATAAAAGGACCGCTTTTTTTTAATCACAGACCTCGTATAGGCCCAACACCATAGTAGGAGAAACATGCCCATATCATAATGCACCACCATGCTTCACTGTCTTCACTGTGAACTGTGGCTTGAATTCAAAGTTTGGGGGGTCGTCTCACAAACTGTCTGTGGCCCTTGGACCCAAAAAGAACAGTTTTACTCTCATCAGTCCACAAAATATTCCTCCATTTCTCTTTAGGCCAGTTGATGTGTTCTTTGGCAAATTGTAACCTCTTCTGCACATGTCTTTTATTTAACAGAGGGACTTTGCGGGGGATTCTTGCAAATAAATTAGCTTCACACAGGCATCTTCTAACTGTCACAGCACTTACAGGTAACTCCAGACTGTCTTTGATCATCCTGGAGCTGATCAATGATCAGCCTGTGAGCCTTTGCAATTCTGGTTATTTTTCTATCCATTTTGATGGTTGTTTTCCATTTTCTTCCACGCGTCTCTGTTTTTTTTGTCCATTTTAAAGCATTGGAGATCATTGTAGATGAACAGCCTATAATTTTTTGCACCTGCGTATAAGTTTCCCCTCTCCAGTCAACTTTTTAATCAAACTACGCTGTTCTTCTGAACAATGTCTTGAACGTCAGATTTTCTTCAGGCTTTCAAAGAGAAAAGCATGTTCAACATGTTCAACAGGTGCTGGCTTCATCCTTAAATAGGGGACACCTGATTCACACCTGTTTGTTCCACAAAACTGACGAACTCACTGACTGAATGCCACACTACTATTATTGTGAACACCCCCTTTTCTACTATTTTTTACTAATAGCCCAATTTCATAGCCTTAAGAGTGTGCATATCATGAATGCTTGGTCTTGTTGGATTTGTGAGAATCTACTGAATCTACTGGTACCTTGTTTCCCATGTAACAATAAGAAATACACTCAAAACCTGGATTAATCTTTTTAGTCACATAGCACTACTACTATTCTGATCACTACTGTATATATATATATATATATATATATATATATATATATATATATATATATATATATATATATATATATTTTTTTTTTTTCTTTCTTTTGTGGCTCCATCAGTAATCCCCATCCACAGCCAGCATGAAGTCACTGTGGTGCAGTTACTCTGCTGTATCTGAAAATGTACTGTGGTCACGTGTCCTGATTTAGGTCATTCTCGGTGGAGGTCGTCAGTACATGTTTCCCAGGACCATAATAGATGAAGAGTATCCATCCATAACAGGAGACCGCAAGGATGGAGTGAATCTTGTTGCAGAGTGGCTGAAGAACAAAAAGGTAAATTAAAAGTAATGTTTAGGAAAAATGGTGAATAGTGTGATGTGTTATACACTACTGCAGTGGTTATGTTTTGAGTGTAGTTATGTACAGTTAAAAAGTGAATTATTCTTCAACATAATAAAATTCTGTGCCTGATTTTAAGTTAAATGAGTGTAAAAGGACCAATAATCTTCTGTGCACCGGCATGGACTCCCAAATTTCCCACATTTCCTGTGTATATGTTGTGTTAGTAGCATGGCCCAAGCAGAGGGTTGCCCCTTTGAGTCTGGTCTGCTTGAGGTTTCTTCCTCAAATCATCACAGGGAGTTTTTCCTTACCACTGTCACCTCTGTGCTTGCTCTAGGGGTTGGCAAGGTTAGACCTTACTTGTGTGAAGTGCCTTGAGGCAACTTTGTTGTGATTTGGAGCTATATAAATGAAATAAATTGAATTGAATGTCTCAGATTTTTTTATTTGCTCCATCAACATTTATTACACTATCAGTGATGGCTCTTACCATCACTGCTCTTAAAACAGTTGTTTACACCCTCACACCTTCATTGGAACGTGTTCTTAACAACTTCACTTCTTTTCTCTTCTTGGCTCACAGAATGCAAAATATGTTTGGAACAAATCTCAGTTTGATTCAGTTAATCCAAGGAACACAGACTTCCTGATAGGTAAGAAATGTCAGGAATTCCAGGTATATATATATATATATACACACACACCAGTTTTGGCACATTTGACCTTTTCAAGAGCTGCAACATTTGCTTATGTTGTGATGATGGTGAAAACTGTAATGTGATTTTTAAGATCTGCAGCTTTGCTCTCCTGTGCATTCAGGTCTGTTCGAGCCCAGAGACTGTCTCTATGAGCTGAACCGGAATCCAAAGATGGATCCATCCCTCACTGAGATGGTGGTGAAAGCAATCAAGATTCTCCGCAGGAACCCCAAGGGATTTTTCCTCTTTGTGGAAGATAAGGGCACCTGTTTATGTCTGTCTGTCTGTCTGTCTCTACCTATCTATCTATCTATAGGTAAAATGCAGATTTTATACATTTTATACATCATTTTATACATCAGTTTCTTGAGTTCTGACAACTTAATAGGGTTTACAATACATAAGTTGTATACACATAGACACATAGAGTAACAAAAGAAAAGTTGCACGTTAATGGCTTTCTGTTGGACTTCAAGGGGAAGAATTGACCATGGTCACCATGCTGGAAAAGCCAAAATGGCTCTCTATGAGGCCATTGAGTTTGATCAGGCAATTGGACAGGCAGCTGAACTCACAAGTGAGCTGGACACCCTGTCTGTGGTCACTGCTGATCACTCCCACGTCTTTGCTTTTGGAGGGCATTCCGCAAGAGGAAACTCAGTTTTAGGTAAAACAGAATTGACATACAACAGTGTTCTCATTGTTAAAGATAACAATCTGATACCAAGTTTGAACAAAAGTATGAAATACTTTTTGGGGTGCTTTACAGGAGTGTCTCACACAGTGGCTGAGGATAACAAACGCTTTACCACTGCTGTGTATGGAAATGGACCGGGATACCAAATTGTCAATGGCACTCGCCCAGATGTCAATGCATCAATTTCTTGTAAGTGTTCATATATACAGGACTATCAGAAATGAAATGGTAATATAGTATCGCCATCTTGTGGCATAATAGGATGTTAAACAGAAAGGTAACTGCATGTCTTTGGTCCTCTGTCTTTTCAGAGGATCCTTAGGTACTGTCAGGTTTCACATTTGATACACAGCAATATCACCAGTGTTAAATTTACACAGTGTTCATTTAACACTGGTGATTTTGCTGTGTACTCAACCCAATACTGAATTAGATAGCAAGAATCAAACTCACTCCACCCAAAATAACTAAAATGGATACTCCATCGAAACAGCTAAATCCAAGAATTAAACACCACAGCTCAACTCATTGCAGTGGTCTTTACATTTCCAGGGTGATGGAGGGGATCCATAAGTAACATTAGCATGTGTTACTTAGGGCTTTATCTTACAAAAGGTTTGCATGTATAAAAACATGTGCAAATGCCACACCATCAACAAACAAATGATGATGTACTAATGTTGTGCAATGCACACTGAGAATTGCATCTTTCCAATGATCAAAATAGCATGTCTTGTCCATTTACAGTAATATGTTTGTCTTAATGAATATATACAATTTAGGGGGTGTCTTCCTGAGTGTGCAAAATATTGGATGTAGAACGTGCAAGTAGTTTAATTTAGCAAACAGTGTAATTTATGAAACCAAAAAGAAATGTAAGTTGCTAATAATAGTGTCTGTATAACGTGTGTTTTAAAGAAGCATGCTAGCTGTTTCATGATTACAGGCACACTTACATCTGTGAGCTGTTTGGGGTGTGTGTTTCTTTATTTTCATTCAATAAACTTTAACACAGAAAACACCACGATTAAACATTAATTTATAGTGACCTATTCATAATGAAAGGAAAGTGTATTAAATGAGCTATATAAGCTATATAAGCTTATATAAGCTTACATTAACTTACTATAGTATCATTTGCCTTGCATCATGCACTGGACCATCGACTTAAAGCTGGACAGCCTTTCAGATTTCACAAATTGATAAATTTAGTTTCTATCAAAATGAAAGCATTATAATTTATTTATTTTTGTAACATTTTGCAAAATTACAGCTCATTTTAATGGAGATCATATTTACCTGTTGGGAATTCCATAGCAAATATTTTCTTTTCTTTCTTACACCATCTGCAGGAGGATACATGAGTGCACATGCATGAGATTTTGAGATTACTTGCGACCTGACCTACTTGCATGATGTGCATTTCCAAGGCGTTCATGCTAACATCTGTAAGATGTCTTGTAAATCACTTCAGAGGTGTTATTTGGCTTCAAAAACAATGTTTCTTAGATTTATAAGGGTTTATTTCTCTCTAACCTTTACAAAATGCATGAAAACATATTAGAACATATGTGATCAGAAATAACAGATATACAGAAATAAGCTTTTTCTGAGCATTTCCACCATGGTTTTTTTTGTTGAAGCAAGCAGTCAGCTGACATTACGCTGCCTTTCTTTACTCAGTTTGGCTGTTGCCATGTGCTTCCCATCATCCCTTTGCAAGTCGGGGGAAGCCCCACATGATCTATGATGTCGTTACTACATGTAGGACATGGTGCCTGGTTACTTGAAATTCTCCAATATAGGGGGAGAAATTTTTAATTGTTTCAAGACAGCATGAATTTTGATTATATTGGCAATATAATATTATGAATCCCTCATTTAAATACTAAGTAATAAAATTATAGTGGTGCCAAAGAAAATTCTTTTTATGACTTAAATCATAAAAAACCCAGAGGCGGTACAACTTTGCAGTAATAGCAGTGAGGCCGGCAGATCATAGACCAGATCTTAAACGCTGATGTTAAAGTATTAAATGCTATGGTCCACTTCAGGGGTGTCTGAAATTGTATTACAAGATTCTTCTAGGCATGAATATTGGAAATATATTATACTATTTACAATTACATGGAAGAAGGAAATAAGACCCTCCCCCAACAGTTGCTTTTACCTCTTTTGGTGAGTTCCAAGTTTTAGTTAGTAGCCATGCTTGTAAGCATTCATCTTAACAATGTTGAAATGATTTTAATTGAATAAACTTTATTTTTTTTATTTTGTTATTTCTTATTTATTGTTTTACTTTTTTGATAAGAAGTCTTTCTGAATGCACTAATCAATACTTTGTGATGTAAATGTGCCTGGTTCTCTTTATGTGACAGACAACACTTGCATAGTTTGCAGTTAAATGAATCCCAGTGTTTCTGCTCCCTCTTCTTCAGCGCATAACGACTACCGCCAGCAGGCATCTGTACCCCTTGATTCGGAGACCCACGGCATTGAGGATGTAGCCATCTATGCCAAAGGACCCATGTCGCACCTCTTCCATGGAGTTCAGGAGCAGAACTATATCGCTCACGTCTTGGCATATGCTGGGTGTCTGGAACCCTACGACACATGCACACTCACCCCACAGAGTCATGCTGGATCCATCCACCCCAGCCTGCTCCTCCTCCTCATGGGCCTACTGCTTACCCTTCTCTCCTTGTCTGCTCTATGAATCTAAGATGACAGACTGCTGAGAAAATTATTCGGCTTGACATCAGAATAACTGACATTTGACATTTATAAAATATATATTCCTACATTGTACTACTGTTGGGATAGGCTCCGGCACCCGCGATCTTTAATTGGACTAAGCGGTTGAAGATGAGTGAGTGCATTGTACTATCAGTGACTTGTCTGTGCGTTAGAACTACACTGTGACAACTTTGGCATAATCAGATACTTAGCCTTCTTTTTTGTTAATTGATCTGAACTTCACAATTTCAAGTTGCGGATCTTCCAGATTTTCCCACATCAATACACTTATGAAAGCTTTGTCTTGTCATGTTTATTGATTTTTATGATAATGCTTTATTCTGTGTTTTGATGTGTAATTATTGGTGGGAAGCACTTTGAAATGCATTTATCCTAAAAGTGCCATACAAATAAAATTCTTATTATTATTAAACTTAGTTTATTTGTCTCAAACAATCAAAAACATAATAAATTGCAATACATAAAAGCTAAAGCGCAAAGTACATCACTTAGAAAGAGCAGGAAGAAGCAAGAATACTTATCAAGCCCTACCCCTTTACATATCAAACTTTACTTACATTACTGTATTACGACTACTACGGACAGAATTTTGTTCATTCGCTCGCCCCCACTTTGGACCGGTAGGTGGAGATGGTGCACCGTGTAGTGGATGTCAGCCACCGTAATTATGTAAGAAGAAGAATCCATTGTCGTGATTGGTTGAAATCCGAGCTCCCTCTGGGCGGTACTTTTCTTGCGAGGGAAGTTTAATAATAAAAAACAAAGTAATGGCTTTATACATTTTGAAAACAAAGCTTCGTTTTCAGAATTAGAAATATTAAACCCGAGTGTGGACTGACTGTAAACCCAGTCGTGTTTTGATATGTTTAAATGCACTGAGTCTGTTAGCTTAGCCAGCTAGCCTCGGTTTGTGTTATTTGTAGCCGCAGAGTTTCACTAAAAGCTAACTCGGAATGGATGACGCAGATTGTTAATGGTTGTTAAATTATAAGAGAAAATCATGGATGGAAAGAAGAGGAGACTGGACAGTCAGCTGTGTGACGCTGTGAACGATGAAGAGCCCAGGTACAGTGTAACACACTTTTGTTCAGGACATGTCTTCTTTGTTGACAAACATGCCACGCTGGTGGGAGGAAAAACAGCTGCAAATTTAAGTCAGTTGCTGTTTTGTGAAGAGAAACATTAGTCTAATTCTGCTTGTCATGACACCGAGATTTCTGTTTGTTTTGCAAATGCTAATAGATCTGCAGAAATGTGTCAATTATTTCAGCTTCACGTTATGATTTGGCATAAATTTTCTGCCGGGTTGCCCTTCAATTAACAACTGCATATACACGAGGAGCTTGGGGCACAGGTGAACTTTGAAACCCCGGAATCCTTTTGAAGCTGCAATAATAATAATAATAATAATAAAATATCTTATTCAGGATAAATTCCTGAATTCCTGACTAGCCACATTACACTGCAAATCTTTGCAGCAGGTCCTCATTCAGTCAGTTCTGCTCAGTGGGACAGTATATCAAATTTATCACTGCATGTACACTACTCACATTTATTAAAGGAGCAGGTACAAACTTTAGGTTATGTGAATGGACATAGTTGCCTAAAAGAAAATTCTTTGATACTTATGGTAGTCTTGAGTGGTTTGACAGTTTTTCTTATGATTAAAATCCACAAAATGACCCAAATCCAGATCATCTGAAAGTTCTATAACAAAACAGCTTGGTATGCCAGCATAACATTTATTAAAGTTAAGCATTAATCAGTAAGATGTATGCCTCTCTCTAGCATTTACACACTCCTGGCATCGATTTGGCATACTCCTGATAATCCTGTCAATAGTACAAAAACATACCCGCTCCTTTAATAAATGTAAGTAGTGTAGCAGGAATATTATAATAGCACTCCATTAGTCTTCTAGTTCCAAAGTGGCATTAAAATATTGCAATGACAAAGAATCTGTACAAGTACAGGCAGGTCTATAAGCATTTGAACCGTGACATAATTTTTGTAGTTTTGTCTCTGGACCATAATGGAGATGAAGCAGCCGATCTGCTCTGTATAAGCCTGATCCCGTCAGATCTCAGAAGCTAAGCAGTGCGGGACCTGGTTAGTACTTGGATGGGAGACCTCTTTGGAACACCAGTGGCTGTGTGTGTTTCTCCAGGTAACACTGGAGTTGCGTCAGGAAGGGCATCCAGCGTAAAACCTGTGCCAAATATCAATGCGGATCTGGTTGTATCCACTGTGGCGACCCCGAACACAAAAAATGGGAGCAGCCGAATGGACAACCAAACCATAATGGAGATGAAATGAAACGATTAAGATGTGCTTGCAGTTGACATTTTAGCTTTAATTGAAACAGCCTAATAGAGATATCACATTACCCATTCCATGGCTGTGAGGTGAAGATTGATAGAAGTCACATAGAAGAATTGAGGTTGGAGTCCTTCTGTGTGTTACATAACTGCTGATACATCAAATAAACTTTGCACTATGCACAGTTTCTCCAGTCACAGAAGTGTAGAGCTCCTTCAAAACTGTTTGTGTGGGTCTTGGTGACCTCCCTCACTTGGCGCTTTCATACACAGTCTCTCAGTTTTTGATAGATGAATAGAGCGGAATTTATGATTCAGTGCCATACTGACATATGTACCATAAGTACCATACAACTAGACATATTCAGTACCTTGGAAATGTTCATCTATCCATCCCCTGACTTGTCTACATAAAATGTATATAAAGGTGATGGTTTAAACTTCATATAGACACTTTACAGTTTTTCTCAATCGCTTTGGTGCAATTCTCACAACAGTATTATACTTTGCACAACAGTTAGTGCAACCTCCACAACATTTAGTCGTTTGAGCACAACCTAGTGGCAGTTTCATGTTCATTTCATCAAAGTTCACATGGTTTTGGACATGTAGCAAGTGAGTACAGACAACTCTCTGCAGTTTGATCTCTCTTAACTTGTTTTTGTCATGTCCATCAAAATGAACTATTCTTGTAAAGGCTGAATAGTCATTCTCTTTACAACTAATAGTCCTCGTTTCATTGCTTGAGTCATTCCACTTTATATACACACACACACACACACACACACACATACATAAAGGGCTACGGCTGTCTGTCTGTCCGGGATAAACTCCCAAACTATAATATGTAGCCCTAAAAACTATATATTCTGAATCATGACATGGGGAACAAACTGGTACCATTTTTTTTAAAAGTTGAACTGAAAGTTACCCCCCAAAATAGCCATTTATGTAAGACAATACAGTGTTGTAGCATGTGTGACAAACTCCCCAAACTATAATATGTAGCCCTAAAAACTATATATATTCTGAATCCTCATGACATGGGGAACAAACTGGTACCATTTTTTAAAGTGGAACTGAAAATTACCCCCACAATAGCTGGCTGTGGGTATGACCAGGCAGATTCAAATTTCCGGTCCTGTATATGTGTTGGCCATCTCTGTTATTTAATCCCTTCTTCAGCTACTTTATGTTCTCAACTGTTAAGCACCTGACTATCCTGTACAACCCAGTTTGCCTTCCTGTCTGAATACATTCATTTTATGTTTGTAAAATTGCAATGTAAAAACAGTGAAATACACCACTACCTCAATTTTGATTCATTGATATTTACATTTACTGTTACTAGTCAGGCAGATAGGTGAAAAAACTGTGGGTTTGTACATAGAAACATAAAATTTGGCACATGTCTAGACCATGGGACTAGTAAAGGAAATAGCTATGGAGCCACTTGAAATAAGCCTGTGTCAGCTTTGGCAGCCATTTTCCAAAATGGCTGCCAAAAGAGCGTTGACATGAAAAAATTTCTTTATGATGAAACAATCATTATTAATTAGACAACCCCAAATCATCCAAATAACACCCTTTAATGCTACACCATGAACATAAAGTGTACAAACACCTGACCAAATGCTGAGTCTGCAAAATCTACAAATAACAGCTTTTTACTGTTTTAGAAGTATTCATCTTATTCACAGTCATTGTCTTGTAGAAGTCATAATTGTCTTGAAAATGTATATGAAAATAATGCAATTAACAAATTAAATGATCTTTATAATAAATTATTATTATTTTATTATTATTATTATTTTTTTTTTTATGGCAGCGCGTCAGATGCAGCGGCTTGCGGTCTCTTTTAAGTGCAAGTGTGTTTGTGTGTGTGTGGGTTTTCGTTGTTTTTATTTGTCGTTTCATTGGGCGAGCATCATGTACACCAGACTTCAGCTCCTGCAGATTGGATATTAAGCAGTAAACAGCGATTACAGCCGAGTTTCTCCGCTCTCATAACATTTTGGAGGACATCGCCAGAGTTCCGGGCGCTCCGTGGATTACCATCCCCGATGGCAGGCGCCGTAGGCGGCGTCGGGAGAGGAGGCAGAAATGCAGCTGTCGAGCTGGAGTCCTGGTGAGGCTACGGAAATGGCCGTACAGACCGCCGCTCCCCAGTGTTTTTCTTGCCAACGTGAGATCGCTGGGAATAAGATTGTTGAGCTGAGGATGCTTGTGTGTAAGAACAGACTCGTGAGGGAGTGCTGTATGCTGCTTCTCACTGAGACTTGGCTCCACTCATCCATCCCGGATGAAGCTATCGAGCTAGCAGACTACACAGCACATCGTCATGACAGAACACGGGCCTCCGGTAAGAGCAGAGGAGGAGGGGTGTGCATTTTTATCAATAACACCTGGTGCACGGACTCAAAGACTGTGAGCAGCCACTGTTCTGCAGATTTGGAGTTCATGTCTGTTAAATGCAGACCCCTTTTACTTGCCCCATGAATTCACAGCTGTCATGATTATGGCTGTTTACATTCCACCTGGTGCTGACTCTGGCTATGCCCTCGAGCAGCTACATGACACAATCAGCAAATAACAAACCGCATATCCTGAGGCTGTCCACATCATAGCAGGTGATTTTAATCATGTTGATTTAAACATTGTTCTCCCCAAATTCCATCAGCATGTTAAGTGTCCAACGAGGGGAGACAACATACTGGACAAGGTGTATTCTAACATCAAAAAAGGCTTCAGAGTGAAACCTCTATCCCACCTTGGCCAGTCAGATCACATGTCCCTGCTTGTGAGGTCGGCATACATCCCCCTCAGGAAAAGTGCTCCTGTGATATCCAGAATTGTTAAAATCTGGCCTGATGGTGCTATTCAACAACTCCAGGACTGCTTCGAGTCCACAAACTGGTCTGTTTTTGAACATGAGGACTTGGAGCAGTATACAGCAGCTGTCTTGGGATATATCAGGTTCTGCGACATGGTCACTGTGGATAAGTACATCCGTGTTTATCCCAACACGAAGCCTTGGATGACTCGGGAGGTGCGGAACCTGCTCCAGGAGAGGAACTCCGCCTTCAGGTGTGGTAATGGGGAGCTGTACAGCGCCGCCAGAGCCAACCTGAAGAAGGGGATCAGACATGCCAAGACAGCTTATAGGAGGCGAATAGAGGACTGCTTCCAGAGTCAGGACTCTCAGCGGGTGTGGCAGGGTGTTCAGCACATCACGAACCACCGACCCAGCACCCTGTTGGCAGACTACAGTCATGCCTCACTGGCAGAGAACCTCAATAGCTTCTTTGCCCATTTTAAGGTGCAGCCACCAGAGACAGTCGTCGTCCCCTCACCTGCCCTCAACAGCTACGTCCTTATGCTGGAGGAACAGGAGGTGAGACGGGTGTTGAGGGGGGTGAATTCAAGGAAAGCTGCGGGTCCAGATGGTGTCTCGGGACGGGTGTTGAGGGAATGTGCAGCTCAGTTAGCTGGTGTGTTTACAAACATTTTCAACCAGTCCCTGAGCCAGGCTGCTGTCCCCCCCTGCCTGAAGTCCTCTATTATTGTCCCCCTCCCTAAGACCAGGCTCAGTGATCTGAGTGACTATCACCAGGTGGCACTAACTCCGATTATTATGAAGTGCTTCGAAAAGTTAGTCCGGGCCTACATCATCTCCTGCCTTCCCCCTGGGTTTGACCCTCACCAGTTTGCTTCTCGTGCGAGCAGGTCCACGGAGGATGCCATCATTATGGCTATACATGCTGCTCTGTCCCATCTGGAGCAGCAGGGGAGCTATGTGAGGCTGCTCTTTGTGGACTTTAGCTCAGCATTTAATACCATCCTTCCAAGCAGGCTGGTGATTAAGTTGTTGGACCTGGGGGTGTCCCACTCCATTTGCTGGTGGATCTTAGACTTCCTCACAGACCGCTCTCAGAGGGTGAGAGTTGGCCCTCACATCTCTTCGGCCATTAGCCTCAGTACCGGCTCCCCTCATGGCTGCATGCTGAGTCCTTTGCTCTACACCCTCTACACCTATGACTGCACCACCTCTCACTTCAGCAACAATATCATTAAGTTTGCTGATGATACTACTGTGGTGGGACTCATTTCTGGTGAGGATGAGTCTGCCTATAGAGAGGAGGTGCAGCGGTTGTCTGTCTGGTGTAGGGCGAACAATTCTGATCCTCAATACCTCAAAGACCAAGGGAGATGGTGGTGGACTATAGAAGGAGGAAAACAGTCATCCAGCACGGTCATCGATGGGGGACCTGTGTGGAGTGGGTCTCTGAATTTTGTTTCTTGGCGTGTATTGAGAGAGACACCCTGACTTGGAGTACAAATACTATGGCGCCATCAAGAAGGCACAGCAGAGACTCTATTTCCTGAGGCTTTCAGGAATAAACATCTGCCAAGACTGCTGGTGTCCTTCTATCGCGCTCCATAGAGAGCATTTTGACTACTGTCGTGTGTGTGGTTTTTCCAGCTGCACAGTCACAGACAGGAAAGCTCTCCAGAGGTCGTCACCACAGCCCAGAAGATCACTAGTTGTCTCTTGCCTTCATTAGAGGAACTGTATACACGTTGTTGTCTCAGGAAGGCAAGGACTATAATCAGAGACCACCTCCCATCCTGGACACTTTGTTTGAATTATACCATCAGGCAGACGATACAGGGCACTTAAGGCCAGAACAAACAGACTTAAAAATAGCTTTGTGGGAAGAGCTATTTGTGCAATGAATGCCGCTGGACCTGCCATTTTATGATTGTGATGAGTGTTTTCACTAGGTTTTTATGTAGAATTTTTAGGGTATTATTATTCTATTTATTTATTTTTAAATATGCTTTTAAGAGATTGTTTTAATTCAGATCCTTCACAGTATTTTTTTCTGGTGTCATGTACAATGATGATAATAATAAATTCTATTCTAAAATGTATATGAAAATAAGCAATTAACAAATCAAATTATCAGAGTCAGAATGCAGCTCTGAATACTGTACTGGTATTATCTAACCATTATATAGTAGGAGGTGTAAGCTAAATGCATGTCCTCTATGCATCACAGTCTTGTCCGCCTGCACTGACATAAGGCGGTACATTTCAGTGCTGCATTTTTGCATTTGCATTGACCTCTGCAACCTTTCTTACAGCCACAGGAAGCAGTTCTCTTGCGGATGTGCTGGCTTCTGGCAAGGTGGTCCACAATGGTTTCCAGGTTAGGTGGATCAACCCACCCCCAGTCACCAGGGATGGCAGCTCTGGTGCAACTTCAGTTGCCTTACCCCAGCAATTGCCTTACCTTCTTTGTGAAAAGCTCCAACCTGGCTTCATCTATGTTGGTCAAAATGACTGGTCGGTCATACAGTAGAATGGTTAAAGCGCTCCAGTACAGCCACGTCCTCATCAGCCAGTTCTGCTGGTCCGAGGACAGAGGACAGCAAAGTTGGAGTGACATCTTCACAATGATTTCCAGGTATCCCATGCCGAATTCTTTCCCTTCATGCCAAAGATGATACTGTATCACATCCAGTGTATGCTGTGAAATATTGGTTAGAGCTCGGTACTGTTAGGGCCAAGGGATCTCGCTATCTCATGAGCAGGTATGTGCCTGAAGTGTCGACCTGTTCCAAATGCCACCCACAGCTCCTGGATGTCCATCACCACTGCTGCTTTCACGGCCAAGACAACAACATCTGTGTCCACTGTCCGCAAAAAACTTTCTTGTAGCCTCATGACAGCATCTGCGAAGTGCAGAATCATTTGGCTGTCGGCCCTCCTCATGGTTGCATGGGGCTAGAGAGGTAAGTACCTGGGGAGATTACATAGGGCATCCTCACCGCTTGTGGTGACTACTTGCTTCTCTGTTTCAAGTGGGTAAGGTGCACTGCCAAGAAGGCAAAAACTCTGCTTTGTTTGCATCAGTCCGTAGAAATTGTTTGCCAGTTTCCTGGGAGATTAGTGGAACCATCTACCCTTTGTCTGATACCTTTTCCCGCGCTTTTCTCTGGTTTGGGACTTTAGGCTTCCCTCTTTGTACTGGTCCCAGACTACATAAATTCGACTGATGTGTTGTAGTTGGCCCTAGGCATATGGCAGAAAAACCTTCAGTGCATAATCATCAAAAGTCTTGGCAGCCTGTGGTTTGAGGAAGTTGATGACCCACTGCTCCATCGAGGATGATGGCATCAGTGTTTGGGGCTTCACCTCTGGCTTCAGCACAGTTGCTCTCCAGGCACTCCAATAGATCAGCCTTGTTTCCCAATTTGAGCTTGCCAAGGTGAGACAAAGATGGTGGACATGCCTGGTTTTCATGTTGGAAAAAGTCTTAAAGGTTGCCATCTCTTGATTGACAGGCAGTATAGAGTCTTGAGAAAAGAGAGCAGTTACTCTTCAGAGATGAGACTTGAAGGCTTGCTTTGGACTTCTCTCTTTTTAGGGGGGTCTACTGAAAAGTGCCAGCTTGTTTTTCTTGATGGGTTCACGGATGGGAATTGTTCGTTTCACCAGTCTATCAGCTATGAAGGTTTGATACTGTTGCTGGCCCATTGTCTCAGCCTGGAGTATTGAAGACACCACAGTCCCTGGTGTCTAGTCTCAGCAGGTCGGTTGTCTCTTCCAGGAATGGGTTGCCCATCTCTTCAATGACCTCAACAAGTTTTTTGACTTGTTTTCTGAAGGTCACCTGGAAACTCTTGGTCTGCTCATGGTGTCGTGTCTCCAGAGGCTTGTTGTATTTCCTCTCCAGGGATGCCTCAAACTCACCAGTCATCCTCACCAGTTCAGAACCAGCAACCATCCAGTGTCTGAGTGCTCAGGGGATTGGGTAAGTTCAACAGCACGCAGTCACTCTTTACAGCAGCATTATTTTGCTCGTGGTCCTGGTCCAGGGCCATGGTTGAGAACCACTCTGTTAGTCTTGTGGACTGTACAGTGCCATTCATGAACTCCACAGCAACCCTCTGGGTGGACTTTGCTTTAAACTGACATGTCTCGTATGTGGACTGGCATCCACCTTGCATAGTTGGTGTGGTCCAAGCTGAAGAATCATGGGGTAAGTTGAGTCAAACAGTCACATACAGAGCAAAATTTGCCTCCCGCAAAGACCTTATGAAGCTCAAGATGAGAAGCTCCAACTGGAGAGTCTATGTACAGAACTGAAACTGTGGGATCTTTTGAGTGTGTTCGGCACACCAGTCATCAAATGGTTTTGCTTTACTTTCTGGTGCAGGGACTCCTGATAGTGGGCATAGAGCTCTTGAGTAGTAGAGTAAGCTTGACTCTTCGAATGGACTGGGTTGCTTGAAGTGAGGATGTTTCGCTTCAAATCGCAGAAGCTTCCTCAGCTAAAACTCTTGCTCTGGTAGTCTGACTTCTGCCTTGACTCTTGTAGAGAACAATAAACAGAAGCCACAAAAGCTGGTTTTAAACCTAACCAGACCCCTCCTACCGAGAGGCAGACTTCTATAGGCTAGTGACTAAACAATAGCTCTAATTAGCAACTATTGTGCTCTAGTTAGGAGCTGTCCCTCCTAATGATGGGACGACGCCTCTCCTGATGGCTCCCTTGATGACCCTCCTGATGATGTGAATGACTCATTACCATGAACAAAAGACTGAAACTGCTTTGACCTGAGTACCCCATTGTAAACAGGCGACAAAGCGTGTCTCAGACCCCCTCCCCGGTTAAGGCTGGGTTTCAACTGTTTCACATAGAATGCCTCCTTGACCCCTCTCAAACCATTTCTTCTCTCTGGCTAAGATTTTAACTTCCTTGTCCTCAAACGTGTGGTTAGTGTCTTTAAGTAGAGATAAACTGCAGACTGAGGTCCACTGGCGCCCTCTCTGCGGTGCTGGTATAGCCTTTTGTGTAAAGGTTGCTTAGTCTCACCTATGTAGTGTTCGGTACAGTTTTCCTGACATTTGATAGAATACACTACATCGCTCTGTTTGTAACTAGGGATCCTGTCCTTAGGGTGAACTAATTTCTGTCTCAAGTTGTTAACCGGTTTAAAGTAAACTGGGATTTTGTGCTGTCTGAAGATCCTCTGTAATTTTTCCCCTACTCCTGCTAAATAAGGGAGAGACACTCCTCTTCTTCTTGTCTCCATCTCCTGTCTATCTGGTCTCTTTGTTCTCTGGGATTTCTGCACTTTGTCCAGGGACTGTCGTGGGTACCCACATACTGTGAGGGCTTTCCGGACAAGTTTGTTCTTTAGCCCTTTCCTCTGCAGTTGTGGGCACCTGTAGGGCTCTGTGTTGAAGAGTCCTGATCACCCCGAGCTTGTGTTCAAGGGGGTGGTTTGAGCCAAAGAGCAGATATTGGTCAGTGTGAGTGGGTTTTCTGTAAACCCCTGTCTGGAGCTGCCTGTTCTCTCCAATTGTAACATCACAGTCCAAGAAGGCTAAATGGTTTTTTCTGGCATCCTCACGTGTGAAGTTGATATTGGAGTCCACTGAGTTGATGTGTTCTGTAAAGTCCTCAACCTCCTGTTGCTTGATTTTAACCCATGTGTCATCGACATATCTGAACCAGTGACTGGGAGGGATGCCCGTGAAAGACGTCAAAGCTGTCAGGAGTAGGGGAAAAATTACAGAGGATCTTCAGACAGCACAAAATCCCAGTTTACTTTAAACCGGTTAACAACTTGAGACAGAAATTAGTTCACCCTGAGGACAGGATCCCTAGTTACAAACAGAGCAATGTAGTGTATTCTATCAAATGTCAGGAAAACTGTACCGAACACTACATAGGTGAGACTAAGCAACCTTTACACAAAAGGCTATACCAGCACCGCAGAGGGGGCGCCAGTGGACCTTAGTCTGCAGTTCATCTCCACCTTAAGACACTAACCACACGTTTGAGGACAAGGAAGTTTAAAATCTTAGCCAGAGAGAAGAAATGGTTTGAGAGAGGGGTCAAGGAGGCATTCTATGTGAAACAGTTGAAACCCAGCCTTAACCGGGGAGGGGGTCTGAGACACGTTTTGTCCCCTGTTTACAATGGGGTACTCAGGTCAAAGCAGTTTCAGTCTTTTGTTCATGGTAATGAGTCATTCACATCATCAGGAGGGTCGTCAAGGGAGCCATCAGGAGAGGCATCCGTCCCATCATGAGGAGGGACAGCTGCTCTGTCATTAGGAGGGTGCTAACTAGAGCACAATAGTTGCTAATTAGAGACAGACTACCAGAGCAAGAATTTTAGCTGAGGAAGCTTCCGCGATTTGAAGCGAAACATCCTCGCATCAAGCAACCCAGTCCAGTCGAAGATTCAAGCTTCTCTATTATGGAAACCACCTGGACAACTGAGAGCCTACACAGGAGCTCTTGAGTAGGATGTACAGGCTACTTGCTGTAACTTGGTGTGCCTGTCTGGTTCTTGTGATATGAGATGCCTTCAGGAAGGAGTCTGCAGTGCCTGCAGATGCCACCATGGCCTGGACTAGAGCCTCCACCCAGCCAGTATCTTCCAGCCAGTCTCCCAGCACTTTGAATGCTGCCATTTCAATGTGAAGTCCTCCCAGGATGATGACAAAGCGATCTTCACCATGACTTGCTGGCCAGTTCCACTGTATGCTTAGCGATGGTGTAGAGTGGCTTATCATCAGTGATAACTGGTATTTGGTTGGGATTCAGCTGCTGAAGAGCTTTCTGAATAACGTCCATGGCATGTCGTATCATGGCAGCAGACTTTGAATCATCAGGAAAGAGAAGTTGCAGTGCTGTGATAGCAGGGGGGCAGTCCAGCACTGGCTGCTGACTTGCATGGTAGGCTGCCCAGGATATATTGCTGTCACCATTGACATCCAGCAGTTCAGTCTGCACCAGAGTCTCCAACCACCTGAACATAGAAAAAAAGGATACATTACAAGAACACGTTTGGGAATTATTACACTTGAATCTTATTACTTTTCCAGACACTAACCTAGCCTCCTCCTGCAGTGCTTGGTATGTGGCCTGGCCATCACTCTCAATTGGACACTTTGCCTTGGGTGGTGGAGCATCCTTCCTCCTTAATTCCAGTGGGCGTACATTGGTGTAGGACTCAGGCAGCTGAGCCAGTGTCTTGGTCAGTGCTGTCTCTTCAAGGATGCAGTGTTCCCTGCGATCAGTTCCAGGATTCTGGAGAGTGGGGTACTGGAACAAAGAGGTTCCTGTGCCATGGAAGGAATCTGTGCAGTCATAGAACTGGGGTTGTGGTCTATGTTATCAGGGGTTGCTGTTGTGAATAGCCCCTGGCAAGATTGGGAGGACGTACACATTGGTCTTGATGGTACTGCTCACACACTCTGTTACCCATTGCTGTGGAGCTTGCATCACTCGGTCACAGGAGATGGATAACCCAAGGTCAAACAGTGTCTCCACAGGTCTCGCTTCCATGTTCTGGCATGAACAGTGACGCCAACATAGATGGGCAGTGGTGTTTCTCTTGCTTTGTTGTGGCGGACACCAGTACTCTCAGCCTGTCGTCGAGCAGAGCTGTTGTACTGCAGAAGCTGTGCAACACTGAGGGATGCTTGATGTGCACCACTGCTTGACTGTGACTGAGACTGGATGTCGGGAACCATCAAGGATCATTGCTTCGATTGCCAGCAGTAACTGCGGTACAGAATTGACCTGACATGCCTCATCATAGGAGCCTGTGAATCCTGCCTGCAGCTGGAACATGTCTTGCCGCACAATCTTAGCTGCTTGTGCCAGGCAGATGGCTTCATCAAAATCTTCCTTGCAGAGCTTACGCAGAGCAGCTCCCAGGTCTTTGTCAAAGGCCAATAGTATGTCACGTCCTTCTTTGTGGGCTTTCAGATCTGGGAAGTGGTCAAGAATGCGATTTTTAAGTTCAGTGCTGTGTGGACGGGTATCTTGCTGAACACTAGGCTGCTGAAGCCGTGCAGAATACAGTTTAACAAGGTCTGCAAGCTTGAACACTTCATCCATCCTTGCTTCATCATTGTATGCCAGCAACTCTGCGAGAGCAATGCCTTTACTTATGTTTTCAGTTCTGTTATGCTGTCCTTTCCTTGCTTCCTTTGTTGTAAAGTGCTACTAAACAACGCAGGTGGTATTTTATGTCTTGTGCTGTCAAGTCCCCAGCACTGAGTTTGGCAAGAAGTCCCGGTCTTGAAGTTCTTTAGCACATTTTCTAACCTTCTCGTTGAGACCAGAAGAGGCTGCCTTATGGAGTGTGTCTTCTTTGTCATCCTTCCCACAGAAGAAACAGACATCATTTGTCACTGCTTCATGATTTGCAGTTTGCCGGGTGAACTTCTTGGAAGCACCTGAACTAGATTCACAGGTATTCTCAGAATGTTTCCTTTCTACTCGCTCTAGCCTTGAACTGTTGAATTTAGTTTGGCAGGATTTGTGCCACCTGGCCATGTGTTTCAACATGGTAGCTTCTATGCCTTCACCATCATCAAGGCGGCTAAGGTTAATTGGCATGGGCATAGCTTGCAGTTCATCAAAACGTATGAGGTTTTTTGACATAGTAGCATACCCTTGACGAACACGAACATCAGTTTGTTTGCTTTCAGCTGGGCACTGCATTGTTTCTCGAGTTACTGCTTGGCAAAGACAGCACAATGTCCAGGCAGTGTCTTCTGAGAGGGACCAGCCTGCTGTGGATCAACAAATTTATACACCTTGGTTTTGGACATGGCTGTCTGTGTACATGTACCACCACCAATTAAGCACCAACACCTGACTACACTATACGAGCTATACATGGTGGTGGCTAGAGGAAACCTGCAAAAAAACAAGAGATTATTTGGATTATTAATTTGCATAAATGTAAGTGACCAGATGTTCTTACCAATATCCTTATCCTAAGCACCAGATGTGTCAAACATTCCTCCTGCTTCACCTCGCTGGCGGTAAATTGTGACATTTTGCTGATTAATTTTGCTGAGGCAGCATATATTTTGGACACAGCCCAGGCATATGATGGGCCCACACTAGTCTTGCATCATAAGGAAGTAATCTAAGGTTAGATAGCAACCAGAAAAGTCTCTCATTGCATTATAAATTCTATTTATTATTATTGCCTATGCTTATTAGCCGCCATTTTGAAAAATGCCTGGCCAAGCATCCAGAGGCCTAATTCTCTGTGGCTCCATAGCTGAAAAGTTAATTAGGGTCATGGTCTAGGCATGCGCCAAATTTCATGCTTTTATGTAAAACCCACAATTCTTTGCTGAATTCACTATCTGCTAGAACCTTTTGTGTGTAACACTGTAATTTTGTTATAAATTGATTGCAAAACAAAGTCTGCATGAAGGACTTCAAATGTGTTTGTCTTTTAACCAAGTATTTCCACTTAGTTTGGGGAGTCCACCTCTTATAGTTCTGCTGGACAAACTTTAGCCCATTAACTATTAAGAGATATCAGCATTACAAAAACAAATGTTGGGCAATTGTTTTGATTAAAATGATTGGCATTTGGCTTATGTCTAAAACAATAGGTGTTAACTGGCGAATTTTCAATTGCTTCACACTGTTTGTCAAAACAGAAAACCTCATGTTCAAAACTAATGGACTGAAGATTACATGATCACAATTCCCTTCTCACCCAGCTCATGTGCTGGGCTTTTTTTCAATCACATCATCAATCACATCACCTATATTTATAGGTGGATCTGGTGAGGGAAAGAACAAAAGACAGACAAGGGACAAGGTGGTGGTCTTGCAAAAAACAAGTGGGAAAAATGCCTAGAGGGAGAGTTTAGATGAGTGGTGGGGCTCAGGGCTGGTAGAAGGCATGCAAAAGGATACTTCCCAAGATGCCTGGCCAGAGAAGACATCAGGGTGTGATGTCGACGAAACGTGGCCCAATGCTGACGACCAAGCAGATTAGCTTTTTTCCTTCCTCTTTTACAGTGATTTCTTCTGCTCCTTTTTCTTTTTGTGTATTTGATAATGCAGTAAAACATACCACTGTCCCAGCTTTTTGAAACGTGTTGCAGGATTTGCAAATCATTGTATTCTTTTTCATTTACATTTACACAACGTCCCAACTTCATTGGAATTGGGGTAGTAGTACTGTGCCTGTAGGAAGTTTGTATTCCTATAGAAACTCGGAGCTAAAACAGTTAATTGAAAAAAAAAGGACCATCACCAGATCAGTACCGCATAATAATGCCAAATACATCACCACACCAATTGAATTCATATAAAGTGTTGTGAAATGCCGTCACCAGGAATGCAGTGCTTTCAAATGCCACCAGTTGTAATATACATTATAAAATCATAACCAATGAATACACCTGTACAGTATTAGCACAGTGGTTTAATTTTCCTTCAAAATATTTTATTTTACAAACTATTTCTTGTCATTTTTGAATGGTTTATCTCTTAAAGAATAAAAACTGAAGGTAATCATTTGTAACACCTGAAAAAGTTTTCTGTAGTAAGTATTTTAGCCATAAGGTCAAGTGAGAGGGGAAGTGTTTTTTTTAAATATTTGAAAGACACCAGACTCATCGAGAGGATGTAGTACTGCTATAACGGACTGATACAGAAGGTGGCAGCATACAACAATAAGGATGCTGGCTGCTATTAAACACCATACAAGAAGAAAAGGTGCACTTGATTTTATCCACAGGGTCCACGTTTTGAGAGGATCATGTCTCATGTCAAATAAAGCCATAATTTTTTAAGTTAGCGGTTTTATATGATGAAATAAATGGAACATGGAAACAAATTTTTAACAGAAATCCGAATACAAATGAAGGTTTTGCAGGACAGAGGTGCTACGGAAGGTGCCATCGTGGAAGTAATAATGTTACAATGTCAAAATAAAGGTTTTGAAATTAATCCCAGACATTTCATAATAAGGATGCATATCATCGTGCCATGCACAAGCCATATCCGAAAGCTGAGGTTGATCTGACAGAGATATGTGAGCCACCCACCCACACACACACACACACACACTTCTTACTTTATAGATAGATATTTTTTTCAGATTTTTCCTCACTTTGCCCTTTTACCTATGACCTTGAAATTTGAATCAGTTCTTGCCTATCAGGATATAAATCTTCAGTATCATAATTTGAAAAATTGTGGGCTCCAGGCTGTTCACAAACAAATGGAGGAAAACATAACCTCCTCCGATTTTGTTGTTGGAGGTTATTCAACTGAGAATAACTAATGTGGTGAAGAGGGAAGCTCTAAAATATCTGTTGACCTGTTAAACAGACCATTATTACAAGTTCTGCTGTCCAGTGTCAGCAAAGATCAAAGTTTGATGTATTTGTTGGCTGTATTTTCTCTGTATTTTTGTCACATCTGTACTACCTCACACTGTGTGTTACGTTGGCTCATCTCTCTTTTGAAAGATCTGTGCAGCTGCTTCTTGCAAAAGGTGCAAGGCCTGACTTTGTCATAAGCAAAGGGGTGGCTGCAATACATTTGGCTGTTGGCAAAGAGAATGAGAAGAACACACGCTGCTTGAAGCTTTGTTGCAACATGGAGCAGACCAAATGTCAGGTAATATTATTTACCCATTGTGGTAAATGTATATAAATTAAAAATGGCTTCAGTAGCTGTATTTTTTTTATTTTTATTTTTTTTAATTAACCAGGTAGTCCCATTGATACCTGTTACAGACTAATATGAGCAAACAACAGACAGCTCAAAATGAAATCCAACCAATATGCAGAGAAAACACAGTATTATCAATTAAATTATTTACAAATTTCAGTAGACTCAAACTCCATGGACTTTACAGTTCCTTTAAATTTAGTGAGTGGCCCTCCATCCTGGAGTTTGAGCTTATTCTGGGGAGTATTCCAAGCAGATGGTGCAGAATACATGAAGGGCTTCCTGCCCAACTCTGTCCTTAATTTCAAAGCAGTCATAAGGATGATATCTTAACATCTTAACCTATGTGTGCCATGTTTTGACTACAGAAAAGCGCTTACATAAAACAGACATCGACCAAGAATACCTTATAGATAAAGTATACTCATGACTAAGTGCTGAGCAAACTTAAGGCATCATGATACATGAAAAAGAGTCTTGTTCCTAATATAAAGCCTAACTTAAATTTGAGCTTGTTCACCCTCTGTATAATGAGGCTTGAATGAGAGATGGCCATAAGTGCAAAAAAAACAAACAAAACCCCACAAAACATTCAGGTCGGTGACTAGGTGTTGACTGAGATTTTTTTTTTTTTTTTTTTTTTTTTTCATCATGCATCATGAGTATTCTCTTTATTTGTTTTATATAAAGTCTGCATCTGCAAATAATACTTGCATAATGATTAAAGTTGTGTTTTTGTGCATTTCTCACAGATCGTCAGACGGTCTGACTCCCCTTCATGTTGCGGCATTGTGGGGATGTTATCAAAACCTCAAGCTGCTCCTGGACGAATGGAGGGAAATCCCAGCATCAAAGACCATGTTAGGATGCTTTTTAGATTCATTAGTCATTTCATAAAGACAACAAAGGGTTGAAGATGCTGAAGTTAAACAGGATGTAGAATAAAAGATTGTTAAAGTACAGGCACTCTTGTATAAAACATAAAATAAGGGAACAACAGTCTGGTGGAGTGTGAGTTGCTGTTCCTGTTAGTCTCAGCTGTAATATCCTTCACCTCATTGTAGTGCTTGGTAACAATTGTAATGTTTTTGCAACAACACTGAGTAAAGCCAGATGAATTCAGGGTTCTCGCCAGCGCATTTGAGCATAGGGTGCCCCTATGCTGTGATTTGGATCTCCTATGCTGTGATTTAACCAGCATAGGGGGGCATTTCTGTTTTTTGTTTTTTTTTTTTTTTTTTAAGGACATGTTGCACATTATTTAACAGTCAGCAACACAAAGTGGCTCTAAAAATGCAGGAAATAGTGTTCAGAGGGTTTTTTTTTTTTGTTTTTTTTTAAGAAATTTTGTTGTCTGTCAGGCAGCAGGTGCTTGCAATAACAAATTATAGTTTCTCGTCCGGGGTGGTTTCTGGCAAATTTAAACATGCAGTGGTCCAGTCTTTGCTTAAAATCCCAGTCTTGATCACACGATTTTGGCTAATTATAGGCCCATTTCTAAACTGCCTTTTTTTTTTGTCTAAGATTTTAGAAAAAAATTGTTTATTGCTAATTAAGCAATTTTTTTTTAATGAAAATGGGATTCTGGGAGAGTTGTCATGTTTTAGGCCATTTCATAGCACAGAGTCTGCATTAGTTAAGCTCTTTAATGACATTTTTTTCTTGAATGTGACAGTTAACTGTTATCTTGGTTTTGTTCGATTTTACTGCTGCTTTGGATACTGCTGATAACAGTATTTTATTATCTCGACTACATCACTTGGTGGGCATTGGTGGTATTGTACTTGAGTGGTTTCTGGTCCTATTTGACAGACAGGATGTTTTTGTGAATATTGGTGGCTTTTGAATCTTCTGTAGTCCTTTTGTCATGTGGTGTTCCACAGGGCACTATTTTGGGGCCTGTGCTGCTTTTTTTTTTTTCTCTATATTTATTGCCTCTGGGGACTTTTTTTTTAAAGAAGACATGGGATTTTATTCCTCTACTATGCAGATGATTGCCATTTATTTGCCTGTGACTCGGAGGGATGGTCAGTCATTGAAACGGCTCCTGGCATACTTAGAGGATATTAAAGCCTGGCTGCCTTGAATTTCCTAAATTTTAATGAAATGTAAACAAAGGTGACGGTTTTTGGACCTAGTAGTCTTTTGACCCCTGCTCTGTTGATTTGGGACCCCTGAAGCATATTTTAAAACCTGTTATTCTTAATCTTGGGTTTTAAGATGGTGGTGATCTTAAAATGGGCAGTCAAATTGCCAACCGTGGTGCAATCTGGTTGTATCATTTGAGACATTTGGCGACAGTGAAAACCTTTTCTTTCTAGGCAACATTTTGAGATTGTTATTCCTGCTTTTGTGTTATCTCTTGTGGATTAATGCACTCGCTCCATGTGGGTGTAACATTCACAGTCACTTCGCTCCCACCTGCAGTTGGTCCAGAATGCTGGCGCGGCTTTTAACAGGGGCTCAGAGGAGGGAGCTATGACTCCTGTCCTGGCCACACTTCACTGGTTGCCGGTTCATTTTAAAATTATTATTATTATTTTTTTACGTCCCTCCATGGCTTAACTTCATTGTACCTCTGGGCTTTTTCAACCTTATATACCTACTGGGTCTCTCAGATTGGCTGACCAGCTGCTTCTGCAAGGCCCTAGGTCAAAAAGAAGCTCAGGGGGACAGGGTTTTGCTGTAGTTGCTTTCAAACTGTGGAACAGCTTGTCTCTGGGTGTTAGGGAGTACCCTCATTGGTTATTTTTAAAGTTTGTTTAAAAATGCCATCTTTCTTCCTTTGCTTTTAACACCAATGAGGCTTAGTTTGCTACTTTTTAATTGCATTTTAGTGGTTCTTTTTTATTTTATTGTGTTTTAATTTGTATTAGTATGTAGTGTATAGCACCTGTGTCAGTGCCAGCTGTTTTAAGGTGCTTTATAAGTAAAGTGGTATGGTATTGATTCACCCTGGCCCTTCTAAATACTCGCGCCTGCATGTTCGTCATGCAGCTATGCCCCGCTAAGTTCCCCCCTATGCTGTGAAAAAATCCTGGCGAGAACCCTGAATTGATTGGAAAAGTTTGAGCTCCAGCAAAATTTTTCAGAATATCTGGCTGATGATGGATGGATGATGTGATGCATTTTTGGTTATTGCCTTGATTCATGCAGGAAGGTAACCAACCGGAGCAGCTAGCATGGCAACAGGAGAATCGAAAAATGTGCCCAGCTTCTCAGCAGTACCAGGCTACCTCAGCGGAGTCGGAGGATGACATTTTGCCTCAGTTCCAATATGGTAGGACAGTTTCTTTGGACAGCTTTTTTTGGAAATAAATAACTTGAACATAAATAACGGCTGATGAGAGATTTTGGTTGTTAGTGTCGCTTTAAGGACGGCCCACGGCGCCTGACGGTGATCTGCGCTCCGAGGCAGCAGCGTCTCGCTGTTTCAAGCTGAAAACTTCCACATTTCAGGCTCTGTTGACCCAGTTAGTCGTCAGAGAACAGAGAAGTTTCAGAAGAGGTCGGCATGAGGAGTTTATGCGGACATTCCACTGTTAAAGGAGATTTTGTAATGAAAGAACGTGCGGGCAGATTCGCATGTCGAGCCGGACCCGACCGCGGGGGGTCGCCACAGGAAAAACACCTCCGTTGGGAACCTTAACGGACAAGTTGGAACATGCCCAGCTGTTAATTTCTCAGATACTCACTTGAAAGCCATCAAAAGCCGCCTGAATTTTACAAATGGTTTTCAACACAGAGGTGTTTTTCCTGTAGCGGCACAGACGGATTTGCCGCGTCGTCATGGAACCGACTCGGCGAATTTGCCTGCACGTTCTTTCATTACAAAATCTCCTTTAACAGTGGAATGTCCGGGTAAACTCCTAATGCCAACCTCTTCTGAAACTTCTCTGTTCTCTGACGACGACCTGGGTGAACAGAGCCTTAAATTAGGATGTTTTCAGCCAGACGGACACCACCTCCGACAGCGCCGCCGATCCGCTTTGTGGGCTGTCCTTAAAGTGAAAGAAACTCCACAATCTCTCATCAGCCGTTAAACTTTTCACCGAAAACCAGCTGAATTTCTCGAATAGTGTCCACTCAGATATCCCTCACAGGTCCTGAAAAAATTTTGATAAAGCAACGCACGCCGTCTCCAGCAGCGTCTCAGACAAAGAGATTCTGACGGCGGGGTGAAGCACTCCTCAGTCAAAGCCTGCCCACAGGCGAATGACGTCATCTACACGCGTGAAAAAACTCACGCATGCGCACAAGGGTTCAAGCTTGTCTGACATAAAAACATATGAATCAAATCCATTTATTTTTTGAAAAAAATAAAAAGGACCGCTTTTTTTTAATCACAGACCTCGTATAGGCCCAACACCATAGTAGGAGAAACATGCCCATATCATAATGCACCACCATGCTTCACTGTCTTCACTGTGAACTGTGGCTTGAATTCAAAGTTTGGGGGGTCGTCTCACAAACTGTCTGTGGCACTTGGACCCAAAAAGAACAGTTTACTCTCATCAGTCCACAAAATATTCCTCCATTTTCTTTAGGCCAGTTGATGTGTTCTTTGGCAAATTGTAACCTCTTCTGCACATGTCTTTTATTTAACAGAGGGACTTTGCGGGGGATTCTTGCAAATAAATTAGCTTCACACAGGCATCTTCTAACTGTCACAGCACTTACAGGTAACTCCAGACTGTCTTTGATCATCCTGGAGCTGATCAATGATCAGCCTGTGAGCCTTTGCAATTCTGGTTATTTTTCTATCCATTTTGATGGTTGTTTTCCATTTTCTTCCACGCGTCTCTGGTTTTTTTGTCCATTTTAAAGCATTGGAGATCATTGTAGATGAACAGCCTATAATTTTTTGCACCTGCGTATAAGTTTCCCCTCTCCAGTCAACTTTTAATCAAACTACGCTGTTCTTCTGAACAATGTCTTGAACGTCAGATTTTCTTCAGGCTTTCAAAGAGAAAAGCATGTTCAACATGTTCAACAGGTGCTGGCTTCATCCTTAAATAGGGGACACCTGATTCACACCTGTTTGTTCCACAAAACTGACGAACTCACTGACTGAATGCCACACTACTATTATTGTGAACACCCCCTTTTCTACTATTTTTTTACTAATAGCCCAATTTCATAGCCTTAAGAGTGTGCATATCATGAATGCTTGGTCTTGTTGGATTTGTGAGAATCTACTGAATCTACTGGTACCTTGTTTCCCATGTAACAATAAGAAATACACTCAAAACCTGGATTAATCTTTTTAGTCACATAGCACTACTACTATTCTGATCACTACTGTATATATATATATATATATATATATATATATATTTTTTTTTTTTTTTTTTCTTTCTTTTGTGGCTCCATCAGTAATCCCCATCCACAGCCAGCATGAAGTCACTGTGGTGCAGTTACTCTGCTGTATCTGAAAATGTACTGTGGTCACGTGTCCTGATTTAGGTCATTCTCGGTGGAGGTCGTCAGTACATGTTTCCCAGGACCATAATAGATGAAGAGTATCCATCCATAACAGGAGACCGCAAGGATGGAGTGAATCTTGTTGCAGAGTGGCTGAAGAACAAAAAGGTAAATTAAAAGTAATGTTTAGGAAAATGGTGATAGTGGATGTGTTATACACTACTGCAGTGGTTATGTTTTGAGTGTAGTTATGTACAGTTAAAAAGTGAATTATTCTTCAACATAATAAAATTCTGTGCCTGATTTAAGTTAAATGAGTGTAAAAGGACCAATAATCTTCTGTGCACCGGCATGGACTCCCAAATTTCCCACATTTCCTGTGTATATGTTGTGTTAGTAGCATGGCCCAAGCAGAGGGTTGCCCCTTTGAGTCTGGTCTGCTTGAGGTTTCTTCCTCAAATCATCACAGGGAGTTTTTCCTTACCACTGTCACCTCTGTGCTTGCTCTAGGGGTTGGCAAGGTTAGACCTTACTTGTGTGAAGTGCCTTGAGGCAACTTTGTTGTGATTTGGAGCTATATAAATGAAATAAATTGAATTGAATGTCTCAGATTTTTTTATTTGCTCCATCAACATTTATTACACTATCAGTGATGGCTCTTACCATCACTGCTCTTAAAACAGTTGTTTACACCCTCACACCTTCATTGGAACGTGTTCTTAACAACTTCACTTCTTTTCTCTTCTTGGCTCACAGAATGCAAAATATGTTTGGAACAAATCTCAGTTTGATTCAGTTAATCCAAGGAACACAGACTTCCTGATAGGTAAGAAATGTCAGGAATTCCAGGTATATATATATATATACACACACCAGTTTTGGCACATTTGACCTTTTCAAGAGCTGCAACATTTGCTTATGTTGTGATGATGGTGAAAACTGTAATGTGATTTTTAAGATCTGCAGCTTTGCTCTCCTGTGCATTCAGGTCTGTTCGAGCCCAGAGACTGTCTCTATGAGCTGAACCGGAATCCAAAGATGGATCCATCCCTCACTGAGATGGTGGTGAAAGCAATCAAGATTCTCCGCAGGAACCCCAAGGGATTTTTCCTCTTTGTGGAAGATAAGGGCACCTGTTTATGTCTGTCTGTCTGTCTGTCTCTACTCTATCTATCTATCTATAGGTAAAATGCAGATTTTATACATTTTATACATCATTTTATACATCAGTTTCTTGAGTTCTGACAACTTAATAGGGTTTACAATACATAAGTTGTATACACATAGACACATAGAGTAACAAAAGAAAAGTTGCACGTTAATGGCTTTCTGTTGGACTTCAAGGGGAAGAATTGACCATGGTCACCATGCTGGAAAAGCCAAAATGGCTCTCTATGAGGCCATTGAGTTTGATCAGGCAATTGGACAGGCAGCTGAACTCACAAGTGAGCTGGACACCCTGTCTGTGGTCACTGCTGATCACTCCCACGTCTTTGCTTTTGGAGGGCATTCCGCAAGAGGAAACTCAGTTTTAGGTAAAACAGAATTGACATACAACAGTGTTCTCATTGTTAAAGATAACAATCTGATACCAAGTTTGAACAAAAGTATGAAATACTTTTTGGGGTGCTTTACAGGAGTGTCTCACACAGTGGCTGAGGAAACAAACGCTTTACCACTGCTGTATGGAAATGGACCGGGATACCAAATTGTCAATGGCACTCGCCCAGATGTCAATGCATCAATTTCTTGTAAGTGTTCATATATACAGGACTATCAGAAATGAAATGGTAATATAGTATCGCCATTGTGGCATAATAGGATGTTAAACAGAAAGGTAACTGCATGTCTTTGGTCCTCTGTCTTTTCAGAGGATCCTTAGGTACTGTCAGGTTCACATTTGATACACAGCAAAATCACCAGTGTTAAATGAACACTGTGTAAATTTAACACTGGTGATATTGCTGTGTACTCAACCCAATACTGAATTAGATAGCAAGAATCAAACTCACTCCACCCAAAATAACTAAAATGGATACTCCATCGAAACAGCTAAATCCAAGAATTAAACACCACAGCTCAACTCATTGCAGTGGTCTTTACATTTCCAGGGTGATGGAGGGGATCCATAAGTAACATTAGCATGTGTTACTTAGGGCTTTATCTTACAAAAGGTTTGCATGTATAAAAACATGTGCAAATGCCACACCATCAACAAACAAATGATGATGTACTAATGTTGTGCAATGCACACTGAGAATTGCATCTTTCCAATGATCAAAATAGCATGTCTTGTCCATTTACAGTAATATGTTTGTCTTAATGAATATATACAATTTAGGGGGTGTCTTCCTGAGTGTGCAAAATATTGGATGTAGAACGTGCAAGTAGTTTAATTTAGCAAACAGTGTAATTTATGAAACCAAAAAGAAATGTAAGTTGCTAATAATAGTGTCTGTATAACGTGTGTTTTAAAGAAGCATGCTAGCTGTTTCATGATTACAGGCACACTTACATCTGTGAGCTGTTTGGGGTGTGTGTTTCTTTATTTTCATTCAATAAACTTTAACACAGAAAACACCACGATTAAACATTAATTTATAGTGACCTATTCATAATGAAAGGAAAGTGTATTAAATGAGCTATATAAGCTATATAAGCTTATATAAGCTTACATTAACTTACTATAGTATCATTTGCCTTGCATCATGCACTGGACCATCGACTTAAAGCTGGACAGCCTTTCAGATTTCACAAAATTGATAAAATTTAGTTTCTATCAAAATGAAAGCATTATTTTATTTTTTTGTAACATTTTGCAAAATTACAGCTCATTTTAATGGAGATCATATTTACCTGTTGGGAATTCCATAGCAAATATTTTCTTTTCTTCTTACACCATCTGCAGGAGGATACATGAGTGCACATGCATGAGATTTTGAGATTACTTGCGACCTGACCTACTTGCATGATGTGCATTTCCAAGGCGTTCATGCTAACATCTGTAAGATGTCTTGTAAATCACTTCAGAGGTGTTATTTGGCTTCAAAAACAATGTTTCTTAGATTTATAAGGGTTTATTTCTCTCTAACCTTTACAAAATGCATGAAAACATATTAGAACATATGTGATCAGAAATAACAGATATACAGAAATAAGCTTTTTCTGAGCATTTCCACCATGGTTTTTTTGTTGAAGCAAGCAGTCAGCTGACATTACGCTGCCTTTCTTTACTCAGTTTGGCTGTTGCCATGTGCTTCCCATCATCCCTTTGCAAGTCGGGGGAAGCCCCACATGATCTATGATGTCGTTACTACATGTAGGACATGGTGCCTGGTTACTTGAAATTCTCCAATATAGGGGGAGAAATTTTTAATTGTTTCAAGACAGCATGAATTTTGATTATATTGGCAATATAATATTATGAATCCCTCATTTAAATACTAAGTAATAAAATTATAGTGGTGCCAAAGAAAATTCTTTTTATGACTTAAATCATAAAAAACCCAGAGGCGGTACAACTTTGCAGTAATAGCAGTGAGGCCGGCAGATCATAGACCAGATCTTAAACGCTGATGTTAAAGTATTAAATGCTATGGTCCACTTCAGGGGTGTCTGAAATTGTATTACAAGATTCTTCTAGGCATGAATATTGGAAATATATTATACTATTTACAATTACATGGAAGAAGGAAATAAGACCCTCCCCCAACAGTTGCTTTTACCTCTTTTGGTGAGTTCCAAGTTTTAGTTAGTAGCCATGCTTGTAAGCATTCATCTTAACAATGTTGAAATGATTTTAATTGAATAAACTTTTTTTTTATTTTGTTATTTCTTATTTATTGTTTTACTTTTTGATAAGAAGTCTTTCTGAATGCACTAATCAATACTTTGTGATGTAAATGTGCCTGGTTCTCTTTATGTGACAGACAACACTTGCATAGTTTGCAGTTAAATGAATCCCAGTGTTTCTGCTCCCTCTTCTTCAGCGCATAACGACTACCGCCAGCAGGCATCTGTACCCCTTGATTCGGAGACCCACGGCATTGAGGATGTAGCCATCTATGCCAAAGGACCCATGTCGCACCTCTTCCATGGAGTTCAGGAGCAGAACTATATCGCTCACGTCTTGGCATATGCTGGGTGTCTGGAACCCTACGACACATGCACACTCACCCCACAGAGTCATGCTGGATCCATCCACCCCAGCCTGCTCCTCCTCCTCATGGGCCTACTGCTTACCCTCTCTCCTTGTCTGCTCTATGAATCTAAGATGACAGACTGCTGAGAAAATTATTCGGCTTGACATCAGAATAACTGACATTTGACATTTATAAAATATTATTCCTACATTGTACTACTGTTGGGATAGGCTCCGGCACCCGCGATCTTTAATTGGACTAAGCGGTTGAAGATGAGTGAGTGCATTGTACTATCAGTGACTTGTCTGTGCGTTAGAACTACACTGTGACAACTTTGGCATAATCAGATACTTAGCCTTCTTTTTTGTTAATTGATCTGAACTTCACAATTTCAAGTTGCGGATCTTCCAGATTTTCCCACATCAATACACTTATGAAAGCTTTGTCTTGTCATGTTTATTGATTTTTATGATAATGCTTTATTCTGTGTTTTGATGTGTAATTATTGGTGGGAAGCACTTTGAAATGCATTTATCCTAAAAGTGCCATACAAATAAAATTTTATTATTATTAAACTTAGTTATTTGTCTCAAACAATCAAAAACATAATAAATTGCAATACATAAAAGCTAAAGCGCAAAGTACATCACTTAGAAAGAGCAGGAAGAAGCAAGAATACTTATCAAGCCCTACCCCTTTACATATCAAACTTTACTTACATTACTGTATTACGACTACTACGGACAGAATTTTGTTCATTCGCTCGCCCCCACTTTGGACCGGTAGGTGGAGATGGTGCACCGTGTAGTGGATGTCAGCCACCGTAATTATGTAAGAAGAAGAATCCATTGTCGTGATTGGTTGAAATCCGAGCTCCCTCTGGGCGGTACTTTTCTTGCGAGGGAAGTTTAATAATAAAAAACAAAGTAATGGCTTTATACATTTTGAAAACAAAGCTTCGTTTTCAGAATTAGAAATATTAAACCCGAGTGTGGACTGACTGTAAACCCAGTCGTGTTTTGATATGTTTAAATGCACTGAGTCTGTTAGCTTAGCCAGCTAGCCTCGGTTTGTGTTATTTGTAGCCGCAGAGTTTCACTAAAAGCTAACTCGGAATGGATGACGCAGATTGTTAATGGTTGTTAAATTATAAGAGAAAATCATGGATGGAAAGAAGAGGAGACTGGACAGTCAGCTGTGTGACGCTGTGAACGATGAAGAGCCCAGGTACAGTGTAACACACTTTGTTCAGACATGTCTTCTTTGTTGACAAACATGCCACGCTGGTGGGAGGAAAAAACAGCTGCAAATTTAAGTCAGTTGCTGTTTTGTGAAGAGAAACATTAGTCTAATTCTGCTTGTCATTGACACCGAGATTTCTGTTTGTTTTGCAAATGCTAATAGATCTGCAGAAATGTGTCAATTATTTCAGCTTCACAGTTATGATTTGGCATAAATTTTCTGCCGGGTGCCCTTCAATTAACAACTGCATATACACGAGGAGCTTGGGGCACAGGTGAACTTTGAACCCCGGAATCCTTTTGAAGCTGCAATAATAATAATAATAATAATAAAATATCTTTATTCAGGATAAATTCCTGAATTCCTGACTAGCCACATTACACTGCAAATCTTTGCAGCAGGTCCTCATTCAGTCAGTTCTGCTCAGTGGGACAGTATATCAAATTTATCACTGCATGTACACTACTCACATTTATTAAAGGAGCAGGTACAAACTTTAGGTTATGTGAATGGACATAGTGCCTAAACGAAAATTCTTTGATACTATGGTAGTCTTGAGTGGTTGACAGTTTTTCTTATGATTAAAATCCACAAAATGACCCAAATCCAGATCATCTGAAAGTTCTATAACAAAACAGTTGGTATGCCAGCATAACATTTATTAAGGTTAAGCATTAATCAGTAAGATGTATGCCTCTCTCTAGCATTTAACACACTCTGGCATCGGATTTTGGCATACTACCTGATAATCCTGTCAATAGTACAAAAACATACCCGCTCCTTGTTAATAAATGTAAGTAGGTAGGTAGCACGGAATATTATAAGTAGCACTCCATTAGTCTTTCCTAGTCCAAAGTGGCATTAAAAATATTGCAAATGACAAAGAATCTGTACAAGTACAAGGCAGGGTCTATAAGCATTTGAACCGTGACATAATTTTTGTAGTTTTGTCCTCTGGACCATAATGGAGATGAGAGCAGCCGATCTGCTCTGTAAGAAAGGCCTGATCCCGTCAGATCTCAGAAGACCTAGCAGTGGCGGGGACCTGGTTAGTACGTGGATGGGAGACCTCTTTGGAACACCAGTGGCTGTGTGTGTTTCTCCAGGTAACACTGGAGTTGCGTCAGGAAGGGCATCCAGCGTAAAACCTGTGCCAAATATCAATGCGGATCTGGTTGTATCCACTGTGGCGACCCCGAACACAAAAAATGGGAGCAGCCGAATGGACAACCAACCATAATGGAGATGAAATGAAACGATTAAGATGTGCGTGCAGTTGACATTTTAGCTTTATTGAAACAGCCTAATAGAGATATCACATTACCCATTCCATGGCTGTGAGGTGAAGATTGATAGAAGTCACATAGAAGAATTGAGGTTGGAGTCCTTCTGTGTGTTACATAACTGCTGATACATCAAATAAACTTTGCACTATGCACAGTTTCTCCAGTCACAGAAGTGTAGAGCTCCTTCAAAACTGTTTGTGTGGGTCTTGGTGACCTCCCTCACTTGGCGCTTTCATACACAGTCTCTCAGTTTTTGATAGATGAATAGAGCGGAATTTATGATTCAGTGCCATACTGACATATGTACCATAAGTACCATACAACTAGACATATTCAGTACCTTGGAAATGTTCATCTATCCATCCCCTGACTTGTCTACATAAAATGTATATAAAGGTGATGGTTTAAACTTCATATAGACACTTTACAGTTTTTCTCAATCGCTTTGGTGCAATTCTCACAACAGTATTATACTTTGCACAACAGTTAGTGCAACCTCCACAACATTTAGTCGTTTGAGCACACCTAGTGGCAGTTTCATGTTCATTTCATCAAAGTTCACATGGTTTTGGACATGTAGCAAGTGAGTACAGACAACTCTCTGCAGTTTGATCTCTCTTAACTTGTTTTTGTCATGTCCATCAAAATGAACTATTCTTGTAAAGGCTGAATAGTCATTCTCTTTACAACTAATAGTCCTCGTTTCATTGCTTGAGTCATTCCACTTTATATACACACACACACACACACACACACATACATAAAGGGCTACGGCTGTCTGTCTGTCCGGGATAAACTCCCAAACTATAATATGTAGCCCTAAAAACTATATATTCTGAATCATGACATGGGGAACAAACTGGTACCATTTTTTTAAAGTTGAACTGAAAGTTTACCCCCCAAAATAGCCATTATGTAAGACAATACAGTGTTGTAGCATGTGTGACAAACTCCAAACATAATATGTAGCCCTAAAAACTATATATATTCTGAATCCTCATGACATGGGGAACAAACTGGTACCATTTTTTAAAAGTGGAACTGAAAATTACCCCCAAAATAGCTGGCTGTGGGTATGACCAGGCAGATTCAAATTTCCGGTCCTGTATATGTGTTGGCCATCTCTGTTTATTTAATCCCTTTCTTCAGCTACTTTATGTTCTCAACTGTTAAGCACCTGACTATCCTGTACAACCCAGTTTGCCTTCCTGTCTGAATACATTCATTTTATGTTTGTAAAATTGCAATGTAAAAACAGTGAAATACACCACTACCTCAATTTTGATTCATTGATATTTACATTTACTGTTACTAGTCAGGCAGATAGGTGAAAAAACTGTGGGTTTGTACATAGAAACATAAAATTTGGCACATGTCTAGACCATGGGACTAGTAAAGGAAATAGCTATGGAGCCACTTGAAATAAAGCCTGTGTCAGCTTTGGCAGCCATTTTCCAAAATGGCTGCCAAAAGAGCGTTGACATGAAAAAAATTTCTTTTATGATGAAACAATCATTATTAATTAGACAACCCAAATCATCCAAATAACACCCTTTAATGCTACACCATGAACATAAAGTGTACAAACACCTGACCAAAATGCTGAGTCTGCAAAATCTACAAATAACAGCTTTTTACTGTTTTAGAAGTATTCATCTTATTCACAGTCATTGTCTTGTAGAAGTCATAATTGTCTTGAAAATGTATATGAAAATAATGCAATTAACAAATTAAATGATCTTTATAATAAATTATTATTATTTTTATTATTATTATTATTTTTTTTTTTTATGGCAGCGCGTTCAGATGCAGCGGCTTGCGGTCTCTTTTAAGTGCAAGTGTGTTTGTGTGTGTGTGGGTTTTCGTTGTTTTTATTTGTCGTTTCATTGGGCGAGCATCATGTACACCAGACTTCAGCTCCTGCAGATTGGATTAAGCAGTAAACAGACGATTACAGCCGAGTTTCTCCGCTCTCATAACATTTTGGAGGACATCGCCAGAGTTCCGGGCGCTCCGTGGATTACCATCCCCGATGGCAGGCGCCGTAGGCGGCGTCGGGAGAGGAGGCAGAAATGCAGCTGTCGAGCTGGAGTCCTGGTGAGGCTACGGAAATGGCCGTACAGACCGCCGCTCCCCAGTGTTTTTCTTGCCAACGTGAGATCGCTGGGGAATAAGATGGTTGAGCTGAGGATGCTTGTGTGTAAGAACAGACTCGTGAGGGAGTGCTGTATGCTGCTTCTCACTGAGACTTGGCTCCACTCATCCATCCCGGATGAAGCTATCGAGCTAGCAGACTACACAGCACATCGTCATGACAGAACACGGGCCTCCGGTAAGAGCAGAGGAGGAGGGGTGTGCATTTTTATCAATAACACCTGGTGCACGGACTCAAAGACTGTGAGCAGCCACTGTTCTGCAGATTTGGAGTTCATGTCTGTTAAATGCAGACCCTTTTACTTGCCCCATGAATTCACAGCTGTCATGATTATGGCTGTTTACATTCCACCTGGTGCTGACTCTGGCTATGCCCTCGAGCAGCTACATGACACAATCAGCAAATAACAAACCGCATATCCTGAGGCTGTCCACATCCATAGCAGGTGATTTTAATCATGTTGATTTTAAACATTGTTCTCCCCAAATTCCATCAGCATGTTAAGTGTCCAACGAGGGGAGACAACATACTGGACAAGGTGTATTCTAACATCAAAAAGGCTTCAGAGTGAAACCTCTATCCCACCTTGGCCAGTCAGATCACATGTCCCTGCTTGTGAGGTCGGCAATACATCCCCTCAGGAAAAGTGCTCCGTGATATCCAGAATTGTTAAAATCTGGCCTGATGGTGCTATTCAACAACTCCAGGACTGCTTCGAGTCCACAAACTGGTCTGTTTTTGAACATGAGGACTTGGAGCAGTATACAGCAGCTGTCTTGGGATATATCAGGTTCTGCGACATGGTCACTGTGGATAAGTACATCCGTGTTTATCCCAACACGAAGCCTTGGATGACTCGGGAGGTGCGGAACCTGCTCCAGGAGAGGAACTCCGCCTTCAGGTGTGGTAATGGGGAGCTGTACAGCGCCGCAGAGCCAACCTGAAGAAGGGGTCAGACATGCCAAGACAGCTTATAGGAGGCGAATAGAGGACTGCTTCCAGAGTCAGGACTCTCAGCGGGTGTGGCAGGGGTGTTCAGCACATCACGAACCACCGACCCAGCACCCTGTTGGCAGACTACAGTCATGCCTCACTGCAGAGAACCTCAATAGCTTCTTTGCCCATTTTAAGGTGCAGCCACCAGAGACAGTCGTCGTCCCCTCAACCTGCCCTCAACAGCTACGTCCTTATGCTGGAGGAACAGGAGGTGAGACGGGTGTTGAGGGGGGTGAATTCAAGGAAAGCTGCGGGTCCAGATGGTGTCTCGGGACGGGTGTTGAGGGCATGTGCAGCTCAGTTAGCTGGTGTGTTTACAAACCATTTTCAACCAGTCCCTGAGCCAGGCTGCTGTCCCCCCCCTGCCTGAAGTCCTCTATTATTGTCCCCCTCCCTAAGACCAGGCTCAGTGATCTGAGTGACATCACCAGGTGGCACTAACTCCGATTATTATGAAGTGCTTCGAAAAGTTAGTCCGGGCCTACATCATCTCCTGCCTTCCCCCTGGGTTTGACCCTCACCAGTTTGCTTCTCGTGCGAGCAGGTCCACGGAGGATGCCATCATTATGGCTATACATGCTGCTCTGTCCCATCTGGAGCAGCAGGGGAGCTATGTGAGGCTGCTCTTTGTGGACTTTAGCTCAGCATTTAATACCATCCTTCCAAGCAGGCTGGTGATTAAGTTGTTGGACCTGGGGGTGTCCCACTCCATTTGCTGGTGGATCTTAGACTTCCTCACAGACCGCTCTCAGAGGGTGAGAGTTGGCCCTCACATCTCTTCGGCCATTAGCCTCAGTACCGGCTCCCCTCATGGCTGCATGCTGAGTCCTTTGCTCTACACCCTCTACACCTATGACTGCACCACCTCTCACTTCAGCAACAATATCATTAAGTTTGCTGATGATACTACTGTGGTGGGACTCATTTCTGGTGAGGATGAGTCTGCCTATAGAGAGGAGGTGCAGCGGTTGTCGGTCTGGTGTAGGGAGAACAATTTGATCCTCAATACCTCAAAGACAAAGGAGATGGTGGTGGACTATAGAAGGAGGAAAACAGTCATCCAGCCACTGGTCATCGATGGGGACTGTGTGGAGTGGGTCTCTGAATTTTGTTTTCTTGGCGTGTATTTGAGAGACAACCTGACTTGGAGTACAAATACTATGGCTGCCATCAAGAAGGCACAGCAGAGACTCTATTTCCTGAGGCTTCTCAGGAATAAACATCTGCCACAGACTGCTGGTGTCCTTCTATCGCTGCTCCATAGAGAGCATTTTGACCTACTGTCTGTGTGTGTGGTTTTCCAGCTGCACAGTCACAGACAGGAAAGCTCTCCAGAGGGTCGTCACCACAGCCCAGAAGATCACTAGTTGTCTCTTGCCTTCATTAGAGGAACTGTATACACGTTGTTGTCTCAGGAAGGCAAGGACTATAATCAGAGACCCCTCCCATCCTGGACACTTTGTTTGAATTATTACCATCAGGCAGACGATACAGGGCACTTAAGGCCAGAACAAACAGACTTAAAAATAGCTTTGTGGGAAGAGCTATTTGTGCACTGAATGCCGCTGGACCTGCCATTTTATGATTGTGATTGAGTGTTTTCACTAGGTTTTATGTAGAATTTTTAGGGTTATTTATTATTCTATTTATTTATTTTAAATATGCTTTTAAGAGATTGTTTTTAATTTCATGATCATTCACAGTATTTTTTTCTGGTGTCATGTACAATGATGATAATAATAAATTCTATTCTAAAATGTATATGAAAATAATGCAATTAACAAATCAAATTATCAGAGTCAGAATGCAGCTCTGAATACTGTACTGGTATTATCTAACCATTATTATAGTAGGAGGTGTAAGCTAAATGCATGTCCTCTATGCATCACAGTCTTGTCCGCTGCACTGACATAAGGCGGTACATTTCAGTGCTGCATTTTTGCATTTGCATTGACCTCTGCAACCTTTCTTACAGCCACAGGAAAGCAGTTCTCTTGCGGATGTGCTGGCTTCTGGCAAGGTGGTCCACACTGGTTTCCAGTTAGGTGGATCAACCCACCCCCAGTCACCAGGGGATGGCAGCTCTGGTGCAACTTCAGTTGCCTTACCCCAGCAATTGCCTTACCTTCTTTGTGAAAAGCTCCAACCTGGCTTCATCTATGTTGGTCAAATGACTGGTTCGGTCATACAGTAGAATGGTAAAGCGCTCCAGTACAGCCACGTCCTCATCAGCCAGTTCTGCTGGTCCCGAGGACAGAGACAGCAAAGTTGGAGTGACATCTTCAAATGATTTCCAGGTATCCCATGCCGAATTCTTTCCCTTCATGCCAAAAGATGATACTGTATCACATCCAGTGTATGCGTGAAATATTGGTAGAGCTCGGTACTTGTTAGGGCCAAGGGATCTCGCTATCTCATGAGCAGGTATGTGCCTGAAGTGTCGACCTGTTCCAAATGCCACCCACAGCTCCTGGATGTCCATCACCACTGCTGCTTTCACGGCCAAGACAACAACATCTGTGTCCACTGTCCGCAAAAAACTTTCTTGTAGCCCTCATTGACAGCATCTGCGAAGTGCAGAATCATTTGGCTGTCGGCCTCCTCATGGTTGCATGGGGCTAGAGAGGTAAAGTCCCTGGGGAGATTACATAGGGCATCCTCACCGCTTGTGGTGACTACTTGCTTCTCTGTTTCCAGGTGGGTAAGGTGCACTGCCAAGAAGGCAAACAACTCTGCTTTGTTTGCATCAGTCCGTAGAAATTGTTGCCAGTTTCCTGGGAGATTAGTGGAACCATCTACCCTTTGTCTGATACCTTTCCCGCGCTTTTCTCTGGTTTGGGACTTTAGGCTTCCCTCTTTGTACTGGTCCCAGACTACATAAATTCGACTGATGTGTTGTAGTTGGCCCTGGGCATATGGCAGAAAAACCTTCAGTGCATAATCATCAAAAGTCTTGGCAGCCTGTGGTTTGAGGAAGTTGATGACCACTGCTCCATCGAGGATGATGGCATCAGTGTTTGGGGCTTCACCTCTGGCTTCAGCACAGTTGCTCTCCAGGCACTCCAATAGATCAGCCTTGTTTCCCAATTTGAGCTTGCCAAGGTGAGACAAAGATGGTGGACATGCCTGGTTTTCATGTTGGAAAAAGTCTTAAAGGTTGCCATCTCTTGATTGACAGGCAGTATAGAGTCTTGAGAAAAGAGAGCAGTTACTCTTCAGAGATGAGACTTGAAAGCTTGCTTTGGACTTCTCTCTTTTAGGGGGTCTACTGAAAAGTGCCAGCTTGTTTTTCTTGATGGGTTCACGGATGGGAATTGTTCGTTTCACCAGTCTATCAGCTATGAAGGTTTGATACTGTTGCTGGCCCATTGTCTCAGCCTGGCGTATTGAAGACACCACAGTCCCTGGTGTCTAGTCTCAGCAGGTCGGTTGTCTCTTCCAGGAATGGGTTGCCCATCTCTTCAATGACCTCAACAAGTTTTTTGACTTGTTTTCTGAAGGTCACCTGGAAACTCTTGGTCTGCTCATGGTGTCGTGTCTCCAGAGGCTTGTTGTATTTCCTCTCCAGGGATGCCTCAAACTCACCAGTCATCCTCACCAGTTCAGAACCAGCAACCATCCAGTGTCTGAGTGCTTCAGGGGATTGGGTAAGTTCAACAGCACCGCAGTCACTCTTTACAGCAGCATTATTTTGCTCGTGGTCCTGGTCCAGGGCCATGGTTGAGAACACTCTGTTAGTCTTGTGGACTGTACAGCTGCCATTCATGAACTCCACAGCAACCTCTGGGTGGACTTTGCTTAAACTGACCATGTCTCGTATGTGGACTGGCATCCACCTTGCATAGTTGGTGTGGTCCAAGCTGAAGAATCATGGGGTAAGTTGAGTCAAACAGTCCACATACAGAGCAAAATTTGCCTCCCGCAAAGACCTTATGAAGCTCAAGATGAGAAGCTCCAACTGGAGAGTTATGTACCAGAACTGAAACTGTGGGATCTTTTGAGTGTGTTCGGCACACCAGTCATCAAATGGTTTTGCTTTACTTTCTGGTTGCAGGGACTCCTGATAGTGGGCATAAGAGCTCTTGAGTAGTAGAGAAGCTTGAATCTTCGACTGGACTGGGTTGCTTGACGTGAGGATGTTTCGCTTCAAATCGCAGAAGCTTCCTCAGCTAAAACTCTTGCTCTGGTAGTCTGACTTCTGCCTTGACTCTTGTAGAGAACAATAAACAGAAGCCACAAAAGCTGGAGTTTTAAACCTAACCAGACCCCTCCTACCGAGAGGCAGACTTCTATAGGCTAGTGACTAAACAATAGCTCTAATTAGCAACTATTGTGCTCTAGTTAGGAGCTGTCCCTCCTAATGATGGGACGGACGCCTCTCCTGATGGCTCCCTTGATGACCCTCCTGATGATGTGAATGACTCATTACCATGAACAAAAGACTGAAACTGCTTTGACCTGAGTACCCCATTGTAAACAGGCGACAAAGCGTGTCTCAGACCCCCTCCCCGGTTAAGGCTGGGTTTCAACTGTTTCACATAGAATGCCTCCTTGACCCCTCTCTCAAACCATTTCTTCTCTCTGGCTAAGATTTTAACTTCCTTGTCCTCAAACGTGTGGTTAGTGTCTTTAAGTAGAGATAAACTGCAGACTGAGGTCCACTGGCGCCCTCTCTGCGGTGCTGGTATAGCCTTTTGTGTAAAGGTTGCTTAGTCTCACCTATGTAGTGTTCGGTACAGTTTTCCTGACATTTGATAGAATACACTACATCGCTCTGTTTGTAACTAGGGATCCTGTCCTTAGGGTGAACTAATTTCTGTCTCAAGTTGTTAACCGGTTTAAAGTAAACTGGGATTTTGTGCTGTCTGAAGATCCTCTGTAATTTTTCCCCTACTCCTGCTAAATAAGGGAGAGACACTCCTCTTCTTCTTGTCTCCATCTCCTGTCTATCTGGTCTCTTTGTTCTCTGGGATTTCTGCACTTTGTCCAGGGACTGTCGTGGGTACCCACATACTGTGAGGGCTTTCCGGACAAGTTGTTGTTCTTTAGCCCTTTCCTCTGCAGTTGTGGGCACCTGTAGGGCTCTGTGTTGAAGAGTCCTGATCACCCCGAGCTTGTGTTCAAGGGGGTGGTTTGAGCCAAAGAGCAGATATTGGTCAGTGTGAGTGGGTTTCTGTAAACCCCTGTCTGGAGCTGCCTGTTCTCTCCAATTGTAACATCACAGTCCAAGAAGGCTAAATGGTTTTTTCTGGCATCCTCACGTGTGAAGTTGATATTGGAGTCCACTGAGTTGATGTGTTCTGTAAAGTCCTCAACCTCCTGTTGCTTGATTTTAACCCATGTGTCATCGACATATCTGAACCAGTGACTGGGAGGGATGCCCGTGAAAGACGTCAAAGCTGTCAGGAGTAGGGGAAAAATTACAGAGGATCTTCAGACAGCACAAAATCCCAGTTTACTTTAAACCGGTTAACAACTTGAGACAGAAATTAGTTCACCCTGAGGACAGGATCCCTAGTTACAAACAGAGCAATGTAGTGTATTCTATCAAATGTCAGGAAAACTGTACCGAACACTACATAGGTGAGACTAAGCAACCTTTACACAAAAGGCTATACCAGCACCGCAGAGGGGGCGCCAGTGGACCTTAGTCTGCAGTTCATCTCCACCTTAAAGACACTAACCACACGTTTGAGGACAAGGAAGTTTAAAATCTTAGCCAGAGAGAAGAAATGGTTTGAGAGAGGGGTCAAGGAGGCATTCTATGTGAAACAGTTGAAACCCAGCCTTAACCGGGGAGGGGGTCTGAGACACGTTTTGTCCCCTGTTTACAATGGGGTACTCAGGTCAAAGCAGTTTCAGTCTTTTGTTCATGGTAATGAGTCATTCACATCATCAGGAGGGTCGTCAAGGGAGCCATCAGGAGAGGCATCCGTCCCATCATGAGGAGGGACAGCTGCTCTGTCATTAGGAGGGTGCTAACTAGAGCACAATAGTTGCTAATTAGAGACAGACTACCAGAGCAAGAATTTTAGCTGAGGAAGCTTCCGCGATTTGAAGCGAAACATCCTCGCATCAAGCAACCCAGTCCAGTCGAAGATTCAAGCTTCTCTATTATGGAAACCACCTGGACAACTGAGAGCCTACACAGGAGCTCTTGAGTAGGATGTACAGGCTACTTGCTGTAACTTGGTGTGCCTGTCTGGTTCTTGTGATATGAGATGCCTTCAGGAAGGAGTCTGCAGTGCCTGCAGATGCCACCATGGCCTGGACTAGAGCCTCCACCCAGCCAGTATCTTCCAGCCAGTCTCCCAGCACTTTGAATGCTGCCATTTCAATGTGAAGTCCTCCCAGGATGATGACAAAGCGATCTTCACCATGACTTGCTGGCCAGTTCCACTGTATATGCTTAGCGATGGTGTAGAGTGGCTTATCATCAGTGATAACTGGTATTTGGTTGGGATTCAGCTGCTGAAGAGCTTTCTGAATAACGTCCATGGCATGTCGTATCATGGCAGCAGACTTTGAATCATCAGGAAAGAGAAGTTGCAGTGCTGTGATAGCAGGGGGGCAGTCCAGCACTGGCTGCTGACTTGCATGGTAGGCTGCCCAGGATATATTGCTGTCACCATTGACATCCAGCAGTTCAGTCTGCACCAGAGTCTCCAACCACCTGAACATAGAAAAAAAAGGATACATTACAAGAACACGTTTGGGAATTATTACACTTGAATCTTATTACTTTTCCAGACACTAACCTAGCCTCCTCCTGCAGTGCTTGGTATGTGGCCTGGCCATCACTCTCAATTGGACACTTTGCCTTGGGTGGTGGAGCATCCTTCCTCCTTAATTCCAGTGGGCGTACATTGGTGTAGGACTCAGGCAGCTGAGCCAGTGTCTTGGTCAGTGCTGTCTCTTCAAGGATGCAGTGTTCCCTGCGATCAGTTCCAGGATTCTGGAGAGTGGGGTACTGGAACAAAGAGGTTCCTGTGCCATGGAAGGAATCTGTTGCAGTCATAGAACTGGGGTTGTGGTCTATGTTATCAGGGGTTGCTGTTGTGAATAGCCCCTGGCAAAGATTGGGAGGACGTACACATTGGTCTTGATGGTACTGCTCACACACTCTGTTACCCATTGCTGTGGAGCTTGCATCACTCGGTCACAGGAGATGGATAACCCAAGGTCAAACAGTGTCTCCACAGGTCTCGCTTCCATGTTCTGGCATGAACAGTGACGCCAACATAGATGGGCAGTGGTGTTTCTCTTGCTTTGTTGTGGCGGACACCAGTACTCTCAGCCTGTCGTCGAGCAGAGCTGTTGTACTGCAGAAGCTGTGCAACACTGAGGGATGCTTGATGTGCACCACTGCTTGACTGTGACTGAGACTGGATGTCGGGAACCATCAAGGATCATTGCTTCGATTGCCAGCAGTAACTGCGGTACAGAATTGACCTGACATGCCTCATCATAGGAGCCTGTGAATCCTGCCTGCAGCTGGAACATGTCTTGCCGCACAATCTTAGCTGCTTGTGCCAGGCAGATGGCTTCATCAAAATCTTCCTTGCAGAGCTTACGCAGAGCAGCTCCCAGGTCTTTGTCAAAGGCCAATAGTATGTCACGTCCTTCTTTGTGGGCTTTCAGATCTGGGAAGTGGTCAAGAATGCGATTTTTAAGTTCAGTGCTGTGTGGATGGGTATCTTGCTGAACGCCAAGCTGCTGAAGCTGTGCAGAATACAGTTTAACAAGGTCTGCAAGCTTGAACACTGGAGCTACATCTTCATCCATCCTCGCTTCATTGATGTATGCCAGCAACTCTGCGAGAGCAATGCCTTTACTTATGCTGTCAGTTCTGTTATGCTGTCCTTTCCATGCTTCCTGTGTGGCTATAGTTTTGTTGTAAAGTGCTACTACACAACTCAGGTGGTATTTTGCGTCTTGTGCTATCAATTCCCCAGCACTGAGTTTGGCAAGAAGTCCCGGGTCTTGAAGTTCTTTAGCACATTTTCTAACCTTCTCGTTGAGACCAGAAGAGGCTGCCTTATGGAGTGTGTCTTCTTTGTCATCCTTCCCACAGAAGAAACAGACATCATTTGTCACTGCTTCATGATTTGCAGTTTGCCGGGTGAACTTCTTGGAAGCACCTGAACTAGATTCACAGGTATTCTCAGAATGTTTCCTTTCTACTCGCTCTAGCCTTGAACTGTTGAATTTAGTTTGGCAGGATTTGTGCCACCTGGCCATGTGTTTCAACATGGTAGCTTCTATGCCTTCACCATCATCAAGGCGGCTAAGGTTAATTGGCATGGGCATAGCTTGCAGTTCATCAAAACGTATGAGGTTTTTTGACATAGTAGCATACCCTTGACGAACACGAACATCAGTTTGTTTGCTTTCAGCTGGGCACTGCATTGTTTCTCGAGTTACTGCTTGGCAAAGACAGCACAATGTCCAGGCAGTGTCTTCTGAGAGGGACCAGCCTGCTGTGGATCAACAAATTTATACACCTTGGTTTTGGACATGGCTGTCTGTGTACATGTACCACCACCAATTAAGCACCAACACCTGACTACACTATACAGCTATACATGGTGGTGGCTAGAGGAAACCTGCAAAAAAACAAGAGATTATTTGGATTATTAATTTGCATAAATGTAAGTGACCAGATGTTCTTACCAATATCCTTATCCTAAGCACCAGATGTGTCAAACATTCCTCCTGCTTCACCTCGCTGGCGGTAAATTGTGACATTTTGCTGATTAATTTTGCTGAGGCAGCATATATTTTGGACACAGCCAGGCATATGATGGGCCCACAATAGTCTTTGCATCATAAGGAAGTAATCTAAGGTTAGATAGCAACCAGAAAAGTCTCTCATTGCATTATAAATTCTATTTTATTATTATTGCCTATGCTTATTAGCCGCCATTTTGAAAAATGCCTGGCAAAGCATCCAGAGGCCTAATTCTCTGTGGCTCCATAGCTGAAAAGTTAATTAGGGTCATGGTCTAGGCATGCGCCAAATTTCATGCTTTTATGTAAAAACCCACAATTCTTTGCTGAATTTCACATATCTGCTAGACCTTTTGTGTGTAACACTGTAATTTTGTTATAAATTTGATTGCAAAACAAAGTCTGCATGAAGGACTTCAAATGTGTTTGTCTTTTAACCAAGTATTTCCACTTAGTTTGGGGAGTCCACCTCTTATAGTTCTGCTGGACAAACTTTAGCCCATTAACTATTATAAGATATCAGCATTACAAAAACAAATGTTGGGCAATTGTTTTGATTAAAATGATTGGCATTTGGCTTATGTCTAAAACAATAGGTGTTAACTGGCGAATTTTCAATTGCTTTCACACTGTTTGTCAAAACAGAAAACCTCATGTTCAAAACTAATGGACTGAAGATTACATTGATCACAATTCCCTTCTCACCCAGCTCAGGTGCTGGGCTTTTTTCAATCACATCATCAATCACATCACCTATATTTATAGGTGGATCTGGTGAGGGAAAAGAACAAAAGACAAGACAAGGGACAAGGTGGTGGTCTTGCAAAAAACAAGTGGGAAAAATGCCTAGAGGGAGAGTTAGAATGAGTGGTGGGGCTCAGGGCTGGAGAAGGCATGCAAAAGGATACTTCCCAAGATGCCTGGCCAGAGAAGACATCAGGTGTGATGTCGACGAAAACGTGGCCCAATGCTGACGACCAAGCAGATTAGCTTTTTTCCTTCCTCTTTTACAGTGATTTCTTCTGCTCCTTTTTCTTTTTGTGTATTTGATAATGCAGTAAACATACCACTGTCCCAGCTTTTTTGAAACGTGTTGCAGGATTTGCAAATCATTGTATTCTTTTTTCATTTACATTTTACACAACGTCCCAACTTCATTGGAATTGGGGTAGTAGTACTGTGCCTGTAGGAAGTTTGTATTCCTATAGAAAACTCGGAGCTAAAACATTTAATTGAAAAAAAAGACCATCACCAGATCAGTACCGCATAATAATGCCAAATACATCACCACACCAATTGAATTCTATATAAAGTGTTGTGAAATGCCGTCACCAGAATGCAGTGCTTTCAAATGCCACCAGTTGTAATATACATTATAAAAATCATAACCAATGAATACACCTGTACAGTATTTAGCACAGTGGTTTAATTTTCCTTCAAAATATTTTATTTTACAAACTATTTCTTGTCATTTTTGAATGGTTTATCTCTTAAAGAATAAAAACTGAAGGTAATCATTTGTAACACCTGAAAAAGTTTTCTGTAGTAAGTATTTTAGCCATAAGGTCAAGTGAGAGGGGGAAGTGTTTTTTTTAAATATTTGAAAGACACCAGACTCATCGAGAGGATGTAGTACTGCTATAACGGACTGATACAGAAGGTGGCAGCAATACAACAATAAGGATGCTGGCTGCTATTAAACACCATACAAGAAGAAAAGGTGCACTTGATTTTATCCACAGGGTCACGTTTTTGAGAGGATCATGTCTCATGTCAAAATAAAGCCATAATTTTTTAAGTTAGCGGTTTTATATGATGAAATAAATGGAACATGGAAACAAATTTTTAACAGAAATCCGAATACAAATGAAGGTTTTGCAGGACAGAGGTGCTACGGAAGGTGCCATCGTGGAAGTAATAATGTTACAATGTCAAAATAAAGGTTTTGAAAATTAATCCCAGACATTTTCATAATAAAGGATGCATATCATCGTGCCATGCACAAGCCATATCCGAAAGCTGAGGTTGATCTGACAGAGATATGTGAGCCACCCACCCACACACACACACACACACACTTCTTACTTTATAGATAGATATTTTTTTCAGATTTTTCCTCACTTTGCCCTTTACCTATGACCTTGAAATTTGAATCAGTTCTTGCCTATCAGGATATAAATCTTCAGTATCATAATTTGAAAAATTGTGGGCTCCAGGCTGTTCACAAACAAATGGAGGAAAACATAACCTCCTCCGATTTTGTTGTTGGAGGTTATTCAACTGAGAATAACTAATGTGGTGAAGAGGGAAGCTCTAAAATATCTGTTGACCTGTTAAACAGACCATTATTACAAGTTCTGCTGTCCAGTGTCAGCAAAGATCAAAGTTTGATGTATTTGTTGGCTGTATTTTCTCTGTATTTTTGTCACATCTGTACTACCTCACACTGTGTTACGTTGGCTCATCTCTCTTTTGAAAGATCTGTGCAGCTGCTTCTTGCAAAAGGTGCAAGGCCTGACTTTGTCATAAGCAAAGGGGTGGCTGCAATACATTTGGCTGTTGGCAAAGAGAATGAGAAGAACACACGCTGCTTGAAGCTTTTGTTGCAACATGGAGCAGACCCAAATGTCAGGTAATATTTATTTACCCATTGTGGTAAATGTATATAAATTAAAAATGGGCTTCAGTAGCTGTATTTTTTTTATTTTATTTTTTTTAATTTAACCAGGTTAGTCCCATTGATACCTGTTACAGACTAATATGAGCAAACAACAGACAGCTCAAAATGAAATCCAACCAATATGCAGAGAAAACACAGTATTATCAATTAAATTATTTACAAATTTCAGTAGACTCAAACTCCATGGACTTTACAGTTCCTTTAAATTTAGTGAGTGGCCCTCCATCCTGGAGTTTGAGCTTATTCTGGGGAGTATTCCAAGCAGATGGTGCAGAATACATGAAGGGCTTCCTGCCCAACTCTGTCCTTAATTTCAAAGCAGTCATAAGGATGATATCTTAACATCTTAACCTATGTGTGCCATGTTTTGACTACAGAAAAGCGCTTACATAAAACAGACATCGACCAAGAATAACCTTATAGATAAAAGTATACTCATGACTAAGTTGCTGAGCAAACTTAAGGCATCATGATACATGAAAAAGAAGTCTTGTTCCTAATATAAAAGCCTAACTTAAATTTGAGCTTGTTCACCCTCTGTATAATGAGGCTTGAATGAGAGATGGCCATAAGTGCAAAAAAACAAACAAAACCCAACAAAACATTCAGGTCGGTGACTAGGTGTTGACTGATTTTTTTTTTTTTTTTTTTTTTTTTTCATCATGCATCATGAGTATTCTCTTTATTTGTTTTATATAAAGTCTGCATCTGCAAATAATACTTGCATAATGATTAAAGTTGTGTTTTTGTGCATTTCTCACAGATCGTCAGACGGTCTGACTCCCCTTCATGTTGCGGCATTGTGGGGATGTTATCAAAACCTCAAGCTGCTCCTGACGAATGGAGGGAATCCCAGCATCAAAGACCATGTTAGGATGCTTTTTAGATTCATTAGTCATTTTCATAAAGACAACAAAGGGTTGAAGATGCTGAAGTTAAACAGGATGTAGAATAAAAGATTGTTAAAGTACAGGCACTCTTGTATAAAACATAAAATAAGGGAACAACAGTCTGGTGGAGTGTGAGTTGCTGTTCCTGTTAGTCTCAGCTGTAATATCCTTCACCTCATTGTAGTGCTTGGTAACAATTGTAATGTTTTTGCAACAACACTGAGTAAAGCCAGATGAATTCAGGGTTCTCGCCAGCGCATTTGAGCATAGGGTGCCCCTATGCTGTGATTTGGATCTCCTATGCTGTGATTTAACCAGCATAGGGGGGCATTTCTGTTTTTTTTTTTTTTTTTTTTTAAGGACATGTTGCACATTATTTAACAGTCAGCAACACAAAGTGGCTCTAAAAATGCAGGAAATAGTGTTTCAGAGGGTTTTTTTTTTTTTGTTTTTTTTTAAGAAATTTTGTTGTCTGTCAGGCAGCAGGTGCTTGCAATAACAAATTATAGTTTCTCGTCCGGGGTGGTTCTGGCAAAATTTAAACATGCAGTGGTCCAGTCTTTGCTTAAAATCCCAGTCTTGATCACACGATTTTGGCTAATTATAGGCCCATTTCTAAACTGCCTTTTTTTTTGTCTAAGATTTTAGAAAAAAATTGTTTATTGCTAATTAAGCAATTTTTTTTAATGAAAATGGGATTCTGGGAGAGTTTGTCATGTTTTAGGCCATTTCATAGCACAGAGTCTGCATTAGTTAAGCTCTTTAATGACATTTTTTTCTTGAATGTGACAGTTAACTGTTATCTTGGTTTTGTTCGATTTTACTGCTGCTTTGGATACTGCTGATAACAGTATTTTATTATCTCGACTACATCACTTGGTGGGCATTGGTGGTATTGTACTTGAGTGGTTCTGGTCCTATTTGACAGACAGGATGTTTTTTGTGAATATTGGTGGCTTTGAATCTTCTGTAGTCCTTTTGTCATGTGGTGTTCCACAGGGCACTATTTTGGGGCCTGTGCTGCTTTTTTTTTTTTTCTCTATATTTATTGCCTCTGGGGACTTTTTTTTTAAGAAGACATGGGATTTTATTCCTCTACTATGCAGATGATTGCCATTTATTTGCCTGTGACTCGGAGGGATGGTCAGTCATTGAAACGGCTCCTGGCATACTTAGAGGATATTAAAGCCTGGCTGCCTTGAATTTCCTAAATTTTAATGAAATGTAAACAAAGGTGACGGTTTTTGGACCTAGTAGTCTTTTTGACCCCTGCTCTGTTGATTTGGGACCCCTGGAAGCATATTTTAAACCTGTTATTCTTAATCTTGGTTTTAAGATGGATGGTGATCTTAAAATGGGCAGTCAAATTGCAACAGTGGTGAAATCTGGTTTGTATCATTTGAGACATTTGGCGACAGTGAAACCTTTTCTTTCTAGGCAACATTTTGAGATTGTTATTCATGCTTTTGTGTTATCTCTTGTGGATTAATGCAATTCGCTCCATGTGGGTGTAAATCAGTCACTTCTCTCCCACCTGCAGTTGGTCCAGAATGCTGCGGCGCGGCTTTTAACAGGGGCTCAGAGGAGGGAGCATATGACTCCTGTCCTGGCCACACTTCACTGGTTGCCGGTTCATTTTAAAATTATTATTATTATTTTTTTAAGTCCCTCCATGGCTTAACTTCATTGTACCTCTCTGGGCTTTTTCAACCTTATATACCTACTGGGTCTCTCAGATTGGCTGACCAGCTGCTTCTGCAAGGCCCTAGGTCAAAAAGAAAGCTCAGGGGGACAGGGCTTTTGCTGTAGTTGCTTTCAAACTGTGGAACAGCTTGTCTCTGGGTGTTAGGGAGGTACCCTCATTGGTTATTTTTAAAGTTTGTTTAAAAATGCATCTTTCTTCCTTTGCTTTTAACACCAATGAGGCTTAGTTTGCTAATTTTTAATTGCATTTTAGTGGTTCTTTTTTATTTTATTGTGTTTTAATTTGTATTATGTATGTAGTGTATAGCACCTTGTGTCAGTGCCAGCTGTTTTAAGGTGCTTTATAAGTAAAGTTGGTATGGTATTGATTCACCCTGGCCCTTCTACAATACTCGCGCCTGCAATGTTCGTCATGCAGCTATGCCCCGCTAAGTTCCCCCCTATGCTGTGAAAAAATCCTGGCGAGAACCCTGGAATTGATTGGAAAAGTTTGAGCTCCAGCAAAATTTTTCAGATATCTGGCTGATGATGGATGGATGATGGTGATGCATTTTTGGTTATTGCCTTGATTCATGCAGGAAGGTAACACACCGGAGCAGCTAGCATGGCAACAGGAGAATCGAAAATGTGCCCAGCTTCTTCAGCAGTACCAGGCTACCTCAGCGGAGTCGGAGGATGACATTTTGCCTCAGTTCCAATATGGTAAGACAGTTTCTTTGGACAGCTTTTTTTGGAAATAAATAACTTTGAACATAAAGATTTGCGTACCCGGATGATCCTAGGAGCTATGTTGTCGGGGGCTTTGTGCTCCCTGTAGGGTCTCCCAAGGTAAACAGGTCCTAGGTGACGGGTCAGACTAAGGGCAGCTCAGAACCTCCATGACCAGTGAAACATCAAGGACCGAGATGTCGCCCGGTATGGCGGAGCCAGGGTCCCACCCTGGAGCCAGGCCTGGAGTTGGGGTCGCGCGCAAGCGTCTGGTGGTCGGGCCTTAGCCCATGGGGCCCGGCCGGGCTCAACCCGAAGGAGCAACGTGGGACCGCCCTCCTGTGGGTTCACCACCTGCAGAGGGGGCCATGGGGGTCGGGTGCAGAGAGGATTGGGTGGCGATCGAGGGTGGGTGGCCCGGCGGCCCGGTCCATGCTCACAGCCCCTGGCTGTTGGGACGTGGAATGTCACCTCGCTGGGGGGCAAGGAGCCTGAGCTTGTGTGGGAGGTTGAGAGATACCGACTAGAGATAGTCGGGCTCACCTCCACGCACAGCATGGGCTCTGGTACCCAACTCCTGGAGAGGGGCTGGACGTTTCATTTTTCTGCCGTTGCCCACGAGGAGAGGCGGAGAGCTGGGGTTGCATTGCTTATTGCTCCCCAGCTCAGATACCATGTGTTGGAGTTCACTCCGGTGAACGAGAGTGTCGCGTCCCTACGCCTTCAGGTCGGGGACAGGTCTCTCACCGTTGTCTCGGCCTACGGGCCGAGCGGCAGTGCAGAGTACCCGACCTTCCTGGAGTCCCTGGGAGGGGTACTAGATAGCACTCCGACTGGGGACTCCATTGTTCTCCTGGGGGATTTCAACGCCCACGTGGGTGGTGACAGTGAGACCTGGAGGGGGGTGATCGGGAAGCACGGCCTCCCCGATCTGAACCCGAGTGGTGTTCAGTTGTTGGACTTCTGTGCTAGTCACAGTTTGTCCATCATGAACACCGTGTTCGAGCACAAGGGTGTCCATAAGTGCACGTGGCACCAGGACACCCTGAGCCGGAGGTCAATGATCGACTTTGTAGTCGTATCATCTGACCTTCGGCCACGTGTCTCGGACACTCGGGTAAAGAGAGGGGCAGAGCTGTCGACCGATCACCACCTGGTGGTGAGTTGGATCCGCTGGGAGGGGAGGAAGCCGGTCAGACCTGGCAGGCCCAAACGTATCGTGAGGGTCTGCTGGGAATGACTGGCGGCACCCTCTGTCAGGGAGGTCTTCAACTCCCACCTCCGGGACAGCTTCTCCCAGATCCCGGGGGAGATTGGAGACATGGAGTCCGAGTGGACCATGTTCTCCACCTCCATTGTTGATGCGGCTGCTTGTAGCTGTGGTCGCAAGGTCTCTGGTGCCTGTCGCGGTGGCAATCCCCAAACCCGGTGGTGGACACCGGAAGTAAGGGATGCCGTCAAGCTGAAGAAGGTGTGCTACTTATCTTTGTTGGTAGGTGGGACCCCAGAGGCAGCTGACAGGTACCAGCAGGCCAAGCGTGCCGCAGCCCGTGCGGTCGCAGAGGCAAAAACCCGAGTCTGGGAGGAGTTCGGGGAGGCTATGGAGGAGGACTATCGGTCGGCCTCGAAGAGATTCTGGCAAACCGTCCGATGCCTCGGGAGGCGGAAGCAGCTCTCCACCGGCACTGTTTACGGTGCGTGTGGGGAGCTGTTGACCCTGACTGGGGATGTTGTTGTGTGGTGGAAGGAGTACTTCAAGGATCTCCTCAATCCCATCGTCACGTCTTCCAAAGAGGAAGCAGAGACTGGGGACCCAGAGGCGAACTCATCCATTACCCAGGCAGAAGTCACCGAGGTGGTTAGAAAGCTCCATGGTGGCAAGGCTCCTGGGGTGGATGAAATCCGTCCTGAGTACCTTAAGTGTCTGGATGTTGTGGGACTGTCTTGGCTGACACGCCTCTGCAACATCGTGTGGCGATCGGGGACAGTGCCTCTGGATTGGTCCCTCTGTTTAAGAAGGGGGACCGGAGGGTGTGTTCCAACTATAGGGGGATCACACTCCTCAGCCTCCCCGGTAAGGTCTATTCCAGAGTACTGGAGAGGAGAATTCGACCGATGGTCGAACCTCGGATTCAGGAGGAGCAATGTGTTTTTCGTCCTGGTCGCAGCACACTGGACCAGCTCTACACGCTCCATCGGGTGCTCGAGGGTTCATGGGAATTTGCCCAACCAGTCCACATGTGTTTTGTGGATCTGGAGAAGGCGTTTGACCGTGTCCCTCGGGGCACTCTGTGGGGAGTGCTCCGGGAGTACGGGGTCCGGGGTCCTTTGGTAAGGGCTATCCGGTCCCTGTACGACCGCAGCAGGAGCTTGGTTCGCATTGCCGGTAGTAAGTCAAACCTGTTTCCAGTGCACGTTGGCCTCCGCCAGGGCTGCCCTTTGTCACTGGTTCTGTTCATTATTTTTATGGACAGAATTTCTAGGCGCAGCCAGGGTGTAGAGGGGTTCTGGTTTGGGAACCACAGAATCTCGTCTCTGCTGTTTGCGGACGATGTGGTTCTGTTGGCTTCGTCAAATCAGGACCTTCAGCGTGCACTGGGGCGGTTTGCAGCCGAGTGTGAGGTGTCCGGGATGAAAATCAGCACCTCCAAATCCGAGGCCATGGTTCTCGACTGGAAAAAGGTGCTTTGCCCTCTTCAGGTCGGTGGAGTGTCCTTGCCTCAAGTGTAGGAGTTTAAGTATCTCGGGGTCTTGTTCACGATTGAGCGACGGATGGAGCGTGAGATCGATAAACGGATTGGTGCAGCGTCTGCAGTGATGCGGTCACTGTATCAGACCGTCGTGAAGAGAGAGCTGAGTAGGGGGGCAAAGCTCTCGATTTACCAATCGATCTACGTTCCGATCCTCACCTATGGTCATGAGATTTGGCTCATGACCGAAAGAACGAGATCGCGGGTACAAGCGGCCGAGATGAGTTTCCTCCGCAGGGTGGCTGGGCACTCCCTTAGAGATAGGGTGAGGAGCTCGGTCACTCGGGAGGAGCTCGGAGTCGAGCCACTGCTCCTCCACGTCGAAAGGAGTCAGTTGAGGTGGCTCAGGCATCTTTTCCGGATGCCCCCTGGACGCCTCGCTGGAGAGGTGTTCCGGGCAAGTCCCATTAGGAGGAGGCCCCGGGGAAGACCCAGGACACGCTGGAAGGATTACATCTCTCGGCTGGCTTGGGAACGCCTTGGGGTTCCCCCGGAGGAGCTGGGGGAGGTGTGTGTTGATCGGGAGGTCTGGGCGGCTTTGCTTGAGCTGCTGCCCCCGCGACCCGTCTCCGGATAAAGCGGAAGAAAATGGATGGATGGATGGATAACTTTGAATATGTATAAGTTTGGCTTCTGTACAAAGTTTATGGTTCAGACTTGTGTGATTTCCAGAGCTGGATAACTTGATACTTGAAAAAAGTTTTGGCACTACATGTTAATTGTTATGCATAATTTCCACAATATCTTTACACAGCATATACCCATTTTTAGTGACAATTTTACTTTGGCATTTTTTAAAATGATTATATGCTGAAAATCACACTTTGATTAGATTTTTTTTTTTTTATTGAATTTTTACAATGATGTGTATGATTGTACCACGCAGTTATTAAACATTCTGCAGTAAAATGACTTTAGTGTTATCACAGAAGCACTTGGAGACACATTTTTCAAGAATGTGATGGGAGTTTGCTGATAATTTGATTTGTTTTTATGGAATTTTCAATATCTGACCTTTTTGAGCTGGATACATGGTTTCAGCTATAATTCATTCCGAAATGAAAATAAAATAAAATCAGATTAATTCTTGCTATGTGATAAAATGGAGGTCATCCAGTGTTGTCAACAACAATAGAGTCCTTATTTATTTTGTGGCTATGTATGTTAAGACATATGGCCTCAATTTATTTTTTACGCTCTCGTGCCTGATTAATTTGTGTCTGCACATTTATTTTTGCATGGCCATGAGGTATTTTTCTTGTACCCACCTAGAGTGGGGAGGTGGGGTATCATTTTATAAGCTTGGTTACAGATCTGTATTTTATTTTATTTTTAGTATTTTTCCACCTGGTAAGAACTCCATGTTAAATTTACAGCTTGTCTCTATTTTTGTATCCACAGTTGTGTACTCTGACCAGATTGACATGTCCAGCTATGTTGAATCGGATTCCACCTTGAGTTCCCGCTCATCTGTGATTATTGACTTTGAGGAGGCCCCACTGAGCAGCACAAGGTGCTCATCATTTTTCAACCTGCTTGCCATTAATGGAAGAGCAAGCTCAAGAGAAATGCCATATAGCAAACATTCTGAAAAATCCAGTAAGAGATGTTGCAGCCAAGAATGGGACAATACCTCACACTGGCCATCTGAAGGTCCCTCTTTATTATCAAGCACTCGTATGTCTGCAGCAGGGCTTGTGCATACAATACCAACTTTTAAGGAGGATGATTTATTTACTGATAGCTGTGTTTTGACATCAACAGAAAATTTCCAATCTGAAACTTTTGGCAGAACCCCCCTCTCTCCAAGGGTCCCTCACCCACCCCGTCCTTCTGGGCAAAGGAGCTGGAAGAGTGTAAGCTTCAGGGAAGTAGATGAATATTTCCCCGTTTTTAGTCCTGAATCCCCCCAACAGCCATCAACTCTTAATGGAAATCACTGTGCCAGTAGTTTACCTTTTGACTTGTCTGAATACTCCAGTTTCCTGGATTCAGAACGCATGGCCACCGTATTACACAAGCAGGGAATTGATGTCACATCACCCGATCATGTTTTTGTCTTCTCCAGAGAGAGTAGTGAGAGCACCGAAGAGGACATGGAGAAAACGGTCATCAGTCCCTTGCATCTGCAAGAGAATGATGATGGGAAGGAGTGTGATTCTGTGAAAGAGAATCAAAAGAATCTTCCTGCGCAGATAGTTCATAGTGGTACAAGCAGCAGTGGGACTAGCAGTAGTAATTACAGTAGCTGTGAGAGTGACCATTACACGAGCGCTCTGGATACTCCCACAACCCTGCCTGCAGAAGAAAATGTGACTGGTGATACTGAATCTGACAAAAAGATGCAAATTTCTAAAGACTGTGTTCCTGTTTTTACAAGCCAAAATGGGAACATTGACTCTGTGCAAAATGAACCACGAACAGATTCAGAACTTCAAAGTATAGGGCATTTACCAGGTTTGGTTGATAAACTGACATTGTCTGAAAACATTTGTGAGCCAAATGCAAATGTGACTCCGTCAGATGGTAGCGGTTCTGACAAGGAAAGCGTGAGTGTTGCGTCAGACACTCGGGTGGTTGGTACAACTATACAGTCAGAAGACAACTTTGACCTTTCAGTCATCCGATGTCCCTTCGTAACAGGCAGGACACACTCAAGGTTGAGTCGCTCAGTAAGAACCAGCAGAACTCCTGAGAGTCTTTCCTTAACATCTTCTCTCTTTGAGGAGGACCTACCTGCACCAAGGCGCACACTCCGTCACACACCCAGGTCTCAAAGAAGAGATGACGGCTTGTATAATTCGCCATGTGGACTTTATGCTCCATCTTATTCTGGGAGTGTCACAAAAACTGACCCGCTGCTGTCAGATTGCCCGGATAGACAGTGTAGCACCTTCAGAGCTACTTCAAGTGCTAGCAGTAGTCAAGATGATACCATCATCTTGCCCAAGAGTACTCACTCTGCTGGTGAAACACAGACTTTGTGTGACACTGTTGTGGTGGAGAAAAAACTGGACTCTTCAACATATGTTTATGATAGAAATTTTGAGGAGATCGTACAGGCTATAAGAGACAAAAATCTCAATGAAGGTGGGAATTTTCTAACTGATGGTACGACAAGTGCAGACAAGACGTCAAATGGTGATGTAAATAATGTGTGTGGTTTGGATCAAGTAAATGGCCTAAAAGCCACAGATGTCTGCATTACTGAAGACTGTAGTTCTCGGACAAGTTCTGTGTCATCGTCATCAAATTCCAGCTATTTTTCACCAAGGAAGTCTACAGAAAGCTCTGACACTCCTTGCACCCCGGGTGCTGGATGTACCCCCAGATACAGCATGAGCCGGATGACAGGTCGCCAGAGGCCACAGCATTTTGCTAACCTGTCTTACACCCCTGGAGGGCGCCCACACATTCAGGATCTGGATGAACCAGTGGAGTACCTCTACACTGATACAGAACAGGGTCACGAGCTGATTGAGACTCACATTCCGCCCACATCCAACAGCTCGCTCAGTTCCAGCATACTGACCTCCAGCGGTGATGAGACTGTCCTTTATGACTGGCGCTCCATGCGAACCAGTGTGATGAAAAATATAGAAAAGAAGAACCAGATACCCCAGGAAGTGGTACATAGGGTAGAAAATGATAAGGATGGTGACATCTCTTTGCCAGAGACCACCGGGTTGACTGACAGAGAGCTGAGACTGAAGCTTTTGGAGCTGGGTGAAAGCCCTGGTCCAATCAGCAGTCGCACCAGGCCCACCTACATGCGGAAACTGTGCAGTCTGCTGCAGAAGTCAAGCTGTGAGTCACATCAACAACAGAAGCAGTCAGACCAGTCCCAACCAGGTAATACGTCCACTCATAAGATGGAATTCAATTTGCCACCAGTTCAAGTAGACATGACTTGTAATATTAATGTGCTTTTTGATGTCATGTCATTTTGTGTCCTACCCCATCCCACTTAGATTTAGGTTATAGTCCAGAATTGTGCCGGGCCCTGCAGACCTTTGAGCTGCCAGATTGCCAGGCTGATGAGCATGCATTGTGCCAGCAGTTTGACCAACCAGATCAGAATAGAAAGTGGAGGGAGGGCATTATCAAGTCCAGCTTCAACTACCTGCTGCTCGATCCAAGGTCTCTCAGTAAAAATGCTTATTTGTGTCTGGTTTCATGATTATTTTCAAAATGCCTTGTCATAATGCAGTTCTTACAGTGCTTTTAATTGAGACTGAAAGCTGTTCTGAGCACTACCAGTTAGATCTGGTGGGCCTTGCTTCCATGCACAGCCTCAGCTCCGGAACCACTCTCCTTGATAGGGGTTGGACCTTGTTCTTTTCTGGAGTTGCACATTGTGCGAGGCGCCAGGCGGTTGTGGGGATATTCACTAGTCCCCGGCTGAGTATCACTATGTTTGAGTTTGTCCCGGTAGATGAGAGGGTTGCCTCACTGCACCTTGTGGTGGTGCTGATGGGGAGGACTCTGACTGTTTTTGTGTATGCACCGAACAGTAGTTTGGAGTATTTGGCCTTCTTGGAGTCCCTGACTGGAGTCTTGTATGGGGATCCAGGGGGCAACTCCATTTTTCGCCTGGGGGACTTCAGCGCACAACATAAGAGGATGGGGGATCACTTTGGACAGACCGGGTAATTCCAAACAGATAGTGCAAGTGAACTGTGAATGTCTGGAGGAGCCCACTGTCCGACAGATCTTCAACTCACATCTCCGGCAGAGCTTTTTTGGCATCCCTGTGGAGGTTGGGGCATTGAACTAGAATGGGCAATGTTCAAAGCTTCCATTGCTGAAGCTGCAACAGGGAGCTATGACCTGAAGGTCTTAGGTGCCTCAAGGGGCTGCAGCCCTCTAACACCATACAACTGAAAAAGGAGTCCTTCCATGTTGCATGGCCTCAGATTTAGAGGCCATGGTTCTCAGCAGGAAACCGATGGATTGCCTACTCTGGGTCAGGAAGGAGTTCTTGCCCCAAGTAAAGGAGTTCAAGTACCTCGTCTTGTCCACAAGTGAGGACAAGTGTGAGATTTGCTGGAGAATCAGCGCAGCAGGGACGATATTGCATTCGCTCTATCATACTGTTGTGATGAAAATGGAACTGAGCCAAAAAGTGAAGTTCTTGATCTACCTGTTAATCTTTATTCCTACTTTCACGTATGGTCATGACAGAAAGAACTAGATCGCAGGTACAAGCTGCTAAAATAGGTTTCCTCAGGAGGGTGGCTGGTGTCTCCTTTAGAGATAAGGTGAGAAGCTTGGTCATCCCTGAGGAGCTCAGAGTAGAGCCACTGCTCCTTCACATTGAAAGGAGCCAGCTTGCATGGTTCGGGCATCTAGTAAGCATGCTCCCTAGGGAGGTATTCCAGGCACGTCTATCTAGGAGAAGACCCGGGGAAGACCCAGGAATAGGTGGAGAGATTATATCTCCACACTGACCTGGGAACGCCTTAGTATCCACCAGTCAGAGGTGGCTAATGTGGCCCAGGAAAGCGAAGTTTGAGGTCCCTCGCTGGAGCTGTTGCCCCTGCGACCCCATCCCGGAAAAGTGGTTGATGATGAGATGAGATGAGCTGTTCAGATCAGTTGTCTTTTTTCTTTTTTTTTCCCCTAAGGCCATAAATTATCAGCCACAGTATAACTACTTGTTCTGTGAGTTCATATGATTTGCCTTAAAAACCAGGATAATTCTCTAAAAAGTTTCTTGATATACTGTATATTGTTCTCTCTCAATAAGTATGTCGAGTTGCTTTCTTTTTCTGACAGAGTGACAAAAAACCTCCCATTTCGCAGTCACGTTATGACTCCACAGGAGTGTTTCCAGACATTCATCCGGGCCATATTTTATGTGGGTAAAGGAAAGCGCTCTCGCCCTTACAGCCACCTGTATGAGGCATTAGAGTACTACAAAGGAGACAAAACATCCAAGGTATGGCAACATAAACTTCTGGTCTGCGCCTTGTTGAATGTAACATTTCATCTTTCACATTATGAAATATTCTGTCCATTGCACAAATGAAAAAAAGAAATCATTATTTGTTTTATATAATGCCTAAAATAAAATGTTGTCATTTAATATTTTATTAATTTAGAAAAGGGATTTACATTTTGGTTTGCGTCACTGATCCTTTGAAGTCAAGAGGTTTCAAACAGTCCAACAACAACATTCAATAGCAATCCAGTGCAATCCAGAATTATTCTCAGTCAACTTGCAAAAACAGTCAGGTAGTTCAAAAACAATGCAATCCAAAAGTGTTTGTGTACTGACTGCTGGACTGCTTTCCTCAGTCCAGTGAAAAATCGTGACTGAAATTTGTTGAGCTCTTCATCCGGCAGCATTAGTGTTTTGCCAGTGAATAATGCAAATGCCTCCAGACGGCTTACAACATACTAGATTTGTTTTTTTTTTTTTTTTTTTTTTTTGTGTGTGTTAAAAAAATGAGCACCATCAATAAGCTAATTGAAATTGTCATCTGTCACCAAAACAAAGATCGCCATGTTTGTTTTTAAACTAAGCACCATCGCCTTGGTTTTACTTCTTAAGGTGGTTGCAGCGTGCAAAGGTACAAAACATATGGAACCAAATTTGCACAGTAAATGGAACAAAATAGCAAATGGGACAAATTATTAAAATCACGTGACATACAAACCACCAATCAAATGACAAGGATCTATTTAGGTGTTGTATAAAAGCTAATTATAAATTAGTGTGAGCAGATAAGTATTTAGTCATGAATTGAATAACCTATATAATCAGATTGTCTTAACTCAGCAGCCAAGGGTCTATGAATAGAATAAACCCCTGGTTTGGTGACTTCTTCTTTACCTTTGGAACACACAGGAATCTGAGAATGGTGACCAGAGGCTGGTAATAAAATAAATAATAAGAATAAAAAAAACTTTATTGTCCCCAAAGGGAAATTTGTCCTGGGCACAGTGCTACATGTTGCTTAAAAACAGCACAGAAAACAATAAAACAGATACAAACAACACACATTCAGCCACAGAGTTGGTAAAGTGCAGGTTAAGTACTGTGCAGAGAATCTGATGTACGTGATGATCTAGTGTTCAGCAGTTTAATAGAAGATGGGACAAAGGACAACTTAAATCTTAGTCCTACACTGTGGCACCCTCAGTCTCCGTCCCGAAGGCAGCAGGACATATTCACTGTGAAGCGGATGCTCTGGGTCCTTTGAAATGATTTTCCCTCTTCTTACCACTGCCTCTTCATATAAGGCTTGAATAGGCAGGTCATCTTTTAGTCCTACTACTTTCATGGCTGTTTTATGGATGTGAGCAAGCTTGTTTTTCAGCTGGACAGACAGGGTACCAAACCACGCTGTAATCCCATAACGAATGAGGCTTTCGAGTGTTGCTCTGTAAAAAACAAGC